>NC_056743.1:1300519111-1301166611 GCF_019279795.1 Protopterus annectens | reverse complement strand
AGTTCAAAAGTGATCACTTTATGGTCAGATCTTACCAAGGAGGATGATACTGTAGGGGTGCTACAATGGCTACTCAGGTTGGTTAGTAACTGTTCCGGGATATTTTCACCTCTCATGGGGATGTCAACCAATCCAATGCATTGGCACTGACAAAGTCAATGAATCTCTGGGTGTTCGTGTTTGGGCTAGAATAGGTCTTCCACTCTATGGTTGGGTAGTTAAAGTCACCCAGAATCAGCATAGAGTGTTGAATCTTGATGGATTCAAGTAAGTCCAGATAGGTGGAGTGGGCATCTTGAGTAATGTTTGCGGGTCTGTAGCTAGCTGTGATTGGAATAGGTGTTTTGTCAACAGTTAACTGCACTTGAAGTGTTTATTTTTGAAAGCAAAACTGGGTTTATCACCCACAATAGACCTAATATTATCATCTGCTAACATTATGAGCCAGTCTCTTTTCATTATATTGCAAACTATATGCTTTCAAAAATAATTATTCTTTGAAAAAACCTATGAACCTATAATGGACATGCTGCACCTCAGAAAATCCAAATCCCATCGAGCTACGCGCTCAAGAGACTTGAACCTCAGCACTGAAATAAATAGGACATGCTGGAAGGACAGATTCATAACCCAGAGGCTCCCTTCACTCTGGAATAAAATCCCAGTCCAGGTTAGGCAGAGTCCCTCATTGACTCTCTTCAAGAGGAATCTTGATGAGTGGATGGGAGATCGTAGGTTTACCCCTGGTATCACTTCTGTGTCGCTGTTAGACAGAGGCACAGCATACTAACCTCGAAAAAGGGCATAGCAAAATTAATTTAAAATGGGTGGCGAAAGCCAAACACACTCTGGCTAGGCTTATAAATGCCCTAGGTCAGATAGCCTAGTATGAACCTATGAACCCATGAACCTAAAAGACAATTTTGCTATAGGCCGAAGAAAGAACCTAGAAATATTGCAAAGTTTGTAAACATATTAATAAATCAAATTTATTGCTGCATCCTATATCTGGTATTAGTTACTATTGTAAGTCATATGTGGACTGTAAAACTAAGAATTTGGTTTACCTAGCAATGTGTAAGTCATGCATGGCATTCTATGTAGGTAAAACCAATAGGTTATTTAAAGAGCGTATACTGCAACTTATGGGAGATATTAGATTAAATAATGTATCTAATGCCTTATGCAAACATACTAATGAGAATATAGGGCATTCCTTCACCTCTATGGCTCTTCAGGTGATTGAATCAATTGCTAGAGGTGGTGAGCTAAAGAATATGACTGAAGTGGCTGAATCTAAATAGATTGCAACATTACAGGCAGACAAAACTCTTTTAAGTTTTTGCCTTTAAGACCAGCATTGAAGGCACGAAGATTACCTCACTAATTTTATAGTGTTAACCGATTCTGATTTTTGACTTTCTCTCTACTTGGTCTTGTATTCTTTATATAGATTGTGTTAAACTTAGATTGCAGAGCTTATCTTCTTTTTATTTTGTTTTTGTTTTGATGAAAGTTGTTAAAGGAAATTATTAAAGTTTTATGTTTTCAGCTGTGGTTGCCAGATCTGTTTTTATATATTTAGAGAATAAATTTTGTCAGACAATAGTATCATCATGAAAGGTCATAAAGTGATTGTTTCAAAATCCTTGCAACAAAAGTACATTAAGACCTTGTATTGTGGCCACCCAGGAACTGATTCTACCAAAAGAAGGGCGAGCAATCTAGTATTTTGGCCTTCTATGTAAAGAGATATTGAGAAAGTACTTTCATCGTGTTCAGTATTTAATAGTACAAAGCTGCATCAACAGAATGAACCACTTCAATTAAAACAGATTCTTGAACTACTTTGGTCGACAGTAGCCACAGATATCTTTGAGTGGAATGGTCAGCATTACTTGGTGTTAGTAGACTCTTATTCAGATTGGTAAGAGATTGATCTACTTCCCAACATAACTTCCAGCACTGTCATTACTAACTTGAAACGTCATTTTTCTGTCCATGGTAGTCCACACAGAGTTATTTCTGACAATGGTGCACAGTTTTCGAGTCAGCAGTTCAAGAAATTTGCAGAAGAGTGGGACTTTGTTTATATTATGAGTAGTCCTGAATACCCCCAGTCAAATGGTTTGGCTGAACATACAGTTCAAAGTGCAAAACAGTTGTTAGAGCATGCAGTTTAAAGTGCAAAACCATTGTTAGAGAAATCCAGATGTGACAATACTGATGTTTTCCTAAATTTGTTAAATCTCAGAAACATTCCTCGTGATGATCATCTTGGCTCACCTGCACAATGTCTTATGTTAAGAAAAACCAGGACTACCCTGCCTATCAGCAGTAATCTACTGGTTCCAAGTGCTAAAAACAACAAAACAATGAGCAAACAGCTTCGTTCTTTA
This sequence comes from Protopterus annectens, assembly GCF_019279795.1. Classification (NCBI taxonomy): domain Eukaryota; kingdom Metazoa; phylum Chordata; order Ceratodontiformes; family Protopteridae; genus Protopterus; species Protopterus annectens. The sequence continues at coordinate 1,301,164,212 of NC_056743.1, read as the reverse complement.
CAAAAAGGGGAGGCAGTGAAGATGCAGAAGTTGAAAGGTTTTGATCACATCAGATTTGTGAAAAGTTTGTGTTAAGATCCCAGATCGTACATTGTGGAATCACAAGGAATGGAATTTAGATGAAATTGGAAGCATTTGCTACTAGTGTCTGAACCAGTGTTACAGGATCCTGCTTTTGACAAAGACTTTAGTTCTCAGAGTGACTTGTCCAATGTTCCTGTTCCAGAGGACATTCCATTAGTAGTCCCTGTTCCTGAGAAAATCCCTGAGAGTATCTAAACAGAACATTCCCCAGTGACTGCCCTGTTGCTAAACCCAGTCCTAACTATTATGTCACAAGATCAGGTCACATCTCGAAACCTTGTTCCAGATACATGACAACGTGGACATGACTGTTGTTTTCTTTAGTATTGGCTGTATAATTGCATGTCTATTGAAATGTCAGTGCTAGTATAAGACATCTCAGTAAAGATGGAGGATGTAGATCAGAATGTGTGATATACCTTTAAGAAGCTTTCCAGTCAGTGGGCACATCCATATATGTACTGAGCACGTGCAATCAAGAGCGCCGTTTTGAATGAGCAGCCAGAGTGAGAGCATGCATGTTTGTAGTAAATCAGTTAGTTAGATAGTTTAAGTTCAGTGTTCTTACTATCTATCCTGATGTGTCTGTACATAATAAAATACTTAAACAAACACCCGAGCCTCTTCATCTTCTTGATGAACATAACACTAGCGAAACAAGTTATTCCACACACCTTGTGCTATTATCTCGCCTGAAACTGCTCCCCTAGCAAAGTCCATGACATCTGTGATGACTGACTGGTTTGGTACAGGGAGAGCTAAGAACAGAAATGTATGGATAGTTGCTGTCTCCACTAAGTAATTGTTCATTGACAAACCCCATGACTTTGGTTTGAAAAGACAAGGGATGTTGATGCTGGGACCAAAGAGACTTCAGATACCATTACATCATTCCCATAAATAGCTGGGTGCACAAGACCCAGGATAAAATGTGCCCAATCCTGGTAGGCACAGTGGTGCCAGGACTGAAAAAAATTAAAGTGTAGAATCCTCAAGACATGGAAACATTCCTACAGTAGGACTAGGCCAGGCACAGGGGAGGAACCTCCCCCCATTGTAGAAGCAAGTAGCAGTCCACAAAAATCACAAAAACTGATAGGCCAAAAAAGAGCCATAAAGATGAGAGAGTGGAGTATTGAGGATAAGAAAGAAATGATGTATTATTACTATTATGCAAGAAGCCCAGACAGGAGCGGCCTTAGGTCAACTGGTGCCCTAGGCAAAAAGGCTCCGCAGCACCCCCTACCACACCATCTGGTGCCCCCATCCTGGTCTACCTACACAAAATAAATACTTGGAAAAGTGCCCCTGCTACAGTGGCACCCTAGGCAGATGCCTAGTTGGCCTATGCCTAAGGCCGGCTATGAGCCCAGAACTTGCAGACCGAAGATAAACAAAAAGATTAAGAGAGAAATTAGAGGAAAGAAACATACTTCCACAAAAAAAAACCTTCAGAAGCATCAAATAAAAATGTGGGTTCATTAATAAGACAGATTTATGAAAAAAACATTATAAAGACTTAGAAACCTTGGTCCGTTTAGAAAAAGAAGCAACTGAGGAAGTGTGAAAATATAAAAAACAAAATCTAGAGACTTTTGAAAGGCATAAAAAAGAAATACGGACATGGGAAAGAAAGAGAGATCTGATGTGGTGCAATATTTATGCAAAGGAGAAAGCTAAATTAATCAACACAAAAATTGCAGCCCCAATGATATTCAAAGAGAAATACAGGCAAAGGCATCTAGATATGGAAAAATTTACAGCAGAAAAAATAAGATCACAAAGAGGGACCGCAGAACAGAAGATTAGTAAAGCAGAAGTTAAAAAAAATAGAAGATGAAGTTATGGAATACTTGCAAAGTGAAGTATTTAGTGCAGAAAGTCTAACACAGGTTACATCTCAGCATGATGGAACAAAGAGTCCCCAAACTAAGGAGAAGCAGGAGACATCTAAAGAAGAAATACGGACATGGGAAAGAAAAAAAGATTTAATATGGTGAAATATTTATGCAAAGGAGAAAACAAAACTAACCAATACAAAAAGAGCAGCACCAAAGATATTAGAAGAGAAATAGAGGCAAAGGCATCCGGACTTGAAAAATTTTACAATACAAAAAATAGGAAAACAAAAAGAAAAGTAGAAGAGAGGATTAGTAATGGAGAAGTTAAAGAAATAGAAACTGAAGTTAGGATTACCTAGGGTTGTCACCTTCCTTCGAGGCTAAAACTGGAGTAAAGCCACACCCCTCGCATCACCAGTAACCCCACCCACCCCACCCCTTCCCACCCACATTCCGCCCATGTTGTGATGTCGTGATGACATCACTCGGCGGGGAACGCCCTCTTTCTTCATTCCTGCTGCCTGCTTTCAGCTGATTTACTATGCTTTTCTGTAAAAAAAGCATAGTAAATCAACTGATTTACAAACTCCGATAGTCTGTTTCCTTTTTGAAACAGAATACCAGCGTTTGTACAGTGTTTTCCAGACTACTGGAGAATCCGTTTGATTTCTGGATAGTCTGGAAAATAAACGGAGGGGTGGCAATTACCTGGGAAGTGAAGGACTTAGTGTGGAAAATGTAACTCAGATAACATCACAGCAGGATAGAGCAATGGATCCCCAAATTAAGGAGAATATCTGATCAGTTGCCATATGAAGATACTCTGGAGCCTTTCAAAGGAAACCAGTACAATTGTTCAGTTGGAAATACAAAGGAAAAACAATACTCCTATTTAAGAACAAACCTGCAAGCTATGCTAAAAACTATACCAATAACTTGCCTTCCGGCGATGTATAAACTATACACTGGAATTGATGCTGACAGAGTGTATAGTCATTTAGAAGAAAACTCAGTCATGGCAATAGGAACAAAATGGTAGTAAAAGAAAGACATATGGAACAAAGGATCATTTGTTGTTAAATAAACTATTAGGGTCCAACCCAACACTCTCATACTAGGTGACTTCAACTACCCCTCCATCAACTGGGAAAACTACTCATGCACCAATACAATGGCCCAACACTTCCTGGAATTCATTAATTCCAATGCCCTGGACCAGCTCATTCTTAGCCCCACTAGAGGAAGCAACATCCTTGACCTGGTTATTACAAACATGGGCAACTGTTGCTCTACACCAATAGTCACTTCCTCCCTGGTTAGATCTGACCACAAACTAATCACAATAGAAATCCACATCTCACCCACTCATCCCTGCAAAGGTAACCACCATGAAAAACTTCTCTAAAGCTGACTTTGGGCTCCTAAAAACAGAGGTGGCTAACTTCACAGCACCCATGTCAATGGAAAATAGCTGCATGACTGCTGAATCATACACCAATGCACTGTACGAACATGCACATAAATGCATGGAACTAGCCATACCCAACAGAACCAAGATGCTCGCCTCCAAACAAAGAAGCCAACCTGGTGGTCCCCTACCATTAGTAAACTCTACAACAGAAGGAAGAAATTGTTGCAGAAAAAGGTGAAGTCCCAAGACTGGAAAAACTCCCTTATTAGCCTTAACAAAAAGATGAGATCCCTCATCAAAACCTCTAAAGCCAGCTATGAAGGCAGAATTACGACAGACACTAAAAACAACCACAAAGCCTTCTATAGTTATATCAAGAATCTCCACGACAATACCCAGGTTTGCTCTGAGTTACTGCACAATGGTACCTCCTATACTGAGCCAACATACTAGCTGACAGATTCAGTGCCAACTTTACCCCCTCTCCCCCCATAAAGAACCAATCACAATACCGGAGGAATGCCAGGCACCCAGCATTACTGCAGCATAGGTTAAATTTGCATTGTCCAAGGCCAAGAATACAGCTTCCATGAGACCCAACAATATCCATGGATGTGTTCTACATGAACTACAAAGTGAACTGGAACCACATATGTGTGCTCTGTTCAATCATAGCCTCACCTCAGGCTTTATGCCTACCGAATGGCACACTGCTACAGTCATCCCTTTCCATAAAGGGGGAGTGACTACAGACCCTGGGAATTTTTGCCGCATTAGCCTGACGAGTCTGATATGTAAGGCTATGGAGTACATCATCATGGACCTAATTAACAAGGATATAGAGAATTTCCAAACTCTCTATCCCATGCAATTTGGTTTTGTGAAAGGGAGATCATGCCTGCTCAACCTGGTTGACTTCTTTGAGTTAGTCACCAGAACTGTGGATGAGAGTAAGGCAGTTCACACAGCCTACCTCAATCTGACCAATGCCTTTGATACCATTCCCTACTCAGGAATTATTGATAAACTCACCAAACTAGGCATCAACCCCTATATCACTAGGTGGGTTGCAAATTGGCTCACAGACAGAACTCACAGTGTGAAAGTAGTGGACTCCAAGTCAGACTGCCGACTAGTCACGAGTGGAGTCCCACAGGGATTGGTCCTGGGTCCTCTCCTGTTTGGCATCTACTTCTAAGAAGTCCAGGCCAACATGGAGGGACTCTGGTTGATCAAGTTCACAGATGGCTGCAAGCTGGGAGCCATTATTAACTCCCCAAGTGATGTAGACATCCTACAGAAAGGCCTCACTGAGACCAATGATTGGTGTTGAAACCATGGCCTTAAGCTTAATGCTAACAAATGCATCATCATCCCCTTTAGGGAAAACTCAGTTCCCACTAATTACCACATCGATAGGAGCCCACTTAACACTGAAGGCATTATAAGAGATCTGGGGACACAGGTTGACAGCAACCTCTCCTTCAACCACCACATTCCCACTGTGGTCAGAAAGTCCTTCTATGTGGCACATCTCATTACCAAGGGTTTTGCATCCAGGAAGAAACAGGTCATCTTCTCTCTCTACTCTTCCCTCATTAGGCCACTCATAGAGTATAATGCCCCATTTGGCATGTACCTCACTAGACACATGCAACAGGTGGAAAGGTCACAAAAGTACCTCATGAAGAGGATCGTAGGCCTTAAACACTTGTCCTACATGGACAGACTCAAAAATTTCCCGCTATTCTCTATCTCATATCATCTACTAAGAGGCGACCTCTGCTTGACTTACAAAGCCATGTCTGACCCAACTCTGTTAGAAATGCTACATCTAAAGAAATCCCAATCCCTCCACACCACACACTCCATAGACCTCAACCTCATTACCACAATCAACAGAATACGCTGGAGGGGTAGGTTCATAACCCAGAGACTGACCGTGCTCTGGAATAGACTTCCCATACATGTCAAGCAGAGCACCTCACTGGCCCTCTTCAAGAGAAATCTTGATGAGTGGATGGGAAATAGAAAGTTCACCCCTGGGATCACACCAGTGGCTGTACTTGACAGAGGCACTGGGAACTAACATCGGGTGGCATGATGACAGGGCACTTCTATGGGCTAGGCTTGTAAAGGCTCCAGGGCCATTAGTCTAGTGCACACCTATGAACCTATGAACCTAAGTCATAATGGAGAACTGTAAAAAGGGCAAGAATCTATGTTTGGCATCGATAGTCTATAAAAAAGCATTTGACAGTATCCCACTTTCATGGAGTGCTTAAAATGTATAAGATATATAAGATATATCCGACACTGATCGATTACATTACAGCAACTATGAAACAGTGGCAGACCACTTTGCAGTTAAGCCATGATACAGGACAAATTATTATTCCAGGGGTAAAAATTCAAAGGGGGATATTCCAGGGTGACTCTCTGTCACCATTGTTCTTTTGTCTTGCCCTTAATCCATTAAATTGTCTGCTTAACAGCTTAGGTCATGTTACAGTTTGGCTCCCAGAAAAACAACAAAGTATAAAGACTGCTCATCTTCGTTTTGTAGATGATTTCAAACTGCATAGTTCATCCGATGAGGAACTGAAAGCACAACTGCAAGTTTTCAAAACCTTTTCAGATTATATACGAATGTCATTTGGTCTTGATAAATGTGCAAAAGCAACATTTAAAGCAGGAAAGCTGCAGCACCAAGAAAACATCAGTTTGGGACAGGAATGTGATATTAAACAACTTGAGCAAGAGGGACTGTATAAATATTTTGGAAATGAAGGATCAACAATAAAACTTGAACAAATGCAAATAAAATTTAGTAAGGAATATTTTAGAAGACAAAAATTAATACTGAAAACAGCATTGACATCTAGGAATAAAGTCCTAGCTACAAACCAATTTGCTCTTCTTGATGTACAGTTTTGGAGTAATTAATTGGTACCAAAAGGTGTTGGATACGTTGGACAGGAAAACAAGAAGGATGTTTCATGCTCATCAAATGATTTATAAAAAGTAGTGCAAACCAAGATTATATATTCCCTGTTTTGAAGGCGGTATGAGCCTCCTCAAAATTGATTACATGTATAGTTTTGCAGTATTGGGACTGCATACATATCTGCAGACCTCACAAGACCCAAACATAGTGAAAGTTTTGAAACATGAGGAGAATAAGTCTAAGATGACTTCCCTGCTTAGTTTAGCAGAAGCATATCTGTGTCACATTGGAAAGGAAATCAAAACAGAAGATAAAATTCAGACAGCAACTAAATGTGCCAAAAAACAAAAGAAAGAATATAAGGTGAAGGATCAGATGACAAGGCAAGAAATGTGGAAAATGCAAAAATAGAGTTGCAAGTATAGAAAACTCTTGGATCAACACCATGTTGATCAGGATTGAATACAAGAATGGTTAAGGAGAGGTGAATTTAAACCAAAAGACGAAAGGTTAATATTGGTGGCTCAAGACAGTGGACTATGTACATGTTGGACTACAAAGTCACCAAACGTAAGCTGGATGGTTTACAAAGTCCATTGAACATGTAGGAGGAAAAAGACAAATGTGGATTTTGTAAAACAGAATTGGAAACAGTTGCACATCTTGTCACTGGCTGTGATTTACTAATAGCAAAAGGACTGTACACTGAAAGGCATAATAATGTGGCAAGACTGTTGCACTGGGGATTGTGCAAACATTATAATATTGAAGTAGCTGAAAAAGACTGCAAACATGAGCCACAAAGCATCATAGAAAATGATGGTTTATATCGCATGGGATCATCCATTACCAACAGTTCAAAAAATAGATGTGAGAAAACCAGATATAGTAGTCCATGACAAGAAGACAAAAGTAGCATTGGTCATTGAAATTGCTACACCCAGTGACTACAGTATCTTACATACAGAGAGATACAAAGTCATAAGATACCAGTATTTGCAGGCAGAAACAAGGGCAATGTGGAAGAAAGATGCCAAGACCGTTCCAGTAGTAGTAGGAGCAACAGGTCTTATACAAAAGAATTTACAGTCATAGTTAGATATGTTACCAATACATGTAACTCCATACAAATCGCAGGAGTCATTACTAGGCACATTGTGGGGTGCTGCAAAAAGCACTTCTGGCTAACATCAAAGACTAAACAATACTAATTTCATGAACTTGAATTGTACTTTGACTTAATGGGGTCCATTTCTGTCATGGTATTAGAAGTTCAAAAGACTTGGAGAAATTAAAAAAAAAAAGAGTGTTGCCAGGGTTATCATGAGATTCATAGATACCATGAGACCCAAAATCCTGAGGTATTCTCTCACAGTGACTGAAGTCTGAGTGGAAAACCTTAGAAATAAATCAAGGCATAGATCTATTTTTTTTTCCTGTGGAAGAAAATCTGTTTGAACTGAGGCAGCCCAGGAACACAATCCTGTGTGTAGGAGTTAAAAAATGACTTTTGAATGCTCTGTTCGAATCCAAGCTTGTGTAAGAGATCTCTCATCCAAGTAAGAGATTCCTGACACTTTAAAAAATATTCTGCAAAGACAAGCAAGTCAATTAACTATGGAAGAAAGAAAATGGATACCCTGTAGTCTGCTATAAATGGAGCTAGCTACATAGTGGGCACTCCTGATGCAGTGGATAGTACAAACGGTAAAGCAGTGAACTGACAAAGTGATCCAGACACACAAACTTTAAGAAACCCCTGAAGTCTGTATGAAAAGGAATGAGATGATAAGCATCTTTTAAATGTAGAGTTACCAAGAAACTTCAGTTTGGAAGAAGAAGTAATAGATTATAATGTGACAACATTTTGAAGTTAGGCATTATCACCAACATTTGGTCTAAGAAGAAAGATCCAGAACTGGTCTCAAAGAATCTTCTTTCTTTGGTAATAATATCATCCTTGAACAAAAACCCTTTCCCAGCTTGAGAAAGTGAACTAGTTATATCACAACCTGGAACAACATGTAGTGAAGGACAGGTGGAAATAAAAGAGTCTTGCGGAGGAGGAACTTCCTGGCAAGAAGGAATATCCTCTCACTGCCATCTATAACCTTGATAAGTGATCTTCAGAACCCATTTGTCTGAAACTATCTACTCCCAAAGAGAAAAATGGCGATTCATACTTTCTGGAAGGGAAATGGGCCTTCTAGGGGAGAACAAAGCCCCTTAAACAGTCAAACTGACTAGTTGGACTGTCCTTGGTTTTAGGAGTTGCTGAATACTTTTTGAAACACCCTTGCCATTATTCCAAAATTTGATGAGGGGTTAGAGAATCACAGGAAATTTAGGGTTGCCACCTATCTATTTTTTTGTCCGGACTATCCGGAAATCAAATCGATTCTCTGGTAGTCCAGAAAACACTGTACAAACTCCAGTATTCTTTTTTGAAAAAGGAAACAGACTATTGGAGTTTGTTAAATCAGCTGATTCACTATGCTCTTTAACAGAAAAGCATATTAAATCGACTGAAAGCAGGCATCAGGAACAGAAAAAGAGGGCGTTCCCCGTCAGCAAAATGGACGGAGAGTGGATGGGAGACAGTGCAGGAATGGGCGCTGTTATGGATGATGCGACAGGTGTGGCCTTAGATTGTAGCCACAACAAAAGTTGTCAACCCTAAAGAAATTAGAAAAAGGAGGGCAGAAAATATTAGAGATTCCTTGATTTAACTTACCCCTTACATCACACTTTTTGATCACTTCTACAGCAAAGTAACCAAAAAGTGAATCTCTATCCAAAAGAGAAAGTAAAATCTCATTATTCACATCCTCTTGGAAGGTTCTGAGAATTCAGACAGACAATCCTCCTCAAAACAGTACCAGAGGCCATAGCCCTGGAAGAATTATCAACTGAGTCATTACACATACAGTAAAACAGAGAACAGTAACTAGTGCAATAGAAGAAACTTAAGTAATTTAAAGCAGATGTTTCTTCACAAGAAGAACCTGCTGACCAAACAGTCCTCATACATTATGCCACAAAGTAAGTAGAATAAACTGATAACAAAATACAGTTCACCTGCTGAGAAGTCCAATCCTTTAATATAAAATACAATTGATGAGCGCTTTCGTCTGCATAAAACAAACTTCATCAGATAAAGTCCCACTATAACTGACATATTTTATAAAAAATGTTTAACCAATGAAAATTTCACATTAATAATACAATTAATCAATAAAATTCTAAAATGCTAACATTCTAAGTTTAAAGAAACAAAGACATGTTGGTTGTTGTATGTATACACACACTTCAGACTAAATAAATAGTAGTGCACCATAAAAAAATTTTTTTGTTTGAAATGTAATTATACAAAGAGGTAATCTACATCATTGTAGCCTAAATATGGTTTATATATAATGTGCTTACGTCTAGTGTGTTAAAAATATATTTACCATCTTTAAAGTATATTTGCCTTTCCTATTAAGATGGCTTTAATATTTATATACTCATTTAAGCCTGGAAAAGTATTAGATTTTAATCTTAACTGCCATCTAACTTCCTTCTGCAGTAAAATGTTTTTAACATCTCCTCCACTGATTTCCAAATTAACCATGTCTATGATACCAAATTTAAAAGATGGAACGGGTTGGCACATGGTGGTGTGTTTGTATAAGGCACTTGTTTCCTTTTTGTTTTTTATGTTTTTTATGTTAAAAACATTTTACTGCAGAAGGAAGTTAGATGGCAGTTAAGATTAAAATCTAATACTTTTCCAGGCTTAAATGAGTATATAAATATTAAAGCCATCTTAATAGGAAAGGCAAATATACTTTAAAGATGGTAAATATATTTTTAACACACTAGACGTAAGCACATTATATATAAACCATATTTAGGCTACAATGATGTAGATTACCTCTTTGTATAATTACATTTCAAACAAAAATTTTTTTTTATGGTGCACTACTATTTATTTAGTCTGAAGTGTGTGTATACATACATATAACAACTAACATGTCTTTGTTTCTTTAAACTTAGAATGTTAGCATTTTAGAATTTTATTGATTAATTGTATTATTAATGTGAAATTTTCATTGGTTAAACATTTTTTATAAAATATGTCAGTTATAGTGGGACTTTATCTGATGAAGTTTGTTTTATGCAGACGAAAGCGCTCATCAATTGTATTTTATATTAAAGGATTGGACTTCTCAGCAGGTGAACTGTGTTTTGTTATCAGTCCTCATACATTAGTCAGAATAAACATTAACATGTAAGCCTGACAATTCAAAATTCTGAAAATCAAAGTTGCGAAAGCATACAATAATTTTCCTATATCCATCAATAATCTTCCCATCCTTATCAGAAAGTATAGGATATGAATTAACTGACTGTTTAGCAGCAGTAGGAATATCTTCAGTTATACTGCTGGGTCAGGTTTGGGAAGAGTGTATCTTCTTCTTCTTTCTGCTTTTTCCCGGTTAGGGGTCGCCACAGTGAATCACCTGTCCGCTCATGATTGGCAGTGGAGTTTTACAGTGTCGAGTTGCCAGCCCGGCACCCAACCTTCCACAGAAGACACACACATGCACACATGCACACACTCACACCTAGGGCCAATTTAGAGTATCCAATCCACCTACAGCATGTCTTTGGGATGTGGGAGGAAACCGGAGCACCCGGAGGAAACCCATTCGACCACAGGGAGGACATGCAGACTCCACACAGAAGGCATTCCAGTCGAGGATTGAACCGAAGAACCTCTTGCTGTGAGGTGGCAATGCTAACCGCTGCACCACCGTGGCCCCCCATAGGGTTGGGAAGAGGGTATAAAAACTTAAAAAGAGTGAGGAACTTTATACAGGGCCGGATTTACAAACAGCCAAATTCCGTGCAGGAACAGTGTAACCACTCCTGCATGGAAAATTGATGCTTTGCGATCCACGTACATGCTGTTTTGACATGCACGAGTGGCCCTACACTGTTCCTGCATGGAAAGCCGTGCCAGATGCTAATGAGCTCATTTGCTGGTGAAAAGCATGCAAATGAGCTGTATTAGTGATCCAGCAAAGTGGCTTGTTTCATGCTGGAATGATTTACCTTCATAAGGTAGAAAATCATATCATCGATCGGCCCATTGCACAAACTGAAATAACGAATTTTGTATGTCAAATGTCACGGAAGTTCGAAACTCAGCAAATTGAACAGCAGATTCGCTGAGTTTCGAACTCCAGTGTCGAACACACAATGTAATGCAGGGAGGCAAGCACTCCTGAAACCCCACACCCCCCCCACTTTAATAATCTAACTCCGAGATCGCAATACAGTGGGGAAAGGGTCCATTTCCTGATGCCCACTATAGTGCAATCCGCACCCAAAATGCAGAATCTGCAAAGAGCAAATGTCACTGTGGATTTGCTCATTGCACATTTGATGCATTTTTTTCGGCTATACGAAAACTGGAAAACGTCCTTTCAAACAATCCACTTTCACACATGTGCAGTACGTACATATAAAGGTAAACCACTGGAAAAGTGTAGCTTGCAGAAATATATTTGGTTACTAACCTAATACATTTTTGCAATCTACAAAACGGAGCAATGTCAGTGCTTCAGAAAGCATGTATTAAAAGATATTGCATGCCAATGGCCAAATATATGGACATTGGCATGCAAAACCACGCTAAAAAATAAAAAATAAAACTTTATTTTATGTTGGCCGAACTCAGCCATTAAGGGCAGGGGATGTGGCACACTAGTGGGAGAGGGCAGGACATGCAGAAATGGGGGGGGGACTGCAGTAGAACTACTTTCTGTATTTTGCCATTGTAGTCAATGGCATGCAGAAAGTAAACATAGGCAGGAAATAGTGGTTGCTAAGGGGGAAGGCTCGGGATTAGTGCAGTAACTAGGGCTTAAGGCAGTGGGGTATGCAAATGAAGGGACTTATACTGAATCACAGTTGGAGGGGCAAATTTCTAAGTGTCAGACTGCACCTAACCATGTAGGTGCTCTAACACCATTGTGTAGGCAGGAGGAGCAAGGAACATGAAAAGCGGGTGTGTCATGCTTGCTGGAAGCACATTGGAGCCCTATTACCTGGCGTCTGCTCAGCTAAGCACAGCTAGGAGAGGGGTGTGTGTCTAAGGCTGTGTACTCATACTCCATGAACTGAAGAGAGTGTGCACGTGCAGGGAAGGGACATATCTTGCTGTTTACACTACCAACAGGCTGGAAGAAGAAGGGTAGAAGGAAAAGGCAAAGGAAGTATCAAAACAAGGGAAATGCTGTACAAATTAACAAATGGGAGTCTGCAACCCACAACTGGCCAATGAAAGCTACAGCTGACAGGTGGCTGCAGAGCTGAAAATGGGAGGACATGTAAAGTAGAATTAAAGGGTAACAGCACAAAATAAAGGTGAACTGATGTAGAAATCAGTACTATGGAGGTCTTGCAACTCAGAATGGGCCCTGCAAATATAATACAGCTGGCAGGTAGCTGTAGAGCTACCTGCCAGCTGTATTATATTTGCAGGGCCCATTCTGAGTTGGCAGGTAGCTCTACAGCTACCTGCCAGCTGTATTATATTTACAGGGCCCATTCTGAGTTGGCAGGTAGCAGGTAGCTGCAGAGCTGGAAATATGAGGAGATGCAAGGAAAAAATAATTACAAAAAGGGCAACAGCAGAATAAAGGCAACCATCCACAAATCACCAACAATGTCTCTAACACTCACAGTGGCTAAATCCAAGCCATGAGCAAGTAAGCTAGCTCTGGAATGAATAAGAAACAATCTGACAGGCAGCAGTAGCATCACACCACTATAAAGTATGGAAACACCCCTCAGTCTGCGTTTCCCCACAAACTCTGCACCTTTGGAGTAAACCTGGGAATATAAACTGACAAAATGCTAGGGGCTGCCATTGCTCAGATACATCACCATGTGCTGGAGGCTGACGGTGGTGTGGAGGATAATGCTGCCAACCACCACAGACCCAGGAGGAGGAGGAGGAGAGTGGTCAGACCCAGGGTGATCTATCAGGGGCTACATGACCTGGAGATTGCAGAGTGTTACAGGGTGGACAGGGACATACTTCAGCAAATTGTGGAGCTGTGCCGGCATTGCCTCACATCTAGAACAAACAGAAGGGAACCCATCCCAGTGGATACTAATGTATGTGTAGCCTTAGTGCTTGTATACAGCTCAGTAAGCTCCTGACTAGTGCCCCGCAGAGTTCTACAGCAGCAGAAAGACAAAATAGAGACTTTGGAGTGATTAAGTATCACTCTTCTGCATTTTCTTGCTGCCTTTAGCTAATTCCACCCAAAACGCTGTTTGTTTAGAGTTTCTGTGATTTAAAAAGCTTGTTTCAGCTACATATTGTACTTATTTTACTGCCTGCACTTTAACAAAATGATTTTTCTGTTTAAATTACCTGTTTAACTGTTGTAGGCTACACACTCAATTGTGATAGTCATGTCTGTGCATTTAAAGTGTTTTTTGATTGTATATACTTTATTTTCTGAAAAAAAACAAAAAAACAAAAAAAAACTTGTTTTCCCGCCTTTCTAAGCTAGTATAGTCCAATTTTCAGGTTAGTGCTAAATTCAGGGTTGTGTTACAAGTTTCTATGTTTGCCCATACCTTACTTGGATAGAAGAAAGTTTCTCTGTTCACCTGTGAGAGAGGGGAGCTTTGAGCAGCCTATCTGTCCCTGGAGGAGTGGTTTCAGCCCAGAAATTAGTAGTTTATTGGCCATTTTGGGCTAATTTCTATCTCTTTAATTTCCCTCCTATAAAACCCGCATTAGCGCAGTTTTGCACGACGGGCAGCACCGATTAGCTAGGGTATAACTATTCCCGTCTCCACAAAGTCTACTCTTCAATTTTTCCCTTGGAACTAGACAAACTTTCAAATTAGGCACTCAAACCATTCACTTCTCAGCCCGGCACTTGCTCAAAACTTATAGCAAGCACAAATAAACCTTAGCACGAGACCCCCCTATACTGTAGAGAAGGATAAGCCTCTTTATTTGACATTACCAGCCAATCAGTAAAACAGCTCACTGTACCTATCCAGGCATGTCCAAAGGGCAGTCTGTGGTGTACTCTCTGGTCCAGCTGGTGAATCTGGGCATTTTGAGGCAATGTTACAACTGCCTCATGTACACAGACAACCCTCTCCTCCTACAACCAAACACTAATACATGCGAGAGATGCAATTATACAGCCAAACTGGAGGCTAAGCTCTCTCAACTCAGGACTGGACCAGACAGTCAAGAGGAGAAGGGAATTACTTGCATCACACCACCAGTCTCACATAGACTTATGAAACCAGCACTGGCAAAAAACACACATAAATACATGAAAACATACTCGGAGGCTCTAAATAAAAATCTGCAAAGGCAACAGAAACCTCTAAAGCAGACATCCAAGCAACCTCCACCCCCCAACACAAACCAAGAAACACATACCTCACAAAACCAGTGTGCCACACAATCACATCCCTTAAGGTAAAATAACATACCCAACATACAGTATTAGGTGGCTCTATAGTCAGGCACACTGACGTCCCACTCACTAGGCTGAACAAGGAAAATGTTACTGTTATTCCTGCCAGGTGCCAGGATCTGCCACATAACACAAGCACTCAGGTCACTCTAGAACAAGTACAAATATGACTCTGTCATTGTCCATGTTGGTGTGAATGACCTGAGCCGTACCTCCCTGGACTACATGAAAAGAGACATGGAAGAGCTCTCTGATCATGTAGCCCAGGCCGGTATGACCCTTACCTTGAGTAGCATCCTGCCTTCACCAAGAATGATACCACAGTATAAAGAAAAAATGATCAATTTCAACAACTGGCTAAGCTTCTGGTGTCATTCAAAGAGGATCCAGTGTCTGTCAGCCTGGGGCGACATGCTTGACAAGCCATGCTGCTTCACTACAGATGGTTTGCACCTGTCACCCTTAGGCTTTTGAATACTGGCCAAGGCTCTTGCCACCCCCATAGTGCCTTTTTTAGGCAAGGCTCAAAAGACAAACCCACTGCTGTAAATAGCACAAGTAACAAAAAACTGAGGGTAATGCTATTCAATGCCAGAAGTCTAAACCTCAAAATGCATGCACTCGAGGCACTCCTCAGTATGGAGAAAATCGATATACCTGCAGTAACAGAAACCTGGTTTAAGGCTCCAGAGATCACCCCAGCACTACCAGGCTAAAACTCATACCATACATTTTGGCCACAAAACCCAGACCGAAATACAAAAGGAGGGGGCGTATCCATATTTATCAAGGAAACCCACACCTCCAGGTTAGTGGCACAGCACAATGCTTCAGAGATCATCCACGTGCAACTAACAATGGGCAGAACTGCAATTCAAATTGTAGCTTGCTACAGATCACCCACCATGTCCCAGGACCCCCATTCCACGTTTCTGGAAACACTGGGAAACATAAAGGTCCTACCAAACACCCTGATATTCGGTGATTTCAATTACCCAAACATTAACTGGGAGAGCTACTCAAGTACTAACTCCCTTGCCCAACATTTCCTAGAATTTATAAACTCAAATGCACTGGATCAACTGGTCAGCACCCCCCACCAGAGGTGACAACATATTGGACCTGGTCATCACCAACATGGGCGACCGATGTTCCACATCGGAGGTCAACCCCTCACTGGTTAGATCTGACCATAAACTAATCACTCTGGATATCCACATTCCATCCCCACCCCCAGTCAAAGAAACCACTGTGAAAAACTTTTCAAAAGCAAACTTCACGTTACTTAAGACCGAGGTGGAAAGTTTCAAATCCCTAAAGGACAACGCTGCCCAAGCTGCAAAATCCTTTACTAATGCACTCTACGGGCACCTACAAGAATGCATGGATCTTGTTATCCCAAACAAAACCAAGACTCACTCCTCCAAGAAAAGGAAACCAGTCTGGTGGACCCCTGCCATAAACAAGCTATACAATAGAAGTAGGAAACTAGTACAGAAAAGAGTAAAATCCCAAGAAGGGAAGACATCCCTGATCAGTATCAGCAAGAAACTACAATCCCTCATAAAATCATCCAAGACTAGCATCGAAAGGAAAATTGCCAAGGACACCATGTCAAGAATCTAAATGGTAATTCCCAGATGTGCTTGGAGTTAGTGCAGAATGGTACAAAATACACTGAACTGACCGATATTGCCAACATCCTGGCAGACAGGTTCAGTGCAAACTTCACCCCCCTCTCACCCCCAAAAGGGCCCATAACCATACAAGATGAATGTAGTGCCCCTGAAATCACAGACACTCAGGCTAAAACAGCCCTCTCCAAAGCCAAAAACACAGCATCAATAGGACCGGACGGTGTCTCAGGCTGCATCCTACAAGAGCTCAAAGATGAACTAACCCCTCACCTAAATACACTGTTCAAACTCAGCCTCTCCACAGGCTATGTGCCCATAGAGTGGTGCACAGCAATGGTTATTCTGCTCCACAAAGGTGGAGCCACAACAGACCCCGGGAACTATCGCCCTATAAACCTGACTAGCTTGGTCTGCAAGGCTATGGAGTGCATCATCATGGATCTCATTAACAGAGAAATTGGGAACCTCCAAACACTGGACCCTATCCAGTTCAGCTTTGTTAAGGGCAGATCATGCCTCCTAAACCTGGTGTACCTCTTTGAGACAGTTACCAAGGCTATAGATGAGGGAAAGGTGATCCACGCAGCCTACCTAGACCTCCCAAAAGGCATTCAACACCATTCCCCATTCTGATATTATAGACAAGTTCACCAGCCTAAACATAAACCCCTACATCACTACATGGGTTGCCAACTGGCTCATGGACAGAATACACATGGTAAGAGTTGCGGGAGGTACGTCTGACTCTAAACCGGTTACAAGTGGCGTTCCCCAGGGCTCAGTCCTAGGACCCCTCCTGTTTGGCATATACTTCTCAGAGGTACAGGCAAGCACAGGAGGACTATGGCTGACCAAGTTCACAGACAACTGCAAACTAGGGGCTAAAATTGACTCTCCAGCTGACACAGACATTCTCCAAAAGGGCCTCACTGAGACAGATACCTGGTGTCAAAACCATGGCCTCAAGCTAAATGCCAAAAAGTGCATAGTCATCCCCTTTGGAAAAAACAAAGTACCCACAAACTACCACATAGGTGGTAGCCCCCTAAATACAGAAGACGAAATAAGGGATCTGGGGACCCAAGTAGATAGTAATCTCTCCTTTGATAATCACATTGCCAAAGTGGTTAGAAAATCCTTCTATGTGGCCCACATAATCACAAAAGGATTTGCATCCAAAGCAAAAGAGGTCATTGTGTTCCTCTACGTATCACTCATCAGACCCATCATAGAGTACAACACCCCATTTGGGATGTACCTTACAAGACACCTGCAACAGCTGGAAAGACCACAGAAGTACCTCACCAAGAGGATCACTGGCCTCAAACAGATGCCCTATGCAGCTCGACTGAAGAAACTCCAGCTGTACTCGGTTGCATACCGCCTACTCAAAGGTGATCTCTGCCTGACATACAAGGCCATGTCCAACCCACAATTGATGGACATGCTCCACCTAAAGAAAACCATATCCCCTTGAGCCACACGCTCAATAAATAGGATGTGCTGGAGGGAAAGATTCCTGTCCCAGAGACTTCCCATGCTCTGGAACAAGATTCCAATCTGCATTAGGCAGAGCTCCTCACTAACACTCTACAAGAGAAACCTTGCTGAGTGGATGGGAAACAGAAAGTTCACCCTGGGGATCACTTCAGTGGCTCTGCTGGACAGAGGCACAGGGAACTAATCTAAGGGGGCGGCAAAAGCCAACACATTTTGGCTAGGCTTATAAATGCCTTTGGGCAGATAGCCTAGTACCTACCTATGAACCTATGTACTTTCCAAACACCTACTGGGGATATCATGGGGTGTCACAGGCATCTGCATCCAGACTACTCCATCAGTTCCTGGATGCCATGCCACCACATGTCCTTAAACACATCCACTTCCCTAAAACCTGTGAGGAATTCACCAGCAATATGTGTCTCTTCCACCATGTAGCTGAATACCTGCAGGTACTGGGTGCCATAGACCACATGCACATCCACATCAAAGCACCACCCAGTGAGCAGGGTATGGTCTAGATCAACCGCAAGTGCTTGCTTTCCATCAACTGCCAGGTTGGGTGTGATGCCCAGGGCATTTTTATGCAAGTGTGTGCAGGCAGCCCTGGAAGCTATCATGACTCTCACATCTGAACTTCCTCACAGCTGTATCAGGGGTTTGCCAGGGGGGGGGGGGCATTCCAATTGGCCATGTAGTGGGGGATGCTAGCTACGCACTGGAGCTATGGCTGATGACACTCATCAGAAATGCACACCCCCCCGAACAAGAATGTCATAATGAGGCACATGCACAAACCAGGATCATTATAGAGTGTGTGTTTAGGATGCTCAAGTCACGGTTCCACTGCCTTGACATATCCGGTGGAGCCTTGCAGTACTCTCCAGCTACATGTGGAAAAATGTTCACAGTGTGTTCCATGCTACACAGTATGATCCTGTGGAAACAGCTGCAGCAGGAACAACATAGGGATGGGCCACACAGCCCACCACCATTGCCAAGGTCACCACAGGCACAGAGGGACTTGGAGGAGGAACTTCCTGAGCCACCCCTACAGGCAGACAGAGGCATGCCCAGTATGCCTATGCCCTGGCAAAAAGGGAACACGTAATACACACACTAACACTTTAGAGACCCAGGGACTGATATCTCTGTACAACTTGCACATATGGTAGAAGGGATGCCAAACGTGACACTACCTGTACTTTACCATGTATAGGGAGTGTACTGTGTGCATCTCACATAGTCAGCCCTCTAGCACCATCCCCAATACCACCCCAGGCACAAGGTATTTCACCCTTACTAACAATTACCAAATGGAGTACTATATTCCGATAGTTATATCTATGCTATGGATGCAAGCATGCAAGGGAATCGTTCGGCCAAATGGGATAGCAGCAGATATCTGACAGCTATATGGGACAGCATGAAATCCATAACCAAATACTGGTGTCCCCATACATACTAGGCAGTAGTACTCAGAGTGACAACTCTCACTGAAGTATGTGGTGGCTCGACTAACTGTGGGTGTCCACAGGTCACACGCATGGATGTCAATGAGCGTTCTCATTCCCACCCCCCAGCCTCACCTAGCAGGACAGGTGTAGATGACTGGAAATAAAGGTCAGGCAAAGCTTCACAAATGCTGGCAATGGTGAAATGCCCCCCTACAGACCTACACAGACATACCACAACAGGTCTGGCAGTTGCAGTATAGTTCTGAAGAGTAAGATGTCTGAAACTGAAATGTATGCCATTACAATCTAACTTGAGTACTCCTCTGATATGCCTCCATTCAGCAAGATAGGGCACAATACAATACTAAATGGAAGCAAACAGAGTATAACTGAAATACCAGTGCAGTCAGTGCCAATGTGTAAAGTTGTCAGGTGTGCCCCCCCCAACCCCATGTATAAACGGCAGTAACATGTAAGTTTGTAGAGTAATATCACTGGAGCACAGATTGCCTGAGCTGTCCCAATCAACATGATAATTGGTGTATGTCCACTATATGCAGGGGTCAGTTTGCCAATCTTTTGTGAGTGTTTAATATTGTCTGGAAGTGGACAGCATGTAGGCCTGGATGTTGTGTCTCAGTGGCCTAGGTACAGTACTGTGTTTGACAGGGCCATGTTCCAACAACTGCAGTGCCAACCAATCTACTTCTCAGCTACATCTATGCTACTAGCTGTACACATTCACTGTCCAGATGTCAATATGTGTTACTGTCAGAAAGCTGGGCAGGCTATGAACAGGGGTCCTAACATAGAAATGGTACACAGGTGGTAGAACTCTACACAGTGCCCCGAAAGTAACTATGAACTGCACACACCTTTGGAATTAAATATAGAGGTTAGGATCACATTAAGTGTCTGTCTAATATGGATTGTCTGCCCAATCACTGGCAGCCCACATAAACCACAGATATAAAGTCATGACACACTGCTGATGACCACATACAAGGCAGGAGAAGGTCCCAATCATATCTGTGAGTCAGGTGCCATAAGCTTCCATACCACACATGCACTCAGTCCACCACCCCCCACAACAGCCACAGGTATTTCATCAGTCATATCCTTGCTATTGGGAATGATGACAGAATCAGCACACATCTTTTATGGAATACACACAGGATGCAGCATGCTGGCATGATGTCCCATGCAGGTATGTCCCTAGCTGTAGGCAGCACCCTGCACACATCCAGACTGATGCATCACTATGAACTAGAAGGAATGCCAGGAACACCTCACCCACTTGCCCATGTCACCCCAAGGAAATTCACTGGCTTGCAGCCTGGTAATATATGAGTGACAAAATGCAGTGGCCTGCATCACTCTCATGTAGCCTACAGGCCTCTGGCAAATGCCCATGGCTCACCCATAGTGCCATCGTATGCTTCACCCATGGTGCCATCATACAGAATGTCACAGGGTCCTAACTAAAAACATAACACATTAAGCAGAAAACAAATGAAAGGCCATGCTGACAAATGCCAGTAGCATGCCTCTCCATGTCCTAGTGCAAAATTGTGGACCAAGACATGAATACAGCTGTGATAAAGGTAAACTATAGAAATACGTCTGAGCTATTGCTACCATACTGTTGTGAAAAGGATAGAACTATGGGGGGGGGGGGAATAAAAGCATGGATATCATGGAGTGTGTGAAGTCTGAAACTCAAATGTCTGCTCATACTTCCCCCTGATTGCAAACCCATGAATGCATAACCACAAACCTGCTTGTAAACCACAGTGTGAAGGGAAAGCCACCAGATATACGACTCCTGCCTTTGGATAATGTGGCCAAATCTGTACAGCTGAGAGGAATGCCCTCAGCAGGATATGGCCATTCAGTTAAGTTGAGAAATGCAGAAGAAGGGGATCACCAGCCAGTTTAGCACCAAGGAGCTGGACCATTTACACAGACCCATCACTCAGTTGTCTGTAGCCACCCCTCCACAATGGCAGGATTGTGTCACAATGTCTAGTATTTACCTCACAATATTGGTCTCTGCTGCATTGCTCTTGGATTTCCCTGGTAAACAGCGGTGAGCAAACAATGATATCCGCCAGTAGTTGATGACACAATACATTACACTGTAAAACAGTACATATGCCCAAAAGTCTATGCTAAAACAGAACATGTTACACAAGCAACACAGACAGTAACAGGAAATGTAGTTACTCACAGTAACCCCCATGTTTGGAGCAATTGTGTCTCCCTATTGGCAACCTATCTAGAGATATCCTACAAAAATAGCTTCCTAGGTGTAGCTGTAGCATATAAAACCATGGACTGGAGTACAACTCTCCCTGGAATGGATTTCTACAAGCAATATAGAAGGTCCTACTGGGCATGCTCCCACACTTAGAGAATGGATCCCTACACGCAATACAGAAGCTCATACTGGGCATGCCCCTACACTTAGAGAATGGATCCCCACACTTAACATAGGAGGTCATACAGGCATGCTCCTACACTTATATAAAACCCATGTCTGACACCACAGTGGACCACAGATATCTGTTATCTGTAGATGTCCGTGCAGACACATCAAAATGTAAACTGTTTGGTCTTCACACACACACACACACACACACACACACACACACACACACACACACACACACACACACACACACACACACACACACTGGACAGGAAAACCCACAGCCAACTGTAGGTGGCAGATATGTAGTAAGTCTCCATTTGTTTTGTGTGATACGCACACATATCTAAGGCCAACATACTACAATAATTTAAACATACACACACATACACCTGGGGAAGAGAGACACAGACAGTGAGACAGACAGTATCATTATGAAGCCTTTCCCACCCAGTACACATCCCATATTTCCACTCGACACTATCTGCTGATGTATGTCACCTTAGATGTACCTTCGGACAAGCCTTAGATCTGTAAGCTCAATAGTGTATGTGATAAATCCGTAACTTACTAAAGCGAATAAGTAGATAAGTAGGGTTTCGAATCTTGGTCCAGGCAACTGTGTGTGAAGGAATTGCTGTTTTACTCCATCCCCACCCAGTACACATCCCATTACGCAATATCAGAACATATGCTGCAGTCAGTCACTGTACAAATTCCTTTTGTTAGCCCTAAGCCCTATAGACTCTGTTGTGCTTCTGAAAACTGTGTGACAGTAGAGTACCAATAACTATTTATGTAGAAATCCTAATCACAGTCCTGTCAAACAGAAAGGTGTGTCTGTTTGTGTGTGTGTTTGTAGGTGAATAATTTTGAGGCCATTCCCACTCACTCCATTTTACACTGCCCTCTGTTATCACTGCTGCTGATATCACATACCGTTAAGGATACCTTTGGACAGCTCTCAAATATGTAAGCTTCATGGCACGTCTGATAAAGGTGTAATAATATAGTGCAGTAAACTAGTTAGGAAGGAGTTCTAATCTCAGTCCTGGTAAATATAAAAGTGTGTTTGTTTGTGTGAGAGTGTCTGTAGTTGTAGATACATGATTTTGAGGCAATTGGCAGTTACTACACTTCCCTTTCCCCTCCTTTATCACTGGTGCTGATGTCACTCAACTTTAAAGATACCTTTGGACAGCTTTTAAATATGTAAGCTTTGTGGCGTGTCTGATAAATGTGAAATACTTTAGTCTAGTAAACTAATCAGGTAGGAATTCTAGTCTTTGTCCTGGAAAATGTAAAAGTTTGTGTGAGAGTGTCTGTAGTTGTGGAAACATGATTTTGAGGCCACTGACACTTACTACACCTCCCTTTCCCCTCCTTTATCCCTGCTGCTGATGTCACTCACTTTTAAAGATACCTTTGGACAGCACTCAAATATGTAAGCATTGTGGCGCATCTGAGAAATGCGTAATACTATAATACAGTAAACTAGTTAGGTCGGGGTTTGAAGCTCGGTCCTGGCAAGTGTGTGTGTCTGTCTGTGGTTGTGTCATTAACATAGTGATCCATATTCCTTGGGGGGTGGGTTTTGCTACACTTTTGTATGGTCCACCCAGCAAACTACCAAATGTCCATTGTACAGGGCCCACTTTTGTGGTAGCTTTTGACACTCTTCAGTCCTATAATCTGTTTGTCCTGTGATATTACTATAGAACACTATGGAGTCCAAAACAAGATATGTGGCCCTTGTAATCCTGTGATACAATTTCACACTCAGGAATCATAGGCAAACACACTCATCTATTCATTAATCCCTATGTCACTAAGTGGTCTGCAAATGGGCTCACAGATGGCTCTCACAGTGTGAAAGCAGTGAACTACATTTCAGACTGCAAAGCAGTCATGAGTGGTGTCAGACTGCAAAACAGTCATGAGTGGTGTCAGACTGCCAAACAATCATGTGTGGAGTATCACAGGTTCTTGTCCTGTGTCCAGTCTTGTGTGTTGTGTATGGCTTTGATATCCAGCCCAACAGGAATGAACTGTGGTTAACAATGTTTGCAGACAATTGCTAATTGGGGATCAGTTTATATCCCAAAATTATGTTAACATCCTGCATAAAGTTGCCACTGACACCTCCACCTGTTGTTAGAACACTGGTCTTAGTCTCAGTGTCAAGAAATGTGTCCCACTCCCCTGTTGAATCAATGTGTTGTCCATAAATGACCACATTGGTGGTAGTCCAATGGAGACAGATGTCCTTATAGGAGGTCTGTGAACACAGCTTGACAGCAACCTGTCTTCTGACCACCACACTGCCACTGTGGACAGAAAGTCCTTCCATGTGGCACACTGCATAACTTAGGGTGTGTCATCCAGAAATGAAGAGGTCAATGTTTCCCTCTACTCCCTGCTCATTAGGCCAATCAGCAGGTCCAGTGGCCCATTTGCCATGTAACTCAGTAGACACCTCCAACAACTGGGTAAGCTGCAAGTGTACCTGACATGTATGACCCTAGGCATGAAACAACTGTCCGGTATGGAAAGAGCCCAAAACCTCCTAGTGTTCCCGATCACATCTTGGCTACTTACAGGCAATCCCTGCTTAACTGACAATGCTGTGTCTGCCCAGCTGTGTTATAAATGCCACAGCCTAGAAACCACAATCTGTATCCACTGCATGCCATGAATACCTCAACCGCATTACCACATTCAACAGAACATGCTTGGGGACAGGTCCATAACTCAGACACTGGCCACGTTATGCGATATATGTTGCATACATGTCAATCAAAGCACTTCACTGCCCCTCTTCAAGAGAAATCCAGATGAGTGGCTGGTGAATATAACTGTCACCCTGGGGATCACTCAAGTGGCAGTAGTTGGTAGATGGCATGCTGACAAATGTCAGGTGCCATGATACCAGTTTACTCACATGCCCTATTCTTCTCATATCTCCATGGACATTAGCCTGGTACACACCCAGAGACACCTGCAGCAATGGACCTCAGTACTAACAAATGTGTCTGTGTGCATTACTGAGTATAACAGTGTTTGTGAGCTTGTAAACTTGTAGTTGAAAATACTTTGAGGACCTTCTCACCCACTACATCCCCAGTGCTATACTTAGAAACGGCTGCTGCTGTACTGCACTGTAGAGGTACCTTGTGATACCCTTTACCCTATGGTCTACCTTGAGCTTGCAGTACCAGCAAAACACTGTTCTACCAATGAGTAGACAGGTGTGGTTTACCCTCTGAGTCCTGGCATATGTGAGCATGTGTGTGTGTGTGTGTGTGTGTGTGTGTGTGTGTGTGTGTGTGTGTGTGTGTGTGTGTGTATGTGTTTGCAAGTATGTGTGTGTTAGTGTGCATATTTGTAGGAGACAGCATTCTGAGGTTCTATTCTCCAAATACACTGCGCAGTGCCATACATTACAAGGGATGGTGATGTTGCTCACCTTAGGAGGCCATGGGACAATCTTCACCCTACTAGCTCTGTGACATGTGCGAAAAATGCATATCACTGTAATAGCAATAATTACATAGGCAGGCAAATTTTTGAATTTCATTCCTGGTAAATGTGTGATTGTGGGTTTGTCATAGCATTATCATGGGTATGACTGAGTACTATATGCAATGTGGGTGGGTTGCTGGATGTAATATGTTTACACCATCGTACCCCCAGTACATGTCCCAAGGTCCACTGTATGAGGACCGCTGTCACCATCGACCATACAGGTAACTGATGACACTCTTCAGCCCAATAAGGCATGTGCTGTGTGCCAAAACTCTGTAACAGCATGGACTGAAAGACGAGATAGGCAGGGCTGCTAACCGCATGTGTGGGAAATGTGTGTATGGCTATATCTGTGTTGGTCATTGTATATATTTCTGTAGCTGATAGCATTTCCTGACCATTCTCACCCAGGACGTCTCCCATTGCCATAGTCTGCAAGGCCAGTGGATGTTGTTCACCTTTGAGGAACTGTGGAGCACACTTCACCCTACTTTCTCTGTGGTGTGTGCAATAAATGCAGCGTACTTGAATAGCAAGACCTAGGTAGGTAGTGGTTCAAATCTCAGTTGTGCCAAGTGTGTATGTTTGTGTTTGTGAGATCAGTATTCTGACTGTGTGTGTTTGAGTGACAAATGTGGCCATGGTTTACAGTTTTACACCATTGAACTCCCAGAACATGTGATGTCCTACGTCCACGTGGTTGATGCCTAACTCCTGCCACATGCTGTGGCACAGACATCCCACAGTTGACGATTGCCACCATCTCACCCAACTGTCTATCTCTGACCTCAGCATAATAATGGTGGGTATCTCCAAGATCAAGTATGTTGCCACACATAGCATGAAGAGTTGCATTTATGACAGTGAGAATATGTCCAGTGTTAGATTTGACACGTGCCTCCATGACAATCCAAAACATGCATCTGGTGACACCTGCTGTGGCACTTGTGGCAGGGCCATGATGGGCAGCAGTCAACCTATCAGCACCCCTGTCCATCCACATGTGTGGAATCTGCCAGTTCTGTGGCTATGGAAGGTGTATACACACTATATAGTTCTCTTAGATTTGCAAGACAAACATGTGTATCATACTCATATTCACAGGTAGCATATGGATATGTACAATATCACTGTAGCTGGCCTAGCAGTGGCACAGTCAGTAGTGTTTGACAGAGACTCCAGTGTTTGTCATATGTGGGCTGTCCTTTCCCAGGGTGAGTTAGGGTCCTGAGCTGTGTTCTATGTCACAGCAGAGAGAGGCAGATGCTATGGCCATAGGTGCTGTTTAGCAGGTCATCACTACAGCAAGTCTTGCTCAGACAGAAATCTGTCAAAATCCTATTTCCCATTATTAGAAAACACATATGACATTCACTTATCTGCTGACTTGTTTCACATACAATTTTATTATTTCACACTGCACTGGGTTGTATCAGCAGGTTGCTCCACGTCTTTCTATTTTCCAGTGTGGAGTACTGGTAGACATATGTTTGGAATAGGTATCTGCATGCCCTTTGTAGGTAATGCTCTTGACCAGGTGATGGCCTGTGCAACAATTGGTGTTCCACACTAGCTAACTGCATGCAGAGCAGCTGGGTAGTTCTTCCAATAGCCAATGTCATGGCAACACACTCCTATAATTGAGTACTTAATGTGGGCATTGTCCCTGTGTCTTGGCTGTGAGGAACATGTCCTGGAGGTGTATGGCTACTGAGTGTTACACACAGCAGGTGGGAATAACTCTTACAACAAGACTTGTGGAGACAGGCCAACTAAATGGTGGAGAAGGTTACAGACTTATGGACCAAATGTGAGTATTGCTGTTATATGGTGTGAATACCGCTAGTTTTACAGGCCTTGTGTGTACATGCTCCTTCTGCATGGATGTCAGTCTGACAAAGTTATGTGTCTGCATAGATCTGAACTGTAGGCGTATCCACATAATGGCCAGAGGTTGGACTGTTATGTTTTGTGTGTTACCCAGACAGGTGATGTCCTTGGCAAATCAGTGCCATACTCCAGTCATTGCTGCCAGTAAATGGCAACATCCATATGTGTTTCTGACTTTGTATCCCTCAGAAAAGAGATGTTGCAACCAACCCTGTAACACCAGCAACTTTCTCAGCATATAACAGCAATATATCAAGTATGGCCCTGTGTTTGGACCTCTGACCTCCACTTATATGACAGGCTTTGTCCAGTTGTCATGCAGTAGAAGGTTGATAGTTATGGTCTATCAGTATTTAGTGCTGACATTCCTGCTATCATCCCAGTGATGTTGTGGAATAAGACATATTAAGGGAGGTAGGGGCCATACATATGAGTGCACAGGCTGGGCAGCATGTAGAACCATGTACAGTCAAGAGGTGGGTCTGTGGAATAGTAGGACATGGCTTAGAATCAGTCTGTTAGATCATGTGAGAGATATTAATTATTACATGGACAACCGTTCTATAGCTGTTACTTGTCATACATTTCACCATGGGGACTGTAGTGGGTTACAATGTTTGTTTGTGTCTTTCGGCTTTTCCCGGTTAGGGGTCTCCACAGTGGAGCTCTGGTCCGCTAATGATTGGTAGTTGATTTTTACGTGCCGAGTTACCAGCCCTGATCCACAATCTTCAACAATGGTACGCCCATTCACACATGTCTCCATGCAGAAGACGCTCTAGCTGAGAATCGAACCGGACAGTGTCTTACTGTGAGGCGGTGGGTTACAATGTAGTTTTTTGGAAAAGGTCTGTTTCCCAGTTTCATCAAACACTTAGAACCATTGTTATGTGAAGAATCAATTTACATTGTATCATTTGATACTGTATCCCCTAGGGGGTTAACTGAGGAGTGCAATTGGAGGCTGTTTAAGAACATACGTAATTAAGTGTCAATTGCTTCCTGTATTTCAGGCAATTATGTTTTGTAATGTTGTAATACTTGATGGCAAAACACATTAAAACATTTGCGTGTGTTGATGGCTGGTTGTCTGTTATTTTACTATCCTCAGTCATTTTAGTTATATTGCTAAGAAGGCAGTGTATGTCTGGCCATTGTGTATGGCATATCCTGATTTTGTAGCAGTGTACTGTGTACTTATTAGTTGTACTGTGTAGGGGGGTCAGCAGATGTCAGTGGCATGGGTCCCTTTGTATCATTACCAAAGTGTTTGTATGTCCATAGACTGGTCCCCCCACTTCATCTGGTGTGGTCCAGAATTGTACTAAGGTGCTCTTGACTCTGACAGTGCTTCAAGTTATTGACAACTAAATCATTACTGATTCCACAGTCTTCCTTCCCTATGATAAACTGACTGCACTGCATGCTATGGTTGAGAACATTATAAAATAGCACAGCTCAGATGGCTTAGTGGTTATATGCTTTGACTATTGTGTACAGGTTCCTGCGTTTGAGACTTGCAAGAGCTGTATATTTTGTTGCAAGCCAGGTGTATATTATTTCCTTTACATAACATGCATATAAATGCTGTCATTACAGTAGAAAGGGGGTGTGAGTATACTGCATGGGACACGTGTATACATGGCTGGTTAGACATGTGATATGCACTCACACATCCATTGTACACCAGCTACACTACATGGAAACACATATAATATACCAGACATTTGGCTATTAAAATAATACTAATTAGTTACCGTTCCTGTAATTAGTCTAGTCCAGATACAGAATTGCTGTATCCAGGACTGTATGTTAGCTTCTGAGTGTTGCCTAAGTCTGCTCTTCAATGTGTCATTTAGATATGCTAGTTCTCTCCTCTCATGCACTTTCAATAGCGTATTACTTTAGCACTTTACCAGACGTCTTGTAGCAAGTATTTTAGCATACAAACATGCTAACAGCACTAAGCATTCTATGAGGAAACAGCTCCAGTAAACATTATTAATGGCCACTCCTCCAGGCATGTCTACAGGTCAGTTT
The DNA here is from genome assembly GCF_019279795.1 of Protopterus annectens. Taxonomy (NCBI): domain Eukaryota; kingdom Metazoa; phylum Chordata; order Ceratodontiformes; family Protopteridae; genus Protopterus; species Protopterus annectens. Next base: position 1,301,134,939 of record NC_056743.1, on the reverse strand, counting down.
CCTGTGCTTTCACCTATTAACCTGCTGAACTTGGCCATCCTGAGGCAATGTCGCAACTGCCTCATGTACACTGACAACCCTCACCTCTTACCTCTCTACACTCAGACTTGCAAGAGATGCACCTATACAGCCAAATTGGAAGCCACACACTCCCCAGGCAAGACCAGAATATTTGGTCAAGAGGAGACGGTCAACACTTGCACCACACTACATGGAACATAGCCCTCCAGAACACACACCAGCATTGCCTTCATATAAAAACACAAACCACACACCTAACTTTATGGAGGCTCTCAATAAAAAGCTGCACAAACAGCAGAGACCTCCAAGGCAGACATGCACTCCACCAGTACCACACAACACTAATCAGAAGACACATATGTCTCCTAAACAGTGTGCCAGTCAACCAAACTGCGTAAGGCAAAACAGAATGGACAAAACAATAGGCATAGTTGACTTGATAGTGAGGAACGGTGATGTCAGCTGGCTGTTGGCACCAGGATCTGCCACATAACACACACACTGAGGTCCCCCAACAACAGGTACACATATGACTCTGTCATTGTACATGTGGGTGTGAATGACCTGAGACATACCTCCCTGGACTATATAGAAACAGACATGGAGGAGCCCACTGACTATGTAGCCCAAATGGGTATGACTCTAGCCCTGAGCAGCATTCTTCCATCACCCAGACTGATACCACAATACAAGCTGAAAATGATTGATCTTAACAATTGGCTATATCTCTGGTATCAAATTAAGGGGTTCCACTATCTGTGCGCCTGGGATGACATGTTTGGCAGACCATGATCCTTTGCCATAGATGTCCTGCATTTGTCACCCCTGGGCTTCCTGATATTGGCCAAGGCTCTTGCTACCCCTATAGTGGCTTTTTTAGGCAGTGTTCCAAAGACCACATTACCACTGTAACAGCTACAAACAAATGTAATCTGAGGATCATGCTGCTCAACACTAGAGGTCTACATTTAAAAATGCACTCACTCAAAGCAATCCTTCAACTGGAGAACATCGACATTTGTGCTGTAACAGAGAACTGGTTCAAGGCAGCAGGAAGCACACCTGCACTACCAGGCTATCACTCATTCTACACCTGTGTGGCCCAGAAGTTGGACTGCAGCAGCAAGGGTGGAGGTGTTTCAATATTCAAAATGGATGCACACACCTCCAGACTGTTAGCACAACAGAATGCATCTAGGATACTTCAGGTGCAGCTAACATTGGGTAAGACAGCAATACAGGTCATAACCTGCTGTAGGTCCACAAACATGGCCCAAGACTCACACTCCCCATTCCTAAGCACCCTGGGGAATATTAAGTTCCAACTTAATACTCTCATACTGGCCGACATCAACTACCCCACCATTAACTGGAAAAACTACTCATGTACCAATACACTTGGCCAATGCTTTCTGGGATTCATTGATTCTAATGCCCTGGACATGCTCGTTCTTACTCCCGCTAGAGGTATCCACATCCTTGACCTGGTCATTACTAACATGGGCGAATGTTGCTCTACACCAATAGTCAACTCCTCCCTGGTTAGTTACTAACACAAACTAATCACATTGGAAATCCACATCCCTCCCACCTCCACACAAATGTAACCACCATGAAATATTCTCTAAAGGTAACTTTGGGCACATACAAACAGAGGTGGCTAACAACATGTTACCCATGCAGATGGAGACTAGTTGCATGACCACAGAATCTTACACCAATTCACTGTACAAACACACACACAAATGCATAGATCTCACCATATGCAATACAACCAAGATGCTCTCCTCAGAAAAGAGGAAGCCAATCTGGTGGTCCCCTGCTGTAAAGAAACCCTACAATAGAAGGAGGAACTTCATGCAGAATAAGGTGAAGTCCCAAGTCTGGGAATACTCCCTTATCAGCCTCAACCAAAGGTTTAGATCTCTCATCAACACTTGTAAAGGCAGCAATGACAACATGATTGCAGCAGATACTGGAGATAACCACAGGGCCTTCAATAATAATGTATAGAATCTCCACAGCACAGTAGCATAACCCTCAGATTATGTATGCTTGTATCTGTTAAGGTGGTGCTTTCTTTTGGCTTCCGGACATTAACTCTAAAATGCACTGCGGTGATATTTCTGCCAATATATGTTAGCAGGAACAGTGTTACTACAACGACCATCTCAGCTTATCTACTCACATTATTTGGATATGTCTCTATTGTCATGCCTTTGTCCCCCCACATTGTCTGGCTTGTTCCATATTCATTGCACTACAGGGTTGTGAGCATACCTCTCCACTGCCAGGCTGTTTGAAGACTGTCCAAGTGTTTGGCCCATACTTTGTTTCTGTTCCGCAGTTTATTTGCATTTCTCTGGGTAACACTGTTATGATGCAATGATTTATGTCAGTGAAGACTGACATACATGTCATTTCCCATCCTCATATCATTTAGACAGTTCTGCTGATACAGTCCCTGTTGCTGTACAACTGTTCAGTTATGACTACAATATTCTGAATATGTCTGTATATGTGGCCCATTTCCCACTCTTTGTACAGCCTTTGTTCATTAGTCTTGCACTAAGAGGTTGATATGTATGATTCTGAGGTATGCATGCATATATATATATATATATATATATATATATATATATATATATATATATATACACACACACAGAGAGAGAGAGAGAGAGATAGATATATAGAGATATATAGATATAGGAATATGGGTTACCTTCATTTGATCGAAATTTCATTTGATCTAAACTCATTTGATCGAAATTTAATTTGATCGAAAACCAGTATTCAAGGCAAATAACAGGTATTTGTCCCCCTCCCCAAGGTTGTGCAACCGTGGAGTTGGTATATATAGTTAGGGGGGGTGTGGGTGTGCAGCCCCACATTGGTTGGTGTGGGGGGCGAAGCCCCCCCCACGTATTTTCATTCAAAATCTGTATTTTTTGTGTTATTTTCTTCTTTTAAAGGAAAGTAGGTGGGGGGCTTTGCCCCCACACCCCCCACACCCACCCTAACTATATATACCAACTCCAGGGTCGCACGACATTGGGGAGGGGGACCAATCCCTGTTATATGCCTTGAAGTGTACTGAATTACTGGTTGTCAGTCAAATGAAATTTCGATCAAATGGGTTTCCCTCAAATGAGCTGTCAATCAAATATATATATATATATATATATATATATATATATATATACACACACATATAGGTTCATAGGTAGATACTAGGCTATTGGCCCAAGGGCCTATATAAGCCAAGCCAACAAGATTCCCTGGCTTTCGCCACACAAGACAAATAATGTCCAATGCCCCTGTCGAGCAGACACACAGAAGTGAATCACAGGGTGGATTTCCTATTTACCATCCAAATGTCACTATTTATCTTAAAGAGGGCTAATGAGGAGCTCTGTTTCACATAAATGGGTAGTTTGTTCCAGAGTATGGGAAGTGTTATGGACAGTAATCTATCCCTCCAGCATGTTCTGTCTATTGTGGTGACAAGGTTTAGCTCCCTGGAGCATGTGTTTTGGAGGGACTGGGATTTCTTTACGTGTAGCATGTCCAACAGGTCTGGGTTTGACATGGTTGTGTATGTTAGGCAGAGATCGGCTCTGAGCAGGTTATATGCAATATATTAAAGCTGGTGTATTTTGAGACAGTTTGCGTATGGCATCTGTTTGAGGCCGGTGATCCTCTTTGTGAGGTAAGTCTGTGGACTTTCCAGTTGTTGTAGATGTCTTGTGAGGTACATACCAAACAGGCCATTATACAGTATAATAGGTCTAATGTGGGATGAGTAGAGGGAACAATGCTCTCCTTTGTTCTGGATGACACACCTGCTGTGATGTGATGTGCCATATAGAAGGATTTCCTGAGTACTATGGCAATGTGGTTATCAAAGGAGAGACTTATCCACCTGTGTCCCTAGGTCTCATATCACACTTCCAGTGTTAAGTGTACTAGCAGCTATGTGGTAGTTCATGGGCATAGAGTTTTACCCAAAGGGGATGACAATGCATTTCTTGGTGTTAAGTTTGAGGCCATTGTTTTGACACCAGGCATCTGTGTCAGTGAGGCCATTTCGTAGAATGTCCATATCTTTACATGATTCAATAATGGCTCCCAGTTTGCAGTCATCTGCAAATGTTGTTAGCCACAGACCCTCTGTGTTAGCCTGAACTTCAGAGAAGTAGATGCCAAATAGGAGAGGACCTAGGAGTGAATCATGTTGTACCCCACTTGTCACTGGTGTAGAGTCAGATTTGAAGTCTGCTACTTTCACAGTGTGGATTCTGTCTGTAAGCCAGGTGGCAACCCATCTCATGCCATTGGTATGTATGCCTAGTTTAGTGAGTTTATCTGCAATGCCAGAGTGGGGGATGCTGTTGAAGGCCTTGGCAAGGTCTAGGTAGGCTGTGTGAACCACCTTGGCCTTATCCTTGGCTCTGATGACTGCTTCAAAGAAGCCAATCAGGATTAGGAGATATGATGTACCTTTCAGAAACCCAAACTGGGTGGGGTCAACAGTTTGGAGGTTACCTATGTCATTGTTTATTAGTTCCATGCTGATACACTCCATGGCCTTAGGTACAACAGCCTGCATTCTCTACCCACACCACCACTTGTGATTCAGGGAGTTGAGTCCATAGCTCTCAACTGTCTAGAATTTTGACTCATACTTTGGTTTGTTCCTCTTAAAATTTGTGGTTTTCTGGCAAATCAGGGAGAATGGAATTCACTAAATAATGATAGCCCTTTACATTTCAGTCTTCCTGTCTTTTTTGGAAATGCATGGTAACACAAAATACTATATTAGCAACTTTCAAAAATTATACAATCAGTATTTAAAATGTATCCCTGGTTTTGGGTCTTTGCCTCCCCCCCAAATAAATTTTGGCTTTTTCCAGATTTCTTCTGCTGTGAAAGTAAGAGCTTTAGTGGTGTCAAGTGGATGGTGCAGTGGTAGTGTTGTTGCCTCACAGTAAGAAGTTCTCTGGTTTGATTTTTGGCTAGGGTGCCTTCTGTGCAGAGTCTGTATGTCCTCCCTGTGTTTGTGTGGGGGTGCTCTGGTTTCCTTCTGTGTTGCAAAAACATGCGTCTGGAGCATTTCTCCCTGGGCCTCTGCTGAAAATAGTTTTTTGTTCCAAGTTGGACTTTCCCAGTAAACAAATGTTAAATAAATAAAAAATTTTACAAGGAGCTGAGAGCTTCAGGGGAAGAGAAGTTTAGTGCTGCTTATTCCAAGTCTGTTTGCATTGTTAGTAGCATAACACGGTAGTAGCCTTACTTTTGATGCAGAAGGCTGTGAGTTCTACTTCCACCATATGCAGATGGATCGCTGATACTGTACTGTGTTGTACTTTAAAGGGAGTTGATGCTGCAGTCCCGTGAATGTCCTCCTTTGGAGGAATTACCTAGTAACTATGAACCTGTTATCAATTTGCCATCCATTCCCTATTGCAATATTACTAGCTTATCATTTTGTATGCAACATAGGCAATTTATTATTCAGGGGCAACAGACACTTTATTTGTAGATAAAACAATGAAATATAAAGTGGTTTCCTAGCAGCAACCTCTTCATTAGTTAGAGATCCCTTTAATGTGGAATTATTTAGATGACTTGCTTCTGCAGACATTTTGCATATTTACTGATATTGGTGGATTACTGCAGTGGTGGTGCTGCGGTAGCATTGTCGCCTCACAGTAAGACGTTGTCCTGTTCGATTTTCAGCTAGAGCATCTTCTTTGTGGAGACATGCGTGAATGGGTGTACCTTCGTTGAAGGTTGTGCATCAGGGCCGGCAACTCGGCACGTAAAAATCTACTGCCAATCATTAGCGGACCGGAGTTCTGCTGCGGCGACCCCTAACTGGGAAAAGCCGAAAGACACAAACTGATATTGGTGGATTGTAATGACAGAAGTTTGAGTGGCCTTTTATGGTTGAAATTTTCTGAAATGGGTAGTTTTGTCATTATTGGTTCATACATTTTGTTTCATTGCTTACTAGAAAACTGGTCAAAACTATAAATTTAAAACACATTCTAACAACTGGTGCTGTATTATACAAGGACTATAATTTAATACAATCAGGAAGGTGAATCAAAGAATGCATACAGGTATGCATGGCCCTAAAAATGTGGTTGAAAACAGCCCAGAGGAAAGTGCGAAAGGCTAAAAATCATGGGCAGATTTTAAGCTTTATTCTTGTTACCAAAGCAATGGATGAAGCTAAAACAGTTCATACCACATTACCTTGACCTGGCCAAGCCTTTTGATGCAATCCCCTACTCAGGTGGAGTACAAAAGATGAGTAATGTAGGAGCAAACACTTGCATCACTAGCTGGATTGCCAACTTGCTCACAGGATGCAATAAATCAAAATAGGGGAAGAGACCAGTCACCAATGGAGTCCCCCAGGTTTCAGTGCTGAGACTTTTTCTGTTTGGCATATACATCTCAAAAGTAAAAGGAAATACCAAAGGGCTTTGGCCGACTAAGTCTGAGATGACTGCAAGTTAGGAACAGTTATTGAATCCCCAAATGACTTAACCATCATGTAGGAAGGTTTGTCCAAAATAATAACTGGTGTCAAAATCATGACAGTGCCCTCTGAGAACTGACCCAATTGTTTGGCATTTGGGAACTTGTGTGTACAGTGACCTAACTTTTGACCAACATGTGCCCAGAGTCATAAGAAAGCCTTTCTATATTGCATAGCTTATAAACAAATTGATTGTGACTAGATCTAGAGATGTTGTTGTCCCCCTTTACAAAGCTGTTATTAGGTCAATCATTTTGTATAATGCCCACTTTGGCATGTATCTGTCCAGCCCAATGCAACAATTGGAATACCTTCAGAGATACCTTACTAAAAGGATGCAAGTCCTAAACAATAGGTCTTACATGGACCACCTCAAAGAATTATTACTATACTCAGTATCCTACAGAGTGCTTAGAGGTGATATGTCTGGCATACAAGGCATCCTTGACCTAATACAGATGGACATACCAAACATCAAGTCAAATGGCATCAGAAATACTCAGTCCAGGTACCTAAACTGAATGTTGTGCAGAAATGGATGTATATCACAGAGGCTACCACTGTTCCAGAAGAGACTATCCATAAAAATACAACAAAGTTCATCTGTCCATATTCAAATGCAACTTGGATCTAAGGATGGATAATAGAAAATGTACTCCAGGATTGTCCCTCATGCCACTAATGGATAGAGGCAGTTCCTAAATTCTGCATCCATTACATAGGTCCTCTCAAATTATGTATGGTATGATCACAGTTATTCTTACTAAGGCTAATATACAATTATCAGAAAATGTTAATTCAAGCACCACAAGGGAATTGGCTAAGCTTAAAATGTCCTCCAAGTGAACCTATGTTGTGGTAATAAACAGTAATAAAAAAATTGCCCTTTTTAGATCACTAAGTGCCCCTCTCTCCCTCTACCCCCCCCCCAGTCTTCAACAGTTTCCGGCACCTATTTCCAGACGCAAAACACTGTAGTCACTAGTTGTGGAGATTTCAATGATCAATGCTACTTTTGTCTTTTTTTCGTGGACCACTATATCTGTTTTTTGCGCATCTGTCTTTTGAACTGTTGGTAATGGGTGATCCCATGTGATGTATACATCATCATTTTCTGTGATGCTTTGTGGCTCATGTTTCCAGTGTTTTTCAGCCACTTCAATACCATAATGTTTGCACAATCCCAAGTGTGACAATCTTGCCACATTATTATGCCTTTCAGTATACAGTCCTTCTGCCACTAGTATGTCACAACCAGCAACGAGGTGTACAACTGTTTCCAGTTCTGTTTTACAAAACCTACATTCGTCTGTTTCTCCTACATGTTCAATGGACTTTGTAAACCAATGTGTATGTAGCCCACTATCTTGGGCTACCAATATTAACCTTTCATCTCTTGGTTTGAATTCGCCTCTCCTTAACTATTGCTGTGTTCGATCCTGATCAACATGAGGTTCTTCCAGAAGTTTTCTATACTTAATATATATTTATACATTTTCCACATCTCTTGCCTTCTCATCTGGTCCTTCACCTTATATTCTTTCTTTTGCTTTTTGGCACATTCAGTTGCTGTCTGATTTTTATCTTCTTCTGGTTTGATTTACATTCCTGCTTTACGCAGATATGCTTCTGCTGGAGTAAGCAGAGAAGTCATCTTAGATCTATTCTTCTCATGTTTCAAAACTTTCACTACATTTGGGTCTTGTGAGGTCAGCAGATATGTGTGCAGTCCCACGATTGAAGATCTATACATGTAATCAATTTCAAGGAGGTCCATCCCTCCTTCAGAACAGGGAATGTATAATCTTGGTATGCACTGTTTTTTAAAAATCATTTGATGAGAATGACACATCCTTCTTATTTTCCTGTCTAATCTATCCAACATGTTTTGGGGCCAGTTAATCACTCCAAAACTGTAAGTTATGACATGAAGAGAAAATTGGTTTATAGCTTGAATTTTGTTCCTAGATGTCAATGCTGTTTTCAGGATTAATTTAAGTCTTCTAAAGTATTTCCTACTAAGTTTTATTGGCATTTGTTCATGTTTTATTTTTGATCCTTCATCAATTCCCATATATTTATTCACTCCCTCTTGCTCAAGTTATTTTATATCACATTCTTGTCCCAAACTGATATTTTTTTGGTGCTGCAGTTTTTCTGTTTTAAAGGTTGCTTTTGTAAATTTATCAAGACCAAATGACATTCTTATATCATCTGAAAAAGTTTTGCCAATTTGCAGTTGTGCTTTCAGTTCCTCATCTGATGAGCTATATAGTTTTAAATCATCAACAAAAAGAAGATGAAAAGTCTTTACACTTTTTTGTTTTCTAGGAACCAAATTACAGCCATGGGCTAAGCAATTAAGTAGACAAGTTAATGGGTTAAGGGCAAGACAGAATAACAGCGGTGACAAAGAGTCACCCTGGAATATCCCACTTTGAATTTTTATCCCTGGGATAATAATTTGTTCTTTATCATGGCTTAATTGCAAAGTGGTCTGCCACTGTTTCATGGTCACTGTAATGTAGTCAACCAGTGTAGGGTGTATTTTATAACATTTTTAAGCACTCTTTTATCCATGAATGTGGGATACTATAAAATGCTTTTTTGTAGTTAGTCCATGCCATACTTAGATTCTTCCCCTTTTTACAGTTCTCCACTATGACTTTATTTAACAACAAATGATCCTTTGTTTCATATGCCTTTCTTTTATTGTCCTTTTGTTCTATTACCATCATTGAATTTTCTTCTAAATGACTATAAAGTCTGTCAGCATCAGTTCTGGTGTATAGTTTATACGTCATTGAAAGGCAAGTTATTGGTCTATAATTTTTAGGATAACTTGAAGTTAACCCTTAAGTAGGAGCATTGTTTTTTCTGTTGTTAACCAGGTTGGTGTCTGTTCGGGTTGCACATATAAATAGTTCTTACTCATGGCTAAATCTTCATGCGAAGATGTTAATACTTTTAGCCAGAAGTTAGATATGCATCTAGGCCTGGGGTTTTCCAGTTAGAGGCTTTTCTTAACTTTGTTTCAGTCCCTCTGGCTGTTACTTCATCCCATTTCATATCCTGTACCTTTAAACTTGTTATTCTTTCTTTTGCTTCTTCTAACCATTTATCATCTTTGTTATGTTCCACAGGATCTTCATAAATACTTCTCCAAACTATATCTATTTCTTCTTTTTTGGTGGTCATTCAATTCCTTTTACCTTGTTTCCCAATTCTCTATAAAACTTTTTTGGGTCATCAGTAAATTGCTTATTTTGCACTTTTCTTTACATTTATCTGTGTATCTTCTAAGTTTTTCCACCTGTGTTGAGATTTTTAGTTTATTTGCGATAGTGCATGATAGATCCTGATCTGTTCTAATACTGCACATTGCTTTTATCACATCTGTCTAAGTATTTTTGTAGATCTGTTCCCTCTTCTGTACTCTTTTAACAGTGGCACTTCTTATCTTAACTGCTTTATAGTTTTCTTTATTCAATATTTCCATGATGGTATTTGATTTCTCCCCTTCCTTTCCCTCAGTACTCTGTGTTCTTGTGGTAGAACTTTATCAGTTATTAATTTAGCTGCACAGTAATATATCCTGTTTACTTCAGGTCTACTGTAATTAAATGAAAGCGCAATCCGTCGAATAAAAATCCGTCGACACATAAACAGCAAAATGCGACAACGTCGAACATGCAAAACCGCGAAATTTAAACATCTAAACCGCAATAGTCAGCCAACCCCACCGCCCATTACATACTACCTACGCAAACACAACAAAAAACACATACATACACTAACCAAAACCCTACTACTAACCCTAAATTAAAGCACCAAAACCCCACTTGTAACCCTACACTAAACCCCACATACACAACTATCTATGCACTACCCTTAACCCCTCCCTAACCCTAAGGTCCGTAACTACCGCACACTTACCCTACAGAACTATACCCACACAAAGTAAATATTCCACACACATAACTTAACAAAACCCTACACTAAACCTTACATACATTACCTATGTATGCACTTACCTTAACCTGCACCCTGACCCTAAGGTCCATAACTATCGCACACTTACCTTACGGAGCTATACCGCAGATGGGCCAACTATGACAATTCGACATTTCCGATTTCGCTATTTAATGCGTTTGACGTTTCCACGTTTCGTTGTTTACGTGTCGACGGATTCGTATTCGACGGATTGGGCTTTAATTTAATTAAATTAGACCCGTTTACTTCTATTATATCGCATGGATCTCTATGAACAGTCCTAATTACTGACTTTTTGTGTTTTAATAACCTTTTGCAGTCTATTTCTTTCATTGATCTTAATATATTTATCTGTCTCTATTAAATAAGCAACTCTTCCCTTAACTCATTTTCTTCTAAACTGAGGACAAGTTTTTTTGTTTTCCATTTCCTACAGGCATTCTATAGAAAGTTCTATAACATCTTCCTGTGGCACATTCTCTTCAGTTTCATCCTGTGCCATCCGTTGCTCTGTTATATGGGAACTCACTGGCCTATCACTCTTCAACAGTGACTGTGTCAAGAGTTTCCAATATCCTGTTCCCTTCACTTGCTGTCCAGCTTCAAGTGAACATTTATACTGGTTTCCTGTGAAAGGCTCCAAAATATCTTCATATGGCACCTAACCAATTACTTCCCATTCCACTGGTTCCTCTTAATTTGGATGTCCATTGCTCAATCCTGTTGTGGTGCTTTCTGAATTAGATTTTCTACACTAAATCCTGCACTTTACAGATACTCCAGATCCCCAGTTTTTATTTCTTTAACTTCTCCATTACTAAACTCCTTTTGTACTTTTCCTCTCTGTCTTCTTATTTTTGTATTGTAAAGTCTTCCATGTCTGGATTCCTTTGCCTGTATTTCTCTTCAAATATCTTTGGTGCTGCTCTTTTTGCATTGATTAGTTTTGCATTCTCCTTTGCATAGATATTATACCATATTAAATCTCTTTTTCTTTCCCATGTCCATATTTCTTCTTCAAATGTCTCCTGATCTTATTGTTCCTTACTTTGGGAACTCGTTCCATCATGCTGTGATGTAACCTGTATTAGACCTTCTACACTAAATCTTTTATTTTGCAGGCATTCCATAACTTCAGCTTTGATTTTTTTAACTTCTACTTTATTGATCTTCTTTTCTACATTCCCTCTTTGTGATATTATTTTTTAATTGTGACATTTTCCATATCTGGATGCCTTTGCTGTATTTCTCTTTGAATATCTTTGGGGCTGCCTTCTTTACATTGATTAATTTGGCTTTCGCCTTTGCATAAATATTGCACCATATCAAGTCTCTCTTGCTTTCCCATGTCCATATTTCTTTTTTTCTACTTTTCAAAAATCTCTAGATTTTGTTGTTTATATTTTCACACTTACTCAGATGCTTCTTTTTCCAAACAGATCAAAGTTTCTTGGTCTATATACTGTTTTTCACAAATCTGTTGTATTAATGAACACAAATTTTTATTCGCAGTTTCCAGCAGTTTTTCTTATGGAAGTATTTTTCTTTCCTCTAATTTCTCTCTTAATATTTTTGTATCTCTTGTGTCTGGAAATTTTGGGCTTTTTGCGTAATAGTAGCAATACATAATTTCTTTCTTATCCTCAATAGTCCACTCTATCATCTTTATGGCTCTTCTTTGGCCTATCAGTTTTTTGTGATTTTTTTGTAGACTGGTACTTCCTTCTACAACGGGGGGGGGGGTATCCTCCCCTGGGCCTGGCCTGCCCCCACTGTAGGAATGTTTCCATATTTTGAGGATTCTATGCTGTCATCCTTTCCAGTCCTGGCACCAGTGCGCCTATCACAACTGGGCACTTTTTTTTATCCTGGGCCTTGTGCACCCAGCTATCTTTTTAAAATTTTGACCTACTTCTGTCCATGATATATGCTATATAATATATTCTATATATCAGTGTCATCCTGGTGAGATTTTGTGAAAAACAGGGTCCACCTCATGAAGGTACTCACCAAGAGTTGAGGATGAATTCAGTTTCAGCAATACCACTCTCCTTTGCTCGCTGACTTATTATCTCTCCATTTGGATCCCTGACATTTGCAGTGAAACAGTTGAGATGATGTGGGAAGAAGTTAGAGATGAGGAAACAGTCCATCTGGGCATTCCTAGACTTGGAAGTTTGAATGAGGAAGTCAAAGCTAGAATAAGAGATGCTGCAGCCAAATGGCACAGGGTGTCAGGGGTAGTGTATGACAGAAGAATGCTAATGAAGATGAATAGTAAGGTGTACAAAATGGTGGTGTGACCAGTACTACTGCATGGTACAGAAACCTTAGCAGTAAAGGCAGAGTAGCTGAGGAAGTTAGAGGTAATGGAGATGAACTGCCTGAAATGGGTGGTAGGATACACACTGTGGGATAGATGAAGAAATAGGGACATCAGAGTAGAAGCCCAAGTAGCTCCAATTGCAGAGAAAGTCAAAGAGAACAGATTACATTGGTACAGATATATGTGCAGGAAAGTAGAAGACAATCTGGTGAACATGATGTGGGAGGCAAGAAGAAGGCAAGTGGAAATGAATGCATCCAGCAAAAAGATGAATGGATTGTGTGGAGAGAAAACCTGCAACAGCCAGGCTTGACTGTTGAAGAAGGTATTAGAGTGGCAGTGAATGGAAAGAAAGATGGTGACAGCTGGCACACCCCAACCACATGTAGAAGAGCAGAAAAAGGGAGTTGATGGTGACAATGATGTGAGTCCCAAGTTCTTGAGGCAACTTAGAGTAAAGTCAAGTGCCCAAAGGATGCCCTGTTGAGCTCTGCAAGGATTAGGCAGTCATCCAGGTAGGGGTAAATCTGTACACCCTTTGTCCTGTAGTAAGGATTCACTGGAGCCAAATATTTTATAAATACTCATGGAGCAGTGCATAAGCCAAAGAGTAAGGATGTGAACTGGACATGATCTCCCCCTACTGCTAATCCTAGGAATGTTGTGTTTTCTGGCATTGGGGATAAGGAGGCAAACATCCTTAGATCTAGAATTGCCACGAGTATGTTTGAAGAAAGTGATGGCAATAGACTATGGAGGGTGAGCATTTTGAATTTTGGAACCCCAAGGAATTTATTCAGATAGCACAGGTCTAGAATGAGTTGCCTTGCACCCTCTATCCTTGGAACCAGGATGAGTCTTTAGTAAAAGTCTTTTTCTTCCTTCACCCTCTGTATGGCCTCTGACTGAATCATTTCTTGAATGATTTTAGAAATGAGGGTCAGCTAGGAAATGGTGGAATGTCTCAACTTTGGGTTATCAAGAAACTGTAGTCTGCATCCTTATCTTAGATACCTAGCATCCACTGATCTTGTGAGAATTTCTTTCCAATTTTGCTATAAAAAAAGACAAGCATCCAGCATACCTGGTAGAGAGAGGATACTGCATTGGGGTGTGCTTGTGGGAGGGAAAGAGGGGGCAGCATAGCTGAGACATGACTGGTGAGAGACCCTGATTTTGTTGCATGGTTTAACTTGCCATTCATTCTTAAATCCCCTGTGCCAATTCTTTGCAGGGAAATTCCTGATGTACCTTGAAACATGGGTCCGAAAAGTTGCTTACACTGGGCACTTTTTCCCTTTTCTTCTAGTTCTGTATATGTGCAGGAAGACCAACCAGGAGGTCCTTATTCATTGAGTCATAAAGAATCTCTGTTTTAACATTGTCTGTAAGGGGCATGGTTGCCCTCACACAGCCATGTTATCTTATTACAGACTCAGTAGCAGCTATTCTGAATGATGCAGTGCATAGTCACTTGGATAGAGAGGTCACATAAGTCCAGCATCTCTTGCTCCATATCCTTATATTCAGTCCACTCTCCGTAGCCCTCATATTTTATACTAGGGATTGTTGGTAGTTAAACATGTGGCACTGGCAGTTTAAGGCTCGTAAGGAGAGGGCAGCATAGGTATATATTTTTTCACCAAACCTGTAGAGCAATCTCCTTATCATTGAGAATGAGATTCCAGGTTGGAGCTGAGGTAACTCCCTTGCTGGTGTCTAGAGACACTACATCTGGATCCACCAAGGAGTTTCTATTACGATATTTATGGAAATTCCTGACCCTGTAGAACTGGTCAAGATCCCAGGAGTGGTGGGGGTTGGTAGTCAAGCACCAGATATACATTGTTAAACAAACCTTCCTGGGCATCTAGCCCTGGGGGACTGCTAGATGTCTATATTCAAGACAAGCCCATATAAGCTCTGTACCTTTGCTGGACTTCAGAATAATTTTTAGTTTCCCCTTGGAAAAATCTTATTCATCCTGTAATGGGTATGCCTAAAGGATAAATCCTCTGGCGGCGAGGCAGAGGACAAGGTGTCTTCAGTGTCACAATTATAATTTTCAGCAGGTGGAATCTGGCCCACATTTGTCACCTCATCCGTTTCTTAATCATGGCTTATCAGAATCCCCTTCCAAAGAATCCACCTTTCTCCTACTCGCCAAAAAATGACATAAAATTCTTGGTTATCTCAGCTAAGGACTCTGGAAGCCTGGAAAGTGGAGAGGAAAAAGACACTACCCAACCAAGACCAAGGCATGCTGGCAGTTGCCAGTTTGTGCTTTGTGCCTCTCAAATTTTGAAACAACCCACCCTAGAATCCTTGGGTCATGGTCCAGAAACCTCTTTGGGTGCAGTGATACTAGGGTTCCAGCTTTCTCTCTCAGATATGAAAAATAAAGAACAATTGCTGTTTCTCTGTAGGTGGATTCAAGATTCAAAAAGCCGAAGTTGAATACAAATAAATGCTTCGTCTTTATTAGATTTTGTTGAGCGCTTTCATCTAAACATATATAGATTTCATCAGAACAAGGAACTGCCCTTTGGCTAACCCTTATATAAGAGTCATATTTAATTGATTAATTAATGAACTAAATACATACCTAATATTTAAAGTGCTAGTGCTACATTAGCATACAGTACTTCAGTACATAATTTAATACATATTTTAAAAAAACAATCCTATTAAAATTAAATGAAGTGCAAACCATATAAAACATTTAAAACATTAAAAACATTTACTAATATTAACTTTATATTGTCCTGTTTAGCTCAGGAATGGAGATGTATCACTCAATGTGTATACCAAACAGTAAATAGAATATGGGTTTAGTTGTGTTGTAGAAAAGATACATCCTGATACATATTTACCCCTTACTTCTGAGTGGAAATTTATGTAAATAAGTTCTTAGACCGTAACAATAATATTGATAAAAATAACGTCCCTAACCCGATATTTCAAAACAAAGGCCTTACAAATCCTAAGCATTAGTGAAGCTCATCAGCATTCTACATATTGTTGGCTAAAATCGGCTTCACAGAAATGTGGTCATTAAGTCCTGGTGGGGTAGATGCATTCAGTTTTAATTGCCATCTAGTCTCCAACTCACCCAGTTTTTTCCTTATATCCCCTCCTCTAGGATTTGCTGAGGCTATATCCAATATGGCAAAATGAAACAAATTGCATTTAGTACTCTCCTGCATATGCCTCCACAGGGCATTTTTGACATCTTTCTTCCTAATGCAATAGTAGTGGTCGTATATCCTTTGTCTTAGGGTCCTATCTGTCTTTCCTACGTAGTAGCAATGACAGTTTGAGCACATAGCTAAGTAGACCACGTGAGTGGTCCTACAATTCCCTTTCTTAAAATGTATCTCCGTCTTAGTGACATTTTCTAGTTTGGTACTCTTAATAGTGCATATGTACCTGCACTGATTGCAGGTACCGCATTTAGTTGTCCCTATATTGACTTTACCATTATTTGATGTTTGTATTTTTCTTTCAAGTTCCCTTTTTAAATTGTTCCCATTCCTGGATACAAACCGAGGAGTGTCTCCCACTATTTCTATTATTTTCATATCTGTCTTTAATATATTCCAGTTCTCCTTAATAATTCTTTTAATGTTTGCAGTCCAAGGGGTATGTTGCAGAATACATGCTCTCGTGTAACTGACATCCATCCCCCTAATGTCAGCTTCCGCACTGTGTGTGTGTAATAGGGGTCCATTTCCTAACAGGGGTGTATACTTTTTACCCCATTCTTTTAGCACATAACTAGTCACATCCATCACTAACCCCTTAGGATAACCTCTTTGAATAAACATATCACCTATAATACTTAATTCACTGACAAGGTCAACATAGTCGGATGTCATCCTTGCTGCCCTTATACATTGTCCCTTAATTATACTTCTTTTCTGATTAATGGGATGGGAACTACTATATTCTAAGTAGCTGTTACTAAATGTATCTTTCCTGTATATTTTACTTTTCATCCTTCCTTGATCTATTATAATGAGAGTATCTAGATAGGCTATCTGACATGATTCCACTGTATGTGTAAATTTTAAATCATTACTCTTAGAATTTAGATCCATCATAAAAATTTCTAATTCGTTTCTATTTCCCTTCCAAATCAAAAAAATGTCATCCAAAAACCTATAGTAACATGAGACTAACTGGTATTTGTTGTTGCCAAAAATATGTTCTTCTTCCCAGTCGCCCAAATAAATGTCAAAAAGATTTCTCTCTCAGATCACAATTTAGGAATCCAATGCAGAATAGCCTTCAGCCTCAGAAGGCACAATGGATATGTCAGTCCAGGACAACATGCAAAAAACTTATGGAATTATCACCTGAACAGCAGTCATGCTACAGGCCTCCAATGAAACTGACCTTGTGGGTGGGGGCTGTGAATACACCTCACTGCACACAGAAACTCTGGCTCTAGAGAAGCTCATGTCATCTGAAAATCCTCAGTGTCCAGCACTTCTCCCTCATATTGTTATTTTTATGGGAAAAGGAATTTTTATGAGGCTTTGGAAGTTGTCATAGTGACATAGAACCAGGCCAGCACCCTATTTATTAATCAAACTCCTGAACAGACTAAGACCCGCTGTGGACTCTCTTCAAAGTGAAAGCAGCACAATGTGGGCAACAGTCTATATGAGGCTCTAGGACAAGATCAATCAAACACTTAGAATGGAAATCCTTTTATGGGATTTCATAGGTTCATAGGTTTTACTAGGCTAACAACCACTATAGCCTTTTTAAACCTAGCTATGCATTCACACTCCTCATTTCTTGATACACTGGAAAGTATTAGGGTACAACCCAACACCCTAATAATGGTCGATTTCAACTACCCCACCATTAACTGGGAAAACTACTCATGTACCAACTCTTTTGCTCAACGTTTTCTAGAATTCATAAATCCAACGCCTTGGATCAACTTATTCACACCCCCACCAGGGATAGCAATATCCTAGACCTGGTCATTACCAACATGGGAAACCGGTGTTCCACATCAGAGGTCAATTCCTCGTTGGTCAGATCCGACCACAAGCTAATCAGCCTAGACATCCACATCCCACTCCCACCCCCAATTAGGGAAACCATCGTAAAAAACTTCTCCAAAGCCAACTTCACACTTCTTAAGACAGAAGTGGCAAACTTCATGACACCCATGCAGACAGACAATAGAGGTATGACTGCCGAATCCTACACAAATGCACTTTATAAGCACTTACATGAGTGCATGGGTCATGCTATCCCTAATAGAACCAAGATGTTATCCTCCAAAAAAAAGGAAGCCAATCTGTTGGTCCTCTGCCATAAATAAACTCTACAACAGAAGAAAGAAACTGTTGCAAAAAAAGAGTAAAATCCCATGACTGGAGGAACTCCCTGGTCAACCTCAGTAAGAAGCTGAGATCCTTCATAAAATCCTCCAAAGCTTGTTACGAAAACAAAATTGCCACTGACTCTAAAGACAACCACAAAGCATTCTATAGCTATGTCAAGAATCTAAATGGGAACACTCAGATCTGCTCTGAGTTACAGCACAATGGCACTAAATATACAGAACCAACTGATATTGCCAACATCCTAGCAGATAGGTTCAGTGCTAACTTTACCCCCCCCCCCACCCCCTAGAGGGCCCATCTCTATACCGGAAGAATGCAAAGTTCCTATAATCATGGCTGCACAGGTAAAAAACACACTCTCCAATGTCAAGAACACAGCTTCCATGGGACCTGACAATATCCCAGGCTGCGTTCTGCATGAACTACAGAATGAACTGGCACCCTACCTAAGTACCATGTTCAATCATAGCCTCACCTCAGGCTTTGTACCCACTGAATGGCACACCACGACGGTTATCCCACTCCACAAAGGGGGAGCCACGACAGACCCCGGGAACTACCGCCCCATTAGCCTGATGAGCCTGGACTGCAAGGCCATGGAATGTATCATTGTGGAACTCATAAACAAAGACATTGGTAATCTCCAAACTCTGGACCCTCCCCAGTTTGGATTTGTAAAAGGCAGATCATGTCTCCTAAACCTGATTGACTTCTATGAAGCAGTCACCAAAGCCATAGATGAGGGTAAAATGGTTCACACAGCTTATCTAGATCTCGCCAAGGCTTTCGTCACCATCCCCCACTCTGGAATTATAGATAAGCTCACTAAACTAGGTATAAATCCCTATGTCACAAGATGGGTTGCCAACTGGCTCATGGATAGAACCCACACTGTGAAAGTAGCGGATTCCAAATCCGACATCAGACCAGTGACAAGTGGAGTACCACAGGGTTCAGTCCTGGGTCCTCTCCTGTTTGGTATCTACTTCTCTGAAGTGCAGGCCAACACAGAAGGTCCTTGGCTAACAAATTTTGTGGATGACTGCAAACTAGGAGCCATAATCGAAACTCTTAACGATGTGGACAAACTACAAAAGAGCCTCACTGAGACAGATACCTGGTGTCAAAGCCATGGCCTGAAGCTCAATGCCAAAAAGTGTACTGTCATCCCCTTTGGTAAAAACTCTGTACCCATGAACTACCACATAGCTGGTAGTCTACTTAATGCCGAAAATGTGATAAGAGACCTTGGGAAACAGGTGGACAGTAGTCTCTCCTTTGATAATCACATCGCCACAGTGGTCATGAAATCCTTCTACGTGGCTCATCTCATCACAAAAGGATTCTCATCCAGAAAAAAAGAGGTCATTGTTCCCCTCTACTCATCACTCATTAGACCCATTATAGAGTACAATGCCCCTTTTGGTAAGTACCTCACAAGACATCTACAACAACTGGAAAGACCACAGAAATACCTCACAAAGAGGATTACTGGCCTCAAACAGATGCCCTATACAGACCGTCTCAAAAAACTACAGCTTTACTCCATCGCATATCGCCTACTCAGGGGCGATCTCTGCCTAACATACAAAGCTATGTCAAACCCAGAGCTGTTGGACATGCTCCACTTAAAGAAATCCCAATCCCTCTGAGCTACACACTCTAGGGACCTAAACCTTGTCACCACAATAAACAGAACATGCTGGAGGGATACCGTCCCAGAGACTTCCCATACTCTGGAACAGACTACCTATCTATGTCAAACAGAGCTCCTCATTAGCACTCTTCAAGAAAAATCTTGATGATTGGATGGGAAATGGGAAATTCACCCCGGGCATCACTTCTGTGGCTCTGCTTGGCAGGGACACAGGAAAATAATTTTCTTGGGTTGCGAAAGCCAGGGTACATTTTTTGGCTAGGCTTGTATAGGCCCTAGGGCCGATAGCCTAGTGCCTACCTATGAACCTATGAAATCTCTAACAAGTTCTGGTACCCTTGATAAATGTAAGCAGAAATGTGGGAGATGAAACAATTACAAACAGGAGCCTGAAGAAGAACCATTTACAGGCTATGTGTGCCCATTACAGACATACGTGTCAAACAAGGGATGAATTTCCTGTTCCATATCTAATTTTCCAAGTTATACTTTAATTGGGTTAGGGAGGAATTCTGCTTAATATGGATGGGGAGCCTATTCCATAGATGGGGTAGTCTCTGAGATACATACCTGTCTCTTCAGCAGGTCCTATTTATATCACAGGCAAGGTTTAAGTTTTTTAGAAAGGGTAATTCTGGTGCTGCTTGTTTTGCAGATATGCAGGAGGTCCATCAGGGGTCTGACAATATCTTGCATGCCAGGCATAAGTCTTTCCTCAGCAGCCTATAGGAGACCAAACACTTGGAAGTACTTTGAGGCAATTTGCATAGGACATGCTATGTATACCCTGTATTCTTTTAGTAAGAAACCTCTGTAGTCATTTCATGTGTTAAATGTGCCTGGTTAGGTACATACCCAAGGAGGCATTGTAGTCAATGACATATCTGATGAATGCTGAATACAGTGGAACAATGACCTCCTTGGACCCAAATGCCATACCTTTGTTTATAGGTTGCACAACATAGAATTATTTCCTCACTACTGTAGGCACATGATGGTCAAAGGCTAGATTAATGTCTATGTGTGTCCCCCAAGTCTTTGACTACTGGGTCAATTCTTAGGGGTGTGTTGTCAATATGATAGTTATCAGGGGTGGATGACTTCCTGAAGGATACTGTTATGCACTTCTTAGCATTTAGTTTTAGTCCATGATTCCGACACAAGTTATTCATCTGTGTCAGCCCTTCCTGGAGAACAATAGTGTCTGTTGGGGATTCCATGACTGATCCTAATATGCAGTCATCTGTAAATTTGGTCAGCCAGAGGTCCCTGATATCGGCCTTGACTTCAGAGAGGTAAACGCCAAAAAGAAGCACTCCCAGAACCGATCCTTAAAGGACTCAGAATGGCCTCTTCGTAAGGGTAGACTCTCAATTTTAACTCCATGGCTCCTGTCTGTGAGCCAGCTGGCTATCCACCGGATGACATAAGGGTTTATACCTAACCTCTTGAGTTTATCAACAATGCCCTAGTGGGGTATTGTGCCAGCTGGCTTGGCCAGGTCAAGGTAGGCAGTGTGGAACATTTTGCCCTCATCCTTTGGTTTAATGACCTTCTCAAAGAAGTCTACCAGGTTGAGCAGGCATGACCCTGCCCTTGACAAAACCAAACTGGCTTGGGCCTAATGTTTGAAGGTTTCCTATGTCATTATTCATCATTTCCATGATAATTCTTTCCATGGCTTTGCATATGAGACTGGTAAGGCTTATGGGTATGTAGTTTCTAGATTCTGTAGATGGCCCACCTTTGTGCAGAGGGATGACCATTGCTGCCCTTCATTTGTGAGACATGATACCTGTTTGCAGGCTATGGTTAAAAACAATTCCAGGTGGACTGATAAGTCATGTTTCATGCTATTTTGAACCCATCCTGGGATATTGCCTGGGGCCCATCGATGCAGTGTTCCCGGCCTTAGAGAGAGCACTGAGGACCTATCCACTAGTGATAATAGGGTGAGTTATATTTTATGGTATTTCCTGGGGGGGGGGGGTTGAAGGGGAGAGAGAGGTAAAGTTAGAGCTGAATTTGTCTGCCACTAGGTTTGCTATGTCTTCTGGCTCATTATAGGTGTCTCAATTAACAATGAGCTCTGCACACAATTGTGTATTACCTTTGAAGTTGTGGACATAGCTAAAAAATGCCTTGTGGTTGTCCTTGGATTGGATGGCCATATTTACCTCAGATTTGGCTTTAGTAAACTTTATTTTTCCTCCGAGTTGTTTGTTTAGTTTTATGAGACTGCTTTTATCCTGCTGGGTGCTACACCTAATTTTTGCCATGATTTTCTTCATTCTATTATACAGCATATCGATGCTGTGATTCCACCAGGGTTACTTCTTTTTTGAGTTAGTGCTATATTTTTTCCTGCTGGGTACAGCTGCCTCTATGCAGCTATTAACATGCTTGTATAGGATTTCTGCGAACAATTCTACATAGGCAGATGTGTCCTCAGGGTTTATGGGGGCTTGAAATTTTGCCAGGTTATCACTTAATAGTAGGAAATTGTCCTTAGAGTAGTTCCTGAACATTCCAGGATTATCTGGGTTTTTAGGTTTATACTTACTTCAAAGGAGACTGTTTTGTGGTCTGACCTTACCAGAGAAGACATTACACTAGGGGATGTGCAGAACTCTCCCATATTAGTGAGGACCAGATCCAGTATGTTTATATCTCTGGTTGGCGTATTGACGATTTGGTCCAGGGAGTTTGTATTTATAAAGTCCAGGAATCTCTATGCCTGCACATATGGTGTTGTATATGATTCTCAATTGATAGTGAGTTAATTAATGCCACCTATGAATATGATATTGGGTTGGATGGTGAGTGTTTCCAATAAGTTTGTATACATGTTACAGGTTTCCTAAATGATAGAGGGGGACCTATAGCTTGCAAGGAAGTGGTATGAGATTTTGCCTATGGTGATTTGAACATGGAAAAGCTGAAATGCATAGTCCTTTTTGACCAGCCTTGAGGTATATTTATTTTTTATGTAAATTGAGACACCTCCACCTTTAGTCCCTGTCTGTGTAGTAGCTTGTCTAAATATGTGGAAGACATTATAGCCTTGCACTGCCAATGTGCTCTCAGCAGCTTTAAACTATGTCTCAGTGACTGCACTGATGTCAGCATTTTCTACTGTGAGAAGAGCTTGTATGGAGTGGAGTTTCTTGTTTAGACCCCTAGCACTTGGCAGTAACACCGTTACATTTTCTTGGTTTTGATTTGCTATGTCGGAAGTACTTTCAGTTTGGCATTGCCTATAAAAGGCACTATGGGGGAGGATGATGTTTTAGCTAATATTCAAAATCCTAGAGGTGGAGATGCAGACAATTTCTGGCAAAGCAATATAGTCTACTGACCATTTCCTTCCATGCTGACAAATATTGTACCCCCTTAGAATGACACCAGACACTAAACCAATTATTGAAGTCAGTCAGCTTCTGTTTATATTGTAGTATCTTTGGAGATGGTAAAATGATGCTCAGCGCTAGGCTCAGACAGCTGTATGATCTCTCTCTTCATGTAGTCATGTGACAGGTCAACACACACACACACACACACACACACACACACACACACACACACACACACACGTGCGCGTGCACACACGCATGCACACACACACACACACACAACACACACACACACACACACACACACACACACACACACACACACACGTGCACATGCGCGCGCACACACACACACACACACACACACACACACACACACACACACACACACACACACACACTGTGACTGAATCATACTGGTACTTGTGGTCCAGTGATCTGAGTGCATACATAATGCGGCAGATCCTGGCCCTGATAAACAACTATGTTTGCTAAATTTAAAGATGGCCTTGATCCTTTATAACACTGATGCACTTATGTCTTTAGTGGGAGGGCATTGGTCAAGGCCCATGGGAGGGTAAAGCTCTAGACGAGAGGCCATCTGTAGGCAGAGTATCCCATATGTGAGGAATGCAACAGAGAGTGTTATGATGAGCACGAATAGTGAGTCCTCCTCACAGCCAGTTACTTTAGAAAGCACAGAAGAAGTGAGTACATG
Organism: Protopterus annectens; assembly: GCF_019279795.1. NCBI lineage: Eukaryota > Metazoa > Chordata > Ceratodontiformes > Protopteridae > Protopterus > Protopterus annectens. Next base: position 1,301,110,949 of record NC_056743.1, on the reverse strand, counting down.
GAAATAACTGGATAAAATAACTGAGGCTAACCTTACCTTCAGTTAACATTGGCTACAACAGATAATAAAAAACTTGAAGCCTAATATAAAATAAAACAGCGGATTCCTGAAACATGTTGCCCTGGACAGAGCAGTTTTATAAACTATTCCTTGGTTCTTGGGGATAAAAAGGATTACTACAATTAACAGCTTATAATAGCAGAAATACAAGTTTCCTCCTATTACTACTTCTACCAATGCAAATTATGTTGGATGGACCTGAATAACAGACTCGTATGCCAGCAACATCTCTTTAGCCATTGCCCTCTGTGTAAAAACACTGCAAGTCTGCCTGTCTCACTGCAGCAGCATACCCCACTATGAAATCTCTGTTCCATTCTATGTTGTAGTTCATTCCACCACTATCTAAAACAAGCTGAAATGGGGGATAGACCTCTAGCTCTCACACTTCCTCCTCAGTGGAATTCTGAGCCTTATAATACTAGACAGCATACCCGCGGTGGTGGTGGTGCTGCGGTAGCGTTGTCGCCTCACAGTAAGACGCTGTCCAGTTCGATTCTCAGCTAGAGCGTCTTCTGCGTGGAGACATGCGTGAATGGGCGTACCTTCGTTGAAGGTTGTGCGTCAGGCCTGGCAAGCCGGTACGTAAAAATCAACTGCCAATCATTAGCGGACCGGAGTTCCGCTGTGGCGACCCCTAACCAGGAAAAGCCGAAAGAAACAAACAAACAATAATACTAGACAGCATGTTTTGTTTGTCTTTTCGGCTTTTCCCGGTTAAGGGTCGCCACAGCAGAACTCCGATCCGCTAATGATTGGCAGTAGATTTTTTTATGGTGCCGAGTTGCCAGCCCGACGCCCAACTTTCAGCGAAGGCACGCCCATTCACACACGTCTTTCGGAGGACACTCGACCGCAGCATACACTTGGAAATTATTTATACAGTTATTTAAAGATTACTGAATGAGTAAATCATTATTTAACTGTCCTTACCTGCCCTGCAGACATCTATCCATAACTATTTATCCACAGTACACCTTTGCTAGGTCCACCTCCTTCTCAGTTTTCCTTCTATTATTTATATACTCTCTCACATATAGCAATCAGACAAAAAAGCACTAAAATGAATACAGTAGTATAGAAGTTGTAATAAGCTATGCTTTGAATAAACTACCTTGTTAGTAGTAGGTTACCTTTGATAAAAAAAGTTTTACATAACAAGTACTGCATAAGACTGTCAATAAATCAAACATCCACTGCATTACCTGAAACATGCATATGAATATATTGCATATATATATGGTATACATGTAAATGACGGTTTACTACCTCCTGTATTATATTCCTTTTCAACTGCTCCCAGTGAATTCCTCCCTCACAGGTCCCCTCTGAAAGAGAACTCTGCCCAGAAGGACTAACCAGTCTAAATAAACGTGCATGTTATTGCTCTCTTACCCTACACCCTAAAAGATGGTAGCCATTACTCTTTGTAATTTCATAAACCCTAGTTCAATCTAACAGAGTTGCAATTCTCAGCTTTAGTAAAGAAAATAGCAATTCTTCTATAACTGTCACATAGGATGCCGAGGATTATACACCTTGTACAATATACTTGCACAGCTTTATATGATGGACAGACCTCAAAGATGTTCAAGGAAAGGATTATGGAACATCTGAGTAATACAAGATATTAAGGGGAAACAAACACAGACTGGAGCACATCAATGCAACTTTTGTATTTATTGGTATTTATATGATTTGCTTATAGAAGTTAAATCAGACTGAAGCAGCACAAAACCTTTAAAACTGTCTGAATGACTAATTTTTCTAATGTAACGTGTCTTTTTTCCCCTTGATCACTAGATAGAGCTCTATGCATATATATGCTATAGGCTATATGCAATTTTTTATCTATTCCAGAGTAATCTTATCTGCTAATGAAGAAAAGCTTTTATTTAAACAAAAACATCTTTATTGAATTATCACTTATGATACAGGCAATCATACATTTATATAAATGAAAACAAACCATACTGACATATTTTCAAGTGCAAACATTATACATCACATATAATCTTCTATACAGTCATTATCAATCAAACATTACATCGTTCATTCAATTCCTGCCCTCCCTTAAGTCTCTTTCCCCCTCCAAAACATTACTCTGCATGTATTGTTCCCACAATTCCTATTTTTTCTACGTCATTTGCTCTTACCCTTTTCTAAACATCCCACTTTCATTTTTTTGAATCACTGTCACTATATTTACTACTTGTAATACAACTGCTTTAGACTTTGATTTCCATTTTCTAGTACTTGCTTTTTTTGGCAACCACCAGAATTAAACTTAGCAAGGCCTTACCATGTCTAGGCAATTCAGATTCTGTACGATTTTATAAGGTGGCTTATATTACACATCTTAATTAAATGTTTTTTTTATAACATTTTTATTTTTTATGGCCTGCCATGTGATTTCAGAGTTGGTAGTGACTATTTGTAACTTGTTCACAAACTGACGAAGGCACCTAGCTGTTTTTCCCTCCAATTGTCCAAAAATAAATATAATTTCAGTGCTAGATTTTTTTTGGTTTTGGATCTATGGAAAAAGTAGCCATCTAATAGTATTCAAGTTCAGGCAGATCACCAAATGTAGAGTCCAGTATATGGCAATTATCATTGTGTCATTTCTTTATGGCAGGAATACTGTTATTTGATATCAAATGATCAATAGGTTTCCATGTTTTGCCAACTGTCAAAATAGACCACATCTGTGGGTAGGTGTGACTTGATGCAAACAGGAAATCATAACAAGATCACTGAGATATTACTTTGTGTGATATAATGTAGACAAATTTCATGTACTCCAGCACATTTGCTTTTGGGCAAATTTGATTTTTTGTGTGACAATCAACAGAGTATGTACATTTAGAAAACTGGCTCCACCACATTTTATCAAAATATGTATAACACACACACAGGTTTTGCCCCCCCCCCTCCCCCCACCTGACAGCCGTACAGCCCACCCAATTCTGGAGGGAGCTTCATCCAGGAAGCCATATGGGTTGCTTGCGATCTTGCTGACATCTTGAAAATGAAGGTGTTTGTGCTCCAGCCCTCTGCTCCTCACCTTAGGCAGAGCCCACTAAACCTCCTCATGCACATGCAATGCTTGTGTGCGCCACCTAAGGATGACTACCGCACACTTGTCCCAGGACCGCCCCACCTGCAATGGAATACAACCTAGGACCCTGTACATACATACATACATACATACACACACACACACACACACACACACACACACACACACACACACACACACACACACACACACACACACACACACACACACACACACACTTCAGCACTAACTCCAGCAAACACCAGTACCACAAATCGAACACAGGTCACCTGGGTTACAATGAGGGCGTTATCCTTCTATAGCAACAGAGCTAGCACAAAAGTATATACATTTTCAAAGTCAGTAAAATGTACAGGGAGCTACAGTGGTGAATAAGCCTTACATATCATCATCATCTTCTTTCGGCTGTTCCCGTTAGGGGTCGCCACAGCGGATCATCTGTTTCCATTTCTTCCTGTCCTCTGCATTTTGCTCTGTCATACCACCAACCACCTGCATGTCCTCTCTCACCACATCCACAAACCTTATCGTAGACCTTCCTCTTTTCCTGTTACCTGGTAGCTTCATCCTTAGCATCTTTTTCCCAATATACTCATCATCTCTCCTTAGCACATGTCCAACCCAATGTAATCTTGCCTCTCTGGCTTTGTCTCCAAGCCTTCCAACCTGGGCTGACCCTCTAATATACTTATTCCTGATCCTGTCCACCCTTGTCACACCCAGTGCAAATCTTAATATCTTTAACTCTGCCACATCCAGCTCTAACTCCTGCCTTTTTGTCAATGCCACTGTCTCCAACCCATATAACATAGCTGGTCTCACTATCCTCTTGTAGACCTTCCCTTTCACTCTTACTGGTACTCGTCTGTCACAAATCACTCCTGACACTCTTCTCCACCCACTCCATTCTGCCTGTACTCTCTTCTTCACCTCTCATCCATACTCACCATTACTCTGAACTATTGATTCCAAGTATTTAAACTCATCCACCTTTGCCACCTCTACTCCTTGCATCCTCACCATTCCTCTAGCCTCCCTCTCATTCACACACATATATTATGTCTTAGTCCTGCTGACCTTCATTCCTCTTCTCTCTAGAGCATATTTCCATCTCTCCAGGGTCTCCTGTTCCCTACTCTCACTACAGATCACAATTTCATCTGCAAACATCATAGTCCATTGGGACTCCTGTCTGATCTCATCTGTCAACCTGTCCATCACTATTGCAAATAAGAAAGGGCTCAGAGCTGATCCTTGATGTAATCCCACCTCCACCTTAAACGCATCCGTCACTCCCACCACAGTCCTCACCACTGTCACACTACCCTCGTACATATCCTGTACCACTCTTACATACTTTTCTGACACTCCACACTTCCTCATACAATACCACAACTCCTCTCTAGGCACCCTGTCATATGGTTTCTCTAAGTCTACAAAAACACAATGCAACTCCTTCTGACCTTCTCTGTACTTCTCCATCAACACTCTCAGAGCAAACATCGCATCTGTAGTGCTCTTTCCCGACATGAAGCCATACTGCTGATTACTAATCATCACGTCCCTTCTTAACCTAGCTTCCACTACTCTTTCTCATAACGTCATGCTGTGACTGATCAATGTAATCCATCTCTAGTTACTACAGCTCTGCACATCACCCTTATTCTTAAAAATCGGTACCAAAACACTTTTTCTCCATTCCTCAGGCACCCTCTCACTTTCCAAGATTTCATTAAACAATCTGGTTAAAAACTCCACTGCCATTTCACCTAAACACCTCAATGCTTCCACAGGTATGTCATCTGGACCAACAGCCTTTCTAATTCTTCATCCTCTTCATAGCTATCCTTACTTCTGCCTTGCTAATCCATTGCACTTCCTGATTCACTATCCCCACATCATCCAGCCTTCTCTCTCTCATTCTCTTCATTCATCAGCCCCTCAAAGTACTCTTTCCATCTGCTCAACACACTCTCCTCGCATGTGAGTATGTTTCCCTCATTATCCTTTATCTTTCTTCATCTCTCTGACAATCCCACTTCTTCTTTGCCAACCTCTTTCTCTGAATAAGCCTTACATATAATGTGTTTAAATGGGAAACTCATCATAATAGGGTCACAGTACTGTGAAACACAAGGTAACTAGTGCAAACATTGAAAGACATTAATTTACCAATATGTGCATAAAAAATCCTGTTAATTACACCATGATGTAAATCTCACCAACGCATGTAGCAATTCTACTTAATTAAAAAAAAAAGACAACAGCAGATGCATCATGTATGTTAAGTCTAAGAGTAAAATACACTTTGTCACCAGCATTGTCATCATTAATGTATGAATGCAGTAACACAATAGTAGTATTCCATGCTTAATAAGCCTGCAAAATGTAAATCCTCAAACAATTTTCAGCAAACAAAACTGTAATTCTGCAGATGTAACAATTTTTGAAACTATAAATTTAAGCAAAAACTCAGGTAAACATCTCCATAAGATTGGAGCACACTGTCCTGTAAAAGACTCATTACTAGTATTTTTATTTTACATTTGTTAACCGGGGGTGTCTGACTGAACCGAAAAGACCCTTTTTCAGCAGAGGCCCGGGGAGAAAACTCCACACAGAAAAATTACAGATACATTTAGATATTTAGACATGATCAGTATACACACAAATTACAAGAGACATGTTTTTACAGTGGTATGCAGCACATCAACAATGTATTTTTTGGCCATATGTTTTAATATAGCACTATTATAATGCATACAACTCAGTGAGCATAGCTTCATTGTTTTGATGTTATATTTTTGTTTATAATAGTGAATGTGTATCTTTGAAACATAGTTGATCAACTTAATTAATTAATTGACATCTTAATTGATATTTAGCTTGTATAAATAGTTGGTCTTAGTTTTTTGTGTTTGTGGTTTGACAAAGCTTTTAGCGAAAGCGCTTACCCAATAAATCTATTTTTCAACACGTTTATCTTGGGACTGAACAGTCATTGCATTAAGAATTGGTATATCAGTTTAGTTTAAAAATTGGTGTTTTGGCGCCAAACTGTACTTTTTATTTTTTATTGGAACAGTACATTGAAGATATTCCTTCTGCTTGGAGTGAAGTTTCAACAGGAGATACTGTTATTTATTCAATACTGTTTCTCCTTTGTTTCCTGTTGAATTTCCAGAGTCTGCCAGGGACATTTGCTTTAATATTTTTCGTAGGATTAGGAATAAGTATATTAGAGGTTCAGCCCAGGTTGGAAGGTTTGGAGACAAAGCCAGAGAGGCAAGATTACGTTGGTTTGGACATGCGCTGAGGAGGGATGCAGAGTATATTGGGAAAAAGATGCTAAGGATGAAGCTGCCAGGTAACAGGAAAAGAGGAAGGCCTAAGATAAGGTTTATGGATGTGGTGAGAGAGGACATGCAGGTGGTTGGTGTGACAGAGCAAGATGCACAGGACAGGAAGAAATGGAAACAGTTGATCTGCTGTGGCGACCCCTAACGGGAGCAGCCGAAAGAAGAAGAAGAAGATGATCACATCTAGTTGGAATTTGGACTAGCTGCTGGTAGCCATGGAGATTTATTAGATTACTTGGTGGTTCTGATATACAGGTGAACCAATCTAGGTTGAAATCCCCCAGAATAAGAGTTTCTTGTGAGTATGTGGAAGAACACCAGGATAGGAAGTCTTCAAGGCTAGCAGGTGTATTACCAGATGGAATATAGATCACAATTGTGGTGATGATCTTTTTAGGGTGAAGCTGAAGTTGTGAGGTAAGTATGTCCCAATTATTGGGGGAGGGGTAGGAGTTTGGTAATTGACATACAGTTAAGTTGGACTTATACAGTAAGGCAGTTCCACCCCCTTTACAAAGTGGTCTGTCTTGTCTAATGATATTGTAGCTGGTAGGGAGAACTTTTGAGTTAGCTATGTTTTTATTTAGCCAGGTTTCTGTTAAAGCAACTATGTCTGGGGAGTAGTGTGCTATTGTGGCCTGGAGTTCAGGAATTTTATTTTTGATACTTCTAATATTAATATTTAGTAGGGTCCCCAGTGCTCACCACTAGGGCAGCTGTTTGTTATTTTTTTCTCTAATGACAGTGTTCATACATCAAGGATCTATGGCTGGCCACGTTTGCAGAAGATTACAAACTTGGAGCTACCACCATCTCTCCAGAAGACTTCCATATTCTACAAGGAGGAATACCATGTACAAAAAGGATGTCAAGCTTGTGGTCTAAAACTACATTCTAAAACATACAGTATAGTGTCTTTTCTTGAACAACAGTATATGTGCACCTACCTCATAAACAGCACCTCCCAAAAATCAGTACATTTTTCAGGGACCTAGGCACTTTTGCAAACAACGAACTCTCCTTTGATCACCATGTATCAAAAGTGGTTAGAAATTTTTTCTACCTAGCCCAGCTGACTGCCAAACATATCATCTTGGTCTAAAAATGTTAGCATCCCATTGTCTTCCTACCTTATTAGGCTCATATTAGAATACAATGCTCCTTTCATCATGTACCTGACTAGACATATGACTAAACTTGAAAGGCCCCAGTGTTTCCTTATTAAAAAAATTCAAGGTCCTGAGATGAATACCTTAATGTTCTCCCTCTCTCTCTCTCTCTCCTCACCATCTTGGACAGACTCTTACAGGGTAACTTCTGCCTAGAGTATAAAGCCTCAGATGACCCTGTCCTGTGTAACCTCCTACATGTCCACAAAACCTGTAGCACCAGGTACAAGAGACATGAATCTTCACCACAATATAAATCGAACTTAAAGGCTTAAGTGATACCTCTCAAAAAGAGTCACCTTCCTATGGAACAGGCTTTCCCTTCATATTACATTAAGTAGTTCCATAACAACCTTCAAATACAACCTTCACAAATAAATGGTAAACAGTAAACACAACACTGAACTGGTCCCACAGTACCTTATGGATATAGAAAATGGAAACAGCACTGACTAGGTTACCAATGATCTTCCTGGTTGATTCCATAGTAAAACTTAGGAACCTGTGAACAATGGATGATTTTTATAGAGATGCTTGGACAGGATGGAGGGTGCTACTAGTACATATAATCGTACTACTTTTGTAAAATTGTCTTTTTAAATTCCATGAAGAAATTCAGAATGATCAGCTAAACCTAGTACTACTAAGAAAATAGACATAAACCAGCATTGCCCAATAAATTAAATGAAAAATGTTAACAGTTTACTCAACAAATTTAAAGAGTAACCATATACAGTTCACCCAATACTCTTGGATTGCATCACTCAGACGCTAAAGGAATCAGCCAGTACTTCATAAAAAAATCCTGTCAATTTTAGTCCATTGCAGCTGTTCTTCCGTCCACTATCATATGGAGAAGTAATGTGGAAAGAATGGACCAGGAAAAAGAGGCCTTAGAAGCAGAAGCAGTATTTTATTTCTATTTTATTCATTTACTAATTAGGTAGACTCACTAGGCACAAGTGCTTCCTTTCTGTGACAACCCAGGAGCAATGTCTGGTTAAACAACTTACAAAGACTGAAAGAGTTAATGTTGAAACTAAAGAAGAAACGTATCAGTTCTGCACCTCATAGTTTCAATCAGTGATTGTTATACAATTTACTTTCCTGAAGGGCTGAAAGAATTACTTTTAAACAACACACAATAAGCTGATATCGATAATATAAATGTGGAGGTGTCAAGGTGCATCATAAATTTGATTGTCACCCCTATTTGCTTTAATTATCTTGTACAAGTCTTATTCTTTGAGTTGTTACTTAATGCAATTTGTGATGGTAGTGTGTGAATGTGTTTTGATGTGAAGTAAGGTATGGAAAGTTTTATGCTGTTTAGAAGAGAGAGAGGTGTATACCTATAGAAATGCAGCCCAAACTGAAAAGGTGCAATGCTGATGGGAGTAAGCTAATTCAAAGATATGTGAAAGAAGTCACACGGGAGTTAGAAGTGATTCACTCTGATTTATGCCATTTGTCAGGAGTGAGTGGTTATCTAAGGTAAATGAAAGTAAGTGGAGTTCTACATGCTCACCAAGTTGCCACAATACCAACACGCTGGTCAAATTTGTAATTCTGAACTGTAAGGGCTAAGTAACAAACCACCTGAAGCAACTGATGGACTGCAAATCTGAAGTAACACAGAGTATGTATCATACTCATGGACTGCCAATGAATGGTTAATTAGTTTGATACAGTTGTGACTTATGAAAATGTTTCTGACAGATGTGGGTAGAGAAGCAAAGCTGACTAAAACATTCTGTATATTCAATGTTTACACGTATAACAGAGTTAGTGAAAATTCTTAGTACTAATTTAAGAGAGGATAATTTGCCTGTGTAAATGATGTAGCTAAACCCATAAGGTGTAGCACTATAATGGTTAGAAGATATATAAATAGTTGATTTTCCCTTTTTCTGCATGAACTATGATATAATTATTACTAAAGAAGATTTGAGTGGAGGATTGTTAAACTAAGTACATCTGTATACAATGACATATGAATCAATACTTTTAGGGGTGCCTTCTGTGTGGAGTCTGCATGTCCTCCCTGCATCCATGTGGGTTTCCTCCAGGTGCTCCGTTTTCCTCCCATGTTACAAAGACATGCATCTGGAGTTGAGTGTTTTGGGGTGGGAGGATGACATAATGGTTAAGGTATTTACCTTAAAGACACAAGGTACAGGGTTTGATTCTCACATGAGATAACTGGCTAGGCTTCAAATGGCCCTAAAGGGCAGTTAGCCTAGTACTAATCTATGAACATCTTCATTAATAATTTTCAGCATTCTTAATACCAAACTTGTCCAATACACGGATGATTCCACCATAATTTGCTATGCTCAATCTCTCCCCAAACTCATGCAACTAACACAAGATGCCTTCTCTTATACTGAGTCTTGGATGCTGAATAATCACCTTGCTCTCATTGCATCCAAAACCAAAATCATGATCTTTACCCCATCTAAAAACATCTCTATTGATAAAAATTCCTTCTCCATAGTCAATCAGAATAAGATTCCCATTGAAATAGTCTCCCATACAAAACTTCTAGGTGTTATCATTGATAAACATTTAAAGTTTGACATTCATATACAAACTAGTATTAAAAAAACACACCAAAAGCTCAGAATGCTGTATCATAACAGCCGTTATCTCACTCCCTCATCCAAACATATACTCTTTATTTCCTACCTCATCCCCTCTCTCCTGTATGAGCCCCTCTTCTCACCAATCTTCAACCCTCTCTACAGTCAAAACTGTCATCCTGCTACAATAAAATCTCTAAGTTTGCTACTGGGACCAAATCCTCCTCCCACCACTGTGATGCACTCCACTCCCTGAACTGGCTGGAGCTCCCCCACTATCTGTCTTACATTCAACTGTTAACTGCTCACAAACTCATTTTCAAACCCTCTAACTGCCCTTCCCTCTCCTCCATACTTACCTTGCATCATCCTGACAGACTACTCAGGTCTAGTAACCAGAACCTCCTGCAAGTGTACAAACCCTTACTCACACCTGGGCAATTTCTCCTGTCTTTCTCCCTCACTTATTTATGGTATTGAACCTGTCCCCCACATTCGAATCACCCAAAACCACTTCGCTTTCAAGACCATGCTCCATTCCCATCTTTCTTCTCACTGGAAATGCTCATGCTCTCACCCCACCTGACTCCCTCTACATCATTTCTGCTCCCCCATCCTTTTTTTTCTCCTTTCTCATAACTCACTCTAGTGACTCCCTTCATTTCATTTCCACTCCCTCTCCCTTTTTCCTTTCTCATAACTCACCCTAGTGACTCCCTTCATTTCATTTCCACTCCCTCTCCCTTTTTTTCCTTTCTCATAACTCACCCTAGTGACTCCCTTCATTTCATTTCCACTCCATCTCCCATTTTTCCTTTCTCATAACTCACTCTAGTGACTCCCTTCATTTCATTTCCACTCCCTCTCCCTTTTTTCCTTTCTCATAACTCACCCTAGTGACTCCCTTCATTTCATTTCCACTCTCTCTCCCTTTTTTCCTTTCTCATAACTCAGCCTTGTGACTCCCTTCATTTCATTTCCACTCCTCTCCCTTTTTCCTTTCTCATAACTCACCCTAGTGACTCCCTTCATTTCATTTCCACTCCCTCCCCCTTTTTTCCTTTCTCATAACTCACCCCAGTGAATCCCTTCATGTCATTTCCACTCTCTCTTTTTTCCTTTCTCATAACTCACCCTAGTGACTCCCTTCATTTCATTTCCACTCTCTCTCTCCCTTTTTCCTTTTTCACAACTCACCCTAGTGACTCCCTTCATTTCATTTCCACTCCCTCTCCTTTTTTCCTTTCTCATAACTCACTCTAGTGACTCCCTTCATTTCATTTCCACTCCCTCTCCCTTTTCCTTTCTCATAACTCACCCTAGTGACTCCCTTCATTTAATTTCCACGCCCTCCCCTTTTTCCTTTCTCATAACTCACCCTAGTGACTCCCTTCATTTCATTTCCACTCCCTCCCTTTTTCTCCTTTCTCATAACTCACGATAGTGACTCCCTTTATTTCATTTCCACTCCCTCTCCCTTTTTCCATTCTCATAACTCAGCCTTGTGACTCCCTTCATTTAATTGCCACTCCCTCTCCCTTTATCCTTTCTCATAACTCAGCCTTGTGACTCCCTTCATTTAATTTCCACTCCCTCTCCCTTTCTTCCTTTCTCATAACTCACCCTAGTGACTCCCTTCATTTCATTTCCAATCCCATCCCCTTTTTCCTTTCTCATAACTCACCCTAGTGACTCCCTTCATTTCATTTCCACTCCCTCTCCCTTTCCTCCTTTCTCATAACTCACCCTAGTGACTCCCTTCATTTCATTTCCACTCCCTCTCCCTTTTTTCCTTTCTCATAACTCACCCTAGTGACTCCCTTCATTTCATTTCCACTCCCTCTCCCTTTTTCCTTTCTCATAACTCAGCCTAATGACTCCCTTCATTTCCACTCCCTCTGCCTTTTTTCCTATAACATAACTCACCCTAGTGACTCCCTTCATTTAATTTCCAATCCCTCTCCCTTTTTTCCTTTCTCATAACTCACCCTAGTGCCTCCCTTCATTTCACTTCCACTCCCTCTCCCTTTTTCCTTTCTCATAACTCAACCTATTCACCTCTCACTGTTCTACTCTCCTCCTCTAATTCTTCCTCCCTCTCACCTCATGAAACTTTGAGGGCATAAATGCCTGCACTCCAAATTATACTTAAGTACTCCAAAATACTTATGTTTTAATTTCATTCAAAGCTGTGTTACAACAACTTGCTCAAATGTTATTATTCTGTCTTCTATATTACTGTGTTTTAGTAGTTTCTGAAAATTGTATTGTACTTGTTAACTTTGTTGACATTAGCTTTGTAATAATTATATATTTAGCTTTTCTCCCCTGGTCTCCATTGAAAATGGGCTCATTTTGGCCCAATGGACTTTCCCAGTTAACAGACTGCAAATAAATAAATAAACAAGCTATTTCTGCAAATATTAGTTAGACTGCACACAAAAGTACAGTTGTGTAAGAACTTACCATAACAGTAGATGTCCTACTGATAACTGTTGCAGTATTCCAAACTATTGGGTTATCTTGCCAAATAACCAAGACACCTGTCAGGACTACCAAAGCCAAAACCTTCCATACAGCAATACATTCAATTTATGATCTAAGCCCATGGGAACAGTAGAAGCCTAAGAAATGAAGCAAAGTGATCAACTAAGAGGGGAGAGGCATAAAAAGGACAGTGGTCTTCCTCAGTCCATGAGGAAAGTGAACAAAGAAAGCAAGAAGAGGGAAGTTAGGGTGGGAAGGAATATTACACCAGTGAGCAGCAGGACATCAACTGTTATGGTAAGTTCTTAGACAGCTGTACTATGTCCTTGCAGAGATCACAGCTGCAGTACTACAAACGATTGATTCACAAAGCTTGTTAGGAGTAAAGGATGGTAAGATGAGACATAGGACAGAATTCCAGTAGCCCAGAAAGAAATGACTTGGCAAAAGCAGCCCTGGATTTCAAGAAGGCATCCACTGTAATATTTGGTAAAGGTGTGTACTGAAGATCAAGTAGCTGTTTCTGCTATAGTCTTAAGAGTCAATCTCCTTGCAGAAGGCTCCAGATGAGGCTACTGCTTTAATAGAATGGGCCTTTGCTGGAGAGGGTAAGGATTTGCCATGTTGAGTACAGCAAAAGTTAATGAATATGGAAATCCACTTAGTGATAGATTGCTTAGAAACTGGATTCTCTAGCTATTGAATCCCAAAAGGAGAAAAACATTTGGCCTGACTTGTGGATATCTTTAGTCTTTTTTTTTTAAACACCTTCATTGACAAAGGCAAACTTTATGAAAACATGACATTTACAGTTCTAGGAAAATAGTACAGGTAGACAATTCTTAATAATTAAAGTTGGTGCTAGAAGGAGACAGAGTTAGAAGAGAAAAATGTCATAGCAGACGGGTAGAACAGTCACAACAAAGGTGATGTTTAAGTTACAGAGATTATATATTTTTTCAAGAAATATTGCTATTATGGCAATAGGTGGGGAGAAAAATCCTTCTGAAAAAGAGAGACAATAACACTCTTGTATTACAGCAGTTAAACAAAAACAAAAGAAAGATCTGAGCACATACAACCAACCAACATTAAATAGATGTGAGGGGGAAAAAACAAAAGCTGAAAAATCTGAAACTGTTTCTTTCATGCCAGAAACTTTTCACAATAGGAAAGACTTGAAAATAGATGCCACCAGAATGCATTCTGACCACTGAAGAAGGCCCTGGTGGTCTGGGAAAGCTTTATCTGTCGAGCAATCCAAACTCCTATAAGTAGAATTCAACATTTATATACAAGCTCACATTTCTAAACATTATACATCACATATCCAGCCATCCATCCTCAACCCCTTTTCCCATTTTGCACGAGGTCCGGGTATCACTTCAACAGTGACCATCATCTTGACCCAAGGTTTACACCACCAGGTGGCTATCCCTGCCACAGTAGTTCATTCGTACCACTCACTCACACACACACTCACACCTATGGCAAATTTAGAGTGTCCAATCCACCTACTACATGTCTTTGGAATGTGGTTGGAAACCAGAGAACCCAAAGGAAACCCACACAACCGCAGGGAGGACATGCAGACTCCACACAGAAGGCACCCTAGCCGAGAACTGAACCAGAGAAACTCTTGCTGTGAGGCAAAAACACTAACCACTGCAGCCACCCATATTGTTATATATCCTATAATATAGGCAACATTACATAAATTATTCAATTCCTGCCTTCTCTTAAACCTCATTCTTCCTCCAAAACATTTTTCTGCATGTGTTGTTCCCCCAGTTTCCATTTTTCTCTACGTGATTTACTCCCACCCTTTTATAAATATCCCACATCCTGTTCTTTTATCTCTGTTACAATATTCACTGCTTCAAGTATAGTTGTTTAGATTTTGATTTCCAGTTTCTAGTAAATGATATTTTGGCAGCCACTAAAATTAAACTTAACAAGGCCTTACTATGTCAAGGCAATTTGGATCCTGCATCCCAGCTCAAAAAATCATTTCCTTAGTCACACTCATTTGCTCACCCAATGTTCCTGACAGAGTACTCTGTACAGAAATTTTAGTCTGCCAACTGATTACACTCCCAAAATGTATGTTAACACTTTTCTCTTTCTTCCCCATCACATCTTCAATAATTTAAATCTACCTGAGGAAAAATTATTTGGACTGTACTTGGGGTATCTACATAAACACTTCCAGGCACAAAACCTAAATCTTCTGGACTTTGGTACATATTTGGGAGCCATAAATATGTCCCCCCACTGTTTGTGTGGTGTATATCTAATCCCTCTTCCCAATATTTCTGATTTCTTCTGATTGATTCCTATAATTATCATGAAATATTTTATATGCATATTAATTATCCTGTTTTTAACAGCAGCTTCTGTTCTGGATTCAATTAAAAACTCAACCAGTGCAGATCTTTCAAAGCAGAATCTGAGTTACCTGTGAACATCAAGGGATTGGAGAATTATTTTGCCCTTGTTTTGTGGGTTAGGGAAGAAGGTGGGCAGGTTTACAGCCTGATTAAGAGACAGTTCATTTACCACTTTGGACATAACGGAGGGATTGGTCCCCAATGGCACTCTACTTGTGAAAAATAAGGAGGAGAGGTGTAGTCTTAAGGGTATGTAGATCACAGACTTGTCAGGCAAAAGTGAGTACTATCAAAATACTGTTTTTCCAAGTAAACACTTTGAGAGGAGCAGAGGCTGCTGGCATGAAGGAAGGGAGTGTGCATTTTTCCAGCACAAAGTTGAGGTTCCAAGCAGAAGGGACAACTTTTCTTGGTGGTTTCAGGTGGAATACACCTTCTCAAAGCTGTTTTACCTCTAATGTTGCCAGAAGAGGCTGACCCAGAGGTAGACAAACAGATATTGCAGAAATTTAAGCCATGCCAGATTTCAATAGCTCACACAAACGAGAGGACCAATAGGATGCTAGCCTGAACTGGGTCCTGTTCTTTAGCCAGTCACCATATTGAAGATCTTTTCCATTCTTCTGTGAAAGATTTTCTGCTTGTAGGTTACCTTGCTTCCTGAAGAACCTTCAGCATATCCTCAGACAACTGGTCTCTAAAAGAAATCAGAATTCTATCATCCATAATGTTAGGTTGAAGGATGACAGGTTGAAATGAAGAAGCAAATCAGTCTGCTGTGTAATCAAGTCCACTATGGAGGGAAGTTTCTGGTAATGGCCCTTGGTTAAGTGGAAGAGAACGAGGAACCAATATTGATTTGGCCAAAAGGGAGTCACCAGTAGGGTCTTTGGACATCCCTTTGTACCTTTATTAATATCTTTGGAATACGTGGAAGCAAATGGAAGGCATACAGATACCTCCATTTCCAAGGAAAGAATGCACCAATTTTCCTAGCTTGAGGACAGTAACCCCTAGTGCAAAAATAGTGGAAGTTGCTTGTTGTCAATGGAGGCAACTAGATCTGTCTTTGGCATACCCACTCATTTGTGGACTATGTCTAGGAAGATTCCCCCTAGTCACCATACATTCCTGTAAGGGGAGGGGGGGGTCTTCCCTTAATATGCTTAGAAGGTCTGCTATGGCATTGTATTGTGAAGGAATGTAAACCACTTGGAGAGCAAGGTTTGCTTTTGTGGCCTGCTCCTAAGCCAAAAAGCCAGTCAGCATAGATGGTAAGAACTGGCGCCCCTCTGCTTGCTTATGTACCACATGACAGTAGTGTTGTCTATGATCACTCTTAAAGGGACATAGTTTCCAGTAATGGCTGAAGATCAGCAGGGGCTGTATTAGTGCCCTCATCACCTTCATACTTGATGTGCTTTGATCTTAGATTTGTTGGCCATTGTCTTTGAACTCTCAGGTTGCCCATCCAGGCACCCCATGCATCATTTAATGCATGTGTGTGCAGTTACTGTATTGGTGTCTGTAGTTTGAAGGATAGACCAGGGTTGAGCTTTATTTGTGATATCTGCTACATGATTTCTTTCTTTAGACAAGGTAGGAGGAGACCTTTGTATCCAGGGGATGAGAACGCTGGGACCAGGTGGACTTCAGGTACCACTGGATCTTCCTCATATGGAGTCTGGGGATTGTGCAAGCACTACAATACTGAAGTAGTTGAGAAGAACTGGAAATATAAACAACAAAGCACTGTAGAGAATGATGAAGTTTATATCACATGGGATCACCCATTACTAACAGTTTAAAAAATTGATATGAGAAAACCAGATTTAGTAGTCCAGGAAAAAAAGACAAAAGTAGCATTGATTATTGAAATTGTCATACCTAGTGATTACAGTGTCTTACATAAAGAGAGAGATAAAGTCATAAAATACTAGAATTTGTGGTAAAAATGAGAGCAATGTGGAAGAAAAATACCTAGACAGTTCCAAAAACAGTAGGAACAATAGGTCTAATAAAAAGTAAAATTTATATTCCCATTTAGATATGCTTCCAGTACATGCCACTCCATATGAACTGCAGAAGGAGTCGATTCTGTGCACATTGTGGGTCCTGAGAAGAGCACTTTTGGCTAACATCAAAGATTGAAACAATACTAATTTCAAGAATTTTAATCATACTCTTAGTAATGGAGTCCATTCCTATCATGGTATTAGAAACCCAAAAGACTTGGAGAAATTAAACAAAGAGTCTGGCAAAGGGGGATCATGGGGATGGTTGCTGCCATAAAACCCAGAGCTCTGAGGATCTCCCTTGCTGTACAGTACTGAAGAGGGAGAAGATACAGGAATTAACTGGTTAAGCTTTGCACTTTGTCTGTTGGTAGAAAAGTCTGCATGAGTTTGGTGTTTAGTCTGCATCCCAAGAAAACTACATCTTGAGTTGGCATCATTGTGGACTTCTTCAGGTTGATGGTGAACCTCATGCTCTAAAAAAGGGACAGGATGAAGGTGATATACATTTAGTATTGTCCAAATAAGGGAATATCTGGATACTCTAAGTCCTGCAGAATGCTATGACAGAGAGTGAGCACTTTGCGAAGACTCTTTGGGCTGAAAGAGCAAAGCAAAGAAATGAAAATATGATGAGCTGACAGAAAACCTCATCAATTTTCTGAAAGCAGGGTGGATAGGGATGTGGTGTAGGCAACTTTTAGGTCCAAAAACGCCATGAAAGCTTCTGGCAGAATGAGTGGTTGAAAGATGGGACCTTGAGGAATGTATTGAGAGTGGAGAGATCCAAAGTCAGTGTCCAGTCTCCTTTTCTTGGGACAATAAACAGTCTGGAATAGAATCCTTTTCCTACATATTGTGAATGCACTGGCTCCATTGTGGCTTTCCCAAGCAATGTTTTGATGATGGGATAGAGCAACTGTATCTGATTGTGAGGAGGAGAAGGGATGTCAACAAATGAAGGGGTTTCTTCCCAAGTTATTCTGTACCTATTCTGAATGATAGAGAGCAGCCATGTGTCTCTGGTGATGAGTAGTCATTTGTTTAGGGATTAGGTGAGCCTTTCAGATAGGGTAGGGAGTGGAACAGTGGCTAGTCATGCAGACATGTCTTGGTAGGGAAGCCACTCAGATCTAGAATCCCTGTTTGGTTTGTCCTGGAAACTTTTCCTAGGCATTTTATTGGCCTTATGAGAAGGCCTAGATTCTCTAGGAGCAAAATAAATGGACTTAACATGGTAATTCCTTTGGTATCTTGGTGCTTAAGTAATAAAGATCTGACTATAGTCCATCATAATTTTACCTTGTTCCTGTAGTTGTTTTGAAAAGACTAGCAGCTTCCAGACCAAATAGAGTCTTGTTTAAAATGGAATATAACAGTTTTATCTTTATATCCTCAGGAAGGGGCTGAGACTGTAACCATGCATACCTTCTGATCACAGAACCTGTAGTAGCTGCCCTGGAAGAAGCTTCTACTGCATCATTGCTATATTTTATGCTCTTCCTGTCACCTTTGGAAGCCTGAAGCAATAAGAATTTAGTCATCTGGGTCTGATAATTCAGAGCTCTACACACCAGAGTGGAAGATGTATAATTTTTTTACCAGTCTGTCCATTACCCTATTGTCTTTGTCAGAAGGAAGTATAAGCATGATAGCCCTGACCCCTGATAAACCTCAAAGAGCAATCCTGGGATTTTCCATCAGAGTATCTCCAGTATGCCCGTAGGTCCTTCAGAAATTATTAGACAGGGTTCAGCCCTCTCAAAATCAACAATAACTTCAGTCATTTCAGACCATTGACAGGTTGCACTAGCAGGAGTCTGAGCCAGTACTGGGAGTACTGGGCAGCAGTGGTTTCAGGTCTAGACATCTTAAATTTTGTCTTATGAACAAGCGGGATGTCAGGGGTAAAGGGATCTGCCATCTTTACTTAGGCAAGGTGCTTAAGATGCCAAGTGTGAACGTAGGAATTGAGCAACAAAAGCTGAATTCTTAAGGTCTTTGGAACAAAAGACTTTATAACCATGCTCTGCTCTTGAGAAGAAAAGGCACTGGGAGTGGAGATCCTTGTAGGGAAACTGCCTACTGCAATTTCACTTTCCTATCCCAGCTGACATCTAATAAAGCAACAAACAACAACACATCTGAGAAAAAGTAAGGATGTTTCTCCAACACGGCATTTATCTGAAACAGTGAAGGTCAGTGGTACCAACAACCACACGTGGAACAGACCAATGGGTGTGAGACGTGCGTTCAGACTGGCAGCAAGATAGTCTGGTGATTTACGCTCATACATTCTGTTATGTACCCTTACACCCAAAGGCTTAAGTCATACGTTGGACATATAGTTCTATGGAAGGTTTTTTCTTTGGTACTCTAGCCAGACATCTTGGCTATTTGGTAAGATAACCCAACAGTTTAGAATACTGTAACAGTGATCTGACCAAGAACATAAATAATTACTATGGCCTAAGACAATTACCTGAAAGCAACTTAGAAGGCTTGTCAGTAGACATGAAAATACAGATGAGTCTGCTACAGGGTTTTTGTACAATAATTTCAAGTCCTCAGGAACCTTGTAGAACTTGTCAGGCCTTTTAGGGTCCTTTGACTGAGTCAGATGCAGTGGAAGTGGATGCAAACCTATCAAGGAAAGCCTCCAGAACAGGTGGCACAGGTGTAGAAGGGGGTGCTTACTTCTGAGAAGCTATAGTACCTCTGGTGAACTTTATTAATCTGTTTTGATTTCCATTCAAAATGCTTCTTGATATTGACAACAGCTTCCCAAAATGAAGCTTCTTTCACCCAGGAGTCATCATCAAGCATTTGACAAAAAACTGTGTAATGAGAATCATTTGGACATCTCCAAGAATGCATTGATCATGCAATCCCAAATAAATCCAAGTCCCTCTCCACCAAAGGTAAGCGTCCTGTCTGGTGGACCTCAGCCATAAACAAATTGTATAACAAAAGAAGGAAGCTACTGCACTTCAGAGCAAAATCCCATGAAGGGAAGACATCTCTGATCAACATTAGCAGAAAACTACATTCTCTCATAAAAACATCCAAGGCCAACTTTGAGAGAAAAATCGCTAAGGACACTAAAGTTAACCACAAAACCTTCTTCAGCTATGTTAGAAACCTGGGGGGAAACCCTCAGATATGCTCAGAGTTGGTTCACAACAACAAAAAATACACTGAACCCACAGATATTGCCAACATTCTGGCTGACAGGTTCAGTGCAAATTTCTCCCCTCCCTCACCCCCAAAAGAAGAAATACTTATCCCAGCTGAATGTAATCTCCCTGTCATCTCAG
The DNA here is from genome assembly GCF_019279795.1 of Protopterus annectens. Taxonomy (NCBI): domain Eukaryota; kingdom Metazoa; phylum Chordata; order Ceratodontiformes; family Protopteridae; genus Protopterus; species Protopterus annectens. The sequence goes on along the minus strand of NC_056743.1, from coordinate 1,301,090,488 downwards.
ATGTCCAAGTGAGAACCACCCTAAACAAAGCAAAAAACACAGCATCAATGGGACCTGACGGTATCCCGGGTTGCGTGTTACGTGAACTCCAAGAGGAGCTAAACCCACACATAAAAATGCTATTTAACCTTAGCCTCACTTCGGGATATGTACCTGAACACTGGCGTACAGCAACAGTGGTCCCACTCCACAAGGGGGGGTGCCTCTACAGACCCTGGAAACTACTGCCCCATAAGCTTAACCAGCCTGGTCTGCAAAGCTATGGAAAGAATCATTATGGAACTCATAAACAGAGACATAGGGGACCTACAGACACTTGACCCCACCCAGTTCAGCTTTGTAAAGGGCAGATCCTGCCTTTTAAACCTGGTTGACTTTTTCAAAACAGTCACTAGAGCCATTGATGAGGGCAAAGCAGTCCATACAGCATACCTGGACTTGGCTAAGGCCTTCGACACAATACCTCACTCAGGCATCATAGATAAGCTCAACAGCTTAAAAGTAAACCCTTATGTCACTAGATGGGTTGCAAACTGGCTAAAGGACAGAACCCATAAAGTTAAAATCGCTGGAGCAATGTCAGATTCAAAGCCAGTCACAAGTGGTGTCCCACAGGGATCTGTCCTGGAACCCCTCTTGTTCGGCATTTATTTCTCAGATGTTAAAGCAAACATGGGAGGGCTGTGGCTGACAAAGTTCGCAGATGACTGCAAACTAGGCGCCATAGTCGATACACCAGCAGACACATACATCCTACAAAAAGGCCTCACAGAAATGGACAACTGGTGCCGGAGTCACGGCCTTAAACTAAATGCCAAAAAATGTATAGTCGTCCCCTTTGGGAAAAACAAAGCACCCACAAATTATCACATAGATAGCAACCCACTGGGTACGGAAAAAGTAATCAGAGACCTAGGGACCCAAGTTGACAACGACCTCTCATTTGACACCCACGTTACCAAAGTGGTTAGAAAAACATTCTACCTAGCACACCTCAACATGAAGGGATTCACATCCAGATCCAAGGATGTCATTGTACCCCTATATTCCTCCCTCATCAGACCCATGATTGAGTACAATGCCCCATTTGGTATGTACCTCACCCGGCATTTGCAACAGCTGGAGAGACCACAAAAGTACCTCACCAAGAGGATCAAGGGTCTCCAACATACGTCTTATTCTGCCAGACTAAAGAAACTTCAGCTCTATTCAGTAGCACACCGCCTGCTCAGAGGTGATCTCTGCCTGATGTACAAGGCCATGTCCAATCAGGATGTGATGGACATGCTCCACCTCAAAAAATCCAAATCCATCAGGACCATGAGAGCTAAAGACTTAAACCTCGGCACAAGTATGAATAGGACATGCTGGAGGGATAGATTCATAACCCAGAGGCTTCCCATGCTTTGGAACAAGATCCCAGTTCATATTAGGCAGAGCCCTTCACTGACTTTCTTCAAGAGAAAGCTTGATGAGTGGATGGGAGATCATAAGTTTACCCCAGGGGTCACATCTGTGTCACTGCTAGACAGGGTCACAGAAAACTAATTCTATTATATAAGGGGACCTTCATTGTGTCACTACTAGACAGAGGCACAGTATTCTAAATTTATTCTGTACATTTTTTGTACCATTTCATGGGGTGGCAAAAGCCACATCACTATGGCTAGGCTTACAAATGCCCCAGGGCAGATAGCCTAGTACTATACTATGAAACTATGAAACTATGAAACATACAATCAAAGAATTCCACCACTAATGTAACACTCACTACCACTGCTAAAATCCACAAAAGGAGATCCTAGAAGGATGACAGTTGCTGTTACTGTGACCAGTGCACAGATCCAAAGAGGAGCTTGTCTGCCTCCTCTTAATGAGAAGGCTGTCTTCTGTCTAGGAAGCTACTAGAATGGCAGCAAGCTTGTATGCCTACTGAGTAACCTAAAAATAGACCTCTGCTTAAAGGCAAAAGTTGTACAAAAGTTTAGTAAACCAGCACTCATGCCAGGAGCAGGGCAGTCTTCTGCACAAACCTGAAATGCACCAACACAGAGGCTATATGTGACCAATGTCAGTATCTGTACTTCTAATGGTTGCAGCAGCACTAGGATCTGAGCAAACAGTGCATCTAAATAACCTGAACCTGAGATGAAGAATGCTCCATGCAGTACATAAACAGTAAAAAGCCACTACATTATTATGCCAAATTAACTCCTGTAACACAGTCTGGTACATCGAACAATCTTTGTTTACCATTAGTTACACTAATTTCAGTGCTGGTTGATATTTATTTTCTTTTACTTATTGACAGAATTAACTGACAAACCTAGTCCCTGGAACTGCTTCATTAAAATCCATTATGTCAGATTGATTCACCATCCAATGAAGCTGAAGAGTATGGCCAAAGTGGCTATTTAGTCTCAATGGTGTCACATATCCTGTATGATGATGGAAAAACTTCAAAACAGAGGCTTCAATTTTCTCATGCTATTTTCAGAATCTGTTTTACTCTTGTGATGTGTATTTTTGAAAGTTTGTCACACCACTAGAACACCACCACCACTGCCACTGAATAACACAACTGTTTCTGGTTTCAGCATCTTTCTTCCTTTTTTGCTTTTGCTAAGACATTTGCTTTTCTTGTAGGTATTTGGCACATGAATATACGGATCAATGGAAATGACATGGCTTTATTTATTTATTTATTTATTTTTGTTAACCTGAACTGTCTCAAAGAACCATTTTTCAGCCAAAAAACAAGCAGGAAACTTGGAGCTATAATATATAAAATTAAGTATCCTGTTTTTTGTTTACTTTGTTCTTTATTTCTTTGCTATTTATAGGACTTTGTGTACTGTGTATTTTTCTAGCTAGTTTCACTGTGTGTGGGGTATTAACTGGAAATTGTCCACTTTTTATTAAGCATCTGTTGGGTTGTTTGTTTCTGATAACTAGTTGCAGTTAAACTCTTTTTTCTAGAGGCTCCTTTAGCTGTTTAAAACTTTCATTTAAAGGCTCACTGCTGCTTTTCAGCTGTGAGAAGCATTTCTGCAGTTTGTTTGCCACCCTCCCTGTTGGTATAGTGTTTTTATAGTTGGTGGCTTTGCAGTTGCCCACCCCTAGTGTAAATTTGATCTGGGACCCTCCTCCCAGTCTAGTGTCATTACCTCATTCTACCCAGTACAGGGAGAACATTTGAGAAGGTCAATCAGCTTAGTTTCTGCTACTCCTTTCTCTCTTTCCACTTAAAAAAAAAGTATCTGCTTTTACTGTATTTGTGTTTCTTCCTACTTTATTTTGCTTTTGTGTCATATTAAAAGTACTCAATTGTATTTATTACTGCTTGGTGTAACTCATTCTAAGCCTTTTAGTTTAAGCACTTGGGCTTCAGACCAGTTGTTTTACATTAAGTTTGTGGTCTGCACTGTAGTGGCAGAACAGGTAGCTTACATCCTTCTAAGTTGGGAACTGCTGATTGAGGGCTCAGTGTCTGTTATTCTAAAAGTGTATTAATTCTGGTTTAAGCACTTGGGCTTCAGGCCAGTTATTTTACATTAAGAGGGTTCATGGTCTGCACTCTTGTGGGAGGAGAGGCTGGACTCTGCCCTTCTGAACTGGAAATTTCTGGTTAAAGGCTTATAGTGCCTTCATATTTGAACTGCTTCTTACTGAAATTGGTACACCTTGTTTGCTGTAACATAGACTAGATCCAGGCCTGCTGAATCTAGCTTTGTTTGTATAACTTGAGCACTAATCCAGGCATTCTTTAAAGTATTCAATTGTATTTATTACTGCTTAATAGTAACTTGATTAAAGTGTAGCTATCATTCTAAGTCTTTTGGATTAAGCACTTGGGCTTCAGACCAGTTGTTTTACATTAGGAAGGTTTGTGGCCTGCACTGTGGTGGCAGGACAGGTAGCTTACATCCTTCTAAGTTGGGAACTGCTGATTGAGGGCTCAGTGTCTGTTATTCTAAAAGTGTATTAGTTCTGGTTTAAGCACTTGGGCTTCAGGCCAGTTATTTTACATTAAGAAGGTTCGTGGTCTGCACTCTTGTGGGAGGAGTGGCTGGACTCTGTCCTTCTGAGCTGGGAATTTCTGGTTAAAGGCTTATAGTGCCTGCATATTTGAACTGTTTCTTACTGAAATTGGTACACCTTGTTTGCTGTAGCATAGACTAGATCCAGGCCTGCTGAATCTAGCTTTGTTTGTATGCTTGTTGTTTGTTTGCTTGTTATTTCCCTGAAATGCTAATTCCACCTAAAACACGGCTTTTCAGCGCTTCTGTGGATCCCTAGTGATATCTGCATTGCTTACTGTACTTTTCCTTGTTTCACTTGAAAGAAAGTTACTGTTTGTCATTTTTGCATTTAAGTTACCTGTAACACATTGCATTTAAGTTACCTGGCACTTGCTCACTAAAGTCAGCACTAAAAAATTAAAAGCACTACACCCTCACAAACTCCCCTTGAGTACCTTGTTCCCCACTGGCCCTTTTTTCAATTATAAAGGAATTCCCAATACTATTCTAACATGTCCAAAGGTCAGTTGTCAATCTCCTCTCCGGTCCAGCTGGCGAATCTGGAAATCTTGAGGCAATGTTACAACTGCCTCATGTACACAGACAACCCTCTCCCCCTCCCAACAAATTCCAGCACATGTGAGAGATGCAACCATATAGCCAAACTGGAGGCTAAGCTCTCTCAACTCAGTACTGGCGTAACCAGTCAGGAGGAGAAGGAAACCACACTCACTACAATTCCAGTCTCACATAGACCTACCACGACAGCAAACCAAACACATAAACACACAAAAACATACTCGGAGGCTCTAAATAAAAATCTGCCTAAGCAGCAGAGACCTCCAAAGCAGACACCCAAGCAACCACTACCCCAAAACAAAACACGTGCAACACATAGCTCACAAAGCCAGTGTGCTGAACAGTCACAGCCCTTAAGGCTAAACAACACACCTGATACACTTGTAATAGGTGACTATCGTCACTGACATCCCGCTCAACAGGCTGAACAAGGAGAAGGTCACGGTGAGCTGCCTGTTGGGCACTAGGATCCACCACATAACACAAGCACTCAGGTCACTCCAAGGCAAGTACATATATGACTCAGTCATTGTCCATGCTGGTGTGAATGACCTGAGAAGTACCTCCCTGGACTACATGAAAAGAGACCTAGAGGAGCTCTCTGAGCATGTAGCCCAGGCCGGTATGACCCTGACCTTGAGTAGCCTCTTACCCTCACCAAGAATGATGCCACAATATGAAGACAAGATGATCAATTTCAACAATTGGCTTAAGTATTGGTGTCATTCAAAGGGGATCCAATGCCTGTCAGCCTGGGATGACATGCCCGGCAAGCCATGATGCTTCACCAAGGATGGCTTGCACCTGTCACCCCTGGGCTTTTGGATATTGGCAAAGGCTCTTGCTAGCCCATAGTGCCTTTTTTAGTCAAGGCTCAAAAGACAAACTCACCTCCATAGGTATCACAAGGGATAAGAAACTAAGAGTAATGCTACTCAACGCCAGAAGTCTAAACCTCAAGATGCACGCACTCAAAACTCTCCTTAACACGGAGAACATCGATATCTGTTCAGTAACAGAAACCTGGTTCAAGGCTCCCGAGAGCACCCCAGCACTACCAGGTTATACCTCATACCATGCTTTTCGGCCCCATAACTTGGACCGAACCACAAAAGGAGGGAGAGTATCAATATTCGTCAAAGATACCCACCCCTCCAGGTTGGTGGCACAGCACGAAGCATCAGAGACTATCCATGTGCAACTAACAGTGGGTAAAACTGCCTTCCAGTTTATAGCCTGCTACAGACCACCCTCCCAAACCCAGGAACCCCACTCGGCCTTCCTGAGAACACTGGAAAATATGAAAGTCTCTCCAAACACCATTATATTGGGTGACTTCAACTACCCAAACATAGACTGGCAGCATCACTCTAGCTCCAACACCCTAGCCAAAAAGTTCCTAGAATTTATAAACTCAAATGCTATGGAACAACTTGTTACCACTCCCACAAGAGGGGAAAACATACTGGACCTGATCATCACCAACATGGGGCCAACAGCCATAAACAAACTATACAATAGAAGGAGGAAGCTACTAAATGATAGAGCAAAATCCCAAAAAGGGAAGGCATCTCTGATCAGTATTAGCAAAAAACTACGGGCAGTCATAAAATCGTCTAAGGCCAGCTTCGAGAGAAAAATTGCACAGGACACTAAGGATAATCACAAGGCTTTCTTTAGTTATGTTAGGAACCTGAGTGGGAATTCCCAGATATGCTCGGAATTAGTCCAAAATGACAAAAAAAGCACCGAACCTACAGACATTGCCAACATCCTAGCTGACAGATTCAGTGCAAACTTCTCCCCCCCCTAACCACCAAAAGGGCAAATATCTATCCCAGAAGAGTGCTGCCCCCCTGACATCTCAGATGCTCAGGTAAGAGCCGCCCTCCCCAAAGCAAAAAAATACAGCATCAATGGGACCAGACAGTGTCCCGGGCTGCGTCCTACATGAACTCCAAGAATAGCTAAACCCAAACATAAAACTACTGTTCAATCTCAGCCTTACTACAGGATATGTACCCAAAGAGTGGCGTACAGCAACAGTGGTACCTCTCCACAAAGGTGGTGCCTCAACGGATCCTGGAAACTATCGCCCCATAAGCCTGACTAGCTTGGTCTGCAAAGCTATGGAAAGGACCATCATGGACCTCATAAATAAAGATATTGGGGACTTACAAACACTGGATCCCACCCAGTTCGGCTTTGTTAAGGGCAGATCCTACCTCTTAAACCTGGTCAATTTCTTTGAAACAGTCACCAAGGCCACTGACGAGGGGAAGGTGGTCCACACAGCCTACCTGGACCTCGCAAAAACCTTTGATACAATACCCCACTCGGGCATTATAAATAAGCTCACCAGCTTAAATATAAACCCCTATGTCACTAGATGGGTTGCAAACTGGCTCAAGAACAGAACCCACATGGTTAGAATTTCTGGAGCCATGTCAGACTCCAAACCAGTTACAAGTGGCGTCCCACAAGGCTCAGTCCTGGGACCTCTCTTGTTCAGTATATATTTCTCGGAGGAACAGGCCAACACGGAAGGACTGTGGCTGACCAAGTTCGCAGATGACTGCAAACTGGGCACCATAATCGACTCTCCAGCTGACACAAGCATCCTCCAAAAGGGCCTCATAGAAACAGACAACTGGTGCCAGAGCCATGGCCTCAAGTTAAACGCCAAAAAGTGTATAGTCATCCCCTTTGGCAAAAACAAAGTGCCCACAAATTACCACATAGGTGGTAATCCATTAAGTACAGAAGAAGTAATTAGGGACCTGGGGACCCAAGTTGATAGCAATCTCTCATCTGACAACCACGTGGCCAAAGTGGTTAGAAAAACATTTTATATAGCCCACCTAATCATGAAGGGATTCACATCTAGATCAGGGGAGGTCATCGTGCCTCTTTTCTCATCCCTCATCAGGCCCATAATTGAGTACAATGCCCCTTTTGGGATGTACCTTACCAGACACCTGCAGCAACTGGAAAGACCCCAAAAGTATCTCACCAAGAGGACCAAAGGGCTCAAACAGATGTCATATGCTGCCCGGTTAAAGAAACTCCAGCTCTACTCAGTGGCATACCACCTGCTCAGAGGCGATCTGTGCCTGACGTATAAAGCCATGTCCAACCCGGAATTAATGGACATGCTGCATCTTAGAAAATCTAAATCCCATCGAGCTACGCACTCGAGAGACTTGAACCTCAGCACTGAAATAAATAGGACATGCTGGAGGGACAGATTCATAACCCAGAGGCTCCCTTCATTCTGGAATAAAATCCCAGTCCAGGTTAGGCAGAGTCTCTCATTGACTCTCTTCAGGAGGAATCTTGATGAGTGGATGGGAGATCGTAGGTTTACCACGGGTATCACTTGTGTGTCACTGTTAGACAGAGGCACAGTATACTAACCTCGAAAAAGGGCATAGCAAAATTAATTTAAAATGGGTGGCGAAAGCCAAGCACACTCTGGCTAGGCTTATAAATGCCCTAGGGCAGATAGCCTAGTATGAACCTATGAACCTAATGGTAGTACATGATAAAGTAGAGTAAATGAAAGAATATAGTTTTAAAACACAGTAAACAACTTATAAATATGTAACAAAAAACAGATAATATTATACAGTACGTAAAAACAAGTTAATGTTCAAAGTACAAAAATATTACGGTCAGGAGGAAAATGGACACAAAGTAACAATCAATATACAGTAAACATATTAAATAAAAAGCTGCACCAATCAGCAAGACATTAGGGAGGCAAAGATAAAGAATTAACCAGGAAAGAGCAGAGAAAGCAATTAGGGGACAGATAGAAAGAAAAAAATGAGAGACAGAGCTAAGGCAAAGTTTGAGGAGTAGAGACAAATTACGGAGAGACATTCCAGTTCAGAATGGGGCAAATATTCAACTTTTTAGAGTAAGAAGCCCTAGCTGCAGAGTCTTCTTTTTGAAAAACACTTAGAACAATTTGATATATAAAACTACATAAAAACCATCCAAACTAGCAGTAAATATTATCTAAAGGGACAACAAAACAAAAATATGATATATAAGTATTTTAAAAAAGTGAAACAGGGAAAATACTTTGCTTCATCATCTTCTTTCGGTTGTTCCCGTTAGGGGTCACCACAGCAGATCATCTGTTTCCATTTCTTCCTGTCCTCTGCATCTTGCTCTGACACACCAACCACCTGCATGTCCTCTCTCACCACATCCATAAACCTTATCTTAGGCCTTCCTCTTTTCCTGTTACCTGGTAGCTTCATCCTTAGCATCTTTTTTCCCAATATACTCAGCATCCCTCCTCAGCACATGTCCAAACCAATGTAATCTTACCTATCTGGCTTTGTCTCCAAACCTTCCAACCTGGGCTGACCCTCTAATATACTTATTCCTAATCCTGTCCACCCTAGTCACACCCAGTGCAAATCTTAACATCTTTAACTCTGCCACATCCAGCTCAAACTCCTGCCTTTTTGTCAATTCCACTGTCTCCAACCCATATAACATAGCTGGTCTCACTACCCTCTTGTTGACCTTCCCTTTCACTCTTACTGGTACTCTTCTGTCACAAATCACTCCTGAAACTCCACCCTGCCTGCACTCTCTTCTTTACCTCTCTTCCACACTCACCATTACTCTGAACTATTGATCCCAAGTATTTAAACTCATCCACCTTCGCCACCTCTACTCCTTGCATCCTCACCATTCCTCTATCCTCCCTCTCATTCACACACATATATTCTGTCTTAGTCCTGATGACCTTCATTCCTCGTCTCTAGAGCATATATCCATCTCTCCAGGGTCTCCTCCAACTGTTTTCTACTCTCACTACAGATCACAATGTCATCTGCAAACATCATACTCCACTGGGACTCCTGTATGATCTCATCTGTCAACCTGTCCATCACCATTGCAAATAAGAAAGGGCTCAGAGCTGATCCTTGATGTAATCCCACCTCCACCTTAAACGCATTTGTCACTCCAACCGCAGACCTCACCGCTGTCACACTACCCTCATACATATCCTGTACCACTCTTACATACTTCTCTGACACTCCCGACTTCCTCATACAATACCACAACTCCTCTCTAGGCACCCTGTCATATGCTTTATACTTTGCTTACACCATAAAAATACAGTCAAGTGTTTAGAGACATAACCAATGGATAATCATACCTCTCATGAATTTGGCAATAGCTTTTTGAACTTGTGATAAGAGTTTCAAGTCTTTACTATTTTAGATATAAAAGCTAGTATCATGAAAATGTAACCAAATTAATAATAAAAGAAAAGGAATCTTTTAACTATTTGATTATATGCTGAGTTCCATGATGATAGGAGGTAGCATACAGGAAGTGTTTGATGGCTACTGTGAGGCAGACTTTCAGGTTCAGTAATGAGGAGCAATGAAGCAAACTGGGAATGGAGTAGCTTGGTAATTGGCAGACAGTTGGCTTGCTTTACTTGGTGACCATGGTGTGATGTTCTTACTTGCAAAATGAAGCAGTAAAATGTAAGAGATGGTTCTAGGATGACTTGAAAGCAAATAAGGATAGCATTATCAATGGAATAGCAATCTCTTGAGTGGAGGAGTGTGCAAGCATATGAATAGTGCTGAAGAACATGGAGTTGTTTTCAAAAAAAATATGAGAACCTATAACTTATTACAGTAAGACTGAATGCCCTTTTACTATGAATGCTACTGTTGTTAGCATTTAGCAGCAGCAAATCATTTGCATAAAGTACCAGCTACACTTCAGGAAAATTAATAGTAAGATTGTTAGTGAAGATGAACAAATGAAATGGATCATGGACTCAATCTTGAGGGGCTCCACTGTGAAGCAGAAGGGCAAACCTGGACTTAAACCAGAGACCCAGGTGGATGCACTGTAAGAAAAGCCAGACTGAGGCAAGTTAGGCATGCCTGACCTCAACTTAATTAAAGGTACATTTAAGGTCCATAAATACAATTTCACTGAGCCAGCCACTTTCCATATTAACATATGTCTGGTAAGCTAGAGAGGGTCAGTCATACAAAACTTTGGTCTAAAGCATGTAATTAAGTTGCACAGGATATATCTATCCTATGCATGAGACAGGACTTGTGTGCAAACTGACTCAAGGCTTTTTGGCAAGTGTTGTATGCTGGCAATTAGACTGCATTTCAGAGAGGCTACATTACTGACCATGGGGACAGGCATGATTTCTGAAAGCATCCAGTAATTCATAACAAATTACAACCAAAACAGAATAATTATATGAGTGAGGAGCCTCACAGTAGAGCTTGTGGCTTTTCTTAAGCATTTGGGATGTAAGGAATTTTTATGATGTAAAAATACCAGACTTGTGGAGACACAGATCACACTAAATGTGAATCACGGGAAAAGCCAAAAAGTAGAGACCACTGCTGTCAAATGGGGGGGGGGGGGGGGGGGGACTGCAGCTAGAAGTAGCAAATTACATACTTCTGTACTCTTAAGACTAACATGTATATTGGACTTGTGACAGATGATTAGATGCAGCAGCTTTAGAAATTACCTAAAAGGTCATCTCGGACTAGTAACATATAAGTCTGCTTATGAAGTGCTGCTGTCAGTATTTACAGTAAGTCGATTTAAGTGGGTTAAATATTTTTGATGATATGGCTTAGATTGAGAAATACATACATCATCATGAGAATGACGATTACTAGCTTTACATCTGACATACATATGAAGTAATGTCTCCAGCCAGTGAGCTGTTTTAAGTCTGTGTTAAGTAAAGGATATGAAAGGCCTCTTAATTCTTCAATGTTTAATGGGGTAAATAAAGATTTGTGCAGGGAGATGGGCAGCTGGGGAAGATGGGAGACTTTATACATGTCTAAGAAATTGTAGAGAGGGGATCAGTCAATAGGGTTACCACCTGTCCCACTTTACGAGGGACAGTCCCTCTTTGGGCAGTTGTGTCCTGACAAAAAATATTAAAAATGGCAAACGTCCTGAGATTGTAAGACATAATTATGTCCTATATTTTATGTAATAGTTGCATAAAACAGTTATTCTGTATCTAAAATACCTAAATGTTATAAGAAACAGAATAAGCAACTAAAATGCTACAAGAATAAGCTTTTATTTGGGAAAAAAAGTTAAGTTGTATCCTTTGTACTGACCGTGAGTATGTGTCGGCCTGTAAAATCTGATGTTTGTCCCGAAAATGTCCCACTTTGGCCATTTGAAAAGGTGGCTACCCCATCAGTCAACCTGAGTTAGAAGAAAAACTAGAACAAGAATGTGGAAATAAATCATACCCATTAATGTAAATAGGAGGGACTTTAAATAAAATACAATCAGAGAGAGACAGTTATAAATAATGTTAGGGATTAAGCAACATTCATGAAGGTCTAAAATGTTCATCTTAATTCATGGACCTCTGTCTTTTCTTTGCTCTCTTTTCCTTTTGTTATCTTCCACAAACCCAGCCTTTCCTTCATTTCTGTTGTGTAAAGTTAGCAAACAATACTTGAACTGTTGCTCTTCAAACTTCTAACTCCATGCCAATAAATTTTCATAATCATCAATCTTAGGCAACAGCCCAGACCAAACATTTAGCAACAAAAATCATTCAGGGCAGTTTGTCTGCCACAAACACAGTAAATAATGAGCTTCTGAGGGGACGGTCTGACATGTAATGAAAAAAAACATGCAAATTCCTGTCGAACAGCTTTGAACTATTTTAAAACAAAACTGCAAATATGGGCTGGAGATTTTCATAGCCAAGATCAACAGACACTTCTTGCAAATGGAAAGTGCAGACAAGTGACAAACGTTTTTTAATGGGGTTGAACAGCTCAGTGGTCTTACAGACAGGCCCACACCAGCAGTCCACATCAACAAAGGACAACTGCTGTAGAAGGCTAGATTAATCATTGGTTCACTGAAGAGAACTCCCATGAATTATTGCCAAATTGTCCCATCCAGAAGTTATACTGCTTTGAAATTGAAGGCTTTTTTTGTAATGTGGCTATTATGTATTCTGACGCCAAAGTTGTAGGGCAAATTACATATGTAAAGTGGTTAGTGCATCACATTTCCATGGTTTGTAATTCAATCAGGCTTCAGATGGTGCCCAAGTGGAGAATAAACTTTCTCCCGTTGTCTGCATGAGATGGATAAGACAGATACTGTATTTGCTAATCAGTTGGGTGGACTAGTCCCTGGACCCTTTTCAGTCATGACTGGGTGCTAAATAGCAAACATTTAACAAAAGTTACAGAGTACATATTAACAAAATAAATCCCAGTGTACTACAATGCAAAACATGTCAACACACTATAGTAGTGATGAATACAATAGAACATAGTTACTTGCTTTACATTGTTGTATCATCATGATCCTTTTATTCTTCAAAGCCGGGGTGACTGGAAGAGAAACATTTTTAATATAAACAAGATTTCAGATGGGAATTCTATAGAATATAGCTCTGTTGGATTCTGAGGTGAGGTGGGTAGAACTATATAATAAGGAGGTTTAGGTTGGGTTATTACTTTTTAAATTATGTTCTTCATGAGTTTTAAGTGAAACAATGGGGTCTAGTAAAAGACCCAGCAATTTATACTTAGTGTATGCTAGTGGAAGGTGACAATTTTTTGGGAGCTCAGGGATGGAAGATTATCTGGCAAATGTCATGATGGCAGTTTTGGTGCCATTTACTTATAGGTGGCATTTAGTTAGCCACAGTGATGAAACTCTTTTTACATAGCTGTTGTAATTTGAGAGTAGTGGGTCCTGATTTGTGTAGTGTAATACAGTTTGCATAGAGGGTGAGATCTGCACAAAAAAAAAAATAATAATAAAAATAAAACGGTGTTAATGCTGTTAATAATGAACCCCCCCCCCCCCCAACTCTAAGAACTAAACACTGTAGGACTCCTGTAGTAAAGTAACCTTCAGCTGAACTTAGGCTGCCAGCTTCAACTTCGAAAATGTATTTGGTACTCAGTTGTCAAAACAGGAAAATAAACTAGGACCAAACTGAGGAAATTTAGCTTTTGTCAACAGCTTGGTGTTTAACACTTTCAAAGGTCCAGATAAGATCTATGAAATTGGCTCCGGTGACATGACCCTTTTCCACAACAGAGATTATTGTATCCAACAGAGTATATTAGCAGTGAGGCTGCCTCTCTTAAAGCCATACTATAAACCTGTTACAAGACTATATTTGTTAAGGTGCTCTTTTATTTTTCAAGAAATTTGTAAACTGGACATAATATGGTAATCGGGCAGAAATCTGCATTGGAGGCTGAGTGGATTTTTTTGGGGGGAATGGGAATTATAATTGTGTTTAATTTGCATAGGAATCATTCATATTATTAGCAATAAGTTGAAAATGCTGACAATTGATTCTGACAGATATTTGGCATGCAATGTAAGACAGGCGTGAAGGATGCTTCTGGGAATTAGGCTTTCTAGTTTTCTGAGGCCTTTTCTCACTTCATTTGCAGTTTTTTCGCAAAAAACAGAAATTAGGTGTGACAGTGCATTTGTGAGGAGGAGAAAACACTCTACAATGAAGCATTTGGAAGGGATTACAAGAGTGCTACTCAGTGTTTTAAATTTTGAGATCTGAAAAAAATCAAATCAGGAGATGTATTTTATTAATTTACAACGCCACTTATCCGTTGAGATAAAGTAAGATGCTCTAACTTCCTTGATTTCTTGTTTGCAACTTTTATCCAGTGCTACAAAGTTTGTATAGTAAATTAGGTTATATGTACATTTCAAAAGTTTCCAGGTTTCACACCTTATCTTGCATTAAAGATTTTCAGTTTGTAGTAAGCCATGGATAGTGATTACAGCTAACCTTCTTTTTGCAAACAGAAAGTGCTTGTCTAATGCTTCAGCTGAACAGAAGTGTGTCAAAGCTTCCTGTAGTCTGATGACTGATACAAGGAAGACCAGGCAGAGTGATCCAGTTAAAAAATAAGTTATGTACTCACCATAATGTTCCATCTCTATTATCAATTTTTTCATCTCTCCTCACGTATGGGTCTGGATCCAATCCATTGAATATGACACAGCCGTTAATAAGCTCATGGCAACCAAAAAGCTCTTGGATACCACCCCTTACCAACAACACATCTCTCCCTGTTACCTCAGATCTTGTTTGCTAGAATTACTTCCATAGAAGAAAGCATTGAACTTTAATGTTGAAAAAAATTTTTAAGGAGACCACTTCTGGAGTACTGGAGATAATAAAAAATGGCCAGAATTTCGCTTTCCGTTCAACCAGGAAAAAATCAAAGGAAGGTGATTGGAAGGAGGGAATGTGAGGTGAGAGAAAAAAATCGACAATAAAGATGGAACATTATGGTGAGTACATAACTTCTTTATCTGATATTGTCAATTTTTCACCTCATCCTTACATATGGGACCGAGTCCCCAGCTACTTTTACCCCCAGGAGGACTCATTGGAGGATGTTTCCCAAAACTAACGAACCAAAAGAGGCTATTTCCCTGGAGTCCAGGGTGATAAAGGTATGATGGCTTGCCCATGTGGCCACTGTACAAATCTTGTCCATGCAGGCATTGGTCTGGAAGACTGCAGATGTGGCCATGGCCATGGTTGAGTGAGCCCGAATAGGTTTGAAAGGGATTTATACCTTTTGTGGTGTAAATAAAAGAAATGTAATCAGAGAGCCATTTTGACAAGGTAACTTTGGATACTGATAGTCCTTTTCTAGGGCCTGCAAAGGCAATAAACAATTGACTTGCTTTCCAAAACTCTTTAGTCCTATGCAAATAGAAACATAACTGTTTATGGACATCTAATAAATGTAGAATATTATTTGCCTTTATTGCAGAAGTTAGGAAAGAAAACAGGCAAGTGTATGGTCTGATTAATATTTATCTGTGAAACAACTTTAGATAGAAAGGAGGGGTTGGTATGCAAAGAGATTCTGTCTTTATGAAAAATCAAATATGGGGACTGGGAAGACAGCGCCTGTATTTCTGATATTCTTCTTGCAGATGAGATAACCACCAAAAGGACAGCTTTCCAAGATAGAAACTTAATATCACAAGATGCTGCAGGTTGAAATGGGGGCTGAACAATAAGACATAGTACCAAATTAAGGTCCCATGGGGGACAGAGATCCTTGTGGGGAAGCCTTAACAACAGGGTCCCTTTCAAGAAGGCTTTGCAGGGTTTGTGGGAAGAGAGAGATAAGTTATCCCATCCCAATGTGAAAATCTGAAATGGCTGCTAACTGTACCATAACTGTAGAAGCAGCTGCTCCATTACTGAAAATGTGGGCTAGAAATTCTAGAACAGAGTGAATAGGAGCTGTGAGAGGATCTACATTATGCTGTTCAGCCCAAATTATAAACCCCTTCCATTTACTCCTATAAAGTTTTTGAGTGGATGACTTATGAGGACATGAAAATATGATGGACTGTGAGGAAAGCATGTGTTGTCTGGCAATCAATGAAATTGGAGGAATAAGCCATCAAGTTTGAGGTTGTGAAAGCTGGAAATAATCATTTCTTTCAGATGTGACAGAAGGTGCGGAATAGGTTCCAGAGTCCAGGGTTCCTTCTGTAGATGAGGCCAGAGGAATGGAAACTAGATTTGTTGAGGCCAGTATGGGGGCACTGAGGATTACTGTTCTCTTCAACCTGTTGGCTTTCTGAAGGAATATGTGAATCAAGAGAATGGGGGAAAGGCATACAATAGACCGGGAGGCCAATTGTGTATGACAGCATCCCTCCAGGGCTCGCCGGTGGGAGGAGTAGGGTGAAGTAGCTGCTGCATTTGTTGTTTAGGGGAGAAGCAGAAAGGTCGCAGCAAGGCTGGCCCCATCTGTAGAAAATGTCCGCTGCTACTGTCTGGTTGAGGGACCACTCGTGAGGCATGAGAATGTATCTGCTCAACCTATCCACTATCACATTGGACTTTTCCAGAATGTGGATTTCTATAAGAAAGTGGTTGGATGAGATCGCCCATTGCCACACTCGAAGCACTTCTTGAGACAGAGGGTATGATCTGGTTTTTCCTTGTTTGTTTATGTACCAGACTACTGACATGTTGACTGATTGGATCACCACAGTTCCTGGAGGAAGTGGTCTTAAATGCCTGCAATGCTAAAAGCACTGCCCTCATCTCCAGGATGTTTATGTACAGATTGGCCTCATCTGCAGACCAGTTTCCTTGGATTGTCTTCCCAAGATAATGCCCCCCAACCCTATCTGGGAAGCATCCATGGTCACTGTGGCCTGTGGCTGTGGGGAACACAGGGTCGACCTTGCATCAACTGCTCTGAATGTATCCACCATGAGAGGATCCTTTTGCATGTGTCTGTTATGAGAATTTGGTGAGACATCTGTTGGTGGATAACTGACCATTGTGCAGCTGGAAGTCAATGAAGTATTCGCATGTGAAATATGGCTAATGGAACTAACACTATCACCACAGCCATTGATCCTAAAGCCTGTAGAACATGAGGAGCAGCTACCTTCTTGTTTCTGATTATTCTGTATGTTTGTCACCTGATTGTTAACACTCTGGAGGGGGGAAGTTTCGCAATCATCTGAGTGGTGTCCAGTAGTGCTCATGTGAAGTCTTGAGCTTGAGAAAGGTCCAGATGTGATTTTTGGTAATTTATGGTTATGCCTAGTTCTGTACAGATTTGAAGAACAAAGCCTCTGACATGGATAAGTAGATGCCTGGTCAGGGCGGATATGAGACAGTCATCTAAATAAGGAAACACACAGAATCCTTGTCATCTCAGGTGAGCAACCACTGCCATGCATTTGGTGAACATTCTCGGGGCAGTAGTGAGACTGAAGGGCAGTGCTCTGAATTGGTAATGACTGGCTCCCACCCAGAAGTGTAGGTATTTTCTGGAATGTCTGTCCATTTTTATATGGTAGTACACATTCTGAAGATCTAAACAACACATCCAATAATCCTGTTTCAGACAAGAAAATATGGACTGCACCATGACCATTCAGAACTTGCAGCGTCAAACTGACTTATTCAATCTGCTGAGATCCAGAATTAGTCTCCAGTCCCCTGTTTTCTCTGGAACCAAAAAGAACCTTGAATAAGTTTTGAATTCTCTCTGGTCTCAGGGAACCTCTTGGATGACTGTTTTTTCCCTTTGACTGGGTGCAACATCTGGGATTTTCCTGTTGGGGTTGCTGAGAGAAGGGAATTTGGTAACTCCTGGATATTATCCTCTACACGCACATATCAGAAGTTATCTTTTGCCAGGCTCTCCAGTGCAGTCAAGATAGCCAACCCCTGATTGCCTCCAGAAGTGGGCAACTGGGCCTCCTTTCAGGAGCACTGAAAAGGTTTTCCAAGAAGGACTTCATGACCCCTGATTCTGCAGACATCCTCTGCTGCAAGGTTGGCATCTTCCATTATTCACAAAAACCAAGAGACCAAACCAAAACTGTAGACGAGGAAGAAAACAAATCCTGCAGCAGCAAGAGCTTGGACAAACACGTTGCAAAGATAAACCACACCACAGCAACAACTCATTAAAAGCCTTTCTTTCCTTAAATGTTAAATTGTGCATAACTTTGATATTTTCATTCAACACATATTCTAAATCCTGTGTACAAATCTCCTCAAAAACTTTCAAAGTGTGATTTAACTGAGGGTTGAAAGTAGATGGTTTAATTAGGCTATTTTCTTTCATAGAGATATCATTCATTAAGTAATGTAAGTTTAGCTTCCTCACATATTTCTTTAAATCAACTATGGTTTTACTATAGTCTGCTTTTCTAGTTGGTACAAAATTTAAACCTAATTTCAAAACCTGTGTTTCATATTTATCAAACATAATGTCCGTTAGGTTAATAATTTTAAAGTCATTAATGCCTATGTCTCGTCCGCTGAGGAGCTGGATCCCAGGAATGTGCGACTCCTGGTTGAAATAGTCCTTTTTCCAACGGCGTTTTCTTCCCGAAAAAATTGATGTTTTCATAGTCTTAGAGTTCGTAATTTTATTAACACTACTTGTTTTATTTTGTGTAGTGTTACTTTCATTAGGCTCATTAGTTGGAACATTAACTCCAGATTCTATCTCCACAGTTGCAGGAGCCTTATCATTAATCACCCTACTTGAGGCCATGGTGCTACTCGTGGTCTTTCTAAAATTATTGCCCCAGTCAAACACTCGGTTAAAGTCTTGTCCATAATGGTTGCCTTTAAAGCCTTGCGTTGCATTAAAGTTACGTGTACTACCCCTTTCTGGTTGTGATCTCTTGAAATTATTGTCTTTATGGCCTGGCAAAAAATGGTTAAAGGCAGTCTTTGATTCATATGCTGTAATGTCTCTTAGTAACTTGGAATGTTTTCTATTAGTAACTTCATTTGCATGTTTTTCCAAATCACTACTCATTTTTTCTAACAATTCAGCTTGTTTAGTTTTGTTGACACATAAGGTTTTAATTTCATTTTCTAAGACACAAATGTCTTCTTTCAAATTCTTGAGTTTCTCGACATTATTGTCAATTAATAATCTTAGGAAAGCTTGTCCAGCTTCATTAAAAAAGTTAGTCAAAACTTGAAACATCGGATCACCGATGCCCACACCGTTGGGGCACTTGAAAAATCTTAAGCCTTTCGGTGTTATACCCAGTTCCAAACAGCGCTCAAAATAACAGTTTTCAATAAAAATAGAACGGTGTTTTTTCAACAAACTACCTAATAGTTCTATTTTCTGGTGAAATGCTTCGTTGTTAAATGTTAGTACATACCCAGTCTGTCCGCCAAATGGATTGTCACAGCGGTCTAAAAGGGTTCCGAAACCGGGTTCCTTCCGTTGTACAAAGGCATGCTGCTCTTCAGGGTTGCCGCTAACTCTTAGCTGTAATCCTCCAGACTCCCCAATGGCTTCACTGGCGTCTACGACGGTATCCAACTCGTTGAAAGACCCTAAAGGACTATTAGGTAGTTTGTTGAAAAAACACCGTTCTATTTTTATTGAAAACTGTTATTTTGAGCGCTGTTTGGAACTGGGTATAACACCGAAAGGCTTAAGATTTTTCAAGTGCCCCAACGGTGTGGGCATCGGTGATCCGATGTTTCAAGTTTTGACCAACTTTTTTAATGAAGCTGGACAAGCTTTCCTAAGATTATTAATTGACAATAATGTCGAGAAACTCAAGAATTTGAAAGAAGACATTTGTGTCTTAGAAAATGAAATTAAAACCTTATGTGTCAACAAAACTAAACAAGCTGAATTGTTAGAAAAAATGAGTAGTGATTTGGAAAAACATGCAAATGAAGTTACTAATAGAAAACATTCCAAGTTACTAAGAGACATTACAGCATATGAATCAAAGACTGCCTTTAACCATTTTTTGCCAGGCCATAAAGACAATAATTTCAAGAGATCACAACCAGAAAGGGGTAGTACACGTAACTTTAATGCAACGCAAGGCTTTAAAGGCAACCATTATGGACAAGACTTTAACCGAGTGTTTGACTGGGGCAATAATTTTAGAAAGACCACGAGTAGCACCATGGCCTCAAGTAGGGTGATTAATGATAAGGCTCCTGCAACTGTGGAGATAGAATCTGGAGTTAATGTTCCAACTAATGAGCCTAATGAAAGTAACACTACACAAAATAAAACAAGTAGTGTTAATAAAATTACGAACTCTAAGACTATGAAAACATCGAATTTTTTCGGGAAGAAAACGCCGTTGGAAAAAAGGACTATTTCAACCAGGAGTCGCACATTCCTGGGATCCAGCTCCTCAGCGGACGAGACATAGGCATTAATGACTTTAAAATTATTAACCTAACGGACATTATGTTTGATAAATATGAAACACAGGTTTTGAAATTAGGTTTAAATTTTGTACCAACTAGAAAAGCAGACTATAGTAAAACCATAGTTGATTTAAAGAAATATGTGAGAAAGCTAAACTTACATTACTTAATGAATGATATCTCTATGAAAGAAAATAGCCTAATTAAACCATCTACTTTCAACCCTCAGTTAAATCACACTTTGAAAGTTTTTGAGGAGATTTGTACACAGGATTTAGAATATGTGTTGAATGAAAATATCAAAGTTATGCACAATTTAACATTTAAGGAAAGAAAGGCTTTTAATGAGTTGTTGCTGTGGTGTGGTTTATCTTTGCAACGTGTTTGTCCAAGCTCTTGCTGCTGCAGGATTTGTTTTCTTCCTCGTCTACAGTTTTGGTTTGGTATCTTCCATTATTGTTCCCCCCTCTGCCTCTGGGGGAAATCTCTCCATGTGTGTCCTGATAAGACCCCTGAAAGCTTTTGATCGACATTTTTTCACTGCCTCTCTGATCTTTAGGATAAGGTCTCTGAGAAGATGAAAAACACATGGCCATGGCAGAAAGACCCTTATTTTTTTTCACACCTGGATAGCGCATCTTTGACTGTGGGACCAAAAAGTGAAGTGCTGTCAAATGGTGCATTGATGAATGAAGACTTAAAAGGCTCTGCAAAATTACATAGGTGCATCCAGGCATGCCTCCTCATAGAAATGTTGGAACCCGCCACTCTACTTGTTCCTTCGGCTGCATGCACAATGAGCCTCATGGAAGAATTAGCTACAGAATGTAGGGTCACTAACTAGGAAGCTACCTTTTCTCTTGCTTCTTCAGCTACTGCTCCTTCAAGAGTATCTGACAATTCCTTGATCAGATCCCTTTTTAACCGGGTGAAATGAGAAAGATAATTCAGTGATTGCAAGGCAAAGGTCGCTGAAAAAACAGCCTATTCCCGCATCTATCCATCATCCTGGAATCCTTATTAGAAGGATGAATAGTTGACTTCTCCTGTGAAAGTTACTTCTTGGCTGCCACCACCACAATCTTGGCATCTACTGCAATCCCTTTCATCCAGAAGGCCTTGTCAGATGGTCGGTATTAATTATTTTGTTCACTCTCAGGGGAATAGGTTTGATGGAATCCAGACTTTCCCACTCCTGCCTAGAGAGCAAACCTATGAGCTCATCAGTGGGCAGAGTCACCCAGGAGGTAGATGGTCAGGAATGAAAGATTGCCAGGTGCACACCAACTCCTCAAGTGAAGGATTACTGGACTGCCAGCTGCCTCTCTGTTTTAGGATCTCCAAATTGTCCCCAAAGGAAACATCCTCAGGAGGTGATCATGGAGATCCTTCTCCCTTATCGAGGTTGGTGTCTTCCATGGCTGACTTTTCAGTGAAGTCCAAATGCTTCCTCTTGCAAAGTCTCTACCAAGGGACCTCCTCAGTGGGGTACTCTGGGGAGGTATGACAAGAGGCAAGGGTACCCGGATGGGTATCCTGGCCACTGAAGTCCTGCTGTCCCTGTGAAGCATCCTGGTCAGAAGAAAAATGCAGGGTACCTTGATGGGAGTGAAGATCCGGGAAGCAGGTGATCTTCTAGCTGTGGTGGCAGCAATAGCCCTCTCCAGAACCCCAAACGCTGACCACTCTTGAGTGGAGATGTACTCCAGCTCCAACAAGCCATACTTTTGGGATGGGGTCCCCTCCAGTCCAGTCCAGAAGACAGCTCACCAGGGGTATAAGCCAGAGATGAGCTCACCTGCACAGAAACCGTAAGGCACATTGACTGCTCCAAAGTCCTAGGAATCGAGCGCACTCATGGTTCATGAGTTTCATTATAGCTCCAGGAACTCTTCAGCTCCAAAAAGGCCAAAGAGCTCTGAGCAAAGGTCTTATCTGAGGAGAGATATCCTCAAATCAGAGCTGAAAGTCACCAGGTATATCAGATCCAAAGACTCTGAAGCTTGCCCTGAAGGAGGAAGAAGAGGGGGAGTAGATGGCTTGGATAGACCTATAACTGCATGGGTTAAGGCCGAGGTGGACTTAGTGATGGCTTGCACCCACTAGAACTTCTGTAAAATCCACTCCACATCTTCTTTGGTAAGGCTCCCCGTTGAACAGGAAGAAGAAGCTGATGGCAATTTTGGTTTACTTAAGAATGGAGATGATACCCTTGAAGGAACAGGATTGAAGGTTGGAGAGTACCGAGTCCTAGGAAGTGTCATAATTGGCTTAAATGGACTTGCAGTCAGATCCGACATCAATGAATCAGATCTATCCTTAGTTGATAGAGTCAGAGCTGAAACCAGATCCAACATAGGAGTGTTCGATGTTAAGGCTCCGACCGAGTCACAGATTTCACAGACTTGGGAGATTATGAAGTTTTAGTTTTCAGCTCCGAAGGGCCTGTCAGAGCCGAGGAAGGCCTCTTCTTTCTTTTGTCACTACTTTTGGAGGAAAGGGAAGAAGATGGGCTTGAATGAGCCAACTTAGACTTAGACGTCACAGATTTTGACTGACTGCCAGAAATAGCCTCCTCAAAAGCAGATGGCAGTATGTCCCTCAAAAGAGCTTATTGTTTTTCTCTTAACCAAAGCTCAGTGGTTGAAAGAATGGCAGATTGCGCAATCGTCTTGTAGATGAAGGGGGGGCTAGACAATAAATGCACAGGGAGTGCGAGTCACTGAAAGGAATGTTATGACTGCACTTTGTGCATTTCTTGAATCCTGATGGTTTATCTTGCTTCTCCACCATGTGAGAAAGAGATATGGACAGAGAAAACACACACACACACACGGAAAAGCATATATATAGGGGAAAAGAGAGAGAGACTACTAATGGTAGTTAGGAATACCTTAAAAGGTAAAAGGAAGGGGGAGTAACCTATAAAAAATGGCTACTAGCAGGAAAAAGGAAGAGGGAGAGAGAGAGTGAAAGTAGCCTAGTAAAAAAGGAGTTATCAAAAAAGTTTTTAGAAACAAGGGGGAGATACAAAAAGGCTAGATATGTTAAAACATTACAAAATAAGAATATAAAGAGAATATATATAATAATATGATCTGAAAATCCAAGAGCTAGCTGATTGGACGACGTCTTCTCAAAGCAGCAAACGAGATCTGAGGTAACAGGAAGAGATACATTGTGGGTAAGGGGAGGTATCCAAGAGCTTTTTGATTGCCACGAGCTTAGTAATGGCTGAGTCAGCTCAGATGTATCAGATCCGGACCCATATGTGAGGACGAGATGAAAATTTGACAGTATCATATCATGGGATTCATCTTTTTTCGCTTTCTGCAATGGTCCCAGAATATATGAAGAATCAGGGGGCAGGGGTTTTAAACAAGAAATGCTTCCAGAGGCAGTAGTCACTTAGATCATATTGGAGGCATTTTATGCTCTGTATCATTTGAGGAATGTTGATTAGCAAGTCTATAAGGGAGTGTCTTTCTGAATTGGTGCTTGGTGTCTCGAGGCAATTTACTAGCTGGTGAAGATTGTACTGTGACAGGAATGCCTTTACTTGAATATGATTATCAGACAACATATCCATGTTGAAATCACCCAATACTATTGCATTGTGTTTGTTGGATTTTTGTAGTATTTCAGATATTGTAGGCTGGTATATTGTTATAGTGGAAGGGGGGATGCAGTCTACAAATAGTAGTACTTTGACATGGTTTCCACTGCTTAGGGTAATTAGCTTCCAAATTGTGTTTTTAATCCATTTTGCTGTACTCATTTGCCAGTGGGAAAAGTTAGCCTGTATTTGACAAAAATCATAGCTTCCCTCCTTCCGGCTTATGCTAAGGCCTAGTATCAATATAGATGCCAAAGTGACGGTATAAGTAGGCAATGGGACAGACTGAGGTTTTTATCTGGGTCTCAAAGATATCTAGCTTACCTGGATTGTTTCTCCTAGGTCCATGATTCGCTGCAATCTATCTTATTATTCATGTGTTGGGCATTTACAGACTGTACTGTATATGTTTTTGAATGGAACTGGGCTGTCTGGTAGTAGGAGCACCAGTTGAGAAATATAAGTGAAGGTGCTGAAGGATGATGGTGTTTAGTTCATTTTTTGTGAGAGTTGTTTAGTTAATGAGTGTTATATTGTATCCTTGAGAGGCAGATATAGGTGAGCTTCAACAAGGATTTATGACCTAGTAGATACTTTGAGAAGGTAGCTTTACAATAGATTGTTTTTTTTTTCACTCCAATTTGGATATGTTTGGTTAAGATTAAAAGTAGTTGTGCCCTTAATTAATTAAAGTTGTTGATTTAGAATGGGAGTTCTTTTTTTTAATGTGAGAAATGGTAATGACGGTAAGATTTTAAACTGGTGGGTGTAGTGCTGAGCGTGGTTACTGAAGTTTGGTTTCATAATTGTAGGTCGTTATTCGAATAAGAGAACTGAATGAATACATGATGGCAATGTATTAGCAAGAAAAGGGAGGGGGGGCTAGGTTAGACAGGCTAGACTGTTACTGAAGTATAGGTTTGTACACTGGAATTGTATTGGTCTGGATAAGAAAAAAGGAAATTATATTGAGAGTGATTGAGACATGGGTAAAGTAGAGGAGCAAAATTAGTATATGTGAACTGAGGAGCTGCAGAGCAAGCATGCCACAAGAATGTAGCTATCTAGAAAAAAAAAATCAACAAAAATAGAGATAAGTGCTTAAGGGAGGCTGCTTCAAGCCAGCATTAGCCAAAAAGAATGTGTAGTGCTTAACATCTCTAAGGCATATGTGGCCACATGTTTATTGTCAGTTTACTATTACAATATATTTGGGGAAATTTAATTATAGAAGTTAGTTGGGCTGCTTAGATTTTAGTTCTGATGAATGCTGGTAGGAAAATCTGCTCTCCACCTGTTCTTGATACACTATAGGTCCTAGTTAAGCAGGGAACTCTACACTGACTGTTGGAACAGCCTCTTAGCTGCTGTACTGTATCAGACCCTGCACCTTGTCTATAAGGTAAACACCTTAACCATTATGCCAACCCATACCTCTCAACCTGGAAACATCAAAAATCTGGAAAAGGCCCATGAAAACTAGGTACAAATCTGTACGCTGATTAACATCTAATTTGCATACATAATAATGTAACCCCACCCACTCCAATGGAATTGTGGGATACCAACTTTCGAACACAAACTGAAGAACAGACAGCCAAAACATGGCACTAGAATCCCCCTGCAGCCATTCCAATGTCCTATTATTTCACCCCATTTACCATAACCATTAATATGTGCATACTGCTTTACTTCTACTATGATTATTTGGATTTTTACATTTTGCAGCACATCAGTGCACAAACACTAACAGACATCCGATAAACAAAGCAATACTGTCTCACAATGAAAATAGACTTGGTCTATTCCCTAAGGAATTTCCAGGAGAACTTTATTATTCAACCATCCCCTTTTTTAAAAAAGGTTAATGGTGAAAGAGCCTTCTCATGAAGAGTCCCAGCTCCCTGGAACAAACTACAGCTGAAACAAAGTATCAAGATACTCTTAGTAAGTTTAAAAAGTCATTTTCTGAGCTCTTCATTCCATAGGAATATTAGCAGAAACATTCATGCACTACTACGGTTCATTCCCTGTTATAAATGTTTTAAGGATAATTGATAAACTCTTTAAAAGGCTAAACATTATAAAAATGCTTATAGTGTCTCAGCTATTTTCCTTTGCCAGTTAAATCTTCCAAGTTCCTAGTCTTATGATCTGTTCTTAGTGTGTAGGCCTGTCTGTAAATCTCTGTTTTTTAATCACTTTAACTTGAGTCTTTTATTCAAGGAAATTCAATACTGAACAATTAAGCAATTTTATGTACCCAAAATACATTGCACCTCATGTAAACTGATAAAACCTAAAGTAAAAATGTATAAGAACACTCTACTCAACTTTATAAAAACTATATAATAAGTATATATTAACTTTCTAACATTCTGTAACTATGACTCAAAATGAACAATGGGCTGCCATAAACTGGGCTGCCATAAACTAAACACACCCTGGCTTCATAGGGAACACTGCTAAGTTACCATTATCCAATAATATAAAATCAAAATCTCATTCAGATCATCATAAAGCTCTTATGCTCCAACTTATACTCATGCCTAAATAGTTGTACTTAAAGGCAATGGGAAATTTACACCCCCCCCCCCCCATGGTGAATAACAGTACAAAGAGGTTATGCAACAAGACAAAGAAATTAATGCTAATAGAAGGTCCCAGTCTACTCACCTTAACAGCACCCCTAAGCAAACTACCAAAGAGCTTAAGGCATCATTAAGAAGCCAAAAGATAAATACAAAGATAAAGAAGCAACTGAAATGAGAAATAAATATGGATATTTTGTTTAGGAAGTTAACAGCCAACAATGCTCAAAGCTAATCCACAGTAATAGAACCCCCGTGACCTAAAGGAAACAGCTAATACCGTAACTGACAAGGTTGGCGAACATTTTAGTCCACCAACATCCTGTATAATTACTATAGAACATGTCCTCTCAGCCTTCTCAAGAGCAAACACCATCTTAGTCAAACTGGTATAATATCGCGGCACAAGCATTATCAGCTAAATATGGAGCATCCAAACCCCTAATTAACATCCTTCAACATCTGGTTACAATACTAAAGCCTGAAAAACAGTAATTATAAAGGCATTAAAACAAGAGACCTGACAATGGGCCATGGTAAAACATACATCCACAAGACTCACTACTCTCATATGTAAAGCTGTAGAACGCATAAGGGAAGAGAGAATCTGGACATAGAAAATCAACATTAGACCCTCATCAATTCAACTTTGTCAAAAGTAGGGACTGCCTCATCATCTTATTAAATTCCTATTCTCTATGCAGACAACACTGATGGAATTTTAATTTTAAACTTAAAAAAAAAAAAAAAAAGTTTTATGTTATGCAGCAGACGACAAACCAGTCACTTGACAGAACCCATGTGGTTAGGGTCAAAGGTGTCACTTCTGGGGGGAGGTACCTGTACTGGGACATAGGGCTCTCTTATTTGCACATTTACAAACCAACATTCATGGTACATATATATCAAAGTTTGCAGATGCTCTAAACTGTATGTTATATGCTCCCTAAATGACTTGTAACTGCTCAACTTGAATTAGACCATGTTAACAATTGGTAGAAGGACAACTGTCTCAAACTAAACATGAAAAAAAATTCAGTAAAGTTCATTTTTGTAAACAAAATATTTCCACATCACACCATACAGGTGACACACTCTTCCAAACTGGACATTGTTGTAAAGGGTATAGGCAGAACTGTTGATAAATTCATTACATGGTGATCATCATATCAGAAATCTATCTGGCTCAACTAATTTCCGAAGGCACCTTCCCTTTTATTTTGGCCATCACATATCCACAGTAGCTCAGAAATCCTTTTATCTTACCTTTGGAAATTAGTTGACTATCTCCTCCAGTCCAGATCCACAAAGATATTAAGTTTCACAATTGTAACAACCTACTACTTACACTACGCTGAACTGTTAAATCTAAACTTTGCTAACACAGCATTTTTGATATATTTTCCTATCATCAAAACACAGTATCAGTTAAATGTGCTCTTTGTATACATGTGCAAATATAAACACACATCCAACATGTATATGTAATGCGGACATGTGCACAGATACACAACACATAAATACACGTATCCACAATTGTCCCATGCTTACCTGCTCGAGCTGCCTGCTGCTTGGAAAAATAAAACTGATATGGTACTGCTGCCTGTAATTCCCATTGCTGCTGTATTCTTGCTCGCAGCCGGCCTGACTTGGAAAAAAAAAAATGACTGATGAGCAACATTACTGCCATTAATGCTGCTGCCTGGTAAGGTTCGACTTCTCGCTGCTCAGTATTCCCACTCGCAGCCAGCTGGAAATAGCCGGAAATAATGACGTGAGCTCCTTGAGCTCAATTCCGACTGGCTGGTAGCCCTGACGGCGCTGACGTCATCGCGCATGTGATGACGTCAGCTCCGACAGCGCGAATTTTTAAAAAATAAAAAAATGAAGCAAAAAAATCGGAAATGAAGGGGTGCCAATCGGGAATCGTGGCACCCCTTCATTTGGACCCTAAAACTCGGTAAATACCGAGTAATTCGGTATGGTTGGGAGGTATGTGCCAACCTCCCACCCTGCTGATCACCAGGGCCTTTATAAGCCTAGCCATGCAATCCAACCCAATTGTGTCCTTATGTATCACAGGCATTTATTAGGAGGGGGTATGTTAGGAAGTTTCTAGAGGGTGTGTGTGTGTTTGGGGGGTACTTTAGTTTGAGCATTACTGTCTGCCTCTGTCTATCAAAAACATGGGCGACAGACCCAGGGTGAATTTCTGATTCCTCATCCATTGGTCAAGGTTACACTTAAATAGGGTTAGAGATGGACTCTGCTTCACATGAATGGGAAGCCTGTTTCAGTGCATAGGGATCCAATGAGACATATCAGTCTCACCAACACGTCTTTTCAATGTCACAAGCAAAATTTAAATCCTTGGATATAGTGGTTCTGATGCTGTTCATTTTACAGATGTGCAAGGTCCACTGGAGCTGGTTCCTAGGATGCCTTTTATGCCAGGCATATATCTCCTCTGAGTAACCTGTAGCAGACAAGAGTATAGAGATAAGGCTTTCAGGTGATCTGTACAGGACAATGCATTTATACCGTGGATTCTCCTGATAAGGAACCCTTGTGGTCATTCCAACTGTTGCATACTGCTTAGTCAGGAACATGCTGAAGTGGGCATTATAGTCGATGGTGGGTCTGAAAAGAGCCAAATAAAGTGGCAGTATAACTTCCTTGGACCTGGATGCCATGCCATTACTTATAAATAGGTTGACATACAATGATTTTCTAACTAACTTGGCCCCGTGTTGGCCAAAGGCCAGATTACTGTCTACATATGTTCCCAGGGGGTCTACTTGTATAGGCCGAAATTCCACATTATTGAAACTCACTTTATCAAGACAAATTGAATTTACCGAATGTTTACATCACCAGAAACTTTAACAGGGTATGGAGGCATTTGGCCAACATTATAGCTAAAAACACACTACAGTAGGTCAAACCCACATCCCCTTAACTTATATATATATATATATATATATATATATATATATCAAATGGGATCATACTACAGTGGGGAAAAGGACAAATTTCCCCATGTTGGCCAATTGCCTCCATACCCCTGTTAAAGGTTCCGGTGATGTGAATATTCAGTAAATTCAGGTTTCACTAATTTCTTCTTAATAAAGTGAGTTTTGGTAATGTGGAATTTTGATCTACTCAAGTAGACCCATTCCCAGGTCCCTGGGTCAACTCTTAGGGGTGTATTATCAATGGAGTAATTAGCCTGGGTGGCAGTTTTCCCAAAAGGCACTATAATGCATTACTTGCCATTGAGTTTTAGTCCATGGCTTTGGCACCAGTCATTGTCTGTTAGACCTTCTTGTAAAATGCTTGTGTCATGACAGGAATCTATGTCAGCTCCCAGTTTGCAATCATCTGTGAACTTGGTCAGTCAAAGGCCCTTGATATTAGCCTTTACCTCTGAGAAGTAGATGCCAAATAGGAGCGGCCCCAGTATGAAGCCCTGAGGTACCCTACTGGTGACTGTTCTTTTAGCAGAGGTGGTATTACCAATCCTGACTTCATGCATCCTGAGCCAGCTGACAATCCAGCAAGTTATGTAGGGGCTTATGCCCAGTTCAGTAAGTCTGTCAACTATACCCAAGTGGGATATTGTATTAAACACCTTAGCCAGGTCCAGATAGGTGGTAAGCACTACTTTTGTATCATCTATTGCCTTGGTGACCTTCTTAAAGAAGTCCATCAGGTTTAGTAGGCACACTCTTCCCTTAAAGGCAAACTGAGTTGGTTCCAGTGTCTGAAGGCTGTCTATGTCTTTGCTGCTCATTTCCATGGCAATTCATTCCATGTCTTTGCATATTAGACAAGACAGACTAACAAGTCTATAGTTTATGGGATCAGTTGATGGCCCACCTTTGTGAAGTGGTATAACCATTGCAGTCCTCCTTTCTCATTGTACAAAATCTGTTTTGAGGTTATAGTTGAAAAGTGGCTAAAGTAGTCCTGAAAGGTCATGTTTCTAACTATTTAGGAGGCATCCCAGGATATTGTTGGGCACCAATGAAGCTGTGTTTTTGACCTTAGTGAGCACCACCAAGACCTACTCCCTGTTAATATTTGGGGGGTTGTGCTAGTAGGTATTTCATGGAGGGAGGCAGGGGAGTTGGGGGTGATGTTTGAAATGAATTTGTCAGCCAGCAAATTCACTATGTCTCTGCTTAAATAAGATAGCACCACTTGCCACCAGTTCAGTATTCTGAAGTGTGCTGCCCTTGAGGTTTTGGACACAACTATAGAAGGTCTTATGGTTTCTTTAGCCTGTGAGGCTATCTTGGCCTCATATTTGGCCTTGTTGGGGCTTAAATTAGTACTCTTAGATTCCTGTTCAGATTAATTAGGGAGCTCCTATCATTATATGAGAGTTGCTCTTCCTGATTTTTGCCATGACATTTTATTCTTTTGTTATATAGCCTATTAAGGTTAGGATTCCAACAGTGTGGTGTATTTCAGGCTTACTTCTATGTAGGTACATCAGCCACTATATAGCCATTTACATGGATGTACAGGGTCTATGTGAACAATTTCCCACAGGTGTGCTGAACTCGGGGTTGGGAGGGGCATTGAATTTTGATAAACTATCGCTTAACAGGTTGTAGTTTGCTTTGGAATAGTTTATGTCTGCCACAGGGTTTGCTGGGGTTACCAAGGCTTTGTGGTACGACCTCATCACTGAGGACATGATGTGGGAAGGCAGGGGGTGAGAGGTTGCAGTGCTCTCCCATACTGGCAAGTACCAGGTCCATTATGTTTCAACCTCTAGTGTGAATGCACACTTTCTGGTCAAAGGTAGAAAGTCCATGAATTATTGTGGCGGTGAGTATGAGGCAATGTATGTTTCCTAGTCTACAGAGGGGTAGTTAGTCTACCATGAATACAGTATTTTGTTTCATAGTAGGTGTTTCCAGTAGATTTAAGTATGAGATATGGGATTTTGGTGACAAAGATGGTGACCTACGCCCAAGTGGGGTATTGTATTGAACACCTTAGCTAAATCCAGGTAGGCAGTAAGCAGTTTTCCCCTTATCCATTGCCTTGGTGACCTTCTCAAAGAGGTTCACCAGGTTTAGGAGGAATGATCTTTCCCTTGACAAAACCAAACTGGGCATGGTATGTGACTTTGTCTAAGGTGATTTGCATGTGGATAAATTCCAGGACATCATCCTATTTAACCAACATAGAGTTATGCTTGTTGCTAATATAGAGTGAGACTCCTCCACCCTTTGTCTCTGTCTGTGTAGCTGATGGTATAAATGTGTGGCAGGCACTGAATCTTTGCACTGCCAGAGTACTTTCTGCAGATTTAAACCACTTCTCAGTAACAGTACAGATGCCTATATTCTCCAGAGTAAGGACAGCTTGTAGGGTATGGAATTTCCTGTTTAGGCTCCTAGCACTGAGCAGTAACAACTTTAGGTTTCTTTGGGCTTATTTGCTATGTCAGGTTTGTCAATTTGGCACTGCCTAAAAAAGATAGCGTATAAAGTTTTAGCCAATATTTTGAAGGTAGGGGAAACAGGTGCAGACCATACTTTGCAAAGCAATGCCATCTGTTAACCATGTCCTCACATGCTGAAAAGTATTCAATCCCCATTGAAAGATACCAGAAACTAAGCCAATTATTGAAGTCAATCATTTTATGTTCACAATGTGGCATCATCCTTGGTGAAGGTAGAATGCTCCTGAATGCAAGGTGCATACCTACCAGAGACACATATTCAGAGATATTGACAATGTCTCTTTTCATATAATCCAGGGAAGTACGTCTCAAGCAGTGACCACCCAAATGGACTATTACAGAACCATACTGGCATCTGTGGTGTAATGACTTGACTGCATGCATACCTTGGCAGATCTTTTATGCAAGACCTGAAGAGATGTGGAACTGAAAATAACTACCTTTTCATTAAAAAGGAGAGAGAATTATTTCAATTCTAATAAATATTTAAGTTGCACTTGGTGACCTGTGTGGTGATGCTTCATTGTACTTTTCTGCTTTCCCCCTTGTTTTAGCCAAAAACACGGTCTACATTTTTTAGTTTGTTCTGGGACGTCAGTCTAGTATTTTAATTTGCAGTTGTGGGATGACTGTGTTTTGACATTTTTCTGCGTTTCTATTTTCACAAGTAGAATTGCTTGTAAAAGCTATCCATTTCTATTTTAAACCCTGCTGGACCACCGTCTTGTAGCATAATTCACAGGTGTGGAAAAACTGTGTACTACTGCCATACTTCAGCCTTAATAATTTATTACTGCACTTTTCCATAAACAGTGGTACTGGTAAAATTCTGCATAGTCTGGTGCCTTACACTGTAGTAGAAGTTCAGTAGACAGAGATGTCTATGCTACAGTTTTTGCTTCAGTGCTTTTATATTCTGCTCTTCATTTACCTACTTAAAAAGTTGCATTATGTGTATGCCCTATCATCCACTAACTCATTAAGCTAAAGTTTCTGAAAAAGCCCCAGTACTGGTTTTATTTGATTGCATTCCTCTCTAGTGAGCCTGCTTGTTCCTTGAATTTTTTCCCCATCCCTGCCACACTTGTGGTGATCTTATAAGGCTGTGTCTGTGGCATCCACCCCTTATAGTAATCTGGTTTCCAAAGTCCCTCTCTCCCATCTTCCACTGCTATTGCCTGTTCTGTAAGCTATTTATGTACAATTCCCACCCATTGTTTTCCACAGATCCATGATACCAACTGCCACCCAGCAAACCAATTTTGCTCTTGAGTAAAACCTTTTACTACATATTGTCTCCTGCTCATTTTCCTAGAATCCACCAAAGCTTGGAGTCGTAGCCTACATTCCAGAAGTATCTTACTTGTATCCATAGGTTCATAGGTTTAGGTTCATAGGTTTATACTAGGCTATCTGCCCTAAGGCATTTATAAGCCTAGCCCAAATTATTGTGGCTTACGCCACCCCTTATATGAAAAAATACTGTGCCCATTAGTTTGTTGTGCCTCTGTCCAGCAGTGACCCAGAGATGATTCCCGGGGTAAACCTACGATCTCCCATCCACAGGTCTAGATTTCTCTTGAACAGAGTCAGCGAGGTGCTCTGCCTCACATGGACCGGGATTTTATTCCACAGCATAGGGAGTCTCTGAGTGATAAATCTATCCCTCCAGCACGTCCTATTTATATCCGTGCTAAGGTTTAAGTCGCTTGCTCTAGTGGTTTTGGTGGATTTGGATTTTTGAGGTGGAGCATGTCCATTAATTCCGGGTTGGACATGGCCTTGTATGTCAGGCACATGTCACCTCTGAGCAGACGGTATGCGACTGAATAGAGCTGGAGTTTCTTCAATCTGGCAGCATATGACAGATTTTGGAGTCCCTTTATCCTTTTGGTGAGGAACTTTTGGGGTCTCTCCAATTGCTGCAGATGTCGGGTGAGATACATCCCGAATGGGGCATTGTACTCGATCATTGGTCTGATAAGTGAAGAGTACAGGGGAACAATGACCTCACTAGATCTGGATGTGAATCCCTTCATGATCAGGTGGGCAATATAGAAGGTCTTTCTAACCACTTTAGCAATGTGAGTGTCAAAAGAAAGGCCACTGTCAACCTGGGTCCCCAGGTCCCTGATAACCTCTTCTGTGCTTAGTGGATTGCCACCTATATGGTAGCTTGGGGTTACCTTGTTTTTCCCGAAGGGTATGACTATACATTTTTGGCGTTTAACTTCAGGCCATGGCTCTGGCACCAGCTATCTGTTTCCGTGAGTCCCTTCTGAAGGATATCAGTGTCCGATGCACTTTCCACTATGGCGCCCAGTTTGCAGTCATCTGCAAACTTTGTCAGCCAAAGTCCTCCCATGTTGGCCTGTACTTCTGAGAAGTAGATGCCAAACAATAGGGGCCAAGGACCGAGCCCTGTGGGACACCACTTGTGACCGGCTTGGAGTCTGACACAGCGCCAGCAACTCTAACCCTGTGGGTTCTGTCCTTAAGCCAGTTTGCAACCCATCTTGTGACATATGGGTTTACATTTAAGCTGGTAAGTTTTTCTACAATACCCGAGTGGGGTATTGTGTCGAAAGCCTTTGCAAGGTCAAGGTAGGCTGTATGGACTGCCTTTCCTCATCAATGGCCTTGGTGACTATTTCAAGAAGTCGACCAAGTTCAAAAGGCATGATCTTCCCTTGACAAAGCCAAACTGGGTCGGGTCCAATGTCTGCAAGTCCCCTATATCTTTGTTTATGAGCTCCATTATGATCCTCTCCATAGCTTTGCAGACTAGACTTGTTAAGCTTATGGGGCGGTAATTACCAGGGTCCGTGAGGCGCCACCTTTGTGGAGTGGGACCACAGTTGCCGTCGCCACTACTTGGGCATGTATCCTGTGGTAAGGCTGAGATTAAACAGCTGCCTTATGTGCGGGTTTAATTCCTCATTTAGCTCGTGTAGCACACAGCCGGGGACACCATCCGGTCCCATTGATGCTGTGTTTTTAGCTTTAGAGAGAGCAGCTTTCACCTGCGCATTTGAGATGTCCGGGAGGCTACACTCGGCTGGGATAGTTATCTCTCCTTTAGGGGAGAGGGGTGAAGTTTGCACTGAACCTGTCTGCCAGTATGTTGGCAATGTCTGTGGGTTCAGTGATTTTTGTATCATTTTGGACTAATTCTGAGCATATCTGTGAGTTTCCACCCAGGTTCCTAACATAGCTGAAAAAGGCCTTATGATTGTCCTTTGAATCCATGGCAATTTTTCTCTCAAAATTGGCCTTAGTTGATTTTATGAGTGCTCGTAATTTTTACTAATAATGATCAGGGGTGACTTCCCTTTTATGGATTTTGTTCTATCATGTAATAGCTTTCTCCTCTTATTGTAAAGTTTGTTAATGGCTGGGGTCCACCAGACTGGACGTTTGCCCTTTGTGGAAAGAGTCTTGGTTTTATTTGGGATTGCCTGATCCATGCAGTCCTGGAGGTGTTCATAGAAGGCATTTGTAAGGGCTTCCGCAGCTTGGGTTGTGGTTTCCTCTGACTCAGGGGCCTTGAAGGATACCACACCAGTCTTGAGTAGTGTGAAGTTTGCTTTAGAGAAGTTCTTCACTATGGTCTTTTTGTTTGGGGTGGGGCGGGATGTGGATTTCCAGTGAGATTAGTTTATGATCAGATCTCACCAATGAGGGATATACTTCGGTGTGGAGCATTTTGTCCCCATGTTTGTGACAATGAGATCTAGTATATTTTCTCCTCTCGTGGGAACAGTGACTAGCTGTTCCATGGCATTTGAATTTATGAACTCCAGGAACCGTTGGGCTAGAAAGTTAGGGCTTGAGTAATGTTCCCAGTCTATATTCGGGTAGTTGAAGTCACCCAATATGATGGTGTTTGGAGATACATTTATACCCTCCAGTGTCTTCAGGAAGGCTGTGTGGGGTTCCTGAGTTTGAGAGGGTGGCCTGTAGCATGCTACAATTTGTAGAGCAGTTTTGCCTATTGTTAGTTGCACCTGGATGGTTTCCGAGCTTCATGCGTTGCCACCAACCTGGAGGTGTGAGTATCCTTTATGAATATGGATACACCCCTCCTTTTGTGGAGTGGTCCGGGTTTTGGGGCGGAACGCATGATATGAGGTAAAACCTAATAGTGCCGGGGTGCTCTCAGGAGCCTTGAACCAGGTTTCAGTTACAGCACAGACATCGATGTTCTCCATACTGAGAAGGGCCTCGAGTGCGTGCATTTTGAGATTTAGACTTCTGGCATTGAGCAGCATTACCCTCAATTTCTTCCCATTTTGTTTTCTAGGGTGGTAGGTTTAGAATTTGAGCCTTGCCTAAAAAGGCACTATGGGGTGGCAAGAGCCTTAGCCAATATCCAGAATCCCAGGGGTGACAGGTGCAAGCCGTCCCTTGGCAGCGTGGCTTGTCAAGCATGTCATCCCAGGCAGACAGACACTGGATCCCCTTTGAATGACACCAGACATTAAGCCAATTGTTAAAGCTGATCATCTTGTCTCTATATTGTGGCATCATTCTTGGTGAAGGAAGGATACTGCTCAGGGTTAGGGTCATACCTGCCTGGGCTACATAATCAGAGAGCTCCTCTATGTCTCTTTTCATGCAGTCCAGGGAGGTGCGTCTCAGGTCGTTCACACCAGCATGGACAATGACTGTGTCATATTTGTACTTGCTGTGGAGTGACCCGAGTGCTTGTGTTATGTGGCGGATTCTAGCGCCCGATAGGCAGCTTACTGTGACCCTCTCCTTGTTCAGCCTGGTGAGTGGGACGTCAGTGTGTCTGACTATGGAGTCACCTATGACAAGTATGTTTGGTGTTGTATTTGGCCTTAAGGGCTGTGACTGCTTTGCACACTGCTTTTGTGGTTTATGTGTTGCTTGTGGGGTGTCTTGAGGTAGCAGTTGTTTGGGTGTCTGCTTTGGAGGCCTCTGCTGTTTAGGTAAATTTTTACTCAGAGCCTCCGAGTATGTCTTTGTGTGTTTATGTGTTTGATTCAGTGGAGTGGTAGCATTATGTGAGGCTGGTTTTGTGGTGTGTGTAGTTGCCTTCTCCTCCTGTCTGGTCTTGCCAGTCCTGAGTTGAGAGAGCTCAGCCTCCAGTTTGGCTAAATAGCTGCATCTCTCGCAAGTATTTGTGTTATGTGGGAGGAGGAGAGGGTTGTCTGTGTACATGAGGCAGTTATAACATTGCCTCAAGATTCCCAGATTCACCAGCTGGACCGGAGAGGAGATTGACAACTGACCTTTGGACATGCTAGAATAATATTGGGAAATCCTTAATTGAAAACAAGGGCCAGTGGGGAGTGAGGGTGTAGTGCTTTTAATTTTTAGTGCTGACTTATATAATTGCTTTAGTGAGCAAGTGCCAGGTAACTTGAGTGCAATGTGATACAAGTAACTAAATGCAAAACGACAAACAGTAACTTTCTTTCAAGTGAAACAAGGAAATAAGTACAGTAAGCAATGCAGATATCACTAGTGATCCACAGAAGCGCTGAGAAGTTGCGTATTAGGTGAATTAGCTTCCAGGGAAATAACAAGCAAACAAACAACAAGTATATAAACAAAGCTAGATTCAGTAGGCCTGGATCTAGTCTATGATAGAGCAAACAAGGTGAACCAATTTCAGTAAGATACAGTTCAAATATTCAGGCACTATAAACCTTTAACCAGAAAATTCCCAGCTCAGAAGGGCAGAGTCCAGCCTCTTCTCCCACAAGAGTGCAGTCCACGAACCTTCTTAATGTAAAATAACTGGCCTGAAGCCCAAGTGCCTAAACCAGAACTAATACACTTGGACACTGGGCTCTCAATCAGCAGTTCCCAACTTAGAAGGATGAAAGCTACCTGTCCTGCCACCACAGTGCTTGCCACAAACCTTCCTAATGTAAAACAACTGGTCTGAAGCCCAAGTGCTTAATCCAAAAGACTTGAATGATAGCTACACTTTAATCAAGTTACAACCAAGCAGTAATAAATACCATTGAATACTTTAGAGAATGTCTGGATTAGTGCTCAAGTTACACAAACAAAGCTAGATCCAGCAGGCCCGAATCCAGTCTATGCCACAGCAAACAAGGCGCACCAACTTCAGTAAGAAACAGTTCAGATATGCATGCACTATAAGCCTTTAACCAGAAATTCCCAGCTCAGAAGGGCAGAGTCCAGCCTCTCCTCCCACAAGAGTGCAGACCACGAACCCTCTTAATGTAAAATAACTGGCTTGAAAGCCCAGTGCCATCTATGCAAAGTTAAGTTACTTCG
The DNA here is from genome assembly GCF_019279795.1 of Protopterus annectens. Taxonomy (NCBI): domain Eukaryota; kingdom Metazoa; phylum Chordata; order Ceratodontiformes; family Protopteridae; genus Protopterus; species Protopterus annectens. Next base: position 1,301,052,141 of record NC_056743.1, on the reverse strand, counting down.
ATTGCTAAAAATCACACTTGCTTAAGTTATTCTGATTGATCACTACTGTTTCCTGCTTTTGTGTGTGCATTTTACTGCATTTTTTGTATTAAAAATTGCTCTTACTCCCTGTTACTACTGTAAGGCTGCCTTGAAATTACCTTCAACAAGGATTTTCAGCTAGCTGTTTAATTGGTTTGTGGCAGCATTGCACTTGTGTCTCTCTTCTACTCTGTTTTTATATTGAGGACAGAGGTTTTTCTTCTTGTGGCAAGAGGTGTTTGCCTGCTCTACCAAATTTGGAAATACACAAAATGACTCATAGTGTAATCATTTTATTGGCCAGAGGACTCCGTTTTTTTTTCCTGTGCTGCTATAAATTTTGCACATGTGTGGGTTAGCAATGCCCTGTACAGAAGCAAACACCTAGAAAGCAAAATTTCCTTGAAGAATAGTCCATAAAATTGCACCGTGTAAAGCAGCAATATAGAGCAAATACCTTGCATGCCAACAAGGTACAGCAACTAGTTAAGTGTTCGGTAGCAATATCTACAGATTCAGCAGAATTCAGTATTGTGTAAACATTAAAGACTGCACTGTAAGCAAGAAGGTAACCTAGATAATTATGTTTTCCAGCTCTAGCTGCTTCTTTATTAGTGGAATTGCTTCCAATCAGACTCGCTCCGCTCCCCTAACCTACCCCCAAATCTCACCCACTCCCACTATTAGTTGATTTATACCTAACTGATAAACCCACACCCTAACAATAAACCATAAGATTGTAGAAAGTTACTAGGCTAATGGCCCTAGGGCTCTTACAAGCCTAGCCATGTTCTACTCTTATTTCTATGATCAGCACTTATTGCCCCTGTCCAAGAGGGGCACAGGTGGAACCCCCAGGGTGAATTTACAGTTACCCATCCAATCGTCCAGATGGCGTTTGAAGAGGGCCAATGAGGTGCTCTGTTTAGCATGAAGTGGGAGATAAATTTGTCCCTCGAGCAGGTTCTATTAATGTCACATAGTAAGTTAAGGTCTTTAGAGCAAGTAACCTGTGTACCATTTGACTGGCAGATATGCAGCATTTCCAATAAAGCAGGGTCAGAGATTGCCTTATATGCCAGGCAGAGATTGCCTCTGAGTAGTCTGCATGAAACAAAATAAAGTGACAGTGATTTCAGACAATCCACATAGGCAGATGCTGAAGACCTTGAATTTTCCTTGTGAGGAACCTTTGTGATATCTCCAATTTCTGCAGATGCTTGGAAAGGTATATACCAAAAGAGGCGTTGTAGTCAATTATTGGCCTGATGAGGGAAGGAGTACAGGGTGGTTATAACTTCTTTTTTCTGGAGGCAGTGCCCTTACTTATGAGCTGAGCAATATAGAATGCCCTTACCACTGTGGAGGCATGGTGCTCAAAGGTAAGGTTGCTGTCAACCTGTGTGCCCAGGTCTCTCACCAGAGTGTGTACCTAGGGTGTTCCAATTGATGTTTTAGTTAGCAGGAACATCACTCTTACAAAAATGGATGCTAATACATTTTTTGCATTGAGTTTAAGGCCATGACTTTAGCACCAATCATTTGTTTGTGCAAGGCCCTTTTGTAGGATGCTGACATCATTTAGAGATTCTATGACCACTCCCAGTTTGCAGTCATCAGCAAATACTGTCACCTACAGACCTTTAGTTTTTGCTTGTACTTTGTAGAAATAGATTCCAAACAGTACAGGTCCCAGGACTGATCCCTGTGGAACACCGCTGGTTACAGGTCTACTGTTGGAGGTGGATTCCCCTATTTTGATTATATGTGTTCTACCACTGAGCAAGTTAGTGACCCATCTAACAATATAAGGGTTGATACCTAGCTGGGTGAGTTTGTCAATGATGCCTAAGTGGGGGATAGTGTCAAATGTTGCATGCACAGACTTCCCCCCATCCAGGGCCTTGGTGACTGCCTCAAAGAAGTTCACCAGGTTTAACAGTCATGACCACCCTCTGACAAATACAAACTGAGTAGGGTCAAGTGTTTGGAGATTACCTATATATTTGTTGATAAGGTCCATGATGATTCTCTCCATGGGCTTGCAGATAAGGCTAAAAGGTCTGCAGTTCCTGGGCTCAGTGGAAGCACAACCTTTGTGCAAGGGAATAATGGTGGCTGTTTTCCATTCAGCTGGGATGAAACCGGTGCTTAGACTACAATTGAAAAGAATACCCAGTGGTGCTACTGATTCTTGCTGGAGTCTAAGTAGGACGCAGCCTGGGATGTTATCAGGCCCCATACATGCTGTGTTTTTGACCACAGATAGAGCATTTACAACCTACTTTTTAGAGATACAAGGTTGGGGACAGGTGGCAGGGATGTCATGGGGTACATCGGCCAACAGGTTAGCTATGTCCACAGGTTCAGTATATGTGCTATCAATAACTATCAGTTTGGCACAAATCTGGGCCTTTCTTTTAGGTTAGGGAAGTAACTAAAGAATGTCTTATGGTTGTCCTTAGTTGAGGAAGATAATTTGGATTCATAGTTTGCTTTGGAGGACTTCACAAGAAGTCTTATTTGCTTGTTTAAGCTGATAAAGGAGTGTTTCCAGTTTAGGCCTCACTCCCTCTTACTCTTAGCAATTTCTTCCTCTGATTGTAAAGCCCGTTTATGGCAGTTGTCTACCAGCAGGTTTGCTCTTCCTTGATGAGTTTGTTTTGATCCTATTAGGTATGGCTGAGTCAATGCAGTTATGCAGGTGCTTGCATAAAGCATTGGTGTAGAACTCAGCATAGTTGCCAGCTCCATCTGAGAGGGGAGGTGCACTGAAGCTATTTATACTATCCCATAAGAGGTTATAATCTGCTTCGGAGAAGTTTTTTTTTAGTTTAGTTGCTGTTGGGGGGGGGGGGGTCAGGTGTGATAGTTACTTCAAATAAGACTGATTTGTGGTCAGAGCTCCCCAGGAAAGACCTCACAGTGGGGGTGCTACAGAGGTCCACCATATTTTTAAGCACCAGATCCAGAATGTTGGCACCCCTTGTGGGGGTGTTAACAAGCTGGTCCAGGACACTGGAGTTAAAGAAACTGAGGAACCTTTTTGGCAACTGAGTTTGAGCATGAGCAATTTATCCAGTCAATGGATGGGTAGTTAAAGTCACGTAAAACCATGGTTTTCGGATGTATCTTGATAGACTCAAAAAGATCCAAATAGGCAGAGTGGGTGTCCTGTAGCTGGCTATAACTTGAATAAGTGTCCAACCAACAGTTAACTGTACCTAAAGTATCCAGGGGATCATACTGTTTAACCAGCCTGGAAGTGTATTTATATTTAATGAATATTGATACACTGCCTCCTTTAGTTTCCACACCTTCATCTATCCAAACTCTTTAAGCACAGTCTATCACAATCCAAACTCGGCAATTATGTTACATCACACACATGTGCTCTCCCTCTAACCCATTAGTACTCCACTTAACTCTAACATAGTCATATCACCTCACCTTTACAATAGCTCCCACCTAGAACTTTCTACACTCAGATACACATGTGTACATACAAAACATCACATATACTATAAATTTGCCAGACTACTACCTAAAATAATACACCTATTTCTCATAAAAGCCAATTACCTTAAACTATGCGGGGACATACATCCCAATCTGGGCCTTCAAATACACACTACCCTTACACCACATAGTACAATACCTCAAAGCATCAGTAACCTAACACACAATGACTTTGACCCTCTATTATTAATTCTCAAAAACTCGAACACATAGCAAAAGCAAACTCCAACCACGAATATGGAAAACCACAATGCTTTATTCACATGTCCTGATACCTCGGCAATTTGCCTTCAGTGGAACAATAAATCTAATAACACCCATCTCCTTAAATACAAACACATCAAACTCATTATTCTATCAACCAATTAAATTTTGATAGAAACTTTTTCCCCTCCTTTTTGCTTAATTACTTTATAAAACAGTTAGATATCATTTTCCATTTTGCTATGTGTTGGAGTTTTTGAGAATTTCTTTACCCTCTATTATTAAACATGAACACAAGAAGTATCCTAAACAAGGTTCATGAATTTCACTCAACTCTCACCCTATACACTCCAGACATAGTAGTTATAACCAAAACATGGCTCAAGCCCCACGTAAAAGATACTGAAATCCTAACCTCAGACTACAATTTACACAGATTTGATAGAACTCATAAATGCGGTGGTGGCATAGCCATAGCATACAAGGACACACACAAACTGGAACACCTTGTAAATGAACCCCCAGACCTAATAAAATCTGAGATATTAATTTCACATCTCTACTTAAACTCCAAAAAGCACATTATAATTATTGCCACCTACATCCCCCCAAGTAACAACCCCTCATCTATCGAGAATCTTCTCAATTGGTCTGCCTCCACTTTTAGTCAGGAAACTATTAAAGTAGGAGACTTTAACTTAGACTGGATCACCTGCCCTACCAAATTTATTAATCTATATATTTTTTTCTCAGTTAATACTTGCCCCAACCAGAATTGACAAACTTAGCAAAAAGCAATAAATCCTTGACTGGACACTAACAAATAGGCCCTCCCTTAATTACTTTACGGGATGCCTTCCAGACAGTCTCAGTGACCATCATCCCACTTACCTACTTAGAAGGCAGACATGCCCTCATAAAACCGTCATATTTAAACATGTTCATAGCAAGCAAAAATTCTCCCCTGAAACCTTCAATTCAGTTCTTAAACAATGTGACTGGACCTCCCTAAAACAATACCACATAGATTCTGCAGTTGAATACTTCAAGAATACCTCCATAAACATACGAATACTCATCCACCCCTTAGGAAGATCCAGGTTAAAGCAAAGAAACTCGCATGGCTAACAAGATAATATGCAACTCCTCAAACACAGACAGAGCATGGGCTCAATATCAAGAGACCAAAAACCAAACCTCCTGTGAATCATGCTGACAACTTAGAAACCATGCCAAAAATTCAAAAATAATAATAAAAAAGCATATTACACTTCAGCTCAACAAAATCACCATATAACCACCCCCACGTCTGGGCAACCTTAAATCAACCCCTCAATCCTAGTCAAACCACTACACCATCTCCTTTCTCCATAAATTCCAAAGAAAGTATAGCATCACAATTTAATTCACACTTCATAAATTCAACACTGTCCCTAAAAAATGACATCTCCAGCAATACCATTTAACTCAACATCTAGCCCCAGTTCCTTTTCTATCAGACCAATACAAACCAGCACCATCAAAACACTTCTACTAAAACTAAAACCCACATCCCTCACTGCTCACCAACTCCCAAATGAATTTCTCAAACTGGCAGCAGATTTGTATCTTATCCCATTTCTATCCTTATCAACAGATCCATATCAGAACAATACATCCCTAAGCTCTGGAAAATCTTTCACATCATTCTTCTGCACAATGGTGTCTCCTATACTGACTTTTAAAATTACCGACCAATAGCAATACTCTCACCACTGGCCAAAATTCTCAAAAAATGCATACATGTTCAAATCCTTGATTACATAGAAAGCAGTAACCTACTATTTAATACCCAACATGGCTTTAGACCCAAGCACAGAACCACAATTACTTTAGTAAGTTTCACCAACACTATCAATGAGTTCAGAAACAAGGGTCACCACGTATCCTCCATCTTTCTTGACACGTTGAATGCTTTTGACACGGTATCAAAACAAAAATTACTCAAGGAACTAGCATCCCTAAACCTTTCCCATTTGGCTCTATCTCGGTTCCTTAGTTACTTAACTGACCGACAACTAGAAGTCAAGTGGCAAAATGAACTCTCTACCCCACTACCCATCTCAGTTGGAGTGCCACAAGGTTCAATCCTTGGTCCACTACTTTTCTCCATTTTTACAAACTTTGGACAGCCACCCACCTAGCCACCATTGTACAATACGCACATGATTCTACCCTTATTTATTCAGCCCTATCCCTACCAGAACCTCTAGAAAGAACCCAAAAATCCTTCACAGATATAGAAAAAGTACAGTTGTGTACACTTACCATAAATGTAGACATTTGAGTGTATTCACTGTTGCAGTCCTGACTATTGGGACTTCCTGCTGTGAAAGCCCTCAGCTGGCCCGACTACCAGAATAAATTCTTTCCATATCCCAGGCTGGCGGACACCCTGACCGATGTCACTATGTTCAGGTATAAAGGTAGCAAGCCCGCATCATATCAGTATTTTCTTGCCCTCAGCTAGGAGGTGCCCTAAGAAGACAGAAGGTATCCAATGGATAACCTGACAAAGCAAGGGAGCCCAGGAAGGATCCCTTGGCTAAGTTGTAAAAGGACAGAAAGAAGCCTACATAGTAGGCTAAAGGGCAGGAGAGAGGGAAAGAAGACTGCAACAGTGAATACATCTGAACATCTACATTTATAGTAAGTGTACACAACTGTACTATGTTCTTTGTGTTTCACTGCTATAGTCCCGACTACTGGAAAGGTTCCCAAAGCTGAAAAGGAGGGAGGACGGAGCCTAAGGAGAAGCAAGGATGCCCTACAGGACAGCAGTGGTAAAATCTGCTGTAGACTTGCAGAAGGACACCGAGTAGTAGTGTTTGATGAAGGTATGCACTGAGACCAGGTGGCAGCTTCTAAAATGTCCCTAGTGGGGACATCCTTAATGAAGGCAGCAAAGGTTGCTCTTGCCCTGGTGGAGTGTGACCTAATTCCTACTGGATGTACTTTGCCATTAGATATGTAACAAAAGGAAATGCAATGGGAAATCCAGGGGTAAAGGTAATGAACAGCTATTCAGTCTTCCTCAAGGTTTTAGTCTTGTCCAGATAGAAGCGTAGCTGTCTTTGCACATCCAAGGAATACAGCATTCTCTCCCCCCTTTGTTTTGAGGGTTGGGAAAGAAGGAAGGGAGATGGATGGCCTGATTCACAGAGGTGTCAGTAACCACCTTGGGCATAAAGGAGAGGTTGGTTCGGTCAGAAAAGTACAGTTTTGTACCTACCATAAATGTAGATGTTCGAAGATCCACATTGCTGCAGTCCTTACACTTGGGTAGTCCGCTGTCCTCGGTCGGCCTGAATATCAAAGTATAAGGCTGACGTCGGTCAAGGCGCATTAGACTGACATCAGGACGTCAGGGTACAAATGCGCATGACCGACGTCATATCCTCAGTCTTTTCTTGCCCCAGATGTCAGAAGACCCCAAAAGAAAGGTCAAAACCAAAAGACAGCAAACAACCAACCAACCACCCTTGCACTAATAATATGTACAATATATACAATACATACAATATTTACAACCCAACCCACACAACCGCCTCTAACTACAGAGGGGAAGGAGGGAGGGTAAATTGGACTGCAGCAATGTGGATCTTCGAACATCTACATTTATGGTAGGTACAAAACTGTACTATGTTCTTCATCTCACATTGCTGCAGTCCTTACACTTGGGTAGAATCCCAAAGCAGAGGTAAGGGAGGATGGCAAAACTATAAAGCAGCAGGAGCTGCCAAAATGCCCTGTAAAATAGCGGTGGCAAAACCAGCCCTAGACTTAGAGTAAAGTGGAAGGTGATAATGCTTAGAGAAAGTATGCACTGAACTCCAAGTAGCTGCCTCCAAAATATCCTTAGTTGCCACCCCCCTTAAAAAAGCTGTCGAAGTGGCAGTAGCCCTAGTGGAATGAGGCCTAATCCCAGCTGGAATCTCCTTACCATGATGGGAATAACAGAAAGCAATGCAAAACCCAATCCACTTAGAAATAGTTTGTTTTGACACAGGCTTGCCCTGAGAACTCAAAGCAAAGGAAACAAATAACTGCTGAGACTGCCTGAACCCTTTAGTTCTGCTCAAATAATATCGCAACTGCCTGTTTACATCTAAAGTGTGCAAAATCTTTTCCCCTTTATTTTGGGGATTTGCATAAAAAGTAGGCAAATGAATAGTTTGGTTTAAAGCCACACTAGAAACCACTTTAGGCATAAAGGAAGGATTAGTACGCAAAGATACCCTATCCTTATGGAAAATTAAGAAAGGCTCAACTGACATAAGGGCCTGTAATTCAGAAACCCTTCTTGCAGAGGTAATGGCCAACAAAAAAGCAGTCTTCCATGATAAATATTTCAACTCGGCAGTAGCTGCAGGCTCAAAAGGTTGTAGAGTGAGTTTCTCCAACACAAAATTGAGATCCCAAGCAGGAGTAGGAGCTCTACGTGGGGGTCTTATATTCTTTGCCCCTCTAAGAAATTGCTTGAACAAAGGATGAGAAAACAATGGTGAGTCACAGTCATAGTGAGCCGAGATTGCTGCAGCATGAACCTTAATAGAAGAGAAGGACAAACCTTTGTCCAGTAACTCAGTAAGATATTGAAGAGCCACACTTAAATTAGGCTCAGAAACATCAAATTCCTTTGCTGCACTCCAAAATAAAAATCTCTTCCATTTATCTGCGTACACTTTCCTTGTACTAGGCCTTCTGGCTTCCAAAATAACATTCAAAACTTGCTGTGGAAGTCGAGACCCTCCAGGGTTCAAAACAGAATATGCCAGGCTGTTAGGTGAAGAGAGTGAAGTTTGACATTGAGTAAATGACTGTTCTCCTGAGACAGCAGGTGTGGAATCGAAGGCAAAGGCCATGGAGGCTCCGTACCAGACTTCTCAGTAAAGGGTACCAGTGCTGTCGAGGCCAATCTGGAGCTATTAAAATCATCCTTGGCTTGTCCTGTCTGACCTTGAGGAGTACCTTTGGGAGGAGAGGCAGAGGTGGAAAGGCATACACATGAAGATTGCTCCAATTGAAAGAAAGAGCATCCACTTTCCAGGCTGTGGGATGAAACCTTTTTGTGCAAAACTTTGGCAGCTGGTAGTTTAGTGGAGAAGCGAACAGATCTATGTCTGGAGTTCCCCATGACACTGTCAATGTCTGAAATACATGAGGATCCAATTTCCACTCGTGGGGATCCATAATTCGTCTGCTCAACGCATCTGCTAAGGAGTTCTGTGCTCCCGGCAGAAACCTTGCCTGAAGATGTAGCTGTAAACTGAGAGCAGTCTCCCACAAAATCATTGCTTGCCTGCATAGAGGATAAGAATGTGTTCCCCCTTGCTTGTTGATGTACCACATGACAGTTGTGTTGTCTGTTAGAATCAACACCTGCCCTGGAAGAAGTAAATCCTTGAAAGCTATTAATGCAAATTGGACTGCTAACATCTCCTTCAAGTTGATATGTAGATGTTGTAGTCTGGCAGGCCACGTGTCTTGTATCCACTTTCCATTTAGATGAGCTCCCCAAGCTTTGTCTGAGGCATCTGTCAGAATCTGACTCGCCTCTGGCCGGGTCACAGAGAGTCCCTTGTTTAGGTGACATTCCTGAGCCCACCACAAAAATTCCTTTTGAATGCAAGGTATTATCTGAATGACAGTGTCCAAATCCTGGCAGTGCTGTGTCCATACATTTTTGAGATACCATTGTAGCTTCCTCATATGCAGTTTGGCATTGGGAAGCACCAGAATACAAGATGCCATGAACCCTAAGGCTTGAAGGACTGTCCTTGCAGTCAGCCCGGACTGATGAGACAATTGATGGAAGTAAAGGGAAAGATTCTTTTGTTTGTCCGGGGTCAAAAAGGCCATCTGGGATGCTGTATTCAGTCTTACACCCAGAAAGCACATATCCTGAGAGGGTACTAGACTGGACTTTATTTCGTTCACAGAATACCCCAGGCATCTTAGCACTGCTATCACATATTGCAAATGATGAAGAAGTTCGTCCCTTTCTTGAGCCAGAATCAGGCAATCGTCCAAATAAGGATAAATCTGTATTCCTTTTAGCCTGAAGAAAGCTATCACTGGAGCCAGAACTTTCGTGAACACTCTGGGCGCAGTAGATAAGCCAAAGGGCAATGCAGAGAACTGATAATGAGAAGTCCCAGCCAAAACGCAGATACTTCCTGCAACTTAGTCTGATAGGAACATGAAGGTAAGCCTCCTTGAGATCCAGAGTTACCATCCAGTGATCTTTGCCCAGCAGAGGTAAAAGCTGTTGTAACGTCAACATTTTGAACTTGGGAATGTCCAGATAAGTGTTGAGGATAGATAAATCCAAAATTGGTCTCCACGTGTTCCCCTTCTTTGGTACTAGGAACAGGCGAGAATAAAATCCTAGGCCCACTTCTGGCAGAGGGACCGGCTGTATGGCCCCTATTTGAAGTAGCAGAGAAATTTGCTTGTGAGCCTCTATTCTTTGTTGAGGAGGAACGTCTGGCATGCCTTTGAAAGGAGGCAAGGTATGGAAATAAAACTTGTAACCTTGGTGTATGATATCCAATACCCATCTGTCTTGGGTAATTAAACTCCAATTTTCCTTGAAAAGTGCCAACCTTCCTCCCAGAGGTGCTGCCAGACGAGAAGGCTCTGGCAGCTGAAAAGGTAGGTCATTGGGCCTGTTTACGAAAGGACTGACCGCTGCCCTCACCCGAAGACTGTGCAGGTGAACTCCCTGTTCTAGGCCTGAAAGAGCCCTGAGCTCTGCCCCTACCACGTTTAGATCTACCCCTAGACTGGGAATCATAAGAAGGATACGTCCACCCCTTGGTAGGCCAATTCCTACTAAACTTCGGAGGCTGAACCTGCAAAAAATCTTTAACAGTCTGCATAGACTTAGCCTTGTCTTCCATTTTCTTTAAGACTGCCTCCACAGGTGAACCAAACAACACATCAGACTGTAAAGGAGCATCTAAAATCCTTGTCTTAACATGGTCAGATAAATTCTGATCCCTCAGCCAGGTGTGCCTGCGAAGAACTGACCCAGTGGCAGCCACCCTAGACGAGGCCTGTACAGCATCAAAACCACATTGCAAAGAATGCTTACCCACCTGTTCAGAAACATGCACCAAATCCTGTAATTCCTTACACTCAATACCTTCCGCCAGAGCATCTACCTTAAACTTCAATTGAGAAAGTAGATAGTTTTGGTATTTCAACATGTGAAACTGGCAATTCAAAGCCCTCATAGCTAAGGTGGAAGAAGTATAAACTTTCTTTCCCCATCTATCCAAAGCCCTGGCCTCTTTATCTGAAGGAACCGGATTTTTTACAACAGAAGCCTTGACACCCTTAGGCCCTTGACTAACCATTTCTGGGTCCGCCCTAGGACTCTTAAAAAGATATTTATGAGCTTCAGGCACCCTGTAATACCTATCCGGTTTAACAGGAGCAGGAGGCAAAGAATCAGGATTAAGAGCAGCCTCTGCAAACACATCTTCCACAACATCCAGAACAGGAGGTATAGCCAAAGGCCTATGCTGGGGTAAAAACAAAAATTCCCTAAGCCTTTTCCTGGAATCAGAGAAGTCCTGACCTTCCCACTTAAAATGTTCCCTCATAGAATGAAGAGTCTCTGAAAAAGAAAAATCCTCTGGAGGAGAAGCAGAAGGAGTAGAATCATCCACATCAGAATCAGAATAAGGAGAATACTCCTGCAAGTCTTCAGTCAAGACTCTGAAACATCCGAAGCCTGCTCAAAACTCCCCAACTCTGGTTCCACCCTAGGCCTCTTATCAGGAGGGGGCAAAGAACCTCTAATTAAAGTAATCAAATCTTCTGCCATTTTAAGCATGTGCTTCTTGGGCACAGATCATGATGAACTAGGAGTGACACCAACAGAAGCTAAACCTGGCCTGCCTCTGGGAGAAGCCTTGGAAACAGAAGGAGAGGGCCTAACCACCCTAGGAAGGGAGGGGAGTACAGTAACCTGAGAAGCCCCTTCAGCCTGACCTGCCTCCTGAGAGGCCACATCCTGCAATAACAAAGTCTCCCCCTGGGACTCCAGAGAAACCTCCGGCGGAACCCCCGGTTCCACCGACACCTCCAAAGAACCGGCGTCCGGTACGGACGACTCTTCTTGTCTGGGCTTAGCTGCTTTGTCTTTGCACTTCTTCGAAGAAGCGGGCGTCGGAGCATCCGACGGCATATTATAATTGCACCGCTTCCCGAAGACTAACCTGGCACAATCTAACCTTCGCTTAATAGTGCGCTTATTAAACCTAGCACAAAAGCGACACCCAACAACGTCGTGCTCAGGCCCCAAACAAGGAATACACAAAGAATGATAATCTCTATGCGGTATCTGTTTCCCACAAGAAATACAGTTATTCACTTTTTCTGACATCCGGTAAACCACTGAGGCAAGAAAAACCTAAAATATTCCCCAACGGGGTACTTAGCCAACTTTGACTCGGTCTGAAACTCCGAATTCGAAAAATTTCAGAACGCCGAACGGCACTTGCAACGCTGCTTCTGCATCGGACCATGCGGCAAAAAAGACTGAGGATATGACGTCGGTCATACGCATTTGTACCCTGACGTCCTGATGTCAGTCTAATGCGCCTTGACCGACGTCAGCCTTATACTTTGATATTCGGGCCGACCGAGGACAGCGGACTACCCAAGTGTAAGGACTGCAGCAATGTGAGATGAAGAACATCCCTATCCTTGTGGAAGATAAGGAAAGGTTCCACTGTCATGAGGGCCTGCAACTCAGAAACCCGCCTGGCTGAAGTGACAGCCAGAAGCAGTGCTGTTTTTCAAGTCAGAAACTTTAGGTCAGCAGAAGCTGCTGGCTCAGTGGGAGGCAAGGTCAACTCTAACAGCACAAAGTTATGGTTGTATGGAGGAATAGGTTTCTTTCTGGGGGTCTAATGTGAATTACTCCCTTAAGAAATTGTCCCAAGAGGAGATGGAAGAAGACAGGATGGTGAGAAGGCACATATGCAGAGATGGCAGAAGCATGGATTTTAATGGATGAATGAGATTCCCTAATTCAGCAGTCCCAATCAGGCATTCCAGGATACTGAAAATATGTGCTGATTAGGGAACCAGGTGGTGATCTTTGCACCAAAGAAAGCCATTTCCACTTAGCTGAGTATGATTTCCTAGTGCGATGCCTTCTAGATTCTTTCAGGATGTCTAGCACCTAATTACTTAGGGAACCACCGCTGTTGGGTATTGTGGGATCATCCCACCTGTAAGGCTGAGGGTCTGCAGGTTTGGATGGAAAACATTTCCCCCATTCTGGGTAAGAAGGTGTACCCTCTGAGGTAGTTAGCCATGGGGAGTTGGTGAGCTTGAGGAGGAGGGGATAGCAATGCTGTCTGGGCCAGTTTGGAGCTATTTGACTTGCCCTTGGGCCCTCTTCCCCTATTTTGAGAAGGACATGAGGTAGAAGAGGAATGCATAAATGAAGAGTTGAGTCAATTGAAAGGAGAAGGCATCTGTTTTCCAGACTGCCTCCTGTCTGTTCCTGGTGCAGATTTTTTGTAGGTGTGCATTTTCCTTGGATGCAAAGAGGTCCACCTGTGGGCCTCCCCAAGTTTGGGTTATTGTTAGAAAAAATCTCTGGATGCACACGCCACTTATGGGAGTCCATCAGATTTCTGCTCAGATGGTCTGCCAGAGCATTTTGAACTCCTGGGAGGTATGGTGCTATGAGATGCAACCCCATGGAATGTTCCGTTTCCCAGATTTGCATTGTTAGATGGCACAGGGGGTAGGAATGCGTCCCTCCCTGTCTATTTATTTGACATTTGTTGACTGGGAAAGTCTGACTGAGCTAGTGCCCTTTTTCAGCAGGGGCCATGGGAAAAAAAGCTTCACTGAATAAACATCATGCATTGTTACAATTCATAGCCATTAAAATTTAAAAAATGTACAATGTGTGTTAAGATATGCATTCAAGGCTTATGCAATACAAATCAGAGAAGGAGAAGATTTACATACAACTGGTACAATTGGAGGAAGACAATACAATTAGAATTAAATGCACACAAACAAGTAAGTAAAAACAATTGATACAAGGTACAAGAGAAGTGGTAAATGAAGACAGATGCAGTTTGCTGTGACTGATAGGATACAGATCAGAATTAAGGATGTTATTTTAAGAAGGCAGGAGAGAGATTAACAAAAAGCAAAGTGATAATGACGGTAGAAGGAAGTTTGTAGAAGAGAAAAGGTAGCAGAGACAGGTAGGTTGAGATTTAGATATAATTTAGGGAGGGTGGTTTGGACTATTCTTAGTGCAGTGACACAACCAGGAGTTAAGCAGAAGTTGTTTTGGGGCTTGTTTAAAATTCAAGTGTGTGAGCTAAATCTCTGATGAAAAGGGGCAGTAGCACTGCTGTTGGGTGTTGAGGGATCATCCAAGCTGCAAGGCTGAGGGTCTGTAGGTTTGGTTGGACAACTTTTCCTCCACATTACTGTGGTATTGTCTGTCTTTATTGGCAGAACACCTGATGTCCCTATTTCCTTGAAGGCTGTCAGGCCATTTAGTACTGCCATGAGTTCCTTCCAATTGATGTCTGTCCAGGGAGTTGAAATCCCACTTTCCCTGCGTTTGGAGGTCCTGGAAGTGAGCCCCCCAGGCTATAGTTATGGTTTGATCCTGTGGGGAGAATTTGAAGGGGAGGTATTGATTCCAGGAATAAGCCTGCCTCAACCATGCATACTCTTGTTTGAGGCAAGGGATCAGGGGAATCTGGGTCTCTAGGGACTGTGAGCTCTGGCACCATACACTCTTGAGATATCACTGGAGCTTCCTCATTTGTTGCCTGGCAAGGGGAACCATGAGCATACATGAAGCCATGTACCCCAGAGCTTGTAGGAATTCCCTTGCTGAGATGCAATCTTTCAATTGTATCCTGTGGAAATAATCTGACAAGAATGAGACTTTCTCTGGAGGGAGGAATGCCTTTTGGAGAGGAGTCCAGAAGGGCCCCCAGGAAAACAACCTTTTGGGTTGGTGAGGTGTTGGATTTCTGGAGGTTCACTGTGAACCCCAGGGAAGAGAGAAGGTCCTGGGTGAATCTGAGGTCCTTGAGGAGTTTTGCCTGATCTGTGGACTGTATGAGACAGTCGTCTAGGTATGGATAGAACTGGATCCCCCATTCCTGCAGAAGGCTACTGCTCATGCCAGGCACTTTGTGAACAATCTTGGCACGGTAGATGAGCCAAAGTGCAGTGCAGAAAATTGATAACAACTGGAGCCTCCCTAAAGCAAAAAAAAAAAAAAAAAAAAATCTTCTGAGGGGCTCCTGAACAGAAATGGGCAGGTAAGCATATTTTAGGTTGAGACAGACCATGAAGGCCTGGGGGGATATTATGGGCATTAGCTTTTGAAGTGTTAACATTCTGAACTTTGGCACCAGGAGGAACTGATTTAGACTGGACAGATCCAAAATGAGGTGCCAAGAAAGTACAGTTGTGTACACTTACCATAAATGTAGTGTACTCACTGTTGCAGTTATCACATTTGGGTTATCCCTGCCAGGGTAACCCTCGGCCAGCCTGAATACCAGAGGCTTAGTATTTCTGCATCAGTTGCTGTCGCTTCAGGACGGACGTCAGGTCGTCAGTAGTATAAAGTAAAGCAACCAATGCCATTACATAATTTCTTCTTGCCCTGTCATGAGCATCCCCAAGTGGGAGCCAGGTTATGGTGGAAGAACCCCACCAGTAAAAAGCAAATAGCAAAATGTTCCTTGTAAGTAGAGAGAGAGAGAAACAAATGGGGGGGGGGTGGAGGGAGGGTAACCAGGACTGCAACAGTGAATATACTCGAACATCTACATTTACGGTAAGTGTACACAACTGTACTATGTTCTTCATGTTTCACTGTTGCAGTCATCACATTTGGGTTGATTCCCAAAGCTGAGAAAAAGGGTGAAGGCAGTCAAGGAGACTAGGGGCTGGCTAGGATGCCCTGTAAGACTGCAGTGGCAAAGCCTGCCCTGGATTTGGAGAAAATAGGCAGGTGGTAATGCTTGGTGAAAGTATGAATAGCTGTCCAGGTGGCAGCCTCCAGGATGTCCCTGGTGGGTACTCCTCTGAGGAAAGCTGCAGATGTGGAGGCTGCTCTGGTGGAGTGAGTCCTGATCCCCTTGGGGGGAGGTTTCCTGTGTTGCTTGTAACAGAAATGGATGCAGTGTGCTATCCATTTGGAAACTGTTTGGAAATGGCTTTGCCCTCTGCCCCTGCAGCAAAGATAACCGACAATTGATCAGACTTGCTGAAGGGTTTAGTCCTGGCTAGAATATGAGCTGTTTGTGCACATCAAGAGAGTGCAGGATCCTTTCCCCCTTGTTTTGTTGGTTAGGAAAAAAGGTGGGCAAATGAATGGATTGGTTGAGAGCCACACTGGACACCACTTTCGGTATGAAGAATGGATTAGTCCTGAGGGAAACCATGTCGGCATGGAAGATGATGAAGGGCTCCACAGCCATGAGAGCTTGTAGCTCGTAGACTCTTCTGGCTGAAGTGATGGCCAGAAGAAAAGCAGTCTTCCAGGAGAGAAATTTTAGCTCTGCTGAATAAGCTGGTTCAAAGGGTGGCAGGGTGATCTTTTCCAACACAAAATTGAGGTCCCGAGCTAGGGTGGGTGCTCTTCTAGGTGGCCTCAAGTTGCTAGCCCCTCTTAGGAATTGTTTGATCAGAGGGTGTGAGAAAAGGGGCTGCTCAGTGTGGAAATGAGCAGAGATAGCAGAGGCATGAATTTTAATAGAGGAAAAGGAGAGACCACCACTGTGTAGCAGGTCAGCTAGGTAATCCAGGATGAGAGGTAGGGAGGGCTGTGCCGTATTGGCTCCTTTGGCCTGAATCCAGTTGCAGAACCTTTTCCATTTGTCAGCATAAGACTTTGTAGTGCTAGGGCATCTGGCCTCACATTTAACATCTAGAACCTGTTTACTGAGGTTGGCAGATTGATCAGTGGTAAGGGAATAAGTCAGGCTGCCAAACTGAGGGTCTGCAATTCGGGATGCATGAATTTTCCCTCCTTCTGGGTCAGGAGGGTTGGGGTCTGAGTGAGATGCCATGGTGGCAGTGGGGACAGGCTGTGCAGCAGTGGGTACCAGTGCTGGCGAGGCCAGTCTGGAGCAAGAAGAATTATAATTGACTTTTCCTCCCTTATTTTGAGCAGTACCCTGGTGATGAGAGGTAGGGGAGGAAATGCATAGACCGACAGATTGACCCAGGGGAAGAATAGGGCATCCGCTTTCCAAGCCATGCAGTGATGTTCTCTGGTGCAGAACTTGCTGAGCTGATGGTTGGTGTGGGAGGCAAAGAGGTCATCCTTCCAGGTGCCCTATTTCTGAGTTATTAGAGTGAAGGTTCTTCTGTCTAGCTGCCACTCATGTAGGTCCAGAAGATTTCTACTTAAGTGGTCTGCCAGAGTTTAGAGAACCTGGCAGGAATTGTGCTAACAGGTGGAGTTGCATGGCAGAGGCTGTCTGCCAAAGGGTCATCGTCAGCCTGCATAGAGGGTAGGTGTGAGTCCCTCCCAGCTTGTTGATATACCACATTACAGTGGTGTTGTCTGTTTTGATCAGGAGAGCCCCTGGGGAGAGTAGGGGCCTGAAAGCTGTCAATGCGTGCTGGACAGCTAACAACTCTTTCTGGCTGATGTGCAGATGGATTTGTTGTGGGCTCCATTGGCCCTGTATGCACCTGCCATCCAAGTGTGCACCCCAGGCATAGTCTGATGCATCTGTGGTGAGGGTCTGGGCGGCAGGGGGTGGTGAGAAAGGTAGTCCCTTTTGTGGAAGCATGCTGCTGCCCACCAAAGAAAATCTTTCCTTAAGCAAGGTATCATTGGCATAAGAGTTTCCAGGTCTTAAGAGTGTCGACACCAAAGGCTTTTTAGGTACCACTGAAGTTTCCTCATATGCAGTCTGGTATATGGAATGAGTAGAATGCAAGATACCATGAACCCCAGAGCTTACAGGATTTTCCTTGCAGATAACTGGGGTCTGGTGGCTAGTTGAGAGAAGCAGGTTGTTAGGGAAGTTTGCTTTTCTGGTGTAAGGAATGCCATCTGGGATGCTGTGCCCAGTCTTGCTCCCAGGAATATAATCCTTTGGATGGGTACTAGTTTGGATTTATTTTCATTGATAGTGTACCCTAGGGACATCAGTAGGGACTTTACAAAAGGCCAGGTGCTTGAGCAGCTTTTACTATCTGCCTCAATTAGGCAGTCTTCTAAGTATGGGTACATTTGAATATTCCTTTGTCTGCAAAAGGCAATGGCGGGAGACCGACATTTTGCGAAAACTCGAGGAGCAGTAGATAAGCCAAAGGGAAGCTCAGAGAACTGAAGGTGCAGGGATCCTGCCCTGAAATGTAGATATTTCATGCATGATTCCCTGATAGAGATGTAGAGGTAGGCCTCTTTTAGGTCTACGGTGGCTAACCAAGCATTCTTGGAGAGCATGGGTAGCAGTTGCTGGAGGGTGAGCATTCTGAATGTTGGTATCACCAGGAAGGTGTTTAGAATGGATAGATCGAGGATGGGGTGCCAGGTGCCCTCTTTTCTGGGTACCAGAAATAGTCTGGAGTAGAAACCTTGGCCTGTCTGTTCTGCAGGAACGTGCTCTATTACCCTCATAGAGAGCAGGGAAAGGACTTGCTTTTTCACCTCTGCCCACTGGTTTAGAGGTAGATCTGGGAACCCTTTTGGGGTTGGAAGAGTGTGGAAAGAAAATTTGTATCCCTGGGACACTATGTTGAGGACCCAGCTGTCATCGGTAACGGTGATCCAGGTGCTTGCATGAAAGGAGAGTTTAGGGTAAGTGTAGATGGGGAGGAGAGTCATTGTGAGTTCTTACCATGAGGGGGTGGCTTAGAACTCCCTGGTTTTCAAATGGAGGAATTTCACTGTTTTGATCTATGCATTCCCTATGGCTGTTGTCTGGGGGGGGTCTGCTTCCCCAGGGTCTGGGCTGAACTGACCTGGTGGGAGCAGGAAAGGACCAGTGCTTGGAGGGGCAATGCCTGCTGAACCTTGGTGGCTGGACCTGTAGGAAATCCTTAACTGTCTGCATAGATTTAGCTTTTTCTTCCATCTTTTTTAAGACCTCTTCTGCCTTAGTGCCAAATAAGTTGTCTTTGTGCAAGGGTGCATTCAATAATTTAGATTTAACATGGTCTGGCAAGGGTTGTTCCTTAAGCCATCCATGTCTTCTAAGTACAGAACTGGTGACTACTGCCCTGCAAGAAGCTTTTAGGGCGTCAAAACCACAGTGTAAGGTATGCTTAGTCACTTGACTTAAAGAATGCATCAACTCTTGTAGCTCTTTAGATTCTGCACAAGCAGGAAAGGAAGACACTTTTCATTTGAGGAGTTCCATGGTATGTTGCTGAAATTTTAGCATACGGAATGGGCAATTTAGTGCTCTGATAGCAAGAGTAGCAGAGGTGTATACTTTTTTACCCCATCTGTCTAATGCTCGGGAATCCCTATCTGAGGTGGTGGGATTCTTAGCAGAGGTTGCTTTAATTCCTTTGGGCCCTTGACAAATTACCTTAGGGTCAGCAGTAGGGTATTTGAAAAAAAATGTGTGTGAGTCAGGGACTCTAATACCAGTCAGGTTTTCTGGGTGCAGGAAGGAAGGTGTCAGGAGTGAAACTGGATTCCAGAAAAACATCATCCACAACATCCAGGACTGGGGGAATGGCCATGGGTCTGTGCTGTGGAAGATCCAGGAATTCTCTGAGTCTCTTTTTAGACTGAGGGTAGTCCTGACATTCCCATTGGAAATGCTCCCTTAAGGTATGAAGGGTTCCCCAAAGAAGTAGTCCTTGGGTGGAGAGGCTGAAGGAATGGATTCCTCAGCATCAGAATCCTCATAAGCAGAGAGGGGTGGCATGTCTTCATATTCAGATGCATCAGAGTCATCAGACTCCTGATGAGACAAAACTACTGGAAACAGATCGCTTTTCCTTTTGGAAGGGGTAGCTTGGCTTCCCCTGATCAGCATGATAAGGTCTTCTGCCATTTTAAGCATCTGAGACTGAGGCAAGGAAGCAGGTGCCCAAGACTGGGTCGTTGGCTTCTTGGGTGTAGTTCATACCCTGGGTCATAGAAACTCGGTAGTTTTTGAAAGAATGGTAGACATGAAAGAAGTCGTCTGTTTGTGATGAGAATCGGTAGTGCGAAGTACTTCCTCGGAAGATGGTGCCTGTTCAGAGGCTCTGGACCCATGCGAAGGTGAGACAACTGCAGGATCCTTAGTCGAAGAGTTTTGCGGCATACCGGACTCCGAAAGAGCCTTGGTAGTGGCCTGCGAATCCACAGAAGCAGGCATCAGGGCTGTGAAAGTGCCTCACTGAGGACCGGAGAACTGACGACTAGCTTAACGGAAGCGTCGTCAGTAGATTTGGACTGTGCGGTCTGCTGTCTTTATCCTTACGTTTTTTCAGAAGATCTGCTGTCGGATGGCTTACCAAAGCCATATCAGAATTCGAGGACGGTAAGCGAAAACATCTAGCTACAATAAGGGCCCGATGACGTATAGTCCTGGTGTTAAACAAGGCACAAAAGAGACGGCGAGGGATGTCGTGGTCTGGGCCTAAGCAAGTGACGCAGTAAGAATGAAAGTCTTTGTGTGGTATTTGCTTTCCACAGGCAAGACAATTGTTAACTTTTTCTGACATTGGTTAGATCAAGAAAAAAGGATCCCAAATAGGGTACTTAGCTTTTAGAAGACTTCAGCATCAATTTGGAAGACAAAACTCAGCGGCAGACCGGCACTTGTGCAAACTGCTTTTGCTTCGGCTCCTCGGCAAGAAAGAATGATGTAATGGCGTCGGTTGCCTTACTTTATACTACTGACAACCTGACGTCAGTCCTGAAGTGACAGAAACTGACGCAGAAATACTAAGCCTCTGATATTCGGGCCAGCCGAGAGCTACCCTGGCAGGGATAACCCAAATGTGATGGCTGCAACAGTGAAACACGAAGGACATCCTTCCTTTCTGTGGACCAGGAAGAGCCTGGAGTAGAATCCTTTCCCATGTTGAGCTGAATGGACCATTTCTACTGCACAGGATTTGGATTTGAGACAGAGCCTCTGCTTTTTGATTTTGGGGAACATCTGGAGACCCTGAGTATTTTAAATGCTCATTAAAAGTGAGTCTGTAGCAGACTCCAAATCCAGCTCCAGACAAGTGGAGTACCTCAGGGTTCAGTCCTGGGACCACTCTTGTTTGGCATCTACTTCTCTGAAGTACATGCCAACACTAAGGGACTCTGGCTAACAAAGTTTGCACATGACTGCAAACTGGGAGACATTATTGAATCCCCAAATTATGTGGATATTCTACAAAAGGGCCTTACAGAAACAGATGCCTGGTGCCAGAGCCATGGGCTCAAGCTTAATGCCAAGAAATGTATAGTTATCCCCTTTGAAAAAAAAATGTACCCATGAATTACCACATAGGTGGCAGGACACTAAACATCAAAAGTGTGATGAGAGATTTAGGGACACAGGTGGACAGTGGTCTCACTTTCGATAACCACATCGCCACAACAGTCAGGAAAATCCTTCTATGTGGCACACCTCATCACTAAGGGCTTTTCATCCAGAAAAAAGGAGGTCATTGTCCCACTGTACTCATCCCTCATTAGACCCATTATAGAGTATAATGCCCAGTTTGTTATGTACCTCACAAGACATCTGCAACAGCTGGAAAGGCCACAGAAATACCTCACTAAAAGAATCACAGACCTAAAGCAGATGCCATATGCTGACCATCTAAAAAAACTCCAGCTATACTCTGTGTAATATCATCTACTCAGAGGTGATCTTTGCTTAACATACAAGGCCATGTCAAACCCTGAGCTGTTGGATATGCTCCACTTAAAGAAACACCAATCCCTCAGAGCCGCATGCTCCAAGGATCTAAACCTTGTCATCACAATGAATAAAACATGCTGGAGGGATAGGTTCCTGACCCAGAGACACCCCCATACTCTGGAATAGACTCTGCCCATACATGTCAAGCAGAGCACCTCATTGACCCTCTTCAAAAGGAACCTTGATGATTGGATGGGAGATAGGAAATTCACCCCAGGGATCATGTCAGTTGCCCTGCTAGACAAGGGTCCAGAGAAATAAATATTGTGGGAAGAAATATCCAGGGAATTGTTATGGCTAGGCTTGCATAGGTCCTAGGGCCGATAGCCTAGTACCAACCTATGAACCTATTTGCAATAATGTCCAGAACCCACCTGACCGAGGTAATGAGGGTTCAGGTATTTATGAAAAGAGCGAGCCTTCCTCTTACCTTTGGGATGAGGGGTTGTAGGAGGGTGGATGAGTCATTGCTGCCTTCTGGATGTGGGTTAAGGTCTAGAACTCTCTTGCCTGGGGGCTTCTGAGGTGAATTGTCTGCCTTTTTGCAGCTGTTGCCTCTGTCCATGTGACTTATCCCTTTGGGGTTTCCTCTGCCTACTCCTAGGCTGGGAGGGAAAGGACCAATATTTGGCAGGAAAATTTCTACTAAACCTGGGAGGTTGCACCTGGAAGAAATCTTTTACTGTCTGCATTGACTTTGCTTTATCCTCAATCTTTGTAAGTACTACTACTGCCGCGGGCCCAAACAGAACATCTTCGTCCAGGGGGGCATCTAACAGGTTAGACTTAATATTGTCCGGAAGACTTTGTTCTCAGATCCATGCATTCCTCTGAATAACAAATCCAGTTGTATCAGCTCTGCAAGATGCTTCCATGGCATCATAACCACAGTGGAGGGAATGTTTGGTTACCTGAGCACCGGAATGACAGATCAGACAATTCCTTGGCAAGGTTTTTATCTTCAAGCATAGAAACCGTTTGTTTGAGCTGTTCAAGGATAGTCTGTTGATACTTAATCATATGAAAATGGCAGTTTAGAGCCCTCATGTTAAGAGTGGCAAATGTATACACTTTTTTGCCAAACCCATCAAGGGACCGGCTCTCCATCTACAGGAAGCAGATTTCTGGATGAGATGGCTCTGACTCCTTCAGTTCCTGGAGTGATCACTTCTGGGTTCAGCAGCAGGGTTTTTGTGCAGGTATTTATGGGAATCCTGAACCCTGTGAAACCTGTCTGGTTTACTTGGGACAGGTGGGTGGAGTCAGGTTTTAAGGAGGATTCCTGGAAGACATCCTCCACTACTTCCAGAATGGGGAGATAGCCAGAGGCTTGTGCTCAGGGAAGTCCAGGAACTCCCTAACTCTCTTTTTTGTTTGTGGGTAGTCTTGACCCATCCACTGAAAATGTGCAGAAGGGAGGATTTCTTCAGAGTCAGAGTCCTCATATGATGTATAGGAGGGGTCTTCCTCAGAACCAGTGTCCCCAAGGTCATGTGTCTTAGAAAGAAGAGGATCCTGGGAAAGGGGGTCTGTTTTCCTTTTCCCAGGGGAAGTTGACCCTGGAGCTTGCCTTGATCTGACAATGGAGATTAAGTCCTTCGCTAGTTTGATTAAATTCTGCTGGGATCCCTGTGAAGTGGAGCTAGAAGGCCTTTATGCAAAATCTTTCCTAGGAGTGGCTAAGACCTTAGGCCTAACAACCTGATTCCTGTCTCTCGAGAATGCTGAATGAGCACTTGAGCTGCAGTGGGACCAAGGCCTAGTAGCAAAGTCTCCGGGTGGTGTGCGATCCTTGGAAGCCAATGCCTGCAGAGTGGTCCTGGATCCGACTGACGAGACAATGTCTATGGCTTGTGCAAAGGTAGAAGGTACTAACAGCATGATGGACTCCAAAAGGGTCTCTACAGAGGCCAGAGTCACCGATACAGAAAGGGAAGGGGGCTACGTAAGTGCCTCACCTTGCTCAACAATCACAAGCCTGGAGGGAGTAGCAGATGGTGAATGACCATCATCCAAAGATCTAAGCTTTTGTTTCTTTTCTTTCTTGTGCTTAAGAAGTTCAGATTCAGAATGACTGACAGATGCCAAAGACGACGAAAGAGCAGATTGTTGGCTAAGCAACTTTGCTAGAAATTCAGCCCTACACCTAATAGTCCTTGCATTAAAATGAACACAGAAACAACTGGGGATATTGTGGTGTGGGCCTAGGCAAGTAACACAAAGGGAATGGAAGTCTCTGTGTGGGATTTGTTTATCACAATGGAGACTGTTATTGACTTTATCTGACATGAGCAAAGGAAAAAAAAAGTTCCCCAATGGGATACTTATCTTGTCCAATGACACTTCTCTCTGGTGTGGACCTACCTATACACTTGAATATAGCTCTGGGCTCTGCAGCAAAAAGACAGATCATGATGCAGGCTGGCTACCTTTATACCCAAACATACTGACATCATTCAGGGCATTCGCTGGCTTGGGAGCCGGAAATAATTTTTTTCTGGTACTTGGGCCTGTTGAGAGCTTTCAAAGCAGGAAATCCCAATAGTCAGGACTGTAACAGCAAAACACAAAGAACATCCATCTCTTAGACTACCAACTTATACTCAACCCTAACAAAACAAAACTAATGCTACTGTCATTACCCCTTTCATTATATACTCCAACAAAACCAAAATCAAACCTGTAGAACACACCAAACTCCTCAGGGTAACAACAGATAAGTGCCTAAAATGTGATAAACACATACCACAATCCATCAAAAAGGTCCATCTAAAGCTTGGAACACTATAGATCTGAGCTATACCTTACTAACACCACCCAAGTTATTGCTAGGATCCACCTCTCCACCCTTCTATATGCATCTCTCATTTTCACTAACCTCTGAAAATCTGATGTGAACAAATTAGTCATGTTACAATAAAATAGGAAAATTTGCTACCAGTCATCCCTACAGATCTTACCACTGCTCTGCCCTTCACAAACTAAACTGACTTGAGCTGCCTAATCTATTAGCCTGAACTGTTGCCCACTCCTTAATTCATAAACAAATTGTCCTGCACTCAAAAACATAATTCAAGAATACAAAACTAGAATATGGAGATCTTCAGAAAAAATCCTTCTTAAAGTCACTAAGGCTAACAAATAGCTTTGGGATTCTCTCTTCTCTAACTTGACATTCAAAAAATGGAATTCCATTCCCCAGCAGTCAAACACCAGTGATACTTCCAATTTTAAGTTACTTCTTAGTGAACACCTAACAACTGGATATGCTCCTACACTACACCAGGATGACCTTTTAATACTTACTCTCTCTACACCTTCCAAGCCACACTATACCACTCCACTCCTAATCCGCTCACTGCCTTCTTTCTCTGTATTCTATTTTCCTTCTCCCTCTTATTTAGCTCAGGTATTACTACTTGACTCTGAAGTATTCCCAAAATGGACTGTTTGGTGAAATGTCTACTATTAGGATAGTAACAATGTTAAATTTTACTGTAAAAATACCCTGCCGTGCTGACATGTTGTGCTATATCTTTGTCCCACTATGTAATTTTCCTTATTACTGTATTTTTTTTCTGCATTCCTTGAACATTACGTATTTCTCCATTGTTAGTTATTAACTATTTTTGTAAGTGTTCTTAGATGTATTGTTAGTGGCACTTTTCTCCCCACGCCTCCAATGAAAATGGGCTTCCTGCCCAGTCAGACTTTCCCAGTAAACAAATGTAAAATAAAGTTAATAGAACTTAGTATTGGCTATCATAATCTCCCCCAGTATAGCACCCTTAATAGCCTTAGAGCACCTTGCAGATCACCAATGAAATGACTGGGCAGTACGGATATGCAATTTCCTAACTGCGGCCAGCTTGGGGAATTATAGGCATCTTTAGACAAGGTACCAATTGTCTCATTTTTACCAACTGCTTAATCCTTAAAAAAGCAGACAGTATATGCAAGAGGTGTACTTACACAAGGACATTTAAGGCTAAACTCTCAACTTAAATATCAGATTGTCAAAAATGCACACAACACACACAAACACACTAATGTATGCTGAGCCACTTAAAAGTAATCTTCCTAAACAAGGATCATCCAGACTGCCTGTTTACAAGATATGCCTCAGCAAACCCAAAGGCACTCAAAAAACACCATCTAACACCATACATGCTGTCACTCTCAGTGGACCCCCAAACACTAAGTGCCAAGGAAAGCAAACACTTTTCAGGACTCTTGTCATAGGGGACACCATTGTAAGACATACGCATGCCTCTTTAACCAGGCTGAACAAAGAGAATTGAACAGTTAGTTGCTTATCTGTAGCCAGGATTTGCCAAATCATGCATGCTCTCAAGTCATTATGCCACGTATACCAATAGCTTCCATCACAGTCCATGTAGTTGTAAATGACCTGAGCCCCACCTCCCTGGACTATACGAAGAGAGACATTACGGAGCTTTCAGACTGTGTCTCAGGCTGGTTTGAGGCTAGCACTGAGCAGCATATTACCAACACCATGAATGATGCCACAATATAGGTTCATAGGACGATACTAGGCTATTGGGCCAGAGGCCCTTATAAGGCTAGCCAAGAATTTCACCCATGTTCCCACAATATCAGCACCTGGTTTCCCTGTCCAGCAGGGACACAGGTGGGATCCCAGGGGTATATTTTCTCTTTCCATCCAGTCATCCAGGTTCCTCTTAAAGAGGGCTAGTGAGGTACTCTGCTTGACATGAAGATGAGTCTATTCCACAGATGAGGGAGTCATTAGGACACAAATCTATCGCCAACAAGTTCTATTAATATCACAGACCAGGCTGAGGCCTTGCTTACGGGTTGTGTGAGTGGAGTTTGACTTACGGATATGCAGCAACTCCATCAAGGCTAAGTCTGAGATAGCCTTATATGCCAGACACAGGTCACCTCTGAGTGGTCTGTACGAGACTGAGTAGAGTGACAGGGCTTTAAGCCCATCTGTATAGGATAGGTGTTTGAGACCCTGGATTTTCCTGGTCAGGAACCTCTGTGGTCTCCCCAACTGCTGCATGTGCTTGGCAAAGTACATGCCGAAGGGGGCATTGTACTTGATAATGGATCTGATAAGGGAGGAGTACAGGGATGTTATGACCTCCTTGTTCTTGGATGAAATACCCTTACGTATGTGAGGTGGGCTATGTAGAAAGCCCTCCTTACAACAGAGGCAACGTGGTGATCAAATGTCAGGTTGCTATCAACCTGGGGGCCAAAGTCTCTCACGACTGATTGTGTGCTTAGTACATTGTTATTAATGTGATAATTAGTGGGGACGCTATTTTTCCCAAAGGGAATAATGATGCATTTCTTGGCATTCAGTCTGAGGCCATACTTCTGACATCAGTCATTAGTTTGGGTAAGGCCCTTATAGAGGATGTTCACATCACTAGGGGAATTTATGACTGTACCCAGCTTGCAGTCATCTGCAAACTTGGTCAGCCACAGACCACTGGTTTTGGCTTGCACCTCAAAAGTATATCCCAAACAGTAGAGGCCCTAAGACCGATCCTTGGGGTACGACGCTTGTTACGGGTCTCCTACTAGGGGTGGCTTCTCCTATTTTGACTAAGTGGGCTCTCTCTATCAGTGAAAATTCACAAGATAACGTGCCCAAAATTACCAAAACCAATACAAAATGAAGACAGGCACTCTAGAAGGATGTCCAACACTCAGTACGGGTACAAAAATGGTTTATTAATCCAAAAGAAACATGGAAACAAAATATAAACTAAAATCACTTCTTTGTATTACAGATTATACCTATGGACAAAAGAGGGGGCCATGAGAACTAAGGATTGAGTACAGGAAATTGTAATGGCAGATTATTTTGGAGGCCAACAGATTCCTTGGTTTGCATGATAAAGTTTTCATAACCCCCATTTTAAAGCTTAGTTCTGCCAGACTATAATTTGTAATTTTGGCCACTAAATGGAGTACATTTACTATTTTATATGGTAATGGTTAGGTAGGAGTTTAATGAAGAACAAAAGCTTTTCTATTTATTTTATGTTGAAGAGTGTGATATACTAACATGTTTATATGTTTTCATTTATATCATATTATATATATATATATATATATATATATATATATATATTTTTTTTTTTTAAGGTTTTTGAGATAGGGTTGAACCCTAACTGAATAATTGTTTTTAATTAAGTGTTGTATAAAAGGTTGATGCTTTGGAACTTTGGGATACAGCTGATGAAGTCTCTTTTGAAGACGAAAACACAGTGTTTATGTGGCTCAAGTGATTTTAGTGTATATTTTGTTTCCGTGTTTCTTTTGGATCAATAATCCATTTTTGTACCTGTGCTGAGTGTTGGACGTACTTCTAGAGGGCCTGCCTTCATTTTGTATTGGTTCTATCAGTCAGCCAGTTAGCTACCCATCTGACAAAATATGGGTAGAGAGTTTATCTATTACACCCGAGTGGGGAATAATGTTGAAGGCTTTGGCTAGGTCAATGTTGGCAGTGAGCACTGTTTTCCCCTCATCCATGGCTTTAGTGACTGTTTTGAAGAAGGCGACAAGTGTAACACGCATGATCTCCCTTTGACAAAACCAAACATGTGGGATCAAGCATTTGGAGGTTTCCAATGTCCTTGTTTATAAGGTCTATGATAATGTGCTCCATGGCCTTGCAGATCAGGCAAGTTAGGCAGATGGGCCTATAATTGCCTGGGTTGGTGGAAGACCCACCTTTGGGTAGAGGGATGACACTGGCTGTCCTCCATTCTACTGGGACGAAGCTGGTGCACTGGCTTTGGTTGAATAGGGTGCCTAGTGGTGCTGAGAGCTCTTGCCTGAGTTCATGTAGGACACAGCCAGGGATGCTATCGGGTCCCATGGAGGCTGTACTTTTTGCCTTTGAGAGGGCATTAGTGACCTGCTCCCTAGTGATGAGGGGAGGGGGGCAGGTGCTGGGGATGTCCTGGTTTACTGATGATGGAAGTACAGTTGCGTACACTTACCATAAATGTAGATGTTAGAGTGTATTCACTGTTGCAGTCATTACATTTGGGTAATCTGCTTGCAGGTTACCCTCAGTCGGCCTGATTAACAAAGTCTTGGGTCCTACATCGGTTGCTGTCCCTTCTTCCATGACGTCAGGTCGTCAGGGGTATAAAACATGCAGCCAACATCATTACATCAGTTTTTCTTGCCCCAGATGTCAGGTGCCCCCCATAGTGGGGAGCAAATAAACAAAAACACAAAGGTATACCTCCAACAAAATGCAAATGCATCCAAAAAGGCTTTTAAACATAGTAAAGGAAAGTAGAGGTATGGCCAAAAGAAATTAGGGGGCTGGTAAAGTACAGTTCTGTACATTTACCATAAATGTAGATGTTTGAGTGTATTCACTGTTGCAGTCATTACATATGGGTAATCTGCTGGCAGGTTGCCCTCAGTCGACCTGATTAACAAAGTCTTGGGTCCTGCGTCGGTTACTGTCCCTTCTTCCATGACGTCAGGTCTTCGGGGGTATAAAACATGCAGCCGATACCATTACATCAGTTTTTCTTGCCCCAGATGTCAGGTGCCCCCCCCCCCCAAATGGGGAGCAAATAAAATTAAAAACAAAAAATATACCTTAAAACCCAAAAGCAAATACACCAAAAGGGCTTTTAAGCATAGTGTTGTGAACTGCTTTTGCTTCGGGCACCATAAAGCAAGAAAGACTGAAGAAAATGGCATCAGCTGCATCTTTTATACCCCTGGCACACTGACGTCAGGGAGGAGGCGACAGCAACTGACGCCGGACCTAGACTTCAGCAGGATAACCCAATTGTAATGACTGCAACAGGGAAGCACGATGAACATGTAGAGGTATTGCCAGAGAAAAATAGGGGGCTGGAGGGAGGGTAACCAGGACTGCAACAGTAAATACACTAACATCTACATTTATGGTAAGTGTACACAACTGTACTATGTTCTTCGTGTTTCACTGTTGCAGTCATTACATTTGGGTAGATTCCCAAAGCTATGGTTGGGTGGAGGGAATTATACAGCATTAGGACCAGCTATAAGGCCCTGCAGGACAGCAGTGGCAAAGCCAGCTCTTCATTTAGAGAAAAGTGGTAAATGGTAATGTTTGGTGAATGCATGAACTGAGCTCCAGGTAGCAGCTTCTAGAATGTCCCTGGTAGGAACACCTCTGAGAAAGGCTGTAGAAGTAGATGCAGCCCTGGTGGAATGGGATCTAATCCCCTGGGGGATAGTTTTTCCATGGTGCATATAGCAGAAACGAATACAATGGCTTATCCATTTGGAAATGGTTTGTTTTGAAATCGCCTTTCCCTCTGCAGCAAATGCCACCAGTAGTTGTTCAGATTTTCTTTGAGATTTTGTCCTGTTTAAGTAAAATCTAAGTTGTCTGTGTACATCCAATGAATGCAGAATCCACTCCCCCTTGTTCTGTGAGTTAGGAAAGAATGTTGGCAAATGAATTGTCTGATTAAGAGCCACCCTGGATACCACCTTAGGCATGAAGGATGGATTGGTCCTGAGAGATACCCTGTCCGCATGAAAAATGATGAAAGGCTCCACTGCCATAAGAGCCTGTAATTCGGAAATCCTTCTAGCGGAAGTGACTGCTAAAAGGAAAGCTGTTTTCCAGGAGAGAAATTTTAAGTCTGCAGTAGCAGCTAGCTCAAAAGGAGGGAGAGTGAGCTTTTCCAATACAAACTTGAGGTCCCAGGCAGGGGTTGGAGCTCTCCTGGGTTGTCTTACGTTTTTGG
The DNA here is from genome assembly GCF_019279795.1 of Protopterus annectens. Classification (NCBI taxonomy): domain Eukaryota; kingdom Metazoa; phylum Chordata; order Ceratodontiformes; family Protopteridae; genus Protopterus; species Protopterus annectens. Next base: position 1,301,021,669 of record NC_056743.1, on the reverse strand, counting down.
CCCCTCTGAGATACTGCTTTAGCAGAGGATGAGAGAAGAGGGGAGGTTCTGTGTTGTAATGAGCTGAAATGGCTGAGGCATGGATTTTTATGGAAGAAAAGGACAGGCAGTTGTGAAGCATCTCAGTATTGTAAAATCCGAAGAATGTTGGGCACTGCTGTGCTTATCCCTTGAGACTGACTCCAGGCACAGAATCTTTTCCATTTGTCAGCATAAGAGTTTCTAGTACTAGGCATTCTCTCCTCCAAAATGACATCCATCACAGGTTTGCTGAGGGATGCTAAGGGTGAATTTAGGTGATTAGCCATGCTGCAAGATTCAAAGTTTGGAGCTGAGTGTGCAGAATTTGGTTGTTCTGCTGAGACAGTAAGTAAGGTGTTTGAGGCAGGTGCCACAGTGAAAGGTGTGACACATTGCGCAGGAGTAGGTACCAGTGTTGGCGAGGCCAGTCTGGAGCAATCAAAATCATTTTTGGTTTGTCCTGTTTGACTTTTAGTAGAACTTTGGAGAGCAGAGGCAGAGGGGGAAAAGGCATAGACTGATAGGTTTTTCCAGCTGAAGGATAGAGCATCCACTTTCCAGGCTTTTTTGTGATGAGTTCTTGTGCAAAATTTGTCCAACTGATAGTTCTGGGGTGAGGCAAAAAGATCTATGTCTGGGCTCCCCCATTTGCATGTCAACATGTTGAAAATCTGTGGTTCCAGTTTCCATTCGTGTGGGTCCATGAGAGTTCTGCTTAGTTTGTCTTAGTATTCAGCTTTCCTGGCAGGAATTGAGCTTGTAGTTGTACTTGATAGGTCAAGGCTGTGTTCCACAATGCCATGGCTAGTCTGCAAAGGGGGTAGGAGTGCGTACCCCCCTGTTTGTTTATGTACCACATAACCGTGGTGTTGTCTGTCTTTATCATTAATTGTCCTGGATGAAGGTAGTCCTTGAAGGCTGTCAGTGCATTCTGTACAACTAGAATTTCTTTTTGATTGATATGAAGGTGCATTTGATTTGGGCTCTATTTGCCCTGAATGCTCTTCCCTGCCAGATGTGGACCCCAAGCATAGTCTGATACATCTGTAGTTAGGGTTTGGGCGGCAGGGGGTGGTGAGAATGGCAGTCCCTTGTTTTGGTGGCAGGCCTCTGCCCACCAGAGGAACACTAGGCGTAGGCAAGGTATGACAGAAATCATTGTTTCCAGGCTGTGAGAATGTTGACTCCATAGGCTTTTTAGATACCACTGTAGTTTCCTCATATGCAGTCTTGCATATGGAATTAGAAGACTGCAGGAGGCCATGAACCCCAAGGCTTGCAGTATTTGCCTTGCAGAAAGCAGGGTTTTTGTGGCCACCTGTTTGAAGTAAGTCACCAAATGAGTTTGCTTCTCTGGCGTAAGGAAAGCCATCTGGGCAGTTCTATTTAAGCTTGCACCCAGGAATGTAATTTTTTGAGAGGGTACCAGTTGCAATTTCTTTTCGTTTATAGTGTACCCTAGACAAGTTAGAACCCTTTTTACAAATGCCAGATGGTTTAGAAGAGTGTCCTTGTTTTCTGCCTGAATTAGACAATTGTCCAGGTATGGATAACTTTGAATATTTCTTTGCCTACAAAATGCAGTTACTGGAGCCAGGCACTTTGTGAAGACCCTGGGTGCAGTAGATAAGCTAAAGGGCAGTGCAGAGAGCTTTTAATGCAAGTAGCCTGCTTTGAAGTGGAGGTATCTTCTGCAAGATTCCCCGATTGGGATATGCAGGTAAGCCTCTCTTAAATCTAGAGTTGCCAACCAGGCATCTTTGCCTAGCATAGGAAGTAACTGGTGAAGAGTCAGCATCTTTAATTTTGGAATATCCAGAAAGGTGTTTAGAGTAGATAAGTCCAGAATTGGATGCCATGATTTGTCTTTTCTGGGTACCAGGAAAAGTCTTGAATAGAAACCTTGTCCCTTTTCCTCTTCTGGTACTGGTTGAATAGCCCCCATGCATATGAGGGAAAGTACTTGTTTCTGGGCCTCTGCCCACTGATTTGGGGGCAGTTCTGGCCATCCATTTGGAATTGGCAACATGTGGAAATGATATCTGTATCCCCAGGATACTATATTTAAAACCCATTTGTCCTGGGTTATAAGTTGCCAGTTTTCCCCCCAAAGGGGCAGCTAAAAGGTAAGTGTAAAGGGAAGTGTAAAGGGAAGTCATTGAGACTGCTTACCATAGGGAGGTGTCTTCTTGTTTCCAGATTTGGAAGAGGAAGCACCCCATTGTTTTGTTCTGAAAGTCCCTTGTGACTGAAACCTTTGGAATGTCTGGGCTTGACTTGAGTGGCTCTCGAAGGAACTGGAAAGGACCAGTTCTTAGTAGGCCAGTGCCTACTAAATCTTGGAGGTTGCACTTGTAAGAAATCTTTCACAGTTTGCATAGATTTAGCTTTATCTTCCATCTTTTTTAAAACTTCTTCAGCCTTATTACCAAAGAGACAGTCCTGTTGTAAATGAGCATCCAACAATTTTGCTTTAACATGAACAAGCAGATTTTGCTCTTTGAGCCAAGTATACCTTCTTAGCACAGACCCAGTTACAGCAGCCCCGCAAGAGGCCTCCAAAGAATCAAAACCACATTGTATGTTTTCCAACTTGTTCATCTGAATGCAATAAATCCTGTAAATCTTTGTTTTCCAGACAGTCAGAAATTGTCATTTTTCTGTTTAAGCCGTGCTGTTGATATTTTAGCATATGAAATTGACAGTTTAAAGCCATGATTGCCAAAGTTGCAGAAGTGTAAACCTTCTTACCCCATCTATCCAGCGCCCTGGAATCTCTATCAGAAGGGGTAGGATTTTTAGCATTAGAAGCCTTAATGCCCTTTGGACCCTGAGAAATGGTTTCAGGATCTGCAACAGGATTTTTGAAAAGGAATTTGTGGGAGTCAGGAACCCTGTATTATCTGTCAGGCTTACAAGGAGCCAGAGGCAGAAAAATCAGGAGTCATACTAGATTCTGAAAAAACATCATCAACAATGTCTAGAACAGGAGGTACAGCCAAAGGCCTAAGCTGAGGAAGAAGAAGAAAATCCCCAAGTCTCTTTTTAGATTCAGAGAAATCCTGACTTTCCCAGTGGAAATGTTCCCTTAAGGTATGTAAAGTTTCCCCAAAAGAAAAATCCTCAGGTGGAGAAGCAGAAGGAATGTAATCTTATGCACCAGAGTCCTCATAAGTAGGTATAGACAATTCATGTTCATTAGAAGAGTCAGAAGAAATAGAATCCTGTTCAGAAGATTCATAATCAATGACTTGCCTAGGCCTCTTAGAAGTGGGGGGGGTTGGCTACCCCAGATCAGAGTAATTAAGTCTTCAGCCATTTTGATAATTTGTTTTTTAGGCATAGGGGCCTGCACATGTGGCCCAGGCGTCAGTTTTTTAGGCATAGTTCAAGATTTTGGCCTTAGTTGGAAGTATGCTATAATAAAACCTCAAGATTCACTACCAAGGCAAAATCCCTCTCTTATCACTGCACCTCCCTTCAACCTTTAAATTGTCTTGAACTCCCCATTCTACTTGACTTCCTCCAAATTGTCACAGCCCACAAATTATTTCAACCTACTAGCTGCCCAGCACTATCCAATACTCTACAACCTTATACCCCCCCCAGACCCCTTACATCTACTCATCAAAACCTTATTACCGTCCACAAACCCAAGCACCCAACTGGTCAGCTTCTACTCTCCTTTTCCCTAGCTAAAAATGGAATGCCCTGCCCTCTACACATGGGACCTGTGACAACCTAAACACCTTCAAAACACAACTTGATTCTTACCTGTTTCGTCACAGAAAATGTAACTGCACTCTTCATCCCATACCTCCCAAGCTCTCCTCCTCCATCTCTCCTGGCTAACCTTCATACCTTTCTAACTTCTCTCATAGACCTAGATTATAAATGTAAAGTACAGTTGTGTACGTACCTACCATAAATGTTGATGTTCGAGTATATTCACTGTTGTAGTCATTACAGTTGGGTTATCCTGCTGGCAGGCTACCTGCAGTCGGCGTGAGTTCCAAAGTCTAGGTCCGGTGTTGGTTGCTGTCGCCTCCTCCCTGACGTCAGTACACCAGGGGTATAAAAGATGCAGCAGATGCCATTTTCTTCAATTTTTTTGCCCCAGATGTCAGGTGCCCCTAAAATGGTGGGCTCACTAATGCCAAAAAGCATGCATAACCAAAAAACAACTTTTCCTTCATCTACAAGCAAATATGCCACATAGATTGTATAGAATAGAGAAGTGCAAAGTCCCAGCAAGGAAAAGGGGGATAGAGGGAGGGTAACCTGGACTGCAACAGTGAATACACTCTAACATCTACATTTATGGTAGGTACACAACTGTACTATGTTCATCGTGTTTCACTGTTGTAGTCATTACAATTGGGTTGAATCCCAAAGCTATGGGAGGGAGGCTGGTGCTAAATAGAATTTTGAGAGGCTATCAGGCCCTGCAGAACTGCAGTGGCAAATGCTGCCCTGGATTTAGAATAGAGAGGTAAGTGATAGTACTTTGTAAAAGTATGCACTGAACTCCAAGTTGCAGCCTCTAAGATGTCTTTGGTTGGTACTCCTCTGAGGAAGGCAGCTGAAGTGGCTGCTGCTCTGATGGAATGTGGCCTAATGCCCTTAGGCACTGATTTGCCATGCTGTGAATAGCAGAAACGAATGCAGTGGCCTATCCACTTTGAAATAGTCTGCTTTGAGAAAGGGTTCCCTTGTGATCCTGCAGCATAAGCTACTAGAAGTTGTTCAGTCTTTCTGAAAGCTTTGGTTCTGTTCAAGTAGAAGCGTAGCTGTCTGTGAATGTCCATAGAATGCAGAAGTCTCTCACCCTTATTCTGTGGGTTTGGGTAAAAAATTGGCAAGTGAATTGTTTGGTTAAGGGCCACACTGGTCACTACCTTAGGCATAAATGTAGGGTTTGTCCTCAGAGAAACCCTGTCAGGATAGAAAATGATAAAAGGTTCCACAGCCATGAGTACCTGTAACTCTGAGACTCGGCTAGTGGAGGTTATTGCTAGGAGCAGAGCTGTTTTCCAGAATATGAATTTTATATCAGCTGCAGAGGCTGGCTCAAAGGGAGGCAGTGTAAGTTTTTCCAAGACATAGTTGAGGTCCCATGTAGGTATTGGTGCTCTCCTTGGGGATCTTATGTTTTTGGCCCCTCTGAGGAACTGCCTTAGTACTGGATGGGAAAAAATAGGTGGTTCTGTATTGTAATGAGCTGAAATGTCAGAGGCATGAATTTTAATGGATGAGAAGGAAAGGCCTTTATCCAGCATCTCAGTTAAGTATTGCAAAATCTGAGGAATATTTGGAATAATCATGCCAATACCTTGTGTCTGGTTCCAAGCACAGAATCTCTTCCATTTTTCTGCATAAGATTTTCTGGTGCTAGGCCTCCTGGCCTCCAAAATAACATCCATAACTGCTTTAGAAAGGGGTGTGTCTTGAATGGCTACATTATCCACCATGCTGCCAGGTTTAGGGTCCTGAGTTGGCTGTGCAGTATCTGACTGTCTTGTTGAGTCAATAAGTGAGGAATTTGAGGTAGCATCCACGCTGGGCATTGGGACAAGCTCTTTAGGATTGGGTACCAGTGCTGGCAGGGCCAGTCTGGGGCAATCAGAAACATTTTTGGCTTCTCTTGTCTGACCTTGAGGGGTACCTTGGGAAGGCGAGAGAGGAGGAAAGGCATATACTGTTAGGTTTTTCCAGTTAAAAGATACAGCATCCACTTTCCATGCTTGCTTGTGATAAGTCCTTGTGCAGAATCTTTGTAGTTGGCAATTGTGAGGAGAAGCAAATAGGTCTATGTCCGGGCATCCCCAGTTCTTTGTTATCATGTTGAAGACTTGTGGATCCAATTTCCACTCGTGGGGATCCATTAGGTTTCTGCTTAATTCGTCTGCCCGAGTATTTATCCTTCCTGGCAGGAATTGTGCTTGCAGATGTACTTGGTAAGTCAATGCTGTGTCCCACAAGTTCATGGCTAGTCTGCAGAGGGGGTAGGAATGTGTGCCCCCTTGCTTATGTACCACATGACTGTGGTATTATCCGTCTTTATCAGTAGCTGCCCTGGATGAAGAAGATCCTTGAAGGCTGTCAGGGTATTTTGTACTGCTAGCATCTCTTTTTGACTGATATGTAGATGCATTTGATTTGCGGACCATGTGCCTAGAATACATCTTCCTGCCATATGTGTCCCCCAGGCATAATCTGATGCATCTGTTGTCAATGTCTGCTTGGCTGTGGGTAAGGTGAATGGCTGTCCCGTGTTGTGGTGACAGGCTTTTGCCCACCATTGAAACTCCTGTTGCAGGCAGGGAATGAGAGTAATTATTGTTTCCAGGCTGTGACAATGTTGAGTCCAAACAATTTTTAGATACCATTGAAGTTTCTTCATATGCAGTCTTGCATATGGAATTAGCAGAATGCAGGATGCCATGAAGCCCAAAGCCTGCAGAATTTTTCTTGCAGATAACTGGGTCTTTGTTGCCAACATTTTGAAATAAGTAGTTAGTTGTCTGTGTGTGTCTGGCGTGAGATAAGCCATCTGGGCAGTTGTATTTAAGCTTGCACCCAGGAATATTATCTCTTGAGAGGGTACGAGTTTTGATTTCTTTTCATTTACTGTGTACCTTAGACCTGTTAGTAATGTTTTTACAAACGCCAGATGCTGTAGCAGAGTGTCCTTGTTCTCTGCTTGAATAAGGCAGTCGTCCAAGGATATATTTGAATTCCTTTTTGTCTGCAAAAAGCAATTACTGGTGCCAGGCACTTTGTGAAGACCCTGGGTGCAGTAGATAAGCCAAAGGGCAGTGCAGAGAATTGGTAATGCATTGAACCAGCTATAAATCTGAGGCATCTTCTGCATGACTGTCTGACTGGGACATGCAGGTATGCCTCTTTTAGGTCTAAAGTCACAAGCCAAGCCTTGTTGCCCAGCATGGGCAGGAGCTGCTGCAGAGTTAACATTTTGAATTTTGGAATGTCCAGGAATGTGTTCAGGATAGAATGGTCCAATATTGGTCTCCAGGTTTTGTCCTTTCTGGGCACCAAGATTAGCCTTGAGTAAAATCCTTGTCCCTGCTCTTGCTGTGGTACTTGCTGAATGGCCCTCATGTCCATGAGGGATGAAACTTGTTTTTGTGCCTCTGCCCATTGATTGCGTGGCAGGTCTGGCATACCGTTTGGCCTTGGCAGGGTGTGAAAATGGAACCTGTAGCCCTGGGATACGATATTTAAGACCCATTTGTCCTGGGTGATCATATGCCAATTTTGAGCAAAAAGTGCAAGTTTTCTCCCCAAAGGAACTGCCAGAAGATAAGTGCTTGGAGCTGGCAGGGGACAGTCGTGGAGACTGTTTCCTGTATGGCTGTGATTTTTCTTCTCCGCTTTTGGAGGTTGAAGCACCCCATTGTTTAGGACTGTATGAGCCTTGGGGCTGTGATCTGCTTCTGGGGCGTCTGTATCTACCTCTTTGCGGCCTGTCTGACACTGGAAAGGACCAATTCTTTGCAGGCCAGATCCTGCTAAATCTGGGAGGCTGTACCTGTAAGAAATCCTTGATTGTTTGCATAGATTTAGCTTTGTCCTCCTCCATTTCCTTCAAAACCTCTTCTGCTTTAACACCAAACAAGGTATCATGTTGTAATGGAGCAGCTAATAATTTTGCTTTAACATGATCTGGCAGATTCTGTTCTTTTAACCAAGCATGTTTCCTAATGACAGAACCTGTAACCGCGTCCCTGCAAGAGGCCTCTAGAAAATCAAAACCACATTGCAAAGTATGCTTTCCTACTTGTTCAGCTGCATGTAATAAATCCTGCATTTCTTTGTTTTCTGCACATTCTGAATTTGTCAACATTTTTTGTTTAAGCAGTGACATTAGATATTGCTGATATTTAAGCATATGAAATTGACAATTTAAAGCTCTTACAGCCAAGGTAGCAGAAGTATAAATCTTTTCCCCCCATTTGTCCAGGGCTCTTGAATCCCCATCAGAGGGTATAGGTTTTTTTGCAGTGAATGCCTTGACCCCTTCGGGACCCTGAGAGATTATAAAAACCCTGCTGCAGATCCAGAAACAAAGAAATTTATGTGAATCAGGAACCCTGTAGTATCTGTCTGGCTTAACAGGAGCAGAGAGTCAGGAGACAGTCAGGATTCTGAAAATACATCATGTACAATGTCTAAAACAGGAGGAATAGCAAGGGACCTGTACTGAGGTAATAAAAGGCAGTCTCTGAGCCTTTTCTTGGATTCTGAGTAATCTTGGCTCTCCCAGTGGAAATGCTTCTTCATAGTATGCAGGGTTTCCCCAAAAGAATAATCCTCCGGAGGAGAGGCTGAAGGAATAGATTATTCAGCATCAGATTCCTCATAGGGAGGAAGAGAATATTCCTGGTCAGAAGAGGAATCGGAGGAAATGGAAACCTGATCTGAAGATGCATATTCTATCTCTTGCCTATGCCTCTTATCAGGAGGGGGATGGAAACCCCTGATCAAAGTATTTAGGTCTTCGGCCATTTTAAGCATCTGTTTTTTAGGCATGGAGGCCTGTCCTGGTGAATGCTGTACTTGTTTCTTTGTCTTTAGAGCTGCTTTAGACGTTACACCTTTGAAGCTGAAGTTGGTTTTACATATAACTGTAAGCTTGAAAACACCCTCAGAAGCCGATGCCTGCTCAGTGGCTCCGGACCCATCTGAGGGAATAGTTTCAGAGTGTCCAATACCTTGAGTTTCCAGCAGCCTAGTCGGCTCCACGTGGGAGTTGGAAGTGGCCTGTGGCTCTGAGGTAGAGGGCGTCAGGGGCTGCGAAAGTGCCTCACTGAGAACCGGCGACAGGCCTAGCGGAAGCCTCGTAGTCAGTTTTGGACTTTTCATTTTCATTCCTGTCCTTTTCATTGCGCTTTTTACAAATTCCGGTAGTCGGTTGCTCCGATGGCATTATATAGTTAAATCTTCTGCCAAAATAATGAAATGCAAAATCGTACCAACGCTTAATAGTGCGTTGGTTAAATCTAGCTCAAAACCGACAACTAGCAACATCATGGTCAGGGTCTAGGCAAGGAATACAGTAAGAATGAAAATCCTTATGAGGTATTTGCTTCCCACAAGAAATACAATTATTTACTTTTTCTGACATCGGTCTGGAACAAGAAAAAAAATTCCCCCAACGGGGTACTTAGCTTTAATGAAGACTTCGGATCTGAAATTCGAATTTGAAAATCTCAGGAATCAGCTGACCGGCACTTGCGAACTGCTTTTGCTTCAGGCACCGCGCAGCAAGAAAGACTGAAGAAAATGGTGTCGGCTGCATATTTTATACCCCTGGCACACTGACGTCAGGGAGGAGGCGACAGCAACCGACGCCAGACCTAGACTTTGGAACTCAGGCCGACTGCGGGTAGCCTGCCAGCAGGATAACCCAACTGTAATGACTGCAACAGTGAAACATGATGAACATCTAATATTAACATCTAGCCATTATGCTCTATGCCTCCCATCCTCCTAAACAATTATCATCTTTGTTGTTTTAGTGAATGACACCTGCAATTCTACCTGTTGTTTGTAATACTACCTATTGATTGTAATGCAAATATTTTTCTTTGTAATTCATTATGTGATGTAAAGTTGTATTGTGGAGCTTTTCTCCCCGGGCCTCCATTGAAAATCAGCTCTCGAGCCCAGTGGACCTCCCCGGTCACCAAACTGGAATAAATAATTAAGATGGCATCGGTCTAACATACAAATCTGTAGGCCTGAAAACACCCTCAGAAGCAAGTGCCTGCACAGCGGCTCCGGACCCATCCAAGGCAGAGACATCCGCGGGTTCCATAACCGAAGCATCTCGCGGCATACCGAACTCCAAATGGGTCTCAGTAGAGGCCTGCGAAACAGAAGTAGTGGGTATCAGGGGCTGCGAAAGCGCCTCACTGAGTACCGGCGAACTGGCGACTAGCTTAAGAGAAGCGTCGGAACCTTGCTCCAGCAGAATGAATAACTACAGGTGGAAACAAAAGTATAAATCCTGAACGCAAATTTATTATAAAGCGTTTTCGCCTTGCTTAATAGCTTGGCTTCCTCAGAGGTGAGACAAAGTCAATTTTAAAAATCAGACTTAAATACAAAAAGAAAGGAAGTGATGTCATTGGATAGCCTTTTTTTTAAAAGGCAATTACCCAAAAATGCATATGTTTATAAAAACCATGTATCTTCTGTAGAAATACAAGTCACAAATCCTTTACAATTACCTAACTACAATCAAAACATCGCCCCTTATAGAAACATCTAAGGGCTTTTGAAAATAAAAATAAAAATAAAATATACTTATTTAACTATATAACAAATGCATGAAAAAATTTTTCAAATTAGTGCAAAAGTATCCATAAAGATAGACCAGCCTAAATGTAAGGCTGAATACAATGTCATCCAAAAGGAAAACCAGAAAGTAACCAAATTTATATATGAATTTTTTAAACATTATGTAAATTTTTAAAAGGTTATCTATAAGCTATTTAAAAACACATTTAGTGAACAAGAATATAAAACATATATCCATATAATACAAAAGAACAAAAAACAAAACCTCACATTCATCCAACCTGTCAAAATAGTCAACGTAAATAACTTCTTAATTTTAAAACCGGTGAGATGTTACAATTATCGTTTAGGCCAGGGGAATGAAAGGCATCTGTCCTAAATTGCCACTCTAATTCCCTCAGTTCTAACAGTAATGAGGTCGGACCCCCTCTGATCGATGGGTTAATTTGATCAATCGCCATGAAAGAAAAACTATGTCCAGAAAAATCTATTAAATGTTTAGCCAGGGCATTGTTATGATTTTTATTCCTCATGGCGTACTGATGCTCATACATACGGTCACTCAATCTGCGGTCCGTCTTTCCAATATAGAAAGAGGCACAGCAGTTGCAGAAGGCCGCATATACTACTGATTTGCTTTCACAATTAAGGGGTAGTCTAATAGTGTACTTCTTACCCCTTACTGTGAAAGTCTGACCCACCTTAATAAGGTTACATCTATTACAAAAGCCACATGGGTACATACCCAACCTTTTGTTAAATTGTGTGTCAGAGGTGTTCATCTGTAATAACTCTTTTAAGTTCTTATTCCTCTTAAAAACAAATTTGGGAAAATCACCAAATTTCTTTACTAACATAGGGTTACTTAAAATAAAATCCCAATTCTTCTGAATAATTGACACAATTTCTCTGGAGCCAAAGCTAAATGTAGTGACATAACAAAGGGCCGGATCAAAACTTTTAGGTTCATTCAACCCCCCCATGTTCAAATTCCAAACAACATTCCTGAGTAGATGTAAGTGCCAAATCAACATCCAAAACGTTATTTGACAGAATTGCCTTAAAAAAAACATTAACCCTTTTCAAGGTTACTTCATTCAAGATGTCATAGACAAACTTATAAGGGTAATTACGCTTCAGGAACATATCAGTTAATAAATTACATTCATCATAAAAAAGCTCCAACGTACTGCACATTCTCGCTGCTCTGACAAATTGGCCTTTAACAATGGCCTTCTTCTGTCTAAAAGGATGATGACTAGAAAAGTGTAAGAATGAGTTGCAGTACGTTGGTTTTCTATGTATTCTTGAAATGAACGAACTGGTTTGTAAGTCCTTCACCAGTTTCACATCAAGAAAATCTATGCTTGATGTTGAAAAATTGTGGGTGAATTTCAAGAATTCTGTGGTGTTATTAATATTTAACACGAAATTGTCAGCTGCAATCCTGTCACCTTCAAATAAGATAAAAATATCATCTAGATATCTTGTGTAATATTTAATTGGTTTTACAAGATCAGGTGAGGCAAAGACAAAATGTTTCTCCCAATAACTCATAAAAAAGTTCGCTACCACTGCTCCACAAGGGGAGCCCATGGCCACCCCTTTTTTTTTGTAAATAATATTTTTTATCAAACATGAAAAAGTTTAAGGATAACACTATGTCCAACACCTCAGTTATTACATCAATCTCATTACTTGGGGCCCCTATTTCCAATAACAACAAAGCTAACCATTCAAGAGCTTCGTTATGAGGAATTGAGGTGTACAAGTCAACCACATCCACGGTGAGGAAATTCACCTCACCGTTGAAGGGTTGACTATTAATGGCCTCTAAAAAAGACCAGGAATCTTTACAAATCCCAGGTAAACGTCCCGTATATTTAGATATTATTTTATCAACCAATTTAGCACAGGCATAGGTCATGGAAGACCTTCCGTCTATTAAGGCTCTCATTGGGGGGTATGATCGTAATACTATCACTCTTTCAGATAAGTTGAAGTTATTTGATAGTTATGTTTTAAAATTAAAAAAACTACAACTTGAATCCGCGTATTTCAAACAATGTGTACAGGAGGGCCTTATACCTAAAGGCTTGCGGAATTCATTTGCTCCGTCAGGGTTAATTAATACGGCCCCTTTTTTTTAGTGATCTAAAAGAACTGTTTCAAACGCAGGGAATTCAATTACTTGAGCTCATAATTAAACATTATGAACAACAAGCGGGTCAATTACTGTTGGACATTGAGTTGCTTGACAAACTGAAGGAGGATTTGAATTTTCCTGCGTTTAAAGTTGATTACGATCGGACACTCACCAGCATAGAAGCAATGCTTGTTAAATTAAAACAGAACAAAGTTAAGAAGCTTGTCAGAGACAGGCAAGCTTACCAGTCAGACACCGCTTACCCGAAACTCCGTTTTTCTGAACAAGGAGCGACAGTAAGTAGTGGTGCAAATTCTTTAAATAATTCTGTTGCAAATCATACTGCTGAGGCCAACATTTATGAGGACTCACCTGACCAAGAGTCCTATAATAACCCTGATATGGGCCCAAGACGCAGCAACAGAATAAAAAGTTATTATGCAAATAATAACAGAGGTAACAATAATTCCCACAATAATAACAATAATTTTTTAGAACAACGCAACCCACGACAACGTACCAACAGGAGACAGAACTGGAAATAAATAGAACTTCTGGACTGACCCTGACTGGAGGGATTCTTAATGGAACCCAAATTAATGCCATTGATGTGGGTACTTGTGCTTTGACAAAAGGTCCTGACATTTTGCTGAACTCAAATGGTGACTTTAAAATTTATAATTTTACGGACTTCCAACTTCAAAAAGAACTAATTGAATTGTTAGCATATGGGTATACTTTTGTTCCTAGTAGGTTTGGTGATGTATCTAAGGAACTTATAAATTTGAAAAGTTTTGTTAGAAAGTTGAATTTGAAACTATTTTTCAATGAAGAAGCTAATAGTTCTAATTGTTCTCAATTCTTGAAACTTTCTAGCATTTTTAATCCACCCCTTCACCCGGCACTACTGACATTTGAACAAGCATGTGAGGTGGATTTGAGACACCTATTTAACAATAAGTGTAAGAAGCGTTCAAAATATGAATTCAATACTACTAAGGCCCAATCAGAAATGTTGCGTAATCTTTGCAGCATGTCTGTTAGACTTTTAAAGCCTGACAAAGGGGGAGGCCTAGTAATATTGGAAGATAAAATCTATAAAGAAAAAATGCTTACTATATTAGAATCACCAGCATATGCCGAAGCATCCCTCAATGAGATACATGTAGCTTACAAAAGAATAAGGGGCTATTTTCGGGATTTATTCCTTGAAAACAAAATAGACTTGGACACATATAATTTTATAGATATAACACTACCGAAAATACCAGTTATGTTTGACATTCCGAAGGTGCATAAAGACTTGTTGAACCCCCCAATGAGAGCCTTAATAGACGGAAGGTCTTCCATGACCTATGCCTGTGCTAAATTGGTTGATAAAATATTATCTAAATATACGGGACGTTTACCTGGGATTTGTAAAGATTCCTGGTCTTTTTTAGAGGCCATTAATAGTCAACCCTTCAACGGTGAGGTGAATTTCCTCACCGTGGATGTGGTTGACTTGTACACCTCAATTCCTCATAACGAAGCTCTTGAATGGTTAGCTTTGTTGTTATTGGAAATAGGGGCCCCAAGTAATGAGATTGATGTAATAACTGAGGTGTTGGACATAGTGTTATCCTTAAACTTTTTCATGTTTGATAAAAAATATTATTTACAAAAAAAAGGGGTGGCCATGGGCTCCCCTTGTGGAGCAGTGGTAGCGAACTTTTTTATGAGTTATTGGGAGAAACATTTTGTCTTTGCCTCACCTGATCTTGTAAAACCAATTAAATATTACACAAGATATCTACATGATATTTTTATCTTATTTGAAGGTGACAGGATTGCAGCTGACAATTTCGTGTTAAATATTAATAACACCACAGAATTCTTGAAATTCACCCACAATTTTTCAACATCAAGCATAGATTTTCTTGATGTGAAACTGGTGAAGGACTTACAAACCAGTTCGTTCATTTCAAGAATACATAGAAAACCAACGTACTGCAACTCATTCTTACACTTTTCTAGTCATCATCCTTTTAGACAGAAGGCGGCCATTGTTAAAGGCCAATTTGTCAGAGCAGCGAGAATGTGCAGTACGTTGGAGCTTTTTTATGATGAATGTAATTTATTAACTGATATGTTCCTGAAGCGTAATTACCCTTATAAGTTTGTCTATGACATCTTGAATGAAGTAACCTTGAAAAGGGTTAATGTTTTTTTTAAGGCAATTCTGTAAAATAACGTTTTGGATGTTGATTTGGCACTTACATCTACTCAGGAATGTTGTTTGGAATTTGAACATGGGGGGTTGAATGAACCTAAAAGTTTTGATCCGGCCCTTTGTTATGTCACTACATTTAGCTTTGACTCCAGAGAAATTGTGTCAATTATTCAGAAGAATTGGGATTTTATTTTAAGTAACCCTATGTTAGTAAAGAAATTTGGTGATTTTCCCAAATTTGTTTTTAAGAGGAATAAGAACTTAAGAGTTATTACAGATGAACACCTCTGACACAATTTAACAAAAGGTTGGGCATGTACCCATGTGGCTTTTGTAATAGATGTAACCTTATTAAGGTGGGTCAGACTTTCACAGTAAGGGGTAAGAAGTACACTATTAGACTACCCCTTAATTGTGAAAGCAAATCAGTAGTATATGCGGCCTTCTGCAACTGCTGTGCCTCTTTCTATATTGGAAAGACGGACCGCAGATTGAGTGACCGTATGTATGAGCATCAGTACGCCATGAGGAATAAAAATCATAACAATGCCCTGGCTAAACATTTAATAGATTTTTCTGGACATAGTTTTTCTTTCATGGCGATTGATCAAATTAACCCATCGATCAGAGGGGGTCCGACCTCATTACTGTTAGAACTGAGGGAATTAGAGTGGCAATTTAGGACAGATGCCTTTCATTCCCCTGGCCTAAACGATAATTGTAACATCTCACCGGTTTTAAAATTAAGAAGTTATTTACGTTGACTATTTTGACAGGTTGGATGAATGTGAGGTTTTGTTTTTTGTTCTTTTGTATTATATGGATATATGTTTTATATTCTTGTTCACTAAATGTGTTTTTAAATAGCTTATAGATAACCTTTTAAAATTTACATAATGTTTAAAAAATTCATATATAAATTTGGTTACTTTCTGGTTTTCCTTTTGGATGTCATTGTATTCAGCCTTACATTTAGGCTGGTCTATCTTTATGGATACTTTTGCATTAATTTGAAAAATTTTTTCATGGATTTGTTATATAGTTAAATAAGTATATTTTATTTTTATTTTTATTTTCAAAAGCCCTTAGATGTTTCTATAAGGGGCGATGTTTTGATTGTATTTAGGTAATTGTAAAGGATTTGTGACTTGTATTTCTACAGAAGAAACATGGTTTTTATAAACATATGCATTTTTGGGTAATTGCCTTTTAAAAAAAAGGCTATCCAATGACATCACTTCCTTTCTTTTTGTATTTAAGTCTGATTTTTAAAATTGTCTTTGTCTCACCTCTGAGGAAGCCAAGCTATTAAGCAAGGCGAAAACGCTTTATAATAAATTTGCGTTCAGGATTTATACTTTTGTTTCCACCTGTAGTTATTCATTCTGCTGGAGCAAGGTTCCGTAGTTTTGTCTTTTGTTTTTTAAGAGAAGCGTCGTCAGTTTTGAACCTCAACGGCCTGTCTCTGTCTTTTTCTTTGCGTTTTTAGGTATTCCGGTAGTCGGATTGCTAACCGACAATATTTCTGGATAATTAAAGCATGAGCCAAAACATTTAGAAGCAAAAAATGTACTGACGTTTGATAGTGCATTGATTAAATAAAGCACAAAACCGACAGTAAGGTACGTTGTGGTCAGGGCCTAGGCAAGGAATATAGTACAAATGAAAATCCTTATGAGGTATTTGCTTCCCACAAGTAATGCAATTATTAACTTTTACTGAAATCGGTAAAGAGCAAGAAAAAGTTTCCCCAATGGGGTACTTAGCTTTTTAGTTGAAGACTTTGTATCTAAAACGAAAATTTCAGGAGTCGGCCGACCAGCACTTGCGAACTGCTTCTGCTTCGGGCACCATGCGGCAAGAAAGACTGATGTAATGGCATCGGCTGCATGTTTTATACTCCTGACAACCTGGCGTCATGGAAGAAGGGACAGCAACCGACACAGGACCCAAGACTTTGTTAGTCAGGACTTCTGAGGGCAACCTGCCAGCAGATTACCCAAATGTAATGACTGCAACAGTGAATATACTCGAACATCTACATTTATGGTAAGTGTACACAACTGTACTATGTTCTTCGTGTTTCACTGTTGCAGTCATTACATTTGGGTAGATTCCCAAAGCTACGGTTGGGAGGAGGAGTTTACATAGCATTAGGGCCAGCTAGAAGGCCCTGCAAGACAGCAGTTGCAAAGCCAGCTCTGGATTTAGAGAACATTGGCAAATGATAATGCTTGGTGAAAGTATGTACAGAACTTTAGGTACAGAACTCTAGGTAGCAGCTTCTAGGATGTCCCTGGTAGGAACACCTCTGAGGAAGGCTGCAGAAGTAGATGTAGCCCTGGTGGAGTGAGATCTGATCCCCTGGGGGATATGTTTTCCATGGTGCTTATAGCAGAAATTAATGCAATGGCTTATCCATTAAGAAATGGTTTGTTCTGAAATAGCCTTCCCCTCTGCCCCTGCAGCAAATGCTGCCAGCAGTTGTTCAGATTTTCTTTGAGGTTTAGTCCTGTCCAAGTAGAATCTAAGTTGTCTGTGCACATCCAAGGAATACAGAATCCATTTCCCTTTGTTCTGTGGATTGGGAAAAGAAGGTTGGCAAATGAATGGACTGATTAAAAGCCACACTGGATACCACTTTGGGCATGAAGGATGGATTGGTCCTGAGTGCCACCCTGTCCGCATGAAAGGCTCCACTGCCATAAGGGCCTGCAATTCAGATATCCTTCTAGCTGAAGTGAGTGCTAAAAGGAAAGCTATTTTCCAAGAAAGAAATGTTAAGTCTGCAGTAGCAGCTGGCTAGAAAGTAGGTAGAGTGAGTTTCGCAAATACAAAGTTAAGGTCCCAGGCAGGGGTCGGAGCTCTCCTGGGTGGTCTCAAGTTTTTGGCCCCTCTGAGGTGCTGCTTGAGCAGAGGATGAGAGAAGAGGAGAGGTTCTTTTATAATGAGCTGAAATGGCTGAGGCATGAATTTTAATGGAGGAAAAAGACAGGCCCTTGTGAAGCATCTCAGTTAAGTATTGCAAAATCTGAGGCAAATTGGGCGCTGCTATGCTCAGCCCTTGAGATTGGTTCCAAGCACAGAATCTTTTTCATTTTTCAGCATAAGATTTTCTAGTACTAGGTCTCCTTGCCTCTAAGATGACATCCATCACAGGTTTGCTGAGGGATGATAAGGGTGAATTTAAGTGATTAGCCAGGCTGCAAGGTTCAATGTTAGAAGTTGAGGGTGCAGAATTTGGTTCTCCTGCTGAGACAGCAGGGAAGGGGTCTGAGGCAGGTGCCATGGAGATAACTGTGAGACACTGTGCAGGAGGGGGTACCAGTGTTGGCGCGGCCAGTCTGGAGCAATCAAGATCATCCTTGGTTTGTCCTGTTTGACTACGAGTAGAACTTTGGAGAGCAGAGGCAGCAGGGGAAAGGCGTAGACTGATAGGTTTTTCCAGCTGAAGGACAGAGCATCCACTTTTCAGGCTTGTTTGTAGGGAGTCCTTGTGCAAAACTTGTCCAAATGGTAGTTCTGGGGGGAGGCAAATAGATCTATGTCTGGGCTCCCCCATTCGCTTGTCAACATGTTGAAAATCCTTGGTTCCAGTTTCCACTCGTGTGGGTCCATGAGGTTTCTGCTTAGTCCGTCTGCCAGTGTATTTAATTTTCCTGGCAGGAATTGAGCTTGTAGATGGACTTGGTAGCTCAAGGCTGTGTTCCACAATGCCATAGCTAGTCTGCAGAGAGGGTAGGAATGTGTACGCCCCTGCTTATGTACCACATAACCGTGGTGTTGTCCGTCTTTACCATTAGTTGTCCTGGAAGAATGTAGCCCTTGAAGGCTGTCAGAGCATTCTGTACAACTAACATTTCTTTGATATGTAGGTGCATTTGACTTGGGTTCCATTTGCCCTGAATGCACTTCCCTGCCAGGTGAGTCCCCCATGCATAGTCTGATGCATCTGTTAGGGTTTGGGCGGCAGGGGGTAGTGTGAATGGTAGTCCCTTGTTTTGGTGGCAGGCCGCTGCCCACCAGAGGAACACTAGGTGTAGGCAAGGTAGTCTTGCATATGGAATTAGAAGAATGCAGGAGGCCATGTCTTGCAGATAACAGGGTTTTTGTGACAAAGTACAGTTTTGTACCTACCATAAATGTAGATGTTCGAGGATCCACATTGCTGCAGTCCTAACTATTGGGTAGTCCGCTGTCCAGTCGGCCCGAATACCAAAGTATATGGCTGACGTCGGTCAAGGCGCATTAGACTGACATCAGTACGTCAGGGTACTAATGCGCATGACCGACGTCATATCCTCAGTCTTTTCTTGCCCCAGATGTCAGAAGACCCTAAAAAAACAAGGCCAATACCAAAAAACTCCAAACATACCTGCACCAAAAATATGTACAATATATACAAAAGTACCAGAATATAACCTCACCTACACAACCACCCCTAAACACAGAGGGGAAGGAGGGAGGGTAAATTGGACTGCAGCAATGTGGATCCTCGAACATCTACATTTATGGTAGGTACAAAACTGTACTATGTTCTTCATTCCACATTGCTGCAGTCCTAACTATTGGGTAGAATCCCAAAGCAGAGGTAAGGGAGGCTGGCAAATCATAAGGAAACAGGAGCTGACAACATGCCTTGCAAAATAGCTGTGGCAAAACCAGCCCTAGACTTAGAGTAGAGAGGAAGGTGATAATGCTTAGAGAAAGTATGCACTGAACTCCAAGTAGCTGCCTCCAAAATATCCTTAGTTGCCACCCCCTTAGAAATGCTGTTGAAGTGGCAGTAGCCCTAGTGGAATGAGGCCTAATCCCAGCTGGAATCTCCTTGCCATGATGGGAATAACAAAATGCAATGCAAAACCCAATCCACCTAGAAATAGTTTGTTTTGACACAGGCTTGCCCTGCGAACTCAAAGCAAAAGAAACAAACAACTGCTGAGACTGCCTAAAATCCTTAGTCCTGCTTAAATAATAACGCAATTGCCTGTGTACATCTAAAGTGTGCAAAATCTTTTCCCCTTTATTTTGGGGATCTGCATAAAAAGTAGGCAAATGAATAGTTTGGTTTAAAGCCACACTAGAAACCACCTTAGGCATAAAGGAAGGATTAGTACGTAATGATACCCTATCCTTATGAAAATCAAAAAGGCTCAACCGCCATAAGGGCCTGCAACTCAGAAACCCTTTTGCAGAAGTAATGGCCAACAAAAAGCAGTCTTCCATGACAAGTATTTCAAGTCAGCAGTAGCCGAGGCTCAAAAGGTTGTAGAGTAAGTTTCTCCAACACAAAATTGAGATCCCAAGCAGGAGTAGGAGCTCTAAGTGGGGTCTTATATTCTTTGCCCCTCTAAGAAATTGCTTGAACAAAGGATGCGAAAACAATGGTGGATCACAATCATAGTGAGCTGAAATTGCTGCAGCATGAATCTTAATGGAAGAGAAAGACAAACCTTTGTCCAATAACTCAGTAAGATATTGAAGAGCCACACTCAAATTAGGCTCCGAAATCTCCAAATTGTTTGCTGCACTCCAAAATAAAAATCTCTTCCATTTTTCTGAGTACACCTTCCTTGTACTAGGTCTTCTGGCTTCCATAATCACATTTAAAACTTGTTGAGGAAGTTGAGACCTGCTGTGTTTCAAAACAGAATATGACAGGCTGTTAGATGAAGAGAGTGGAGCTTGACATTGAGCAGGTGACCGTCCCTCTGAGACAACAGGTGTGGAATCAAAGGTAAAGGCCATGGAGGTTTCCTTACCAGACTCCTCAGTAATGGGTACCAGTGTTGCCGAGGCCAATCTGGAGCTATTAAAATCATCCTTGGCTTGTCTTGTCTGACCTTTAGGAGCACCTTTGGGAGAAGAGGCAGAGCTGGAAAGGCATACACATGAAGATTTTTCCAACTGAAAGAAAGAGCATCCACTTTCCAAGCTGTGTGATGAAACCTCTTTGTGCAAAACTTTGGCAGCTGGTGGTTTAGTGGAGAAGCGAACAGATCTATGTCTGGAGTTCCCCATGACACTGTCAATTTGCGAAATACATGAAGATCCAGTTTCCACTCGTGGGGATCCATGATTTGTCTGCTTAACACATCTGCTAAGGAGTTCTGTGCTCCTGGCAGAAACCTTGCCTGAAGAGTTAGTTGCAAGCTGAGCGCAGTCTCCCATAAAATCATTGCTTGCCTGCACAACGGGTAAGAATGTGTTCCCCTTGTTTGTTGATGTACCACATGACAGTTGTGTTGTCTGTTAGAATCAACACCTGCCCTGGAAGAAGTAACTTCTTGAAAGCCATTAATGCAAACTGGACTGCTAACATCTCTTTCATGTTGATATGTAGATGCTGTAGTCTGGCAGGCCACTTGTCTTGTATCCACTTTTCATTTAGATGAGCTCCCCAAGCAATGTCTGAGGCATCTGTCGTTAGAATCTGACTCGCCTCTGGCCGGGTCACAGAGAGTCCCTTGTTTAGGTGACATTCCTGAGCCCACCACAAAAATTCCTTGTGAATGCAAGGTATTATTTGAATGACAGTGTCCAATTCCTGGCAGTGCTGTGTCCATACATTTTTGAGATACCATTGCAGCTTCCTCATATGCAGTTTGGCATTGGGAAGCACCAGAATACAAGATGCCATGAACCCTAAGGCTTGAAGGACTGTCCTTGCAGTCAGCCCGGACTGAAGAGATAGGTGATGGAAGTAACTGGAAAGATTCTTTTGTTTGTCCGGGGTTAAAAAGGCCATCTGGGCTGCTGTATTCAGTCTCACACCCAGAAAGCACATGTCTTGAGAGGGTACTAGACTGGACTTTATTTCGCTCACAGAATACCCTAGGCATCTTAGCACTGCTATCACATATTCCAAATGCTGTAAAGGTCTTCCTTTTCTTGAGCCAGAATCAGGCAGTCGCCCAAGTCAGGATAGATTTGAATTCCTTTTACTGTGAAGTAAGCTATCACTGGAGCCAGAAGCTTTGTGAATACTCTGGGCAGTAGATAAGCCAAAGGGCAATGCAGAGAACTGATAATGAGAATTTCCAGCTCGAAAACGCAGATACTTCCTGCAACTTAGTCTGATAGGCACATGAAGGTAAGCTTCCTTGAGATCTAAAGTTACCATCCAGTGATCTTTGCCCAGCAGAGGTAAAAGCTGTTGTAACGTCAACATTTTGAACTTGGGAATGTCCAGATAAGTGTTGAGGATAGATAAATCCAAAATTGGTCTCCACGTGTTCCCCTTCTTCGGTACTAGGAACAGGCGAGAATAAAATCCTAGGCCCCTTTCTGGCACAGGAACTGGCTGAATGGCCCCTATTTGGAGCAACAGAGAAATTTGCTTGTGAGCCTCTTGTCTTTGTAGAGGAGGAATGTCTGGCATGCCTTTGAAAGGAGGCAAGGTATGGAAATAAAACCTGTAACCGTGGTGAATGATATCCAGAACCCATCTGTCTTGGGTAATTAAATCCCAATTTTCTTTGAAAAGAGACAGCCTTCCTCCCAAAGGTGCTGCCAGGCGAGAATGTACTGGCAGCTGAAAAGGCAGGTCATTGGGTCGGTTTACGAAAGGACTGACCCCTGCCCTCACCAGAAGTCTGAGCAGGTGAACTCCCTGTTCTAGGCCTAAAAGAACCTTGAGCTCTGCCCCTACCACGTCTAGACCTACCCCTAGACTGGGAATCATAAGCAGGATATGTCCATCCCTTAGTAGGCCAATTTCTACTAAACTTTGGAGGCTGCACCTGCAAAAAATCCTTAACAGTTTGCATAGACTTAGCCTTGTCCTCCATTTTCTTTAAAACTGCTTCCACAGGCGAACCAAACAACACATCAGACTGTAAAGGAGCATCCAAAATCCTTGTCTTAACATGCTCAGCTAAATTCTGATCTCTCAACCAGGCGTGCCTACGAAGAATAGAACCAGTGGCAGCCACCCTCAAGGAGGCCTGCACAGCATCAAAACCACACTGCAAGGAATGCTTACCCACCTGTTCAGACACATGAACTAAATCCTGCAACTCTTTACACTCAATACCTTCAGCCAGAGCATCCACCTTAGACTTCAATTGTGAAAGGAGATAATTCTGATATTTTAACATGTGAAACTGACAATTCAACGCCCTCATGGCTAAAGTGGAAGAAGTATACACTTTCTTTCCCCATCTATCCAAAGCCCTTGCCTCTTTATCAGGAGGAACAGGATTTTTAACAACAGAAGCCTTCACACCCTTAGGCCCCTGAGAGACAGTTTCCGGATCTGCCCTAGGACTCTTAAAAAGATACTTATGAGCCTCAGGCACCCTATAGTACCTATCCGGTTTAACTGGGGCAGGAGGCAAAGAATCAGGATTCAGGGAAGCCTCTGCAAAAACATCTTCTACCACATTCAGAACAGGAGGTATAGCTAAAGGCCTATGCTGGGGTAAAAACAAGAATTCCCTAAGCCTCTTCCTGGAATCAGAGAAATCTTGACCTTCCCATTTAAAATGCTCCCTCATGGAATGCAGAGTCTCTGAAAATGAAAAATCCTCAGGAGGCTTAGCTGAAGGAGTAGAATCATCCACATCAGAATCAGAATAAGGAGGATACTCCTGCAAGTCTTCAGCCGAAGACTCAGAAGCCTCCGAACATTGCTCAAAACTCTCAAACTCAGGTTCCACCCTAGGCCTCTTATCAGGAGGGGGCATAGAACCTCTAATCATAGTAATCAAATCCTCTGCCATTTTTAGCATATGCTTCTTAGGCAAAGACCCTGACACACTCGGAGAAACCCCCACTGAAGCTAAACCAGGCCTGCCTCTTAAAGAAGCCTTGGAAACAGAAGGGGAGGCCCTAACCACCTTAGGAAGAGGGGGAAGAACAGCCACCTGAGAAGCCCCTTCAGCCTGGCCTACTTCCTGAGAGGACACATCCTGTAACAGTAAAGTCTCTCCCTGAGACTCCAAAGAAACTCCTGGCAAAACCTCCGGCTCCACTGAGCCTTCTAAAGAACCGACGTCCGGGACTGTCGGTTCCTCCACTCTAGGCTTTGTTGCTTTGTCCTTGCGCTTTTTGGCCGAAGCGGGCGTCGGAGCATCCGACGGCATTTTATAATTACAACGCTTCCCAAAAACTAACCTGGCACAGTCTAACCTTCTCTTAATAGTGCGTTTGTTAAATCTAGCACAAGAGCGGCATCCAACAACGGCGTGCTCAGGCCCTAAACAAGGTATACACAAAGTATGGTAATCCCTATGAGGTATCTGTTTCCCACAAGAAATACAGTTATTCACTTTTTCTGACATCCGGTTAAATACTGAGGCAAGAAAAACCAAAATATTCCCAACGGGTACTTAGCCAACTTTGATTCGGTCTGAAACTCTGACTTCAGAAACTTTCAGAACGCCAACCTGCACTCGCAAAACTGCTTCTGCATCGGACCATGCGGCAAAAAAGACTGAGGATATGATGTCGGTCATGCGCATTAGTACCCTGACGTACTGACGTCAGTCTAATGCGCCTTGACCGACGTCAGCCATATACTTTGGTATTCGGGCCGACTGGACAGCGGACTACCCAATAGTTAGGACTGCAGCAATGTGGAATGAAGAACATCTTGTTTGAAATAGGTTATCAAATGAATTTGCTTTTCTGGCGTGAGGTAAGTCATATGGGAAGTTATATTCAAGCTTGCTGCCAGGAATGTAATTTGTTGACAGGGTACCAGTTGTGATTTATTTTCGTTTATGGTGCACCCCAGACAAGTTAGAACCCTTTTTACAAACGCCAGATGATTCAAAAGTATGCCCTGGCTTTCTGCCTGAATTAGACAACTGTCTAGGTATGGGTATATTTGAATACGTCTTTGCCTGCAAAATGCAATAACTGAAGCCAGGCACTTTGTGAATACCCTGGGCGCAGTAGCCAAGCCAAAGGGCAGTGCAGAGAACTGCTAATGCGTGCAGCCTGCTTTGAGGCATACATATCTTCTGCAAGATTCCCTGATTGGGATGTTCAGGTATGCTTTTTAAATCTAGTGTTGATAACCAGGCGTCCTTGCCTAGCATAGGAAGTAATTGGTGAAGAGTCAGTATCTTGAATTTTGGAATCTCCAGAAAGGTGTTTAGAGTAGGCAGGTCCAGGATTGGACGCCATGATTTGTCTTTTCTGGGTACCAAAAAAAGTCTGGAGTAGAAACCTTGTCCCTTTTCATCCCTTTTCCTCTTCTGGTACCAGATGAATAGCCCCTATGCTTAAGAGGGAAAGTACTTGTTTTTGAGCCTCTGCCCACTAATTTGGGGGCAGGTCTGGCCACCCATTTGGTGTTGGCAACGTTTGGAAATGGAATCTGTATCCCTGGGACATTATATTTAAAACCCATCTGTCCTGGGTTATGAGTTCACAGTTCTTCGCATGAAGAGCAATCTTTCCCCTCAAAGGGGCGGTGAAAAGATAAGTGCTTGGGAATTTTAAAAGGAAGCCATTGAGACTGTTTACCATAGGGGGTGTCTTGTTATTTCCAGATTTGGTAGTGGAGGCCCCCCACTGCTTAGTTCTGAGAGTCCCCTGGGACTGAAACCTGGGGTTTTTGCTGTGTCTGGGTTTGGCTTGAGAAGACCTGGAAAGGACCAATTCTTAGTAGGCCAGTGCCTACTAAATCTAGGTGGTTGCACTTGTAAAAAATCTTTTTAAGAACTTCTTCAGCCTTGTTGCCAAACATGCGGTCCTGATTTAAAGGAGCATCCAACAATTTAGCTTTAACATGATCGGGCAAAGACTGCTCTTTAAGCCAAGCATGCTTTCTAGGCACAGATCCAGTAACAGCAACCCAGCAAGAGGTTTCTAAAGAATCAAAACCACATTGCAAAGTATGTTTTCCAACTTGCTCAGCAGAATGCATTAAGTCCTGTAAATCTTTATTTTCCACACAGTCAGGAATCAACATCATTTTCTGTTTAAGTAGTCCAATAACACGTTGCTGATATTTTAACATATGAAATTGGCAGTTTAAAGCTCTGATTTCCAAGGGTGCAGAAGTATAAACCTTTTTACCCCATCTATCCAGTGCCCTGGAGTCTCTACCAGAAGGGGTAGGATTTTTAGCAGTAGAAGCCTTAATGCCTTTGGGCCCTTGAGAAATAGTCTCTTGATCTGCAAAAGGATTTTTGAAAAGGAACTTGTGGGACTCAGGAACCCTGTAGTATCTGTCAGGTTTACTAGGAGCAGGAGGCAGGGAATCAGGGGCCAAACTGGATTTCGAGAAAACATCATCAACAATGTCTAATACAGGAGATATAGCCAAAGGCCTACGCTGAGGTAGGAGGAGGAAATCCCCAAGCCTCTTTTTTGAATCAGAAAATTCCTGGCTTCCCAGTGAAAATGCTCCCTTAAAGTATGTAAAGTTTCTCCAAAAGAAAAATCCTCAGGAAGGGAAGCAGAGGAAATAGAATCCTCTGCATCAGAATCCTCATAAGTAGGTATGGACAAATCCAGGTCATTAGAAGAGTCAGAAGAAACAGAATCCTGATCAGAAGATTCATAATCAAGCTCAGCCCTAGGCCGCTTAGAGGGGGGGGGGGGTTGACTACCCCTGATTAGAGTTATTAGATCTTAAGCCATTTTTATCATTTGCTTTTTAGGCATAAGGGCTTGAGCATGTGTGGCCTGGGCGCCAGTTTCTTAGACATGGATTGAGATTTAGGCCTTAGTAATGAAGGAGGTGTCGATTTAATATGCAAGTCTGTAGGCCTGAATACACCCTCAGAAGCTGGTGTCCGCACAGCAGCTCCAGACCCATCCAAGGTAGAGACATCCACGGGTTCCATAGTTGAAGAATCTCGCGGCATACCGGACTCCGAATGGGTCTCAGTAGAGGCCTGCGAATCAGAAGTAGTGGGTATCAGGGGCTGCGAAAGCGCCTCGCTGAGTACCGGTGAACTGGTGACTGGCTTAGGAGAAGCGTCGTCGGCAGTTTTGGACCTCGGCGACCTGTCTCTGTCTTTATCTTTGCGTTTTTTTGGAATCCCAGTAGTCGGATGGCTAACCAACAACATTTCCAGATAATTAAACCGAAAACCGAAATATTTAGAGGCAAAAATATACCAATGACGGACAGTGCACTGATTAAATAAAGCACAAAACCGACAGCAAGGTATGTTGTGGTCAGGGCCTAGGCAAGGAATACAGTACGAATGAAAATCTTTAAGAGGTATTTGCTTTCCACAAGTAATGCAATTAACTTTTACTGACATCGGTAAGGAGCAAGAAAAGGTTTCCCCAACGGGGTACTTAACTTTAAGTAGAAGACTTCGGTTGTGAAACTCGAAAACAAAAATTTCAGGAGTTGGCCGACCGGCACTTGCTAACTGCTTCGGGCACCGCACAGCAATAAAAACTGATGTAATGGTGTCGGCTGCATGTTTTATACCCCTGACTATCTGACGTCATGGAAGAAGGGACAGCAACCGACGCAGGACCCAAGACTTTGTTAATCAGGCCGACTGAGGGCAGCCTGCAAGCAGATTACCCAAATGTAATGACTGCAACAGTGAAACACGAAGAACATCAGGGGGATGAAGTTTTCATTGAAACTGTCTGCCAGTAGGTTGGCTATATCTATGGCATTTATGTATGTGGTATTCTTGACCACCAATTCAGAGCAGATTTGGGAGTTACCTTTGAAATTGCAGATGTATGCAAAGAAGGCCTTGAGATGGTCCTTAGTGGATGTGGCCAATATGGACTCGAAGTTAGCCTTAAAGGATTTCACCAGTGACCTTATTTGCTTGTTCAGACAAAGGACAGATTGCTTCCAACTTGGCAGCTGCTCCTTCTTGGTCTCGGACAGCAATTTTTTCCTTTTATTATAGAGTCTGTTTATTGCTACTGTCCACCAGACAGGTTTACTCTTCCTTGAGGAAGATGATTTGATCCTGTCAGGTATTGCTGAGTTCATGCAGCTATATAGGTGCTCATATAGTTTTTGGTGTAGGCTTGGACATTAGTGCTTCTTCCAACTGAAGGGATGGTATGAGGAAAAATAATTGATTTCAACGACTGGCTGTCTTTCTGGTGTCATTCTAAGGGAATTCAGTATTTGTCAGCTTGAGAAGGCATGGTTAATGGACCACTCTGCTTTGCCAAAGGTGGTCTGCACCATTCCCCTGTAGGCTGGTGTTCCTTCACGTGCAGATCATGAAAGATAAAATCCTGAATCCCCTACCATACCTAAGCCAGCTATAGGTCACCCTCCATGTCCCAAGAAGCTCACAATGCATCCTTGGACTGACTGCAGACACCATTCAAACTAACACCATTCTCAAGGGAGTCTTTAATTACCACTCTGTAGACTGGGAATCCTACATGGCCTCAAAACTACAAGCACAGAGATTCCTAGACTTCCTAAATACAAACACCCTTGACCAAATGGTGAATACGCCCACTACAGGCTCCAAAGTACTGCACCTTGTGCTCACGAATACTGGAGAATGTTGCATCCCACCAATGTCACATCCTCCCTGGTAAGGTTCGACTATAAAGCGGTCTCCTATGAAATTAAAATCAACTCTCCAATCCCATTAAAACCAGTAACAGACCTATTCCAAGGCAAATTACATTTTATTAAGTGATGGTTTGTCAAAACTGAATGCCCCTCCAAACTTCAAGAACACAGCAGCCTATGCTGAACTGCTCTCCATACACCATGTCAATGGCTGCATAGAGGCTGCTGTACCTACCAGAAGTAAGCCCAGGATTAGCCCCAGAAGCAAACCACTCTGGTATCATCTCAAATTAATCAGGATATACAACAAAAGGAAAAAATATATGGCAAAAATCAGGAAGGGTAATTCATCTCGCCAAACTACATAGGCAACTAAGACAGCTACATAGGTTAAGCAAAGTCAACTTTGAGATCAGGATAGCCTCCCAGGTGAAAATAACCATAAGACCTTCTTCAGCTATGTCAGAAACCTCAAGTGCAGCAGACAGTATTGTGCTAACATGGTGGTTAATGCAGACATATTCACTAGTGACAGAGAAAATGTTAGTGGACAAATGCATTTCCAACTTTACCACCCTGTTACCCAAACCATCTCTCCAAAAATATTCTCAAATGTAAACCCTCCAGTTACAACTAGGGAAGCATGTATTGGCTGCACTCACTAAAACCAAAAACACAGCTTCATTGGGTCCCAATAACATCCCAGGATTCCTCCTGAGGAGTCTAAAATAAGACTTATCAGGGCACCTGGAGTCATTATTTAACCATAGTCTTAAAACAAGCTTTATGTCACATGAATAGAAGACTCCAATAGTTATCCCCCTTCACAGGGTAGGATCTTCAACAGATCATGGAAACTACAGACCCATTTATTCTGGTTATCACTTGCAAAGCCATGGAAAGATTTATCAACAAGGACATACGAGACCTCAGCACTGGATCCATCCCAGTTTGGCTTTTGTCAAGGGACAGTCATGCTTACTGAATTTGGTGGACTTCTTTGAAAGGGTCAATAAGGCAATGGATGATGGGAAAATTATGTATACTGCCTACTCAGATCTGGCTAAAACATTAGATACGATACTCCACTCCGGCATTGTCAACAAACTTACAATACTAGGTGCAAATCCCTTCCTAACTGCTAGGATAGCTGGCTGGCTCATTGATAGGACCGAAGAGGTTAGAAATGTTGAGGTCACTTCCACAGAGAGGCCATTCACCAGTGCAGCCCCCAGGGCTCTGTTCTAGGCCCACTCTTTGGCATTTATTTCTCTAATGTCAAAGGCCTCTGTATAACCAACTTCACAGATGACTGCAACTGGGAGCAGTCACTGAATCCCATCAACTAACAAGACAGTCTAACAAAGACAAATGCTTTGTTCAAAAACCATGACTTAAAACAAGAAATGCACTGTAGTACCTTTTGGGAGTTCAGCCACCCTGGGTAACTATGTCATCAATAAAACACTATTCTCTATGATTGTTGTTATTCTCATTAAAGATCTGCATCCAAAATCCTAATCTCTCCTTATTTCATGAGCTTCCTCCTGTTTCATCATCATCCCTTTCCAGTAGCAGAGAGTATTTTAGGAACCAAGCCAACAAGGGAATGATGAAATTCGGCCAATAGGGATGACTGCAATTAGGGGTACAGACAACAGGCAAGGGGGTCTGGAATTTAATGGAGAAAACTGACAAAGGAGCCAAGGTGTTGGGAACAAATAATTAGAGAGAAAATGGTAAAAGAATGGGAAGAGGTCAAGACCATATTTGGTCTGCAAGCTATAGACTGCCTTCCCGATCAAGGATTGATATCAGAGTATAGGCAAAGAGAAAGGAATAGGAGGATCCTAAGTGAAAGACCAGCACTGACAGAGATTTTAGTAGAATCCAAAACGGAAGCTTTTGTTAAAAAAGGCATAATTATAGTAGGGCATATAAAACACTGCATGAAAACTATAGCAATCAATTAAAAGAGGTCAGAAAGGATTGGGAAGACAGATTGGATAAGCCATTTACTATGGAATAAAGGAAGAATATGCATAAGCTTGGCTTCCAAATATACAAAGTCTAGAAAATTTAGGAGTTTTGCTCCCAAGTGTTTGCATAGGTATTTGTATATACTAAGACAACAATAAATTTTCCCAAGGTAGATTACATATGTTGGAGGTGTGGTGGGGAAGAAAAAGGTAATTGGGAACATATTTTCTGGAGGTGTAATGAGCTGGCAGACCTAAAAATTCCCTGCAGACTATTCTGAAATACTGGGTGTGCAAATTGGTGCGACTAAGGAAATTTTTTGAGACGTGATACAGACTCGGAATTGCCTAGACAAAGTAAGGCCTTGCGGAGTTCAATTCTGGTGGCAGCCAAAAAAATAATTACTAGAAAATGGAAATCAAAGTCTAAACCAACCATTCTATATGCAGTGAATATAATAACAGAATTAAAATAACTGAAGTGGGATCTTTAGAAAAGGGTAGAGAAAAAAATGGGAATTGTGGTAATACATGCAGTATAATGTTTTGGAGGAAGAATGAGGCTTAAGGGAAGGCAGGAATTGAATGAACAATATAATGGTTGAAGGACAATGACTGTACAGAAGATTGTATGTGATGTATAATGCTTGCAACTGAAAATATGTCAATAAGATTTGTTTTTGCTTACATAAAGGTATGGTTGCCTAGGTCACACGTGATAATTCAATAAAGATATTCCTTGTTTAATTAAGAAAGAAAAGTTGAAAGTCAGGATCTAGGAACTCATGTAGATAGTAATCTGTGTCCAAGGTAGTAAGAAAATCCTTCTATATTGCTCAGTGTGTAAGCATAGGTATGGCATCTTGGTCCAGACAATTCATTATACTCCTCACAAAGTATCTGAGCAGAGACATGCAGCAACTAGAACGTTCACAAGTTCATAAATAAAAAAAAAAACAACACTGGGAGGAAACACAATATCCTATGCAGATTGCATCAAAGCCCTGTCTCTTTACTCATTATCATACAGACTTGAGAGTTTCTTTGCCTGGCATACAAGCATCCGCAGACCCTGTTCTGATTAACCTTCTGCACATCCACACAACAGCATTAGAACTACTAGATCAAGAGAGTTAAATTTTGCTTGAGACAAACTATGATGGAAAGACAAACATGGTTTGCAGAGAACTCACATTCTTTGATACAGGCCCCCCATCTATGTGAAGCAGAGTTCCTCCTTATTCCCATTTACGTGCAACTTGGGCCAATGGAGTTGTAATCAGAAATTCACCTTTGGTCAGGTGCCATTGTCTCTGATGGAGAGGTAATCAGTATATCACCCTCTACATGAATCAAATTTGTGGGTCACATTTGGTTTGCACAGATCCCGCTGTAGTGGTGCTGTGGTAGCGTTGTCACCTCACAGCAAGACGTTGTCCCATTCGATTCTCAGCTAGAGCGTCTTCTGTGTGGAGGCATGCGTGAATGAGCGTGCTATTGTTGAAGGTTGTGCGTCAGGGCTGGTAACTCGGCACGTAAAAATCCACTACCAAACATTAGCAAACCGGAGTTCCGCTGTGGCGATCCCTAACCGGGATAAGCCGAAAGACACAACAACATTTGGTTTGCACAGCTTGACTTGTAAGGGCCCAGCATTAGCTGGCCTAGTATAACACCTATGAACCTGGCTCCAGACAAGCAACTAACTTATCTTCTCCTTGTTCAGTCTGGCGAGTGGGGCATGTATATGTCATACAATGGAATCTTCTATTACAACAGTCCTGGGTAATGTGTTAGCTTGTCTTATGGGCTTTGCTGTTGGGGCTCCAGTGGGTTTAGGAGTACGTGTGATGTTTGATATTGCTTTAGGTGATGGCTTTACAGATTGCTGAGGATTGGTAATACCATGTATAGGCTTAGGAGGTCTTTGAGGTTTGGGAAGATTGTTTTTTAGTGACTCAGCATAGGTTGGTCTGTGTGTGCACTGGACACTGAAAGATATAGTGCCTGTGTTCTTGACAACCTTGTTTGTTTTCGAGATTTTTGCTTCCAATGAAAATGTGTGTGTATGAACATGTACATCATGGTCCCCCACCCCTTACAAAATGGCCCCTTGGCTCAGTGTGATCGATCCAAATGACAAAATGAAACGCGTATTATGGACATTGAAATAAGCTTTAGTCAAATTCAGGAAAATCATTCTTAATACACCCAAAAATAGGAACAGTCATCCATGAATATGTTACATGACTAAGGGAACTTGTAATAAACTATGAATTCAAGCCATCAACCTACCTAAAAAGAGACAAGGGAAAGACAATGCAAAAGAAAAATAAGGAACAGTAGCCAGAGGGAAGGACAAAATTTAAGTTGTTCAAAGGATCTGGAGAGTTTCCTTGAATCAAAAAACTGGTACACACTACATACTTGTATGCACTGTTTCAGCACAACATCTTTTAGAAGCAGATAAATCCATTCCTCCAGTACACCTACCAATACAACAGCAAATTACCCAAATCAGCTCCAGTGACTGGAAGGAAATTAAGTTGCTATTAAAGAGAAAATTATAAGCATAAGTGTTCAAAACAATTATTTCCTGTCAAATTATTGCACACACGTCATTTTATTTCACCATTATCTAGAAAATGTTGCATCATTTATGGAACAGTAATGGGCAGAGGGTGAAGCAGAAAGGGATCAGGACCGTACTGCAAAATCTCTCACCAGAAAGTACAGTTTTGTACCTACCATAAATGTAGATGTTCGAGTGTATACCCTGCTGCAGTCACACTTGGGTTATCCTGCCATCAGGCG
Organism: Protopterus annectens; assembly: GCF_019279795.1. Taxonomy (NCBI): domain Eukaryota; kingdom Metazoa; phylum Chordata; order Ceratodontiformes; family Protopteridae; genus Protopterus; species Protopterus annectens. The sequence goes on along the minus strand of NC_056743.1, from coordinate 1,300,988,691 downwards.
GTCCCGCAGTCGGCCCGATTTCCAAAGTCTTGGTCCAGCGTCGGTTGCTGTCGCTTCTTCCCTGACGTCAGTGCACCAGGGGTATATCAGAGGCATCCGACACCATTTTCTTCAGTTTTTCTTGCCCCAGATATCAGGTCCCCTAATAGGTAGGCAAAATGTATATATATGTTCAGCTAGTTCAGAGGGGATGGAGGGAGGGTAACCTGGACTGCAGTAGGGTATACACTCGAACATCTACATTTATGGTAGGTACAAAACTATACTATGTTCATCGTGTTACCCTGCTGCAGTCATCACACTTGGGTAGAATCCCAAAGCTAAGGATGGGTGGTGGAGTCAAACCGGGTTAGAGGAGGCCAGAAGGCCCTGCAAAACTGCAGTGGCGAAGCCAGCTCTAGTCGTAGAGTAAAGTGGTAAGTGGTAATGCTTGTTGAAGGTGTGTACTGAACTCCAAGTTGCAGCTTCCAGAATATCCTTGGTTGGCACCCCCCCCCCCCTGAGGTAGGCTGTAGATGTAGCTGCTGCCCTGGTAGAGTGGGGCCTTATGCTAGCAGGAACTGGTTTTCCATGGTGGGTGTAGCAAAAATGTATGCAATGTCCTATCCTTTTGGAAATGGCCTGTTTTGAGATGGCCTTTCCTTGTGATGCTGTAGCATAGGATACAAAAAGCTAGTCAGATTTTCTGAAAACCTTAGTTTTATCCAAGTAGTAACGTAGCTGCCTGTGAACGTCCAAGGAATGTAGGAGTCTCTCCTTTGTTCTGTGGATTTGGAAATAAGGTGGGTAAATGGATGGTTTGATTTAGAGCCAAACTGGATACCACCTTAGGCATAAAGGAGGGGTTAGTTCGTAGAGAAACTCTGTCTTTATGAAAAATGAGGAAAGACTCTACTGCCGTTAGTGCATGAAGCTCTGAAACTCTTCTCGCTAAAGTAATTGCTAGCAGCAGGGCAGTCTTCCATGATATAAACTTTAAGTCAGCTGAGAAAGCTGGCTCAAAAGGAGGTAGCGTAAGTTTTTCCAGAACAAAGCTGAGGTCCCAAGTAGGTGTTGGTGCTCTCCTGGGAGGCCTAATGTTTTTGGCCCCTCTGAGAAACTGCCTTAGGAGTGGATGTGAAAATAAGGGAGGATCCGTGTTGTAGTGAGCTGAAATAGCTGAGCGGTGGATTTTAATAGATGAAAAAGAAAGCCCTTTGTGTAGCGTGTCTAAGTTAAATATTGCAAAATCTGAGTATGTCAGGCTGAAGGGTATTTTGGCCTTTAGCTTGGTTCCAGGCGCAAAACCTTTTCCATTTGTCTGAGTAGGCTTTCCTGGTGCTGGGCCTCCTGGCCTCCAGAATAACATCCATAACAGCTTGTGAGAGAGGAGCTGGCTGGTTGCTTAGGTGATTTGCCATGCAGCCAAGTTTAAGGTTTTGAGTTGGCTGTGTAGAATCTGATTGCCTTGGGTAATTTGTGGTAGAATCCATGGTGGGCCCTGGGTCATATTCCTTAATAGTGGGTACCAGTGCTGGCGTGGCCAGTCTGGAGCAATGAGTATCATTCGGGGTCTCTCCATCCTGACTTTCAGCAGCACCTTTGTGAGAAAGGGTAATGGAGGAAAGGCATATACTGTCAGCATTTTCCAACTGAATGAGAGTGCGTCCACTTTCCAAGCTTGATGGTGAAAAGTCCTTGTGCAAAATTTTGTTAGTTGATAGTTTTGGGGGCTGGCAAATAGGTCTATGTCTATGACTGGGAGCCCCCATTTTTGAGTTATCATTGCAAATACTTGTGGATCCAGTTTCTACTCGTGGGGATCCATGATGTTTCTGCTTAGGTCGTCTGCCAATGTGTTCTTTTTCCCTGGCAGGAACTGAGCTTGTAATTGAACTTGGTAAGCCAGTGCTGTGTTCCACAAGGTCATTGCTTGCCTGCATAGAGGGTAGGAGCGTGTACCCCCTTGCTTGTTTATGTACCACATTACTGTGGTGTTGTCTGTTCTTATGGTAAGCTGTCCTGGATGTAAGAAGTCCTTGAAGGCTGTCCGAGCATTTTCTACAGCTAGCATTTCTTTTTGATTGATGTGCAGATTCCTTTGATCTGCAGTCCATATGCCTTGAATGTACCGTCCTGCCATGTATGCCCCCCAGGCATAGTCCGATGCATCTGTTGTCATAGTTTGCCTGGCTGGGGGTAAGGTGAAAGGCTGACCCTTGCTGAGGTAACATGCCTGTGACCACCATAGGAACTCCTGTTGAAGGCAGGGAATGAGAGATATCATGGTTTCCAAGCTGTGGCTGTGTTGAGTCCATACGCTTTTTAGATACCATTGTAATTTCCTCATATGCAGTTTTGCAAATGGTATTAGTAGTATGCAAGATGCCATGAAGCCCAAGGCCTGCAGAATTTTTCTTGCAGGGAGTTGGGTCTTTGTTGCCATTGCTCTGAAGTATTGAGTTAATTGTAGTTGTTTGTATGGCGTCAGATAAGCCATCTGGGCCATTGTATTCAAGCTGGCACCCAGGAAATGTCATTTTGTGAGGGCACTAGTTTTGATTTCTTTTCGTTTACTGTGTACCCTAGGCAACTTTGAAGATGCTTTACAAAAGCCAAGTGTTGTAAGAGAATGTCCTTGCTTTCTGCTTGGATAAGGCAGTCGTCCAGGTATGGGTATATTTGAATTCCTCTTTGTCTGCAGTATGCAATTACTGGTGCCAGGTATTTTGTGAAGACCCTGGGTGCAGTAGATAAGCCAAAGGGCAGTGCAGAGAATTGGTAATGGGTTGAACTTGCAATGAAACGGATGTATCTTCTGCAATTTTGTCTGATAGGGACATGCAGGTATGCCTCCTTGAGGTCCAAAGTTACTAGCCAAGCTTTCTTGCCCAACATGGGAAGAAGCTGCTGTAGTGTTAGCATCTTGAATTTGGGTACTTGCAAGGTGGTGTTTAAAATTGAAAGGTCCAGAATGGGTCTCCAAGCATTGTCCTTTCTGGGGACTAGAAAGAGCCATGAGTAAAATCCTTGGCTTTGCTCCTGTGTAGGTACCAGTTGAATGGCTCTCATGTCCATGAGAGCTGTAATTTGTTTTTGTGCCTCTGCCCATTGATTTTGTGGCGGGTTTGACATTCCTTTTATCTTTGGCAAGGTGTGGAAATGGAATCTGTATCCTTGTGAGATAATGTCTAGGACCCATTTGTCCTTTGTGATGATGCGCCAGTTGTCTGCAAAAAGTGCTAATTTTCCTCCCAGAGGAGCTGCCAAGAGAGTTTTGCTTGGCAGTTTGAGGTACAAGTCATTGTGTTTGCCTTCTAGTAGTTTGTGGCCTGTCTTTTCCTCCCTTCTGTGTTGCAGTGCCCCATTGGCGGGGTTTGTAAGGGATTTGTGCTTGTCCTCTGCCCCTTGGGTGCCTGTATTTACCCCTCTGTGGTCTGTCAGAAGCTGGAAAGGACCAATTTTTTGTTGGCCAATTTCTGCTGAAGCATGGGGGCTGTACTTGTAAGAAATCTTTGACCGTCTGCATAGATTTTGCCTTATCCTCCATTTTCTTTAAAACCTCCTCTGCTTTAACCCCAAATAAGACATCCTGCTGTAAGGGTGCATCTAGTAACTTTGCTTTAACATGATCAGGCAGAGATTGTTCCTTTAACCAAGCATGCCTATGTATAACAGACCCAGTAACAGCTGCTCTAGAGGAAGCTTCCAAGGCATCAAAACCACATTGTAAAGTATGTTTGCCCACCTGTTCAGCTGCATGCAACAGATCCTGCATTTCCTTGAATTCAGACTGTTGAGGGTGCATGCCCATCTTTTGTTTTATTTGAGACATTAGGAATTGCTGGTATTTAAGCATGTGAAATTGACAATTTAGTGCTCTCATAGCTAGAGTAGCTGAGGTGTAAACCTTCTTCCCCCACCTATCTAGTGCTCTGGAGTCCCTTTCAGAGGATACAGGATTTTTAGCCATAGAAGCCTTAGCCCCCTTGGGACCCTGGGAGATCGTCTCTGGATCAGCAACAGGGCTTTTGTATAGGAATTTGAGAGTCAGGCACTCTATAGCATCTATAATGGTTTGGCTGGAGCAGGAGGCAGAGAATCTGGATTTAGACTAGATTCTAAGAAAACATCATCCACAATGTCTAAAACTGGGGGGATAGCAAGGGGTCTGTGCTGGGGGAGTAAAAGAAACTCTTGGAGCCTTTTCTCTGAGTCGGAGTAGTCCTGACCTTCCCAGTGGAAATGTTCCCTCATGGTATGTAAGGTTTCCCCAAAGGAATAATCTTCAGGGGGAGAAGATGAGGGAATGGAGTCTTCAGCATCAGGATCTTCATAAGGGGGAAAGGAGTACTCCTGTTCCTCAGAGGAGCCTGAGAAAACAGACACTTGATAAAAGGAGGCTCAATCCTCCTCTTGTCTAGGCCTTTTGTCGGGGGGGGGGGGTTGGGAACCCCTGATCAAAGAAATTAAATCTTCAGCCATTTTAAGCATCTGTTTCTTAGGCATAGGGCCTTGACCTGGAGACTGAAGAGTAGTCGTTTTTGGTATTAGAGGAGTCTTAAGCTTAGCATAAGATTTTATGGTGAGAGTAGTCGGTCTGAAGACACCTTCAGAAACCAAAGGTGTTTCTACAGCACCGGCTTCTCCTACTGCAATGTCGGTAGGGCCTAAAGAAAATGGCTGCGTCGGCCTAGACCTCTCTGCTGGAGAGTCTGACGCGGTCTGGGGATCCAATTCAGCGGTAGCCAGGGGCTGCGTAGGTGCCTCACTGAAAACCGGAGAACCGGCGACTGGCCCAGCCGAGGCCTCGGAGTCTGGCTTGGATCTAGGCTGCCTTTCTTTATCTTTGCGGTTTTTATGCACGCCTGTAGTCGTTTGCTCCGACAGCATAGTGTAATTAAATTTCCTAACGAAGTAGTGTCGTGCGAAATCAAAGCGTCGCTTAATTGTTCGCTTATTGAAAATAGCACAAAACCGACAACCACTGATGTCGTGGTCTGGGCCTAGGCAAGGTATACAAAAAGAATGAAAGTCCTTATGAGGTATTTGCTTCCCACAAGAAATGCAATTGTTAACTTTTTCTGACATTGGACTGAGGCAAGAAAAGGTTCCCCAACGGGGTACTTAGCTTTGAAGACTTCGGACTGAAACTCGATTCGAAAATCTCAGGTGTCGGCCGACCGGCACTTGCGAACTGCTTCTGCTTCGGGCACTGCACGGCAAGAAAGACTGGAGAAAATGGCGTTGGATGCCTCTGATATACCCCTGGCGCACTGACGTCAGGGAAGAAGCGACAGCAACCGACGCCGGACCAAGACTTTGGAATTCGGGCCGACTGCGGGACCACCTGACAGCAGGATAACCCAAGTGTGATGACTGCAGCAGGATAACACGATGAACATCAGGGGAAACAAATGGGCTGCAAGGCAAAAGCTGATGGTCCCATTCACAAAAGATCAGCAGAAATACTTCAAAAATGCTTATGTTCATGCAAGAGAGAGAACACATCGCAGAACACTCAAAGTTGTTCAGCAGTGGCCCCCTACTGAAATGTCAGCACCCATAATGGTCACTGGAAAAAAAAAAAAAAAAAATACTGAAAATGCAGGGGAAGAGTGAATATCAAATATCCTTCTCCCTTAAACTTTTTTTTTTTTTTTTTGCAGGGAGGCAAGTCCCTGTACTCCCCAACCTTTGGTATGCAAACTCCAAAATCATCGCACTTTGGAAAAAAGATAATATTCCAAAAATTGACCATCTCTGACTAGGTATATGCAAGTCCAGTTTTTTGGCCAGTCTCCATATTTCAGGACTCTCTCATGTAAGTCCCGACATTTCACATGGCTTTGTTCAGCAGCACTACAACAATAACATGAGCTTTGACTCTGTAGAGACACGAGTTATATAAAATTAATAAATGATGAATGACAAAAAGTCCTTTTTCCTCAGTTATATCTAAAATGAACATCTGGAGGCAATTCTGAATTTAATTGGTAAAAATTACTCATCTGTCTCATGATGGCCTTGCGGAGTAGTGTGTGTGTTTGTGTGTGTGTAGCACAGAGGAGCAGGCTCAGAGATGGAACTTCTCAGCTGCCAACCAAAAACAAGTCAGCAAGTTTTGAAACATATAGGCCTTGGTTGGTGACTACTGTGGATGTAGACATCATCAACTAATTGCTCTGAATAGTGGGGCTTGTATTTGGAAAAGGGGTTGGCTTTGACAGACGCCACCAGCAATTTCCTTCCAGAAATTTCCTTTTGTAAAGGATAACATAACTTTGTAGTAGATTAAAAGTTATACATTTGTAGAATGGAAAATTATAAACTCATGCCAGTTATGAACATGACCCAGTGCCCTGACAGTTTTGAACACACAATTCTTACGAAAGTTAAAGGCTACTACAATGAAAGCTGAGTCAGCTGAACCATTTTTAGCACTTAATAAAATGGACTGCATTTATTCAACTGTAGTTTACTTCAGACTTCCCAAATACATTGCAATTTGCCATTTTTCATCAGCTCCCGGTTATAAAAACAGGAATATGCAGCACAACAAATGCCATTTGCTAGCAGAGTATTTTCAACATTTAACCTCACACAGAGGCTGACCTAATGAGTGTAATACACAATGAGGACAATAGCCACTTATTAACAAGATAAACAAACCAAAATACAATGTTACATTAAAATGTGTGCATATTTTTTAAGTCTGCGGGCAAACTGCAGATCAGATTCTCTGGTGATTCTTTACAATGAGGTAAAGCTTGAGCCTTGAGATGCTCCCATCACACTCTTGAAATGGTCTGCTTTTATCTCCATATTACTGCAGTTCAGAAAAGTTAACTGCATCAAACAATACCTCAGATTAACTCTTTCACAGATAGGTTATCCAGCAAATGCTCAAAATGGAACACTAGAAAATGAAAGCATGCAAATGCTAGTTACCCACAAAAATTACAGTGAAGACAGCGTGTTCCAGCCAATTAACTATGTAAGCAGTTTTTCAGTGCCAAACAAACGTGAGCAATGGGCTAGAAACAAAGTGTTATTCCAATACTAGAACCCAAATTTCTGTCTCACACATCACACTCTCTAAACAGATACCTCTACTAAGAGTTATAGCTTTAATCTTGGTGCCATCATTTTGTAAACCATGCTTTCCATTTCCTTCTTTACAGAGGCCTGCAGCTACTTCAACAGGAGAAAGGGAAGTGTAGTTGTTAAGATCACTTAGCTGATGCCCTTGGTTCAATGACCTCTCAATTCACACTTGCACACTGTAATTTTTTTTCCTGGTACCAGAACACGATTTCTTCTTCAGTTTCAGTTCTTGGTGCCTGCAGTAGACAGCATACAAATTTAGTTGTGTATCTGCATTCCCATTTTAATGTTTCATACTATGTACTTTACAAAATATATGCAGAATATATACACGCAGACTCAGAGAGAGGTGTCTTTAAAAACAAAACCATCAAATGCTACTCCTGATTTCTTAAATGGCTTGGTTACAGAACTTTTCAGAATGTTAAATTGCATATTCTTAGTGCTCCCATTTTTTTTAACAGAGGGCCAAGATCATAGGTATTTGTACACAACTTTTTCTTCAACTGTCTGCACTTCCATTTTCACAGGGCATTTAAAGAGGTAAGAAAGGACAGTCTCTGTATAACCAATAAGGAAATAGAACTTCTGTGGTGATAGCTTCTGAAGGAAAATTGGACAGATAATGATCATATTTGCTCGTCTCTTGATAACAATTTCATTGGCCTGACATCCATGAAATGTTCCATATATGAATCGTCGGATGAATACATCCTCTATAGTTCTCTCCGCTGCTCCACACTCATTATCCAGGTTACCTGCAATTAAAAATCAAAGACTTCATTTCCTTTTTCAGTTAAAACTCTTCAGCAGACAATATAGTCAATTACTAAAGCTATACAAATCCATACCATCAAACATTTTGTGGGTGTAAAACACAGTTATTAGTATGCCAGAATATTTTCAAACACATTTGTTCTCAACATGTGCCAGTATGTAGCTCAAAAATACACAAATCTAGACTACATATATAAAAACAGTCTTGCCAGGATGCACCCCCGAAAGGCAGCACATTGTCACAGCTGATTTAGATAGTACAATACCAGTGCTTGATTAGTCCTAATGTAGCACGAATTTCTGAAAGAAAGCTAGTTTCTCATAGTACTGTAGCCAGTCACTTCCAGACCAAAGTCAAACTACAATTGAGTGTATGAACCAACACATCGCACATAAAAACGATATCCATCAACCAAACTACTGTCCATTTGAACCACTCGCGCAACAAAAAAACTTTCAACTTTGTCTTTCTCTACTAAATACCTTTTAAGAAAACAATGACATTTGATACTGCAGGGTCGCCTCCTTCTGAATAATGTCCAACACAAAGAACTGTGGACTTCAGTGTCATCAGACTCAAGTTTCCAAAATGACTACAACCCCATACTGTAGTGTCAACCCTGTAATTACATTCTGGATCATTATTACAGAATGTATTATGTCAAGATGAGTATTCCAGCTCAGATTGGAAGGCATCAAAAATAACCACGTACTTCAGCTGACAGGTTTTCAAAGAGGCCATATTAAGGACTACTTTGTTTACATGTTATTACCCCACACACCTGAGTGGCAGACATCACTACGGCAACATTCTACTGTTCTAACAGTTCCCATCCCCCATCAACTGCTATCTTCACATCAGAGGATGTAATTATTGAATAAAGTGTCACAACCTCCTGAAGCATCTGCTTAGACAGAAATACGTGGCAAACTACAAATGTCCTCTGTGACATCTAGGTTTATAGTCAATGCTTGGAAATGTTACAATGTCATTCCAGTACTTGCACAGCAATATATTAAAGTCAGGAATTACAAATCACTGCTACATGTGCAACACAAATTGTTACTGTAGCACATACTGCTGCACAGGAAGCACCCCCACCAATGAGTCCAAAGAGGAACGAGTCCAAGTTATATGCCCAACGTCTGCAATAAAGTAAAAGGCAATGCAGGCATTACTCCAGTTAAATCACAAAATACTTCATATGTACAAACTTACTAGTATGTTGAGAGAGCCACCCTTTCCGGTGAGCAATATGATGAGGAGGGTTAGCTTCCTCATAAGTAACAGGCTTGTCTCCTTTCCCAACTCGAACTCGTGCTGCTCGATTCTGCAAACACAAAAAAAGACAACTAAATTAATCCAATAATTCAAAACGACCAAACCTTGCTTCAAGGTCCTACAAACCTACTCCCACACATGAATGTCTATGTTCATACTCATACAAAAGTGTTTATCAACTGAACAATTTCCATAGGAGGGGAGAACATTATTGAGTTTAAAAGAATACAAATGTTTCAGCATTAACTCTTGTGACACAGTCTGTATTTTCTGCAAATGAGAAATGCACTTAAAAAAAAAACTTGATCTGATGATGTCAATTTTCATTCATTCCTCAAAGGTATGACTTTGGATCTGACACTTGTATCTGACTCTGCCATTACCCTAGCTCATGGTAACCAATCTCTCAGGCTCTTTTCCCACCTAAAATGCACTATGCCCAACTTTCCTCAGATCTCGTTTGCCGCTTTAACAGCTAGACGTGGATGGCTGCAGCTGTCGGGCTAAACCATTCAGGTAAGTGAATACTCAAATATTTTTTTCTAGTCCTGAAATTAGATAAATATTCTTTTGCTAGAATTTTCTTTCTATTCCCTTATTAACTTTTACATTACCTTACACACTTGTTAGTGTGTTCTAACTGTTATTGGTAGGCCTTTTCTACTCCTTATTTCTTGTCTTTTCTATGGTGTTTTTGCCTTCTAGTTATTGCTGGTTAATGAATCCATCTTTTCCTTATGGTCAATTATTCTATTTTCTTAAAAAAAAAAAAAAAGGTTATGTACTTACCATAACTTGGCATCTGTGTTATCCTATGTCACTATTCATTACTCTTGGGTCTTGGATCCGATCTGGCACTTTACAGACAACTTCTAGGCTCCCGCTCCCTCCAATCTCATGATCTCTTGCTGCCCTTTAACCCCTCAGATCTAGTTTGCCCTAAGCTAAAAAGCAGCTAAGGAAGATCTTAACAACCAGATAGGGCATCTCCACATCCTCTAGATCCTACAGGACGGGAGATGGAGGGAGGGATACTGATGAACAGTGGCGTAGGATAACACAGATGCCAAGTTATGCTAAGTACATAACTCTTTATCTGATCTTACCCATGTCACTATTCCTCACTCTTGGGTCAGAGTCCTCAGCTACCCTAAAGCCTGGGCGATCTCATGAAGGACACGCTGAAGAACTGTGGAGCCAAAGGAAGCCCTATTCCTGGAGACAATGTCAATTTTGTAGTGACTAACAAAAGTGTGAGAAGACCAGGTAGCTGCTGCACAAGTGTCATCTACAGAATGGCGGACGAGGAAGGCAGCTGATGTGGCCATTGACCTAGTTGAATGAGCTTGGCACTGGTAAAGATAAACCTTTCGACGAATAAGCAAAGGAAATGCACATCAAAATCCAATGAGAGAGAGTTACTTTGGACACTGCCTGATCCTTCCTGTTAACAAAGAATGCCACAAACAGCTGATCAGACTTGTGGAAGTTCTTTGTCCTATGCAAGTAGAAATGTAGTTGTCTATGCACATCTAGCGTGTGCAAGACATATTCCCCTTTGTTAGAAAAATTTGGAAAGAAGACTGCCAATTGGATTGACTGGTTCAGATTCACTTCTGTACTAACCTTGGGTATGAATGATGGGTCAGTTTGAAGGGCCACCTTATCTTTATGAAAAACCATGAAAGGCAGTTTAATAGAGACTGCAACTTCCAAACCCATTTAGTTGAGGTTATGGCTACTAGAAAAGCAGTCTTCCATGACAAGAATTTGATATCACATGTGGCAGCAGGCTCAAAAGGACTCTTGTGTGACTGATTAGATCCCAAGGGGGAGAAGGATCCTTAACAGGGGGTCGGAGCAGAAAAAAACTTTAAAAAAGGTTATATACGTGACAGGAGAAGGCAGGTTCCTTGCAAACATGGAAGTTGGAAATAGCTGCCAACTGCACTGTGATAGTCGAAAAGCTAGCTTTGTTCTGAACAAGCAAAGACAAAAGCAGCAAGATATCTAAAATGGAAGCCAAAGCTGGATCGAGACTGCTCTATTTAGCCCAAATAGTAAACAGTTTCCACTTACTGGCGTAAATCTTTTTAGTGGAAGTCTTCTGTGAGGCCAGGATAATGTTCTTAATGGGAGAAGGTAGCCTGGGCTGATTCAGGATTACTGGAAGTAGGCAAACCATGTCGTCAGGCAAAGCATCTGTAGGTTGGGAATCGGAAGCTGAGAGGGATGGGAAATTAGATCCGGAATGGGATCTAGTACCCAAGGGGGTACTTCGTGAGACAGAGGAAGGGGAAACCACATTTGCCAAGGCCAAAAAGGGCGATGAGGATCAAGGTAGCCTTGAGGTGACGGGCTTTCTGTAGTACTCTGGGAATGACAGGCAAGGGAGGATAGGCATAAAGGAGACCTGGGGGCCAATCGTGTACCACAGCATCCCAGGGGACATCCTATTTGGGGGAATCGGGCAGAAATACCGGCTGCATCTGTAGCTGAGAGGGGATGCAAAGAGATCATAGCTTGGCTGACCCAAGTGAAGGAAGATCTTTCACCACAGAAAGAATTCAAGGACCAATTGTGAGGATTCAGTATTGCCCTGCTGAGTCTGTCCGCCAGCACACTGGACTTCCCATGAATATGCATTGCAACGAGAAAGCGCCCCAAGGACATCACCTATTCCCAAACCCTCATGGCGTCACAACAAAGCAGATATGAACGTGTGCCCCCTTGCTTGGTGATGTACCACACAACAGCCATCTTTGTCCGTGTGATATGCAATAGTACCCGGAGGGATGCAGTCCTGGAAGGCTTGCAACATGAAGAGAACTGCCCTCATCTCCAGGATGACGATATGCAGGTTTGGTCGCTGCTTCAGACCACGTGCCTTGGATCGTCTTTCCCTGAAAATGTCTCATGGACCTCTTGTGTCAAAACTATGCTTTGTCGAAAAGACTTGTCAAAAACACTATACTAGTGACAAGATCCCCTTTTAGTTCACTTATTTATATCTGTCAAATTTAGAAATATTTAGGAAACTCAAAAATATGGATTAAGAAATGTCTCAAGAGCCCTGATAATATGCCAAGGGCAAGCATGGAGAATACATCCAGTAAGCAGGTGACTGGATTAATCCACTGTGCCATACTGCTTTTGAGAGAAGTTTAGCTCTAAGCTAAAGTTTAATCAAGAAACCCACATTCTAAGTGTCTTAACTAATACTGCATTCAATCACAAAATTTTGTAGAATCTAATTTTAAATGTACCCAACTCTTTACAACTTCTTGCATCTCTCCCTTATTACTTTAAGCCTACTACCATACTGTTGCTTTTGTTTCACTGTACTCCAAACTTTTTTTCTCCCAACTACTTATATCTTCTATACATTTCCTACACATAATGCAATTATATTACGTGTCATGTTTACTCTATAGATAAAATACTCTTCTCTAGATACCTTCTCCTTTGAAATTTCATATGCCCATCATGTTACCTTTATTGCATTAGCAGTTTTTGCATATGTTAACATCTAACTGGAACTTCACATATTACCTTTTGTTACTTTTGCAACTATTATTTGTAAGTGGGCCTCCTCCGAAAATGGACTTCTGTCCCAGTCGAATATTCACAGTAAACAAATGTAAATAAAAAATAAAATAAAAAAAATAAACAGGATTCACTTAGTAGGACAGAAATAGGATTAAGTAACAAACTAAAGTTGCTTTAGCAGATATTTATTCTTGACCTGCATTATTAATTTTTAATGCTAAAAATAACTGAAGTTGAATTTGTCCAACATAGTTTCAGTAGTATGAGAAAAGTACAGTTGTGTACACTTACCATAAATGTAGATGTCAGAGTGCATTCACTGTTGCAATCATTACATTTGGGTTATCTGCTTGCAGTAGCCCTCAGTTGGCCTAATTAACAAAGTCTTGGGTCCTGCGTCGGTTGCTGTCCCTTTTTCCATGATGTCAGGGGTATAAAACACGCAGCAGACGCCATTACATCAGTTTTTCTTGCCCCAGATGTCAGGTGCCCACCCTAATGGGAAGCAATTAAATCTATAAATATAAGGATATACCTCCAACAGAAAAGCAAATACACCAAAAAGCTTTTAGAGCATACTAAGTGAGAGAAGAGGTATAACCAAAGGAAGAAAAGGGGGCTGGAGGGAGGGTAACCAGGACTGCAACAGTGAATACACTCGAACATCTACATTTATGGTAAGTGTACACAACTGTACTATCTTCTTAGTGTTTCACTGTTGCAGTCATTACATTTGGGTAGATTCCCAAAGCTAAGGTTGGGAGGAGGAATTTAAATAGAATTAGGACTAGCTATAAGGCCCTGCAAGACTGCAGTGGCAAAACCAGCCCAGGATTTAGAGAAAATTGGCAAATGATAATGCTTGGTGAAAGTACGTACAGAATTCCAGGTAGCAGCTTCTAGGATGTCCCTAGTAGGGACGCCCCTGAGAAAGGCTGTAGAGGTAAGATGCAGCCCTGGTTGAATGGGGTCTGATGCCCAGTGGGATAGGTTTTCCATGGTGCTTATAGCAGAAATGAATGCAGTGGCCTATCCATTTTGAAATGGTTTGTTTTGAAATAACTTTCCCCTCTGTCCCTGCAGCAAATGCCACCAGCAGTTGTTCAGACTTCCTTTGAGGTTTAGTCCTGTCCAAGTAGAATCTAAGCTGTGTGTGCACATCTAAACAGTGCAGTGTTAATTCCCCTTTGTTCTGTGGGTTAGGAAAGAAGGTAGGCAAATGAATGGACTGATTAAGAGCCACACTGGATACCACCTTGGGCACGAAGGAGGGATTGGTTCTGAGCGACACCCTGTCCGCATGAAAGATGATGAAAGTTTCCACTGCCATAAGGGCCTGTAATTCAGATACCCTTCTTGCAGAAGTGACTGCCAAAAGGAAAGCTGTTTTCCAGGAAAGAAATTTTAAATCTGCAGGAGCAGCTGGCTAAATAGGAGGAAGAGTGAGTTTCTCCAAGACAAAGTTAAGATCCCAGGCTGGAGTTGGAGCTCTCCTGGGTGGCCTTAAATTTTTGGCCCCTCTGAGGAACTGCTTGAGTAGTGGGTGAGAGAAGAGGGGAGGCTCTACGCTATAATGAGCTGAAATGGCTGAGGCATAAATTTTGGAGGAGGAAAAAGGCAAGCCCTTATGAAGCATCTCAGTCAAGTATTGTAGAATCTGAGGTAAACTGGGCACTGCTGCATTCATTCATTGAGATTGGGTCCAAGCACAGAATCTTTTCTATTTTGCAGCACATGATTTTCTAGCACTAGGCCTCCTTGCCTCTAAAATGATATCCATCACTGATTTACTGAGATGGTAAAGGACAGATTAGGTAAATAGCCAGGCTGCTAGATTCAGGGTTTGCAGCTGAGGGTGCAGAATCTGGTTCTCCTGCTGAGACAACAGGAAAGGAGTCTGAGGCAGGTGCCATGGAGCCAAGCGTGACACACTGAGCAAGAGTGGGTACCAGTGTTGGCGAGGCCAGTCTGGTGCAATTAAAATCGTCCTTGGCTTGTCCTGTTTGATCTTTAGTAGTACCTTGGAGAGCAGAGGCAGAGGAGGAAAGGCATAAACTGAAGGATAGAGCATCCACTTTCCAAGCTAGCTTGTGAGGAATCCTTGTGCAAAATTTGTCCAGTTGATGGTTCTGGGGGGGGAGGCAAACAGGTCTATATCTGGGCTCCCCCATTTGCTTGTCAACATGATGAAAATCCTCTGTTCCAGTTTCCACTCGTGTGGGTCCATGAGGTTTCTGCTTAGTCCGTCTGCCAGTGTACTTAGTTTTCCTGGCAGGAATTGAGCTTGTAGATTCACTTGGTAGCTCAAGGCTGCGTTTTCCATAATGCCATGGCTAGTCTGCAGAGGGGGTAAAAATGTGTACCCCCCTGCTTGTTTATGTACCACATGACAGTGGTGTTGTCCATCTTTACCATTAGTTGTCCTGGAAGAATGAGATCCTTGAAGGCTGTCAGAGCATTCTGTACAGCTAACATTTCATTTTGATTTATGTGCAGGTGCATTTGACTTGGGTTCCATTTGCTCTGAATGCACTTCCCTGCCAGGTGAGCTCCCCCATGCATAGTCTGGTGAGTCTGTTAAGATTTGTGCGGCAGGGGACAAGGTGAATGGTAGTCCCCTGTTTTGGTGGCAGGCCTCTGCCCACTAAAGGAACTCTAGGCATAGGCAAGGTATGACAGGAATCCTTGCTTCTGGATCCTGTGAATGTTGATACCATAGGCTTTTGAGACACCATTGTAGTTTCCTCATACGCAGCCTTGCATATGGAATTATAAGAATGCATAAGGCCATGAACCCCAAGGCTTGCAGTATTTGCCTTGCAGAGAGATGGGTTTTTGTGGCCACTTGTTTGAAGTAAGTTGTCAAATGTATCTGTTTTTCTGGCATGAGGAAAGCCAGCTGGGAAGTTGTATTCAAGCTTGCTCCCAGGAATATAATTTGTTGACAGGGTACCAGGTGCGATTTCTTTTCATTTATGGTGAACCCAGACAAGTCAGTACCCTTTGAACAAAGGCCAGATGATTGAAAAGAATGTCCCTGCTTTCTGCCTGAATTAGACAATCGTCCAGCTATGGGTATATTTGAATATTTCTTTGCCTGCAAAATGCAATGACTGGAGCTAGGCACTTTGTGAATACCCTGGGCGCAGTAGATAAGCCAGAGGGCAGTGCAGAGAACTGATAGTGCATGTAGCCTGCTTTGAAGCATAGTTATCCTTCTGCAAGACTCCCAGATAGGGATGTGCAGGTATGCTTCTTTTAAGTCTAGTGTTGCCAACCATGCATCCTTGCCTAGCATAGGAAGCAGCTGGTGAAGAGTCAGCATTCTGAATTTTGGAATCACCAGAAAGGTGTTTAGAATTCAAACGTCCTTTGATAGGACTCCATGTATTGCCTTTTCTGGGTACCAGGAAAAGTCTCTAATAGAAACCTTGTCCCTTTTCCTCTTCTGGTACCAACTGAATAGCCCCCATGTTTAAGAGAGAGAGCACCTGATTTTGGGCCTCTGCCCACTGACTTGGGGGTAGATCTGGCCACCCGCTCGGTGTTGGTAACGTGTGGAAATGAAATCTGTATCCTTGGGACACTATTCAAAACCCATTTGTCCTAGGTAATGAGTTCACAGTCTTTGGCCTGCAGACCAATCTTTCCGCCTAAAGGAGCATTCAGCTGGGAAGTGCTTGGAAGTTTTAAAAGCAAGTCATTGAGACTGTTTTCCATAGGGGGGAGTCTAGTCTTACTGCTCCCAGGTTTGGGTTGGAAACCCCCCACTGCCTAGTCTTGTGTGTCCCTTGGGACTAAAACCTGGTGTTTCTGCTGTGTCTGGGTTTGGCTTGAGAAGACCTGGAGGGGGCTGGAAAGGGCCAATTTTTAGAGGGCCACTGCCTACTAAATCTAGGAGGCTGGACTTGTAAGAAATCTTTAACAGTCTGCATATATTTAACTTTATCTTCCATCTTTTTAAGAACTTCCTCAGCCTTGTTGCCAAACAGAAGGTCCTGATTTAAGGGAGCATCCAACAATTTAGCTTTAACATGATCAGGCAAAAATTGCTCCTTAAGCCAAGCATGCCTTCTGAGCACAGACCCAGTAACAGCAGCCCCGCAAGAGGCCTCTAATGAATCAAATCCACATTGCAAATTATGTTTTCCAACCTGTTCAGCAGAATGCATTAAATCCTGTAATTCTTTATTTTCAGCACAGTCCGGAATTAACATAATTTTCTGTTTAAGCAATCCAATAACATGTTGTTGATACTTTAACATATGAAGCTGGCAGTTTAAATCCCTAATGGCCAAGGTTGCAGAAGTGTAAACTTTCTTACCCCATCGATCCAGCGCCCTGGAGTCTCTATCAGAGGGGGTAGGATTTTTAGCAGTAGAAGCCTTAATGCCTTTGGGTCCCTGTGAAACAGTCTCTGGATCCACAATAAGATTTTTAAAAAGGAACTTGTGAGAATCAGGAACCCTGTAATATCTGTCAGGTTTTCTGGGAGCAGGAGGCAAAGAATCAGGGGCCAAACTAGATTCTGAAGAGGCATCATCAACAATGTCTAGTACAGGAGGTATAGCTAAAGGCCTATGCTGAGGCAGAAGTAAGAAATCCCTAAGCCTCTTTTTTAAATCTCAAAAATCCTGGCTTTCCCAGTGGAAATGCTCCCTTACAGTATGTAAGGTTTCACCACAAGAAAAATCCTCTGGAGGGGAAGCAGAGGGAATAGAGTCCTCTGTATCAGAATCCTCATAAGTAGATAAGGGCAAGTCCAGATCATCAGAAGAATCAGAAAAATCAGAAGACTCATAAACAACTTCAGTCCTAGGTCTCTTAGAAGGGGGAGGTTGGCTTCCCCTGATTAGAGTTATAAGATCTTCATTCTTATTTGTTTTTTAGGCATAGAGGCCTGAGCATCAGTTTCTTAGGCATAGTTCGAGATTTTGGCCTAAATGAAGAAGGAGGGGGAGTCTGTTTAATATGCAAGTCAGTAGGCCTGAATACACCCTCAGAAGCCGGTGTCTGCACAGCGGCTCTGGACCCATCCAACGTAGAGACATCCGCAGGTTCCACAGTTGAAGCATCTCACGGCATACCAGACTCCGAATGGGTCTCAGTGGAGGCCTGCGAGTCAGAAATAGCGGGTATCATGGGCTGTGAAAGCGCCTCACTGAGTACAGGCGAACTAGTGACTGGCTTAGGAGAAGCATCGTTGGCAGCTTTGGACCTCGGCGGCCTGTCTCTGTCTTTATCTTTGCGTTTTTTCGGAATCCCGGTAGTCGGATGGCTAACCGACAACATTTCTGGATAATTAAACCGAGAACCAAAATATTTAGAAGCGAAAATATACAGACGATGGATAGGGCGCTGTTTAAAGCACAAAACCAACAGCAAGGTACGTCATGGTCAGGGCCTAGGCAAGGAATACAGTACGAATGAAAATCTTTGTGAGGTATTTACTTTCCACAAGTAATGCAATTATTAACTTTTACTGACATCGGTAAGGAGCAAGAAAAAGTTTCCCCAACGGGGTACTTAGCTTTAGTTAAAGACTTCGGTTCTGAAGCTCGTAAACGAAAATTTCAGGAGTCGGCTGACCGGCACTTGCAAACTGCTTCTGCTTCGGGAACCGCATGACAAGAAAGACTGATGTAATGGCGTCGGCTGCATGTTTTATACCCCTGACGACCTGACGTCATGGAAGAAGGGACAGCAACCGATGCAGGACCAAAGACTTTGTTAATCAGGCCGACTGAGGGCTACTGCAAGCAGATAGCCTAAATGTAATGACTGCAACCGTGAAACACGAAGAACATCAACAGATGCACATGTTTTTGATCCTGGTCTCAATCTTCTTCTTTCAGCCGCTCCCGTTAGGGGTCGCCACAGCAGATCAACTGTTTCCATTTCTTCCTGTCCTCTGCATCTTGCTCCGTCACACCAACCACCTGCATGTCCTCTCTCACCACATCCATAAACCTTACCTTAGGCCTTCCTCTTTTCCTCTTACCTGGCAGCTTCATCCTTAGCATCTTTTTCCCAATATACTCTGCATCCCTCCACAGCACATGTCCAAACCAATGTAATATTGCCTCTCTGGCTTTGTCTCCAAACCTTCCAACCTGGGCTGACCCTCTAATATACTTATTCATAATCCTGTCAACCCTCATCACACCCAGTGCAAATCTTAACATCTTCAACTCTGCCACGTCAAGCTCTGACTCCTGCCTTTTTGTCAATGCCACTGTCTCCAACCCCTGGTCTCAGTCTCTTTCCTTAAAATGAATGGATCTGTAAGGTAAAAAAAAAGCTTCTTATTTTTGGCAAGTTATCACCATGAAACTGGAATCAACAATCAAATAATGGCCTAACTAATACAATGAGTTAAGCACAACCCAATAAAGGGAAGTTAGTTATGTGAACATACACAATTACAAAGAGAATGGCACTGATGTAATACACATTTCTTTACTGAAGAATGGATTACTACAGTTATACAAGTTCAGATTTGTTTGCTTCATATGTCTTGCACTTTGAAACAATACCTTCAGTTTGAGGGACTTGCCCAAGACTGAAATCATAAGACTACATTATAACCCACGCAGTGACACATCTCATTCAGCAAAGGACCTGGAACAGGCAGATCTTTGGGGTACATGTCAAAATTCACTTCACTGGATTTATGCAGCAAGATATGATTTGCAGCTATACATTATAAAGACTGCGAGCGCACACACAAACAAAAACAAACAAATAAAAAGAGCTTTACCTCATTACAGCAGAGTGATGCCCTCCAGGTGTTTCTGCAGTTACATCCTACTGACACCTCTAGGTGTCAAATATTGTTTGCTCATATTTGCATTCATTTTATCTTAAAGCAATAATGGCAAACACAACTGTATTGACATTTGACGTATGTCTAGTGAAAAGTAGAGATCTTACTTGCTGTTCATACAATATTTACATTGTGATAAATTGCATGTTTTTTTCTAAATATCCTGACAGCCAAGTAGCACAGACAGTACTCCTTAGCCTCTTACAAAATGTCTAAGCTAGATGAGCAGAATGCCACTAGCAACATGTATGTAACTTGCTGAGAAATTTTAAGCTTACAAAATATTACAGATTTACTTAGCATGTTTACTGCAATTTATAAAATCTAATTTAAGATCTGGAACCTAAAAATTACTACCACTGTAAAACCAGATTGTGCTGAAGAGTTTGTTGTTCACACTTCTTTAGTAACCCTAAGGTTCCAGAGATATGAACATTTATTTGAAAGGTTAGGACATAATCAAATAGCTTTAGCTCTGCTCACTGGAACTTACAGTACAAACATGCAGGGCTCCACTGGAAGGAACGAGTTTTAATCTGCCCTGGATAAATTAGGAAAATACATCCTGTTGTACAAGCTGTCATACCTACTTTCGTGATGATATATACAACTATATATCAACATCTTCACATTCATTGTTATTGTTTCTACCACTGCATTTACTATTGGCATTTATCTGCTTGCTTTTTTAACTGCTAGCTATTTTTGCATTCAAAGTGGCTGTTATGTTTCTTAGCCTTTCTACGTACACACTTTTTACTGGGCTTTTTTAGAATCCATTCAAAGTATGTTAGCCTGAGTAAATAGATCAATAAAATTGTTGTGTTGCAACTTGTTATTAAAAAAAGTCTGTGGACCTCTCCCACAAAAACTCGGACAGCAAACCAGCCAAATGCAATCTTCTGGATGGCAAAGAGGCTTTACAGTCCAGCTTGTCTGGCCATCTGGAATACTCTTATCCCCCAACGTAGATTATCTGGCTGCTTACTTATTTATTTTTAAATCAGTAAAGCCTGCCTCAATCATGTCAGGTTTCACCACAATTGCTATAGTACAGCAGATAAGTAATTCCAAGTGTCTCTATAACTTGATTTGGTGAGATTTTGTTTTACCAGACTAGGAGGACTGATTTTCTATATTTTCTTCTATGCATGGAAAATCCTGCAGACTGGACCTTTGCCCAACAAGGCTGTTTTTTTTTCTTTTTTCCTGGACCCAGTTCCTTTACCATATCTTGCTAGACACAGTACCAAAACAGCCCTTAGAGAGTCTTTCATGATCTCCTTATTGCAAGGGACCAACATCATTGCTGTACTCCTGTCCCACAGGAGCTCTCATCAGCATTTGACACACTAAGGCCAATAGATCCTTACAGGCAGCTTACAAAACTACTGAAGTACCACCGGTGTGGTTGCAGAATTACTTGCCTCCTACCTCTCCAGGGAAATGCAGAGAGAGCTGTGTCAAGGCTCAGTGCCAATACTTCATATTTTCCTAGCTGCAAAGTCCCGTGGGCTCTCAATTTTTGGTTTATTACTTGCCATACATATGCTTGCAGAAGTTATTCAAAAGGAATGCCTACAATACCACTGTTACACTGACAACATACAGCTATTCCTCTCCTTCCCTCCGGAATTTGTGGATAACTTGAACAGTTGAGCTGAAGACAGTTAACTGGATGAAACTCAGCACCTTGTAGACAGCTGTCAGGGAAGTACATGCCACGCTGCACAGATTGCCTGCATCAGGTTCTGTCCTCCAATGTCATCTGCAGTGGTGATATTAAGAATATGTGTGGAATGTACATAATCCAGGTGTTTCACCTGACCATAAACTAACGTTTAAGGGAACGGTTTCAAATCCTTCTGTTTTCATCTCAGGAATCTCACTCTTAAGTACCTCATTCTACCTGCAGATCTCCATGTAATGGCTAAAGCCCTAGTTTTATCCCACTAGATTTCTTAATGCTCTGTACCTACAGTTTTCAGACTGTGAACTTGACCATCTGCAGCTACTTCAAAACTTCACAGCCCAGATGTTTACGTGGGCATCATTACCAACATATTACAAGAATTCTGCACAAGTGATACTGGAAGCCAATTCATCAGCATAGTCTGACATGACTTGGGCTCCCCTTACCTGCAGTGTCGCCTAATATGAGATCAACCATCCTTCTTCCCAGCCACTCAACAGCTGCTGATACTTCTACAGGTGTGGCTGATATCTTCTGACACTTGTACCTTTGTTTTTCAAGGGCCCAAACTCTACAATATGGTAAAGGGCTGTGGGAGTCTTCCATGCTACACAAATATAAGTGCACTTCAGATTAAAAAAAAAAAAAGTTGCCAACACTTTTACCCCAGTGCCTGCCAACCACCAAGCCTCTCCTCAATACAACACAACAGTGTTTGGGGTGGGGGCATCATCTAAGCAGCCATAGGGTGCTTTGTGCTCTGGCTGGCAAAAATGAGACGCTTTTCATTTTTTTAACACTTGCCTCCACCTCTGGTGGTAATGCAAGGACTTCCATCTTCATAAAGGCCACTTATGCAGACTCACTCATTCTGTGTATGCAAGGTCCCTCATGTACTGACACGGGCGTGGGGCATCCATGTTTTTCCAGCACCGGCCCACCATTTCATGATAAGCCTCCACTTTCCAGTGGGGGCTCTGTCACTGGAGCAGATGTGTGAGCAAGGTAGAAACTACCATTCCATCCTCCCTGCCTGTGCTGTCAAACACTCAAACCATTAGTTAAACTTGTGTCACCTGTGCTGTAACTGCGGCTTTACCCCTGTATGCCACTGGGATTGCCTAAACTTATACTTTTCGATCTATGCTAAAATGAGATGTTGTTTTATTGCTATTTTCAACTACTGGTTTTAGCCTACACATTTCTTACTTACTTATCATATCTTATTTTTATTTTATTCTTTTATGTATAGTTTGCTCTTCACTGATGCATTCTTAGGTGTACTTTTTATTTGTTTGCTTTCATTCTGCTTATGATTTTTTTAAGTGCTAGAGCTCATATACTCGTACACCAACTCATTTGTCAACACTATAAATAAAATGAAATATTCATGCATTTATGTAATCTTTGGGGAAGCTCGTTCCACAATTCAGAAATTCTGAAAGTAATAAAGGACTGTCTAAGGTTTATATATTTTTTTGCCAACTTTATTAACCGTTAATAAAATATCCTTTGCAATAACAAATGATAGAGGTCTCCAAATTAAAAAAAAAAAAAGAGAGAGAGTTTTGTTTTCCTATGGGAAAATTTGTCTATGAATGTAATACTGTGAATTGTTGTTGATAATACACCAGAAACCTTGACCAAATAGTCCATGTCTCCTGTATCTGATTACTGCACACGTTCTGAATGGAATCATTTCAGTTCAGCTATTTCATTGCAGAGCTAAGCAAAACCTGTAAAAGTGGTGTTGTACTAGTTTTCCAAGGCTTTGTAATAACTTTTTATGCCACCAACAGAATTAAGTTTGGTAGTCAAGACGTTCTCCCATTCAATTCTCGGCTGTAGTGCCTTCTGTGTGGAGTCTGCATGTCCTCCCCGCGGTCGAGTGACGTTTAAAGACATGCAGGTAGGTGCGTGAATGGGTGTGCCTTCTTTGAAGGTTGGGCGTCGGGCTGGCAACTCGGCACCGTAAAATCCACCGCCAATTATTAGCGGACCGGAGTTCCTTTATGGCGACCCCTAACTGGGAAAAGCCAAAAGAAAGTCTGCCTTTAGGAGAATTCATCAGGAACACATTTACTTTACTCAACAGAAACATATGCTTTATGACATTCCACTTCTGTGGTCACACTACCTAACATAATACTTGCACAGCATCTGTTTAAAGCTACTCATTGTGGGGCAAACCCAAAATATATGTCCCCAATCGTCTGTTGTTCCATAATGCATCTTCAACATATTTTATCTACATTTGGATATTATAACAGTACTTTATATACATTTGCATCTCAAAAATCTAAATGCTTCAGTCACATACCTTGGACATGTAGTAATTGTGCCAATCTTGTTTGACCTATTACAGTTTGAAGACCAAACTCCAACTGAATCTTATACTGGACTCTTACTTGTACTCTGAGGGACAGCAGAATTTTACACACTGAACTAAATCACCCCCCCTTTGGTCGCCCAAGTCGACTCTCTAAATTCATTCAACCATGCAACCCATTTTGGCCAGTCATCACTGTTGGTCTTATACAGCTCAGTAGCTTTAAGCTTAGTAGTTAACCAGTAATGAAGTTGTGAACTATCAGGACTTAAAGTGTTTTTCCCAGAAAATTCTGTCCAATATAATACAGGACATTTTTCTGTTAAGTGCTGTTAAAAACACAGATCCGGACATTTTTCCAGGAACTGTGAAAACACCAGTCTTCAATGTCCGTTTTTTCATATTATTAATTGTGATAAATTATCAAATTCACATTATTTGCAATTTCAAAACCGTTCCTTGTATTCCTCAATATTCTTGTATATATTCTGGAACATGACTTCTGATATTTCTCCCTCTCATGCCCCAAACTGTTATAGAAATTAGTTTTGTCACCACATAAGTGACTTAGTATGTCATGCCACCCTGCTTTTTTCATCAGGGCTGCAAACTTTTAGGGTCTTCAATCTCGCTGCTTTAGCATATACCTCTATATCTGGAAGCTCCAGTACATCCTATGTCAGAAGGAAGTGTGTGCAACTGCCAACATACTCTAGGTTTCTTCCCACTCCATACAAAAATCTGGCTGCAGTATTTGGATTTATTTTACAATAAGTAGGGAAGAGACAATGGTAGCCACATATAAAATCAAAGGCAAGATATACCAATAAATTCCCTGCATCTTCTCTATCAAGTCTACAGAAGGGTACATCCAGTCCGCACAGTATTCCTCTATCTTTACTAACAAGGAATCACATTTTCACTTCTGTGCTTTGTACTGTTGGGCCACCTTTATAGCGAGAGAAGTAATGATGTCATTTCCCACCAACCATGAAAAGCTGTGAACATCTACGGTTTGGGTACGCAATCTTTACAGTTTTAGTTATGTCTGCATTAATCTTACACCTGGATCTCTTCTCAAAATTAACCAGCTCCCTGAACAACACTAGGAGATCATCTTCTGGATTAGTAAGATACATAAAAAGGTCATCAGCATATAAAGAAATCTTAGGAATCCCTCCCTAACATGCATCTAAAATATGTGATTGCTGGAGACAGGCTGCCAGTGGTTCCAAATAGACTGCAGAGTAATGGTGACGTTGGGCACCCTTGCAGAGTTCCCCTCTGAATCTGTATTGGATCAGAAAGCATTGCACTAACCTTAATTATAGCTGTGTGGATCCACTGTATACTTTTAGAGAGAAATCAAAGCATCAGGGAATTCCAGAAAGTCCAGAGTGTACAGAAATGTCCATCTAACTTTGTCAAAAGTTTTTTCTGCATCTAGATGTGCCAATAGCAACCAATTTCTACTGATATTCACATGGTCTATTAACAGGCAGATTTTTATTAAATTATCAAAAGTAGTCCTTCCTTGGACAAACCAAGTTTGGTCTAAATGGATTATCCTTTGATGTAAACCTGCCATTCTTCTAGCCAATAGCACCAGGAATATAACTGTGATTTAAAACAGAAATAAGTCTATAAGAAGATGTTAACAATGGATCCTTCCCTGGTTTTTAAGATAACTGTTGTTATAACATCGCTCAGAGAAGCTCACCCTTTCAACAATTGGTTGTTCATGGCAGTAAGTTTACACAAAAAAACATCCCCTCACCATTTATAAATACCCACAGGGATGCCATCATTGCCTGGGGGTTTTCACTTGCTCCAGTGTAGCCACCGATTCTTTTAATTCTTGGCAAGTATTAGGGTGAATTAATTGTCTTTATTCTTCTTGAGTGAAAGGAATCAAAAGGAGGGAGCCAGGTATGTCTGAGCTAAGACTTCCACAGCTCCAGGCTGTCTCTCTCCAGCATATAGCACTGAATAGTAAGTCAAGAAAGCTGCAAGAATATCGATGGCACTCAACATGTAAGTGACAGGGTTTCCTAATTGGTAAACATTTTTTTGCTCATGTTTCCTGAACTTCAGATTTGCTATTCAGCAACAAATGATCAAAAAATCTTTTTTTTTTTTTTTTTTTTTATAGCTTCGTGAATTACTTTTTTAGCTTACTTTATTAGTGTCTCTACTAATGATTTCCTCCATTCTTTATATTCAACATCTGCCCCCAGAGACCCTGCATTCATGTCCACCTAAGCTTTTAAGTCCCCTCTGTGTTGCACCTTTTCTCTGTTACTGCATATAACTCCTCCTGTTTATCTCCTTAAAAACTCACCTAATTTTTTTAAGGCTATCCCAGACTTCTGACTTAGCTGCTTTTACTTCTAAAATTTACTTCACCTGAGAAACACAAATATTTGCTGAAATAACTTCCCAGTATTAAAGTATAGTATTAACCTTCCAATGTGCTCTCATTCACGGTCACATCACTGAGAAAATTAACTTAATTAAGGAGTGGTCAGAAATGACTAATCATGGAATATTCAAGTAAGCTGAGGCAGTCTGCACAAGACATGTTATTTACACCCAGTATTCTTTTAGTGAGGAACCTGTGTGTGGACAATCCAATTGTTTGATGTGCCTGATTAGGTTCATGCCAAACAGTGCATCATACTCAACGATAAAGCTGATGAATGCCAAATACAGTGTTACAATGCCCTTCACGGATCTAGATGCCATACCTTTGTTTATAAGTTGCACAACACAGAATAATCTCTTCACTACCATAGACACTTGATGGTCAATGACTAAAATTGTCTGTATGTCCTCAAGTCCCTGACTACTGGGTCAACTCTTAGGGGTGTGTTGTCAATATGATATAGTTATCAGGAGCGGCTGACTTCCCAATGGATACTATTTATTTAATTTTATTTTATTTAGCATTTGTTGACCGGGAAAGTCTGACTAGGACAGAGCCTATTTTCAGCAGAGTCCCAGGAGAAACGCTCCAAAACAGATGCATTTCTTGGCATTTGGTTTTAGTCTATGGCTCTGACACCTGTTATTTGCCTGTGTCAGCCCTTCTTCGAGAACATCAGTATCAGTCGTGGATTCTATGACTGTTCTTAACTTGGTAGTCAGAGGCCCTTGACATTAACCTTGATTTCACAGAAACTCCAAAAAGTGAAACACGGACTAGTTCAGCAACGCACGGGCTGTTTATTAAGTGTAAGCGCTTTCGGCTAAGATATTCCTCAGCCTTCTTCAGACAAAAACAATTTGTTGATCACAGCAGAACTTTATATATAAAAAGATATATGCTAATTAAAACAATTGAAATACAAATTCATTAACCACTTAACTATCTAAAAGCTTGAATCTTAAAGGGCCAATACCTATTAAAGCAGGCAACTATTTGCTTTACCACTCATTGCACAATGTAAAACAAGACATGTCAAAATTGCTTATGTTTTCTGTTTTCTAAATAAACAATAATATATAAACAAATAAATAAATTGCACGTTTATGAAGTTTTTCAAACCTATCCAGTATATGATCAATTATTTGATCAAATACAAAAAACTACAATACGCTAGACTAACGTACGCTAAGCTAGAATATGCTAAGCTAAAATACGGAACTCCTGAAAAAATATAACCATATAAAATATGAAAATAAAAATAAAAATGAATATATGTATATAAATATATATAAATAAATAAATAGAAATAAATGTACATATTACCTACTTAGTTTAACCAGTACATAAGTCACTTTAATAGTGGTAACCTTTATGTCAATATAGGCCAAAACCAATGATTATTACTATGGTGCCCATTGTTGTATCTATGAATATAAAGAGTACATATACATGTGTGTATGTGTATTACCTTCAAAAATTGTGTATAGACAAACCCAAGTAATAATTGCAATTTAGGAACTCATCTCCTCAATGCTTTTAGTTTGAGGATGCTCTTTATAGAGACATACTCGTTTAACCCTGAGGGTACCTGTGCGAAAGTTCTAATTTGCCAAAAGACCTCCTGTGCTTCCAACGTTAATTGCCATGGACCACCCTAATATGGGATTTAACCTGGTGAACCACAGAAAACAGAAAGGAATGTTCAGGATGTTCACAAGTGTGTTTTGCCAATGCATTGGTCGAGTCCTTTCTCCTTATGGCATACAGATGTTCGTAGATTCTTTTCTTTAATGACCTCTCTGTTTTGCCAATGTAAAAGGAGGGACATTTCTTACACAAGGCTACATATACTACTCCTTTGGTTTCACAACTGTACTTATCGTTAATAAAGTAATTTCTACCATTAATCTTAGTTTTATTGCCGGGTTGAATATATTTGCACTGGGGGCACCTACCACATTTAACCATATCCATGTTATTCCCTTTAATTTTAGTTGTGTTCCTTTCCACAAGGTTCTTTAAATTAACCCCTCGTCTGTATGTAAATGTTGGACAATGTCCCACCACTTTAACCAATGCCTGGTCCTCCACTAAAATGCTCTAATTCTTGTGAATGATGTCCCTAATCATGTGGAATTCTGAGCAATATGTGAAGAGAAAGTCGATAGGGAACATGTTCCCTGTGTTGGTCTTTTGTTTTACTTGTAATGTTCCCCCTACCAAAAGGGGTTTAAAGTGCCCTATTTCTCTTTTATTCTGTACTTCCAACATAATATCTTTTACTAGAGTGTCTGGATACCCTCTCATGGAGAACATTTCACATAAGTTTTCACATTCACTAATAAAATCATGGTTCTCCGAAACCATTCTTGCCGCTCTGACAAATTTGCCCCTTCACCACACTTCTCTTTTGGTGAAAGGGATAGTTACTAGAAAAGTGGAGGTAGGAGTTTGAATAAGTGGGCTTTTTATAAATCATGGATTTAAATTTATTATTATTCTTGTCCTTACTTAATTTGACATCCAAGAAGTTAATCTCATCTACCCCTACACTATATGTAAATTGAAGTTAGACATTTTCGAAATGCTGTTAATAAATTCGGGTATCTCTTCTGGTTGCCCTTTCCAAAAGAAACACATGTCATCTTGATAGCGAATGTACCAAGTGACATGTTGTTGATGCATTTCATTTTGAAACAGCCATTCTCTTTCCCAGTATGCCAAAACGCTATTTGCAAAACTACACCCACAGGGGGACCCCCTGGCTATTCCTGTTTTTTGGAGAAAAAAACGATCCTTAAATACCAAAAAGTTGTTTGATAACACCAAGTCCAAAAGAGTTTCTACCAGATACATTTGCTCATTAGTTGCCTTTTTAAGCAACATAAAGTTTTTTGTCCACTCAATTCCCAACTGGTGAGGAATTACCATGTACAAATCCTTAATGTCCACAACCAGAAAAATAAGGTCTGGTTCATATTCAATCTTGTTAACATATTCCAAAAAGCCCCAAGAATCCTTGCAAATTTGTGATTCTTCTTTTAATAGGGGTTTAAGAATACCATCCACAAATTTGGCACACGCATAAGTGATGGATCCCCTTCCATCCACAATCGGTCGGAAAGGGGGTTCAATCAAATCCTTATGAATTTTTGGGGTGCCAAACAAGGCTGGGATTCTAGGGGCTGGCATGGTCAAATAATGTAAGATGTCACAATCGATACTCCCTTCTAGGAACAAGTCATCTAGTACACTTCTGACTTTTCTATAAGCTACATGTACTTCATTAAGACTCGACTTAAGATAGGTTCCTGATTCTAGATGTTCAAACATCTTACTTTCATAAGCATATTCGTCCATGAAAACAAGACCCCCTCCCTTATCGGGCATCATGACTCTTATTTTACATTCGTTAAGGAGATGAATGAAATCTAACTCATTCTTAGAAACATTGTTTTTCGTTATTTTGGAACGCACATTTGAATAGACCACTGACCTTAAATCTATCTCACACAACTTTTCAAAAATATTCAAAACTCCATATAGTGGGGGGTTAAAAATGCTTGAAACTTTATAGGTGTTGAGTAATGTGAGTGTATTACCTAAACTAAAGGCAAGATTTAATTTGCGCACAAATAACTTCAAGTCTATAATGGTGTTAACAAGCTTACATTTTTTGTCAGGGACAAAAGAAAGTCCTTTAGAAAAAAACTCTATCAATGCTTGTTCCACCTTTAACACCGTGTAATTGTAGATTTTAAAGTCCCCTTGTTTGCTTGTGAGGACATTAGGTCCCCCTGTTAAGGTGGTACTCCTCTCCTGCGTTGATTCCCTCTCTTCCTCCTCTGTGTTCTCCCCCTGTTGTTGGACGTGGTGGTGTTGTTGTTCGACGTTGCATTTGACATGTTTCTG
This sequence comes from Protopterus annectens, assembly GCF_019279795.1. Taxonomy (NCBI): domain Eukaryota; kingdom Metazoa; phylum Chordata; order Ceratodontiformes; family Protopteridae; genus Protopterus; species Protopterus annectens. Next base: position 1,300,958,809 of record NC_056743.1, on the reverse strand, counting down.
GCCCTGGAAAAACCCTGGTTATTTTCAACTTCATTTAAGGACTGGTCCATTTGATTTTGGTTATTAAAATGTACATTATTTCCACTTGTGGTATTAACATGGCTCCTTATTCGTTCGCTCCTCCGCACAGGCACCCTCTCTTGGTTCAAGGCATCGTCTTGAACCCCCGGTAAAAAGTTAACAGAAGCATCATTATTATTCCCCCAAGATCCAGTTTGTCCTGGGGGAGGAGGGGGGTAGGCCTTTTTGTTGCCATAATCCTTAATGTCCCCATCAATTTTACGTTTCTTGTTCAACAATAGCTTGGAAATGGATGCTTCAATACTGGACAAAATCCTTAAGTAGTCATACTTGTATCTACAAAAATCAGGATGTTGTTGCAAGAAAGACTCAAGTTGTATCAAGTCTTCCTGTAAACTGTTTATCTCAGCACTATAGAAATTTACCAAAGATGCTAAAAATTCAAAGCCCTGTTTATCAAATAGGGCCAACAACTCTTGATGAAAAACTGAATTGTTGATTAAACCAGCAGGATATCGCCATTGGCGCAAGCCCTTAGGAATTATTTTCTTGCTAATGCATTCTTGAAGGTAAGAAACCTCCAGCTGTAATTTCCTGCATCAAAATAGTTTAAAATCAAAGGTATTAAGTTTATCGGAAAAGGTACTCACCAAATTCTCCTGGTCATTTGAAGCATCAATTGAGTTATTTGCAATGGCAAAAAAATCTTTTTTTTGAAAGAAAGTTAGCCATAGTAGGTATAGACGCTGTTTCTCTTTCCCCATTAGGGTGCCCATTATCGCCGTTTAAAACTCCTGTTGTATTTCGGCTTTCTTCGGGCTGTCTTGACATCCCCTGTGGTTCAATCACATCCTGCAACTGTTGTATATTCCCCATTTGTGTTCCTGGAGTAGTCACAGCAATAGGAAGCCCAACGGAACGTATTTGTTGTGAAGGCGGGTTCCTATCTACATTTGCGTTAAGTGATCCACTCTGGTTAACAGCATGTTTACCAGAACCGTTAAATCACCCAAAGCTTTACTATCCTTGGAGTTCCGACTAGCTGAGGATACACGCTCTTCATCTTGTGAAAAAAGTGGCTGTGAAACAGCCCCATGGTGCTCATTACGCTGCCCTCCGACTCCGTTTCCACTTGACATGACAAACTTGCAAAGAACACTGAAAAATATATAAACCACGAAAACTCCAAAAAGTGAAACACGGACTAGTTCAGCAAAGCACGGGCTGTTTATTAAGTGTAAGCGCTTTCGGCTAAGATATTCCTCAGCCTTCTTCAGATAAAAACAATTTGTTGATCACAGCAGAACTTTATATATAAAAAGATATATGCTAATTAAAACAATTGAAATACAAATTCATTAACCACTTAACTATCTAAAAGCTTGAATCTTAAAGGGCTAATACCTATTACAGCAGGCAACTATTTGCTTTACCACTCATTGCACAATGTAAAACAAGACATGTCAAAATTGCTTATGTTTTCTGTTTTCTAAATAAACAATAATCTATAAACAAATAAATAAATTGCACGTTTATGAAGTTTTTCAAACCTATCCAGTGTATCCAGTATATGATCAATTATTTGATCAAATACAAAAAACTACAATACGCTAGACTAACATACACTAAGCTAGAATACGCTAAGCTAGAATACGCTAAGCACAGAAGTAGGTGCCAAAAGGAGCAGCTCCCAGACCGATCCCTGCTGATGAATGATCACTTTGTAGAGGTAAACTCCGCAATTCTGACTTCCTGGGTCCTGTCTGTAAGCCAGCTGGATATTCACCAGGTGATATAAGGCTTTATATCTAACCTCTTCAATTTGTCAACAATGCCAGGATGAGGTATTTTGACAAATTTCTTGGCCAGGTCAAGGCAGGCAGTGTGAACTACTCTGCTCTTGTCTATTGCTTTGGTGAAGTTCACCAAGTTGAGTAGCCATGATCTGCCCTTGACAAAACCAAACTGGGTTGGGTCCAGTGTATGGAAATTTCTACTGCCATTATAGATCATTTCCATGACTATTCTTTCCATGGCTTTGCATACGACACTAGTGAGATTTTTGGGTCTATAGTTCCCAGGATCTGTAAATGGCCTGCCTTTGTGCAGTGGGATGACAGTTGCTGTTCTCCAGTTGTGAGGAATGAAGCCTGTTTGGAGGCTGTGGTTAAACAGCAATTCCACTGGGCTTGATAGGCCATGTTTCATGCCATTCAGAAGCCAGCCTGGGATACTGTCAGGACCCATCAATGCAGTATTCTTGGCCTTAGACACAGCATTAAGGACCTGTTCCCTAGTGACAGTACGAGGAGTTATATTCAAATGTATTTCCTGAGAGGAGGCTTGTGGGGGAGGGGGGAGTAAAGGTAAAGCTGAATTTGCCTGTCAGTAGACTTGTTACATCTTCTGGCTCATTATAGGTGTCTCCATTGACAATGAGCTCTGCACACAATTATTTATTTATTTTATTTTACACTTGTTGACCAGGAGAGTCCAACTGGATTACAAGTCCATTTTCAGTGGAGGTCCGGGGAGAAAAGCTCCAAGAGAGGCAATTATGTATTGCCTATTGGGTTGCGGATATAACTAAAGAATGCCTTGTGGTTGTCCTGGGCCTGGGAGGCCAAATTTATCTCAAATGTAGTTTTGGTAGTCTGTTTGTCTTCGGAGTTGTTTGTTTAGTTTGTGCAGAGCACTTTTATCCTGCTTGGTGCTACACTTTATTTTCTTCCTTCTGTTATACAGCCTATTAATCAGATTCCACTAACATGGCTTGTCTGAGTTAGCTCTGTACTTATTCCTGGTGGTACAGCTGCTTCTATGCAGCTATTAATATGCTTGTATAGGGTTTCTGTGAATAGTTCTGCATAGGCAGCAGTGTTGACAGGGTTAAGGGGGACTTGAAATTTTGCCAAGTTAATTACTTAATAATAGGAAGTTAGCCTTAAAGTAGTTCCTGAACATTTCAGGGTTAGCTGGGGTTCCAGGTTTCTATATTTACTTCAAAGGAAATAGTTTTGTTGTCTGACCCCACCAGAGGGGACATTATACTAGGGAGCATGCAGGTCTCTCCCATATTACTAAGGACCAGATCTGGTATACCTGCACCCCTGGTTGGCATATTGACAAACTGGTTCAATGAGTGTTTACATAATCCAGGAATCTCTGTACCTGGTGTCATATACAACGACCAGTTAAAAGTGAGTTAAAGTCATCCCCGAATGTGGTATTCAGTTGGATAGTGAGTGTTTCTAGTAAGCTTAAATACGTGTTATGGTTTCCTGGGTCATACAGGGGGACCTATAGCTCAGAAGGAAATGGTATGGGATTTTGGCTGTAGTGATTTGAACACGAAGTTCGAGAGAATTATCTGTTTGACCAGCCTTGAGGTATATTTACTTCTAACATAAATTAAGATATCCCCACTTCAGTCCCTGCCTGTATAATACTTGTTCTGCCGGGAAGCTCTGTGGCAATATGGGGAAGGACAATGTTTTAGCCAATATTCAAAAGCCTAGAGGGGAGAGGTACAAAGCAGCACGGTCTCTTGACCATCTCCTTTCATGCTGACAAAAAAATGCATCCCCCTAGAATGACACCAGAAACTAATTATTAAAGTCAGTCATCTTCTGTTCACATTGTGGCATCATCCTTGGAGAAAGCAGAATGCTGCTCGACGCTAGGCTCATACCATCATTGGGCACATATTCTGACAGCTTCAGAATGTCTCACTTCATACAGTCTAGGGAGGTATGTCGGAGTTTATTTACACCCACATGGACTATGACTGAATAATGCTGATACTTGTGGTCCAACAACCAGAGTGTTTGTGTAATACAAATAAAACAAAATAAATATTCTGGAACCACAGAGAAAGATAAAATCACTGTTGTTTTGATTGTTTGTGTAATATGGCAGATGCTGGCTCCAGATAAACAACTGACTGCGACTCTCTACTCAGCCTGGTGAGAGGGACATCACTGTCTCTTACAATGGAATCTCCAATGACCAGAATGTTGGATTGTATGGTTCCTTGCCTTATGGGCTTAGAAGTAGAAGCTCCATGAGATGTGGATGTGTGTGTGGATGTTGTTTTGAAAGAGTGCATTAGGGATACTAAGGGCAGTTGTTATGAATGATTTGTTCTTAATTATACCCTATCCCTGTGGAAGGCCAGACAGTGTTCACCCACCATAAGAGCTGGTAGCTCAGATACTCTACTTGCAGATGTCAGAGCAATGAGAATAACAGTTTCTCCATGTCATAAACCTTTTAAGTCCACTTGATGTGCATGTTCAGATGGAGACGCTGTTAACTTTTCCAGCACAATCATAAGATCCCAGAAAGGAGCAACCTGTTTGTAAAACCCCTTTATGAAACTGTTTTGCCAAAAACATAGAACAAAGTGGAAGATTCATGGGTAGACATGCTGAAAAGGTCACAAGACGCACCTTGATAAAGAAGTATAAAAAGCTAGAGACTACTAACTCACACAAATATTTAAGCACCAGTGATACATAACCCCTGATAAGGTCCTGGAAAAACAAGGAGCCCTGGAGCAGAATTTGCTTAGTTGTCCATTTTGAAAGGAGGCAAACGGATCTACCTGAACTGCTCCCAACTGGATCAATTCCAGGATACCACCCTCATTCAATTTTCACTTATGAAGGTCTGTCCTGGTCCTGTTCAGCTTGTCTGCCACTATGCTTTGCTCTGATGGAATGCAGGGTGCTTGGAGGGTTGATAAGTGCTGAAGAGCTACCTACCAAGATATCACAGCCAGCCTGCACAGGGGACAGCATTCTACCCCCTTGCTTGTTGATGTACTCCAGTGTTGTCTGTAATCACCTGAAATGGTTCTGGGGACCATATAAAGATAAGGGGATTTTAAAACATGGATCACAGCCATTTCTTTGACATTTGTGTGCTTTGGTCTGTCTGAGGTATCCCAGAGGCCTTGCACTTTTAAACTCATTGAAATTGTACAGACAGACTTGGAGGTAGAGGAGTAAGGAGGAAACCTGGATTTGCTTGCATTTGTAGTCTCAACCAGTGCAGTTCCGTTTTTAGAAAACCCAATACTGGAAGCTGAAATTCCAGAGGATGCATATGTTGGATCCATGAGTAACCTGGCACGAAGAATCATGAGAACCATAGATGCCATGATGCCCAAGATCCTTAGGTACTCTGACTGAATTGAGAAGTTCTGGAAGTTTCCAGACAAAAATCTACCTTCTCCTGTGTCAAAAAAGCCTTTTGCTGCAAGGTGTCTATGTATAACATCTTAGAAAAGCAATCCTGTAAGACATGGTTAAGGAGGATTTCTGAATATTTATCTGGAAACCCAGATTGGTCATAAGGGACAAAACCCATAGTAATGACTGTGGGCATCTGGGAAAAGACTGCAAAGATGAGCATGTCATCTAAACAAAGAAATATGAGAATGACATTCATTGTGCAATGAGCTACAATTGAAGCTCAACACTTTGAAAACACCCTTGGCAAAGTAAACAACCCAAAGAGTAATACAGGGAACTGATAGCGTGACCCAGACACAAAAATCTGAGAAATATCCTGAAGACTTTGGCCTTGGGAATGTGAGAATATGCTTCTTTTAGACTTGATGCTGCCACAAAGTTTCCCTGAGGCATGAGAGCGCCTGAGGGGTCAGCAACTTGAACTTTCACATATAGATTTAGGAAGGAAAGCTTTAGAACTGGTCTCCAAGAAGACACTTTCTCTGGTAGCAGAAACATTCTGGAATAAAAGCATTAACCTCACTGACTTAACAGAACCAGTTTTAGACCTCAGGAAAAATTCTGTTTGGTTCACAGGGTGAGGTGAAACTCCCTTGACAAGAGGTATTTACATTCAGTGCCAACTATATCCCTCCAGAATCAAATTTAACACCAAACTCTGCAACAATCTGTTCCAAAAGGGAAAATACAGTCTGTTGCTGGGACACATTTTGAGAGATGGGAGCAGGAGGGGAGGGGATGTGGGAAAGAATGCTGGTATAGTTATTATGAAGGTGTAGACGGTCCCCTTTTTTGGAGGGGAAAGATTCTTTTTTTTTATGTTCCCCTCCTGCCATATTTTATTTTCCTATTTAGTTTGAGAAGGTAGAGATTTTTTTTATTTCATTTCTTAGATGTGAAAGAAGATCTGAGAGATTTGTAAGGCAGGGTGGCCTGAATTAAATTACCCTCTGTCATCAAACTATTTGAGGACTTGAGTAGAAGTTGGGCCAAAAAATCTTCTTATCTAAAGCGGAGTTCAAAATTTCAGACTTTTTCTCATAAGAAAACATTTGATTATGTACCCAGGCATATCTCCTCAAAACGGTAGCAAAAGCAATGGCCCTAGACGGTACCCACACAATTATACAAACTCCTTAAGGTATGTTTGGATACTTCAGAAATGTCATAGGCAACAGATTTGAGACAAGCACTACCTAAGAGGGGAGCTAATAGTCGCAAAATGTCCACAGAAATTAAAACTACACAACAAAATGGTAGAAAAATGACTAAATCTGTCCAATATCTCCCCCTCCTTATCCACAGGAGAAAGGTTTGAGGGCAAAAAGTCTGTTCCTTGCTAGCGAGGATGTGAAAATGGCAGGGTCATACTTAAGGTGAGAAAATTTTCATAATTTTCATAACGTTTATGAAATTTTAGAAAGACTACCTGCTTTTTGGGGGGACTGAAAGCTATGAATCAGGGCTGTTGGGGCTGTTACAGGCAGGAATAAATGCATTCTCCACGGCTACACCAGTAGAGAAACAGGTACTGAATGAGGCAGATCTACCTTGTTCTCCAACTATTTTTGCCTTTGTGGCTCCAAAATCAAAATCCCTTCTCTAACCCATGCCCCAAGTGAACTCCTCAACATCCAGCTGCTTCACTCTACTACTACTGAGCACATAGTATGTCTGACAACTGCTGCTGCAAACGTTAACATAATCACACTACCAAAGGAACTTCAACAGCTGAATTCCACCTTCAGTTGCCTAAGTACATAAGAAGCAATTCCTTCAGTTAAAATCTATGTAAGACAGCTTCCAGGAATCAAACTAAACTTAATTGTTTTCCCTCACTTCTGCATCAGTGTGTTCTGTACTGTAGTGTTGAATATGCTAGAGGGAAAACCCCCAAAGGCCTTATACTGCTGAAGATGAAGTCAAATTAACACATCAGCATTTTTACCCTAGTAGTGTAAAACTTCCCTGGAAAGGCAATAAAAGCCCTTAACAATAAAATTTACATGCTGTGATTCACATCAGGTATTTAGGGTTCAAAGACCTTGTGTTTGTATCCATAAACATTCTACCTCACTGACTGTATCTGGTAGTAAATCATCTATGGCTGGGGTGGGGGTGGGGGCTTTGTGGCTTCAATTTCAAAACCACTTCTCGACCCCTTGACCCAAGTGAACTCCTCTCCATCCAGCTGCTTCACTCTACTGTAAGGCATGTTGCATTTTTGAATTTTTTTTTTTTTTAACAGAAATGGTCCATTATAAATGCTGAAAGCTGTACTAATGCATTAACCACAATCCTTACCGTCACAGACCAAGTCCTTCCCAACAGACAGTTTTTCATACGAAAAACACCTTAAAGGACCACTACGGGCAAACAATGAAAAATCATTTATCATCTTGCCATGATTTACTGCACCTCCTAAAGCTGCCTGCAGCAAAATAAGTACTCATTCCTAATTTTATTATTTTTTTTACTCTTGTCTGCCCTCATGGGGGCAGACATTGTGATTCCTTTGGAAAGCTAAATCTGTCTCAATGAACAGAGTGTGAGAACAAATAGCCCTACCATTTGTTGTAAGACTAGACTTCCATTCATTTAGAATGGACCACCTGAAAAAAAATGCCAAGTTTGAGAGTCTGCAGCTCATGTGTCATTGACTGGTATGTGCCGAGTTTCACACATGTTGTTCCTACTGATGTACTACACACTCTCTGAAAGAAACTTGCAAAAGTGCCAACAAATTACTGAGATAAAAAAGACTTTTCACAAGTAGCAGTTTTGCAAGTTTCAATTCCTGGCCAAGTTACTCCTCCCATCTCCCCTCCTTCAGTGGGCTACAGTCTCACATTTCCAGCTTTACTAGATTCAGCTATTTAGTCAGCTTTGCATGACAATAGGGTTTACTAATGAAATGTCGAACGGCACTACATCGACTGTACTATAGTCGAACACGGAAGTTCGAAAATAGTAATGTCGACGACAAAATAAACAATCTAGGACTGTGTTTTAACATGGGTCGAGGTAGGGGAGATGTTTATAGTTCTGAATAATACTGAACACCTACCTCGACCCATGTTAAAACCATTCCTAGATTGTTTTTTTGTCGTCATTACTATTTTCGAACTTCCGTGTTAGACTATAGTACAGTCGATGTAGTGCCATTCGACATTTCAATAGTAAACCGACAATAGACATAAAAAAAAATCACAACCTGGTGTGCCACAAACTGTTCCCTTATGTGTCTCTTCACTTCTGAATAGCATTTCCCCAGGAAATGATAATTTACATATGCCATAAATGAAGATATTTTAAATTATTTGGATGTTGAGGTCATCAAACTAGATCATAAATTTGAAACCAGGGTCTATAGAAAAGTTACATATTGTAATTCTTACCTACACTATGATAGTTCCCACCCCTCACACTGCAAGAAAAGTATAGCCAAGGGACAGTTTGTGAGGGGTTCTAGGATGACAAGTAGAGATATAGACTTCATACAGGAATGTGATAAATTGGAAACTATGTTTCTAGAAAGGGGTTGTCCTATTAACTTTATTCAGGATATTAGGAAAGAAGTGGAAATAGGTAGGAAGGATAGATTTCAACCCATCAAAGGAATAATGGAAAATAGGAACTTGAATGAGAATAAAGGTGTATATGAGAATGATAAAATAATACAAAAAAGATTAATTGTCGAGTTCAATTCCACTAACAGAAATATAAAAAGTATAATAAATAAGGAATGGGAGAATTTTCTATCCTTTACAGACATGGATGAAATTAAGTATATGAGACCTCATGTCATATACAAGAATTCAATATGTATACGCAACATGTTTGAAAGTAAAGTAATGAATAAGAAAGGGGCATGTTATAGAAAGAAAGGCACTTTCAAATGTGGAAGGTGCCAACAATGCCCTTATATCATGAATGAAGAAGAGATATATATTGCAAGTAGGAATATCAAATTAAGAGGTAGAGATTATTATAATTGTGACACCCAAGGAGTGGTGTATCTAGTTATCTGTCAGAAATGCCATTCATTTTATATAGGCAAGACAGAGAGGTCCCTGAAAAAATGAATTTATGAACACATTTATGACATTAGTAGATTCAAAGAGACAAATGCATTATATAAGCACTGTATTGATTGTAAGGAAGCTAAGTATTTATGGTTTATAATAGAGCAAGTCAAACGAGATATAAGAGGGGGTCCATGGCAAGATATTTTAGAGAATAAGGAACTATGGTGGCAGGTGAGATTGGATGCAAGTAGGAAACCTGGTCTCAATAAAATGGTCTCTGTAAGACCATTATTGAAATTAAAGGCCAACCAAGTATGAGATAGGGTAGGAAGTTTCAGTAATGATGATCTTGTAAGGTATAAAATCATATTTCATATTTTAACATATATTTATATTATTCATATTATTCATATGTATTTAATCATTATTAATGTTTATTTTTAAATTTTTATATAATTGTTTTATGTATAATCAAATCTTAATTTTAACATGTATTTAATGGTTTTCATCGTATAATATCAAATAGTTTTCATAAACACTAAAGGGATTAAAGTTTATTTAATTTTTAAATTTTAAACATGAAAATTTGATATGTTATTGCAGGTTTTGCGCACTAGAGGGAGCTGTATCCATATGAGTCCTTGAATAGTTTCAAGTCTAATTATTCTCATGAATATGTATTAGCCCTGTTAAATATTCATGAATAGGTTGATAAGATTGGTGTATTTGAATTTCAGTTTTTAATTGTTTGTATTGTTTTATTGGATAATTAGGTATTAATTAAGGTATATAAATGCATGAGATTCATTAGGAAATTGTCTGATGAAGTCCTGGTGGAGAGGGACGAAAACGCGTGTTGGTGTTGGTCTATGTGAAGTGTGTTTATGGACTGTTGAACTACAATAAATTACAATAGAAAATTCATCTGGTATCATTTTTGCGACTCCAGTAGCACTTTGGTGGATTATTGGTCGTTTTTAGTGCTACTATCTACTACTATTTTTTTATTTCCCCAGGAATAAAAAAAAAACATCAGTCCAGAGTTTGGGCCAGTCTATCCATTTCTTAATGTGCACAGTAAAACATTCCATTTATAATGCATTCTAGCTGCTGACATGGTTATCTTTACATAGTTATTCTCTTATAGCATAACCTGAGCTTATAGTATTCAATGCCAAGCTTTACAACAGTTCTCAATTTCTTAACAATGACCTCCCAAGGCTCTGATGTGACCTAGTACTTTGTCAATATACTATAAATACACAGATTAATACAAATATTTGTGCACATATGACACACACAATAATACACATATACCTTCATTAAAACAAGATAAATGCAAAATAAATCATATCAATATAGTTATGATTTCTAGTTTATGACCCTGTTTGTCTATGGAAACTTTTCTGAATTTATGTTTCAGTAATTCTATATTTGTTGTGTAATATCTTGTTTAATTGTTTCTCAATATTCTAACCACTGTATGCTGCATCAATTGTAAAACTCTGATTGTACTCCTTTTATATTTTCTATGCTCTTTGTGCAAAATAGCTATGTTTGTATAATTTATTTTTATGTTTTATAATTGTTTACTATGTATCTGGAGCTTTTCTCCCCGAGCCTCCGCTGAAAACTGTCACCTTGTGTCCAGTTGGACTAACCTGGTAAACAAATGGAAAATAAATAAAAAATAAAATATACTAAGAAAATCAATCAATATGCCAAGAAAAATCCAAAACTTAAGAAAAAAAACACAGAAGGAAGGAACATGTTTCCTTGATGCTGTCATGAAAATCCCACTCACTTATTCAGATATTATGGGTAAACATATAGTCAGGCACACTGATGTCCCACTCACCAGGCTAAACAATGTCAGCTGCCTGTCGGGTGCCAGGATCCACCACATAACCCACACACTCAGGTCACTCCACAACAAGTACAAATATGACTCTGTCATTGTCTATGTTAGTGTGAATGATCTGAGACATACCTCCCTGGACTACATGAAAAGAGACATGGCAGAGCCCTCCGATCTTGTAGCCCAGGCAGGTAAGACCCTAGCCCTGAGTAGCATTCCATCACCACCCAGAATGATACCGCAGTACAAGGACAAAATGATTGACTTCAACAATTGGCTAAGCTTCTGGTGTCATTCTAAGGGGATCCAGTATATGTCTGCCTGGGATGACATGGTCAACAGACCACAATGCTTTGCTAGAGATGGCCTGCACCTGTCGCCCCTGGGATTCCGGATACTGGCTAAGGCTCTTGCTGCCCCTATAGTGCCTTTTTTAAACAAGGTTCAAATGACAAATTCCCCACCATAACAGGAACAGGCAAGCAAAAACTGAGGGTAATGCTACTCAATGCTAGAAGTCTAAATCTCAAAATGCACTCACTCGAGGCATTCCTTAAAATGGAGATCATCGATATCTGTGCAGTGACTGAGACCTGGTTCAAGGCTCCAGAGAGCACCCCTGCACTACCAGGCTATAACTCATACCACACTTTTTGGCCACGTAACCTGGACCGAACACCAAAGCCAGAGGTGTGTCCATACTCTAAGGATATCCAAACCTCCAGGCTAGTTGCTCAGCATAATGCATCAGAGGTTATCCAAGTGCAACTAACTCTGGGCAACACTACAATCCAAATTGCAGCTTGCTACAGATCCCCCACCATGCCCCAGGATTACCACTCCTCTTTTCTTGATATACTGGAAAATTATTAGGGTTCAGCCAAACACCCTAATAATGGGTAATTTCAACTACCCCGCCATTAACTGGGAAAACTACTCATATACCAACTCCTTTGCTTAACGCTTTCTGGAATTCATAAATTCCAATACCCTGGATCAACTTATCCACACCCCCACCAAGGGCAACAATATCCTAGACCTACTCATTATCAACATGAGTGACCGGTGTTCCATACCTGAAGTCAGTTCCTCGTTGGTCAAACCCGACCATAAGCTAATCACCCTAGATGTCCACATCCCGCCCTCACCCCTCATTACAGAAACCACGGTAAAAAATTTCTTCAGTGTCAACTTCATGCTTCTTAAGACAGAAGTGGCGATCTTCATGACATCCATGGAGATGGACAATACAGTTATGACTGCTGAATCCTACACAAATGCACTCTACAAGCACTTACACGAGTGCATGGATCGTGCTATCCCAAACAGAACCAAGAAGCTATCCTCCAAAAAAAGGAAGCCAATCTGGTGATCCCCTGCCATAAACAAACTGTACAATAGAAGGAAGAAACTGTTGCAAAAGAGAGTAAACTCCCATGAGTGGTGGAGCTCCCTGGTCAGCCTCAGTAAGAAGCTGATATCCTTTATAAGAGCATCCAAAGCTAGCCACGAAAACAAAATCGCCACTGATTCTAAGGACAACTACAAAGCATTCTATAGCTGTGTAGAGAATCTCAATGGCAACACCCAGATCTGCTCTGAGTTACAGCACAACAGCACGGAAATTACAGAAAGTACAGTTTTGTACCTACCATAAATGTAGATGTCTGAGAGGTATGCATCTGCAGTCCTAACAAATGGGTTGTCCTGCCTCAGGCAGCCCTTCGGTCGGCCGGATTCCAAAGTCTGGGTCTGGCCTCGGCTGATGTCGCACTTCACCCGACGTCATAGCTGCTGTCAATTGGGTATAAAGGCATCACCCGACGCCATTTTCCTCAGTGTTTCTTGCCCCAGATGCCAGGTGCCCTCTAGGAAGGCTAAATTTGGATAAATGCAAATGATTCCAAGCAGTAGAGAGCAAATAAAAATAAACAGGTATATACATATATATACAAACAAATACACCATAATAGATTCCCCCAGCTAGCTACAAGATGGGCAAATACCCTAGGAGTACCACAGAGGGGAAGGAGGGAGGGTAATCCTGACTGCAGATGCATACCTCTCAGACATCTACATTTATGGTAGGTACAAAACTGTACTATGTCCTTCAAGGATGCATCTGCAGTCCTAACAAATGGGTAGAATACCATAGCCAAACTGGGGGAGGAGGTACTAAGAAGATTATGGTGTAGTTAAGATCCCTTGCAAAACAGCAGTGGCAAAACCTGCTTGGGATCTGGAGTATAAAGGTAGATTATAATGCTTGGCAAATGTATGCACGGAGCTCCAAGTAGCAGCCTCTAAAATGTCTTTGGTAGCCACTCCTCGTAAAAAAGCTGTAGTAGTGGCTGTAGCCCTTGTGGAGTGAGGTCTGATGTTTTCTGGAGTTCTTTCCATGAAAGAGTAACAAAATCTAATGCAATTTCCTATCCATTTTGAGACTGTCTGTTTTGAAATTGCTTTTCCTTCCATTCCTGTTGCATATGCTACCAGAAGCTGGTCAGTTTTTCTATTGTTCTTGGTTCTGTCCAGGTAGTAGCGCAATTGTCTGTGGACATCCAAGGTATGTAGTAGTCTTTCCCCCCTGTTCTGTGGGTTGGGGAAGAATGTAGGTAGGTGGATTGCTTGGTTTAATGATACCCTGGATACCACCTTTGGCATAAAAGTAGGATTAGTTCTCATGGACACTCTATCCTGATGGAAGATAAGGAAGGGCTGTACTGCCATTAATGCCTGTAATTCAGAAACCCTTCTTGCTGAAGTGATTGCAAGCAGGAAAGCAGTTTTCCAAGATAAGTACTGTAATTCTGCTGTTGCTGCTGGTTCAAAAGGGGGAAGTGTCAACTTTTCTAACACAAAGTTCAGGTCCCATGTAGGCAATGGTGGCTTCCTTGGTGGCTTTACATTTTTAATTCCTCTCAGAAACTGCCTGAGTAGAGGATGAGAAAAGACTGGAGGATCCATGTTGTATTCTGCTGAAATTGCTGATGCATGAATCTTAATGGAGGAGTAAGACAGGCCATTGTGGAAAAGCTCTGCTAAATATTCCAGGATGTTAGCTATGTTTGCCAATGATACATTTTCTCCTTTTGCTGCACTCCAAATGAGATATCTTTTCCATTTTGCTGAATAAGTTTTCCTTGTTGAGGGTCTGCGAGCCTCCAAGATAATGTCTTTAACCCTTTGGGATAAATCTGGGTTATTTTGTCTTATGTAATGTTCTAAGCAGCTAGCTGCAGTGTTTTCAAGTTTGGATGCAGGATTTTGAAGTTGTTCTGTGTTAGCAGTAAAGGAACTAGGGGTAGAGGCCATGCGTGTTCCCGAGACATACTGCTCAGTAGCGGGTACCAATGCTGCCTCGGCCAGTCTGGAGCTATCAGGATGATCCTTGGGTGATCTTCTTTGATCTTCAGTAGCACTTTGTGCATCAAAGGAAGAGGTGGGAATGCATATGCTGTCAGGTTTTCCCAACTGAAAGATAGGGAGTCCACCTTCCAAGCAAGTGGGTGGTATGTCCTTGTGCAGAATTTTTTCAATTGGTGGTTGTGTGGGGATGCGAACAGGTCTATTTCTGGTAGTCCCCATTTCCTTGTAATGGATTTGAAGATGTCTGGATGCAGCATCCATTCGTGGGCATCCGTGGTAGTTCTGCTTAAGATGTCTGCTAGTATATTTTCTTTTCCTGGCACAAATATGGCCTGGAGCTGAATGTTGAGGTTCAGGGCCACATTCCAGAGGTCCATTGCCATCCGGCATAGAGGATATGAATGTGTGCCTCCCTGTTTGTTGGTATACCACATAACTGTGGTGTTGTCCGTCCTTATCAGCAAATGACCCTGTTGAAGAAACGGTCTGAATGTCTGAATTGCCTGCTTTACTGCCAGCATCTCTTTTTGATTTATGTGTAGGTTCAGCTGGTCTTGAGTCCATAAGCCTTGTATGCACTTGTCCACCATGTGTGCCCCCCAACCGAGGTCTGAGGCGTCCGTGGTGATAGTCTGGCTTGGGTGAGGGCTGTGGAAGGGCAGTCCTTTGTTCAATTGACAGGCCTGAGCCCACCACTGGAATTCTTGCTTCAGGCATGGAATTATTGGAATTTGGGTTTCTAGGCTGTGCTTGTGCTGAGACCATGTATTCCTTAGGTACCATTGCAACTTCCTCATATGTAGTCTGGCATGTGGAATCAATATTATGCAGGATGCCATGTAACCCAGGGCTTGCAGGACTTTCCTTGCTGAAAGCTGGTTCTGCGTTGTTAATGCCATGAAATAGAGTGATAGTTGCTTCTGCTTTTCTGCTGTGAGGAATGCCATTTGGTTTGATGTGTCCAGTTCTGCACCCAAGAAAGTTATCCTTTGGGATGGTATCAGCCTTGACTTTTTTATGTTGACTGTGTACCCCAGGGCTTGCAATAGGTGAATAACCTTTCTCAAATCTTTTGTTAATTTGTTTTTGTTGTCCGCTTGTAACAGGCAGTCGTCCAGGTATGGATAAATTTGAATTCCCTGAAGCCTGCAATGAGCAATTACTGATGCCAGGCATTTCATGAATACTCTGGGCGCAGTAGATAAGCCAAAAGGCAATGCTGAGAATTGATAATGCTCTGATCCTGCAAGAAATCTGAGGTATCTTCTGCAATTTGGTCGTATGGGGACGTGCAGGTATGCCTCCTTGAGATCTAGAGTTACCAGCCAAGACTCCTTGCCAGCATGGGAAGAAGTTGCTGTAGGGTCAGCATCTTGAATTTTGGAACAATGAGATATGTGTTCAGAGCGGACAGGTCGAGAATAGGTCTCCATTGGTTTTCCTTTCTTGGTACCAGGAAAAGTCTGGAATAAAATCCTTGTCCTTGTTCCACAGACAGTACCTTTTCTATAGCTCTCATCCTTAGTAAGTGGTCTATTTGTTCTAGAGCGTTTGTCTTTTGGTTTGGAGGTAGGTTTGGCATTCCTCTCTTCCTTGGTAGAGTATGGAAGTGAAACCTGTAACCTTTGTCTATTGTCTGTAAAATCCATTTGTCTCCTGTAATGTAATGCCAGTTTACTGAAAATAAGGCTAGCTTTCCGCCTAAGGGTGCTTCTAGTTGTTCCCTGGTAGGCGGTTTCAGAGCCAAGTCACTGTGATTGTCCTGTGGAAGTGGTAGTGGCTGGATCTGTGGCAGTACTTCTCTGGTTGTTAGGCTGCCACTGACGTCCCCTGTAGGCACCTCTGGATTGACCTCTGCCTCTTGGGCGCCTATTTCTGCCTCTCTGTGCTCTGGTGGTGTCTGGAAAGGACCAATTCTTGGAAGGCCAGTTCCTACTAAACCTCGGAGGCTGGACCTGTAAGAAATCCTTGACTGTCTGGACAGATTTTGCTTTTTCTTCCACATTCTTCAACACTTGCTGTGCAGGGGAGCCAAACAAACTGTGTTTTTCCATGGGAGCATCTAGGAGCTTTGACTTTACATGGTCTGGTAAGGATTGCTCTTTTAACCATGCATGCCTTCTGATCACTGTACCAGTCATAGCTGATCTAAAGGAAGCCTCCAGTGCATCATAGCCGCATTTTAAGGAGTGATTACTGACCTGCTGAGTGTTATGTACCAATTCCTGAAGGGACTTACGGTCTAAAGGTTCAGGAGAGGACAGTTTTTTAGTTAGCTGATCTAACAAAAATTCCTGATACTGAATCATGTGGAATTGACAGTTTAAGGCCCTAGCCGAAAGAGTAGCAGAAGTATAAACTTTTTTACCCCATCTCTCTAATGCCCTAGATACTCTTTCAGAGGGGAGGGGGTTTTTGGCAGAGGCAGCTGCTACAGCTTTGGGGCCCTGTGAAATAGTTTCAGGATCTGCAATAGGAGCCTTATACAAGTGATAATGTGTGTTCGGAACCCTGTAGTATCTGTCGGGCTTAGCAGGGGCCGGAGGAAGAGAGTCAGGGGCAGTACAAGCATCATTAAATGCATCATCCACAACTGTAAGTACTGGAGGAATGGCTAAAGGCCTATGCTGTGGCAAATGTAAAAAGGTCCTAAGCCTTTTCCTAGAGTCTGAAAAATCCTGGCCCTGCCATTGAAATTGTTCTCTCATAGCATGCAAGGTTTCCCCAAAAGAAAATTCCTCAGGAGGAGAGGCAGTAGGAATGCAGTCTTCTGCATCAGAGTCCTCATATGGAGAATAAGGGCCTTCTGGAGGATTTGAATTTTCTGAATCATCAGAGGAGTAATCTGTAGAAACTGGCTCAGGGGGCTCTGCTCTAGGCCTCTTCTCTGGAGGGGGATGAGAGGTCCTGTCAGGGTGAGGCTGGGATCCCCTGATCAAAGAAATGAGATCCTCTGCTAGACTAAGCATTTGAGTACTAGAGCTAGGCCTGTGAGAGGGGGTTTTAGCAGGCACTGTCTTTAAAGATTTAGCTGCTTTAGCCCTAGAAAAAGCCTTAATTGACATGGATGCAGGGGGCCTAGCAGCTCCACGTGCAGGAGGAGATATATCTAAAGGGATAGTATCTGATAAATCCTGAGAACCTGTAAGAGCAGGTGGAAATTCAGTAGCAGATTCAGCCATGCTGGATGAGGCCTCTGTTGTAGGAGGCAAGCTTTCGGCCGAAGGAAGAACAGAGGACTCGGCTTCAGCCGAAACAGAGACACTCGCGGTTGGCTTAACCGCGGTTTCGGCCGAAACCACGGACCGCGAGTGTCGGTCCTTTTCCTTACGCTTTTTAGCTAATTGTGAAGTCGGAGTCTCCGATGGCATGTTGTAAGCAAAAGCGGAGCCGAAAAACTCCTCTGCAAACTTCGACCGACGTCTAAGTGTCCGTCGGTTGAAGGAAGCACAGGCTAAACAAGCTGCTACGTCGTGGTCTGGGCCTAAGCAAGGTAGGCAGTAAGAGTGGAAATCTTTATGAGGTATTTGTTTCCCACAAGTTAAACAGTTATTCACTTTTTCTGACATCGGCTGAGGCAAGAAAGAGTCCCCAACGGGGTACTTAGCTTTTTAGAAGTCTTCGGTAGTAGCAATCTCTGGTTCTGACCGACCGGCACTTGCGAACAGCTTCTGCTTCGGGCGCCACGCGGCAAGAAAGACTGAGGAAAATGGCGTCGGCTGATGCCTTTATACCCAATTGACAGCAGCTATGACGTCGGGTGAAGTGCGACATCAGCCGAGGCCAGACCCAGACTTTGGAATCCGGACGACCGAAGGGCTGCCTGAGGCAGGACAACCCATTTGTTAGGACTGCAGATGCATCCTTGAAGGACATCCAACTGATATTGCCACCATCCTGGCAGATAGGTTTAGTGCTAACTTTACCCCCCTCTCACCCTCTAAAGGGCCCATATCTGTACAGGAAGAATGCAGAGTCCCTGTAATCACAACTATACAGGTAAAGGCTGCACTCTCTAAAGCCAAAAACACAGCATCCATGGGACTGGACAACATTCCAGGCTGCATTTTACACGAACTTCAGAACGAACTGGCTCCCCACCTAAGCACCATGTTTAATCATAGCCTCACATCAGGCTTTGTGCCCACTGAATGGCGCACAGCAACAGTTATCCCACTCCACAAAGGGGGAGCCAACACTGATCCCGGGAACTATCGCCCTATTAGCCTGACGAGCCTGGTCTGCAAGGCCATGGAAGGTATCATCATGGAACTCAAACAAAGACATTGGTAACCTCCAAACCTCTGGACCCCACCCAGTTCAGGTTTGTGAAAGGCAGATCATGCCTCCTGAACCTAATCGATTTTTTTGAGGCAGTCACAAAAGCCGTAGATGAGGGTAAGGTAGTTCACACAGCCTATCTTGACCTCGCCAAGGCTTTTGACACCATCTCCCATTCTGGAATTATAGCTAAACTCACTAAACTAGGTATAAATCCCTACATCACAAGATGGGCTGCCAACTGGCTCAATGTAAAAGTTGCTGACTCCAAATCTGACTTCAAACCAGTGACAAGTGGAGTACTACAACATTCAGTCCTGGGACCTCTCCTGTTTGGTATCTACTTTTCTGATGTACAGGCTAACACAGAAGGCCTCTACCTAATGATGTACGCAGAGGACTACAAACTAGGAGCCATAGTAGAGTCCCCAAATGATGTGGACATCCTACAGAAGGGCCTCACTGAGACAGATGCCAGGTGTCAGAGCCATGGCCTCAAGCTCAATGCCAAAAAGTGCATGGTCATCCCCTTTGGTAAAAACTCTGTACCCATGAACTACCACATGGGCAGCAGTCTACTTAACACTGAATGTGTGATAAGAGACCTTGGGACCCAGGTGGACAGTGGTCTCCTTTGATAATCAGATCGCCACAGTAGTCAGGAAGTCCTTTTACGTGGCACACCTCATCACAAAAGGGTTCTCATCCAGGAAAAAAAGAGGTCATTGTCCCCCTCTACTCGACATTCATTAGACCCATTATAGAGTACAAAGCCCCTTTTGGAATGTACCTCACAAGACATCTGCAGCAGCTGGAAAGGCCACAGAAGTACCTCGCAAAGAGGATTATTGGCCTCAAACAGGTTCCCTACACTGACCATCTCAAAAAACTCCAGCTTTACTCAGTAGCATAATCGCCTACTCCAAAGTGATTTCTGCCTAACATATAAAGCTATGTCAAACCCAGAGCTGTTGGACATGCTACACCTAAAGAAATCCCAGTGCCTCCGAGCTACATGCTCTAGGGACTTAAACCTTGTCACCACAATAAACAGGATATGCTGGAAGGATAGATTTCTGTCCCAGAGACTTCCCATACTCTGGAACAAGTTACCCATCTATGTCAAGAAAATTTCATTAGCAGTCTTCAAGAAAAATCTTTGAGTGGATGGGAAATAGGAAATATTCCCCGGGAATCACTTCTGTGGCTCTGCTCGACAGTGACACAGGAAAATAACTTTCTTGGGTGGCATAAGCCAGGGAAGCTCGTTGGCTAGGCTTACTTGGGCCCTTGGGTTGATAGCCTTGTACCTACCTATGAACCTATTATTAGACTAAATACAATGTTATGTAGCATTAAAATGTGCTGACATAAGGGTGACAGTTCATTATTTACTCAAAGCAAATGTCAGAGTGGAAAAGTTCAAAGTGGATAAAGAGGAGGAGGGGAAGAGAAGAAAGAGTGAAAAAAAGTATTTGTTAGAAGCAATAATTAGGGTAGATATGGGAGGCAGGAGAAAAAATTAGTAAAAGTAACATTACAAGTAAGAGAAATGAAACCAAGGAAAAGAATAAATAACATGCACAACAAGATTTACTCTGTGTGTGTGTGTGTGTGTGTGTGTGTGTGTGTGTGTGTGTGTGTGGTACAAAAGAACTATAAAGCAAATCTGCACTGATACCTGCGTGCTGCCCTGCTGAGGGGGACACTTGTGCAAGTGCAATGGACTGGCTCCAGTAGGAAGGGATGGCCGCATACCTCTCAACATCATAGAACAAGAAATCTGGACAAGGCCATAAATAATAAGGGACAAAGGCCCATAAATTGGGACAATTTATAAATATTGCACTTACAAACTTAGAAAGTTGATAAACAGGTTTTGCATTAGAGTGAATTTTCTTAAGGATATGAAGTCTGAAAATCAAATGCCTGTCAATTTTCTGACTTCACTGTTCAATGATTTCTCAGTGATTTGACAGCAAACTGCAATTTTATGAAAAACAGACAAAAAAATCTGGACTTTCTGCAAAAATCTGTACTGTTGAGAGACATAGATGGGAGTCTTGAACCAACACCCATCAATCATTTTCATTTGTGTGCCAAAGCCATTACAGCGGTGTTTTTCAGAAAGGTGAGAAAAGCCTTAAATTTGACTGGTATGTTTATTTATTTTATTTTACATTTGTTGACTGGGAGAGCCCAACTGGATTACAAGCCCATTTTCAGTGGAGGCCTGGGAGAAAAGCTCCAAGAGAACAATTTTTTTTACAAAACATAGTTTTAAAGGACAGATTTTTGACATACAATTTCCATAGAAGAGACGCTGACATGCATATTAACTAACAGATAGGATACATTCGTTCTCTTTAATATAATAAATTTTGGAAGATATTCCTAAGTTTAGGATTCTTCCTGTGATAGATATACTATCAGAGTAAAAACAGACGTAGAATAAGGCTCTGAGAGAGCAGATGATGCTCGCTATAGTTGAGAAGGATAACAAACTGATTCTCTATATGTCTTTGCCTGGATTTAGTTGAGAAGGATACCAAATTGATTTACAATATGTCTTCTCCTGGTTTTAGTTGCTTATGGAGAGGTCAACATTGCTGGAGTAGTTTTCCCCAACTCCTGGAGAGATGGGATGAGCAGTAGATTAACAGTCCTAAGTGGGTATAGTACTACGATTGGTTGGCCTAGCAGAGTTACTTAAGTTAGGTGAAGTGTTCTAATGAGACATTAGCCAGGGGGGACACAGGAGCACAGTTGATTATTCAAAAAGTGAGTTTTAACAAGTTTCTTGAACTGTGATGGGGATTTGTTGTCAGTTATGTTGGCAGGAAGGGAGTTCCAGGTTTTTGCTATACAGTGGCTGGAGACATACTTACCAGCTTCATTGTTACATTTGGTTACTTTGAAGAGGTTTTGTGTGCTAGACCTCAAGGACCTGGCGGTTGTATAGGGTTGCAAAAGATTTTGTAGGGCTGGGGTGTTTTCAGAGTTATGTATTACTATGTGGGCTAGTGATAGTTGATTGAGTTGAAGTAGTAGTGGTAGTTCTAGCCAATTGAGTTTTTTTAGGCATTCACAGTGATGTGTTCTGATGGGAGAGGTTGTAGCGAATTTGGCTATCTTATTATAACAAATAATCAAAAGAACCCAACAGTGAAAAGTCCACCAATAAAACTGAAAAGAAACACTGTAAATGCCTGGAATCACTTCAACGTATTTATTTCCAATTATAGATTGAGCGCTTTCATCCCCTCCTGGGGATTTCATCAGAATCTAAAAACATTCAATATTATCCCCCTTAAATACCCTACCTAATGTTGTGACATCATACTTAAATTGATTAATCAGTTAAGAACACTCAAATAAAAAATAGAAAAAACTAGAAAAAACTTCCTTACTTAAAAACACATATATAACATTTGTTGAAAATGTTTACATGTTATATAAAAATGCTCTGTTACACCAACAGTATAGTTAAAACCAATAATTTTATGTACAGGCTTAATGCATTATTCATTTAAAATATTCTGCCTTTTTGTGCAAAACAGGCTTTATAGATATGATTTCATTCAAACCTGAGGGGGTGCTGGCTTGTAATTTAATTTGCCATCTAGTCTCTCTTTCTTCAATGAAATTTCTATAGTTCCCTCCCCTTGGATTTTTTTGCACTTTCTCTAATATGCAAAAATTAAACTCTCTACACTTCTCTGACACATTAATGTGTCTAAATAAGGCATCATTGTTATTCTGAGTTTTAATTTAATCATATATATAAAGCCTGTTTATATAACATGTAAACATTTTCAACAAATGTTATATATGTGTTTTTAAGTAAGGAAGTTTTTTCTATTTTTTATTTAAGAGTGTTCTTAACTGATTAATCAATTTAAGTATGATGTCACAACATTAGGTAGGGTATTTAAGGGGGATAATATTGAATGTTTTTAGATTCTGATGAAATCCCCAGGAGGGGATGAAAGCGCTCAATCTATAATTGGAAATAAATACGTTGAAGTGATTCCAGGCATTTACAGTGTTTCTTTTCAGTTTTATCTTATTAGAACAACTATCAAGTTTGTTTAGGTCAGATTTGTGGAGATTTGTAAGCACGGGGGAGGCATAAAGTAGGGTGGATAGTAGGCGAGTCCTCGCTACTGTAGTTTTGGAGTGGTCAGTGAGGATTTTTTATTGCGATACAGTAGGCCAAGTTTTGTATGTAATTTTTATGGTTATAGAAATATGTAGGTAAAATCTAAGGTGATTATTTCAACCCCTAATAGTTGGTATGATTTGTGGGGGTGATTGCAGTCTTGTTAAAGGAGGAGATGAAGAAATAATCAGTGGGAGGTGTGGCTCTGTGGAAGCTAAAGAATACTAGCTTTGTTTTACTTGGGTTCAGAATGAGCCTTTGGTTTGTAATCTAAGTTTCTGCTAAGGAAAAGCATTCTTGAGTTAGGGATTGAAGGATGTCCATTGATTTGGCTGCACATATTATGGTGGTATCATCTGCATATTGCACTATTGAGGCTTTAGGAATATTGTTTGGGAGCTGACTGGTGAAGAGGGTAAAAAGAAGTGGCCCCAGGATGGAGCCTTGGGGTACTCCTGGGGAAACCGGTAGGGAGGGGGAAGAGTTGGTTTTTCCACATAACGGCTTGTTTCCTTCCCTCTAGGTAGTTTTTGAACCAGGAGATGGCAGGGTGGTAAGGTTTAGAGTTGTAGTGAAAGAAGGAGTTTATTGTGGTTAACCATATTGAATGCTTTGGACAAGTCAAGGAAGGTGGCAGATACAAGGAGTCCATTGTTTCTGTGAGTATTGACAATGTTGGTGAATTCTGTTAGTGCAGTGGAGGTGCTATGGAAGGGTCTAAAGCCATGTTGTTGTGTTGCTTTTAGATTATTTTCTAGGAGATATTTCATTAGCTGCTTGTGTATTACCCTCTCTAAAATTTTAGATAAAGGGGGTAGTATGGCTATAGGGCGGTAGTTTCTGAGTTCCAGGGAGGTTCCCCCTTTATGTAGAGGGATGATGTGTGATATTTTCCATAGCTTGGGTACTATACACTCGGAGATGGACCTGTAAATTAGGATGGAGACAGGATATGAAATGGCTTCTGCAGCCAGGTGGATGTATTCAGCAGGTAATTTACCTGCAGCAAGAGATGTTAGTTTGAGCTTGCGGAGTAGTTATTCAATGGATTTGGTTGGTTCTGGGTGGAAGCTGAACTTGAGGAAATTGTTAGTTGGGGGTGTGGGGTGGATTTGCAGGGATGGGGATGTTGTCATAGGGTTGGTTGTTTGCAAGGGTCTGGATGGTTTCCGTAAAGTATTTATTAAATTGTGTTTTGATGTCTTCTTGGTTATCATCTATTTTTGGGGTTGGGGTAGTTGTTTTACCTGGTTGTAGAATAGAGTTAATTGCTGCCCAGAATTTTTGTGGGTTGGTTCCTGTGCTTATCCGGTAACTTTTGGTAGCAAGATGTTTTGTCTGTTTTGGTGAGTTTTTTGGCTTTATGTAGTCCAACATATATTTATTTGTTTGTTCAATTGGGATTTACTGTTTAGGTAGTTGGTCCAGGCCTTGTTTCTTTTTTTGAGGAGGGATTTTGTGTCTGGGGCTAACCAGGGGGCATATTTAGTTTGAATTCTTGTTGTTCTGGAGGGGGCGTGATGATTAAGGGTGTTCAAGAAGGTAGTATTGAAATATAGTACAGCTTCATCAAGACGTAGGTTTTTTTAGGGGGGGGTCCAGTTGCACATTTTTAGGTAGTTTATAAAGTTTAAGCAGTTAAAAAGTGTTTTTTGTTTCTAATTAGGTGTGTAGATATTTGGGTCAGTTGCGGTGATTTTGATCCGAGTAAGAATGTGGCTTGGTAACTACTTGGTGTCTGGTAGACACCCTGCTAGGGATATCAGTGATGGGTGGGATACGAGTATTCAATCTAGAGTGGATTGGTGTTTGGTTCTCTTGTCTGTTCTTGTGGGGGGAAGTGATGAGTTGGGTTAGGCCACGTAGGTTAATATGGGAGAGTGGCTTATGACTGGAACAATTTTGCCAGTCAGTATTAATGTCTCCTAATACTATGCTTTCCTGGGGGAGGGAGTTAGATATCCATTCTAGAAGTTTTTTCTGTAATGGGGATATTGTTGCCTGGAGGGATGTAGCACCCTATGATGTTGATGCGTTTCTCATCATTAAGTTTTAGTTTTGTTAGAGTGAGTTCAACTTTATGAGGTCTAGGGTTATGTCTACTTTCTCAAGGATGATCTGAGATTTATACACTATAGCAACACCCCCCCCTTTTTTTTTTACCTATTCTATCACTACGAATTATATTGTAACCTGGTGGAGTGATTTCTTTGTTGTGGTTGCCTGGTTTAAGCCAAGTCTCTGTTAGTATGACTATCTCAGATTGATAAAAGGAGAGTAGTGCATGAAGGTCATGGACTTTGTTTAGTATACTTGACATTTAAATTTAAAATGAGGAGCGTGGATTTGTCTCGGTGGAGTAGGGTATCATTCAGGTTGAGGGTTGGGGCTCAGATTTTGTGGGCCTAGGTTTGAGTGTATATCACCGCAGCTAATGAGTTAGGTTCTGAGGTAAAAATAGAGTCTGAGTAGTTTGTTTAGGGTCTTAAAGTTCTTTATAGTTGTTTGAGACTGGTAGTGTGATGGCTGTGATCTGTGTGCATAGTGGTGAATAAAGAAGGTTTGGTAGTGATGTGGGACTAGTTGAGTAAAAGGGTGTGTTGTAATAATGTCAGTGGAAGTAGTTTTTCTTGTTATATGGATAAAATTAAGTTGTTTTTGGTGGTTGGTGATAGAAGTTAGCAGTGGGAGTGTGGATACACCTAGGAGCAATAGTAAGAGGTGTATGTATGTGGGTTTGGGTAGTTTGGCCATGGTTTGGTCATGAGTGGGAGATCTGCTTGGGATGGGGTGGGTATGGTGGATGATGAGAGGTGTTGTTTGTGACTGTAAAGTAGTTATATGGAAGACTTTGCTTTACAGGATGTGGAATAGTGGAAGAGAAGGAAATGGGTACAGGGGTGGGGCAGATTCAGTGATTGGTGGTTAGCGTGATGGGTGTGGCTAAGTTCAGTTGAAATGTAGCACTAGTGGGTGCAGGTGGAAATAGGAAGCAGGGAAAGGAGCGGAGTGAGCCAGAGCGCAGCTGGGCTAACACTAACTCCAATTATATCAATGGGCTTACTTGTTTCTTTTCTTTGTACACCAAATGCATCTTTCCACTTATTTCTGTTTACACCAAATGTGTCTGTTTGGCTGTATTTTACTAGTTTAATTTACTTATACTGATGCAGTCACATTGAAAAAGGTCTGGGGAAGCTTCCTCACCACAAGCAGGCCAAAAGATGACTTTCAAAAGGGCGCCGCTCAAGGAGACCCACTAATACAGACTAGTTAATGTGCATGAGGGAGGAGGGAGTTAGAGGAGGGAGATACAAAATGGGGGAAGGTATAACCAGAAAAAGCAGGTAAAGATCTGGCCTGCCCCCTCAGAGAAGGCTGCAAAGAAAAGCAAACAACATAAGAAGTGGAAGCCATGGAGCTGTAATGTAAGTGTAAGCAAGGAAGAGGTAGAAGTAGGAAATTAGGAGTGTAAGCAGTTAGTTGCAGAAACACTACTTTATGGCCTTGGTGTGCAAGTAATACAAATGAAGGTAAATCTATCTGGGGGACAAAATACACCAAGTAAATGGTACTTTCCTTACTTTGCAAGTATTCATTGTGGAGGCAGATCTATTTGGGACAAGATACAGCAAGTATATTGTTAAGTTATGCCACCCAGTGGCAATAGACAAAGCTATAGTTGCCT
Source organism: Protopterus annectens (assembly GCF_019279795.1). NCBI lineage: Eukaryota > Metazoa > Chordata > Ceratodontiformes > Protopteridae > Protopterus > Protopterus annectens. The sequence continues at coordinate 1,300,932,144 of NC_056743.1, read as the reverse complement.
GGAGAGGGGGGGGGGGGGGCTTGCAGCTGTGCATGCCGGCCAAAACAATGTTTAAAAAATAACTAGTAAAAGTAACAAATGTGCTGTAAAAGGAAATGTAAATAACCAGTCACAATGTTTAAAACATAACTGTTAAGGACCACATCTGCTAATAACAAGAACTGTAAATATCCAGTCACCTATGCAGACTTGTCTGGTAGGTATCCTTATTAAAAAGTGTTATTCTTGGCTTGCAATAACTGTAGGTAGAAACCGGACCGTAGCAGTGATTTTATCTAGCAATGTTACAGTTGCTGGGGGCCCAAGCTGCGATGATGTGCTATGCAGACTTGTCTGGTAGGTATCTTTATTAAAAAGTGTTATTCTTGGCTTGCAATAACGGTAGGAAGAAACCGGACCATAGCAATGTTGCAGTTGCTGGGGGGGGGGGGTGAGCTGCGATGATGCAGGTAGACCAAGTGTGCTATGCAGACTTGTCTGGTAGGTATCCTTATTAAAAAGTGTTATTCTTAGCATGCAATAACGGTAAGAAAAAAACAGACCGTAGTAGTGGTTTTTATCTGGCAATGTTGCAGTTGCTGGGGGGGCCCGAGCTGCGATGATGCAGGTAGACCAAGTGCGCTATGCAGACTTGTCTGGTAGATATCCTTATTAAAAAAAGTGTTATTCTTGGCTTGCAATAACTGAAGGGAGAAACCATAGCAGTTGTGTGGGTGCAGGTTGCTGTGTTTGTGGAAGGTGGAGGTGTGCCTTTCTAAGTGTGGTGCGAATGTTATGCATTATGACATGGAGAGATTAAGAGTAAAATTTTGCTCAGTGAAGTCTCTAGCAAATTCATCACTGCTTGATTCAGACATATATATTCCCTTGTGTTTGTCAGTACTATGTTTGAGTGCATTGTTTTGGAGTGTGGTATCACTGCTACAGCTGCTGGTACTCTTTCAATACAAGTATAGGAGGCTGTTGCTGAGAGGATGAGAAACACGCTACAAGTATACAACCAAGACAAACTACATAAAGCAATAGTAAGAAAGTACTAGGTCACATCAGAGGCTTGGGAGGTCATTGTTAAGAAAATGAGAACTGTTGTAAAATTTATTAAATATCAAAAGTTCAGGTTATACTATAAAAGAATAACTATGTAAAGATAACCATGTCAGCAGCCAAAATGCATTACAAATTGAATATTTTACTGTGCACATTTTAAAAAAATGGATAAACTGGCCTAAACTCTGGACTGATGAGTTTGCTTTTTTTTTTTTTTTTTTTTTTATTCTTGGGAATTGTTATTCAGAAGTGAAGAGACATACAAGGGAACAGTTTTAGTGGCACACCAAGCTATTTTTTATGTCTATTGTCATGCAAAGCTGATTAAATAGTTGAATCTAGCAACGCTGGAAATGTGAGACTGTAGCCCACTGAAGGAGGGAAGATGGGAGGAGTAACCTGGCCAGGAACTGAAACTTGCAAAACTGCTCCTTGTGAAAAGTCTTTTTTATCTCAGTAATATGTTGACACTTTTGCAAGTTTCTTTCAGTGAATGTGTAGTACATCAGTAGGAACAACATTTGTAAAACTCAGTGCATACCAGTCAATGACACATGAGCTGCAGACTCTCAGACTTGGCAGTTTTTTTCAGGTGTTCCATTCTAAGTGAATGGAAGTCTAGTCTGACAACAAATGGTAGGGCTATTTGTCCTCAACAGTCTGCATTATGGGACAGATTTAGCTTTCCAAAGGAATCACCATGTCTGCCCCCATGAGGGCAGACAACAGTAAAAAAAAATTAAATTAGGAATGAGTACTTATTTTGCTGAAGGCAGCTTTGGGAGGTATAGTAAATCATGGCAAGATAACAAATATACGTTTTCTTCATCATTTGTCCGTAATGGTCCTTTAAACAAAATGCCCCCCCCCCCCCCCAGAAATAAAAGAAGAGATGGGAAGTTCTAGCTTGGCTGGAGTTTTCATTTAGTTTTTTTTTTTTTTTACTAATGCAAACTACAAACAAAGCCTAGAAAAACTGTCTAACAAAACCGCACACCACCTCCAACAATATAAAAGTCTAGGGGAATTCCAAAATGGCTACACATTCAGTAACAACTTAATTCTAGCTCTCTCAGTGTGAAAATAGAAACTTAGCAGAGAAAGCCAGTGGACCTAAATTTCTGCGAAATTTCAGTAACTGGCTAGTAAATGCACTGCCTAGATGCCAGGAAACAAGAACTACAGAGGTCCGCCGGACCCAGACTTTGGGATTCTGGCCGACCGAGGACTGCCTGCCGGCAGGAAGAACCCTACAGTGATGACTGCAACAGTGAAACACGATGAACATCTACAGAGGTCCTGAAAGAAAATTGGCTACAAAAGGAGACGAAAAATTACTGTAGCTGTTCAGCAAAAAGCAGTGCAAGCTCCAGACATGACTTCCAGTAACATTGAGGGCAGTATAAAGCAATTTCACACAGACCTGACTAAAACAAATGAAACACTGACTGAAAATATCAACGCAAACAATAAAAGGCTGAAAAAGATGGAAGAAGCTTTAAACAGATACTCAGAGAAGTGATAAAACTGCAAAACTCAGAGGCTGAAATGAAGAAAAGCCTGGTTGAGTATGAGACTGCACAAGAAGAAAGGTTTCAAAAATATAATAGAATTAGAGGACGTGATGGGAAAACCTAAGATTTTCTGCTGTGCCTGAGAAAGTGGAAGCAACAGATTGTAATAACTTCTTATAAGCGCAAATAAGCAAGTGGACTGGTATTCCACAAAATGAATTGTTAACTGAAAGGGCATACTGTGTGCATGCTCCAAACCTGGTTATGAGAAAACAACCTAGACCTTTATTAGTAAAGATACAGTCCTAGCAGCAGAAGGAGATGATTCTGACAAAACTGTGACAGAAGAATGAAGTACTAAAAGTGGGAGACAGCAGAGTTTTATGGAGGACTACTCACTGTACTAGGTAAAAGGCACTGCTGGGAACAGAGGCAACAAACACTTTAGGACCAAAATCAAGAAACTAATGCGAAACCAAAAAAAAAAACTAAACAGTAATGTAAAGCACTTTCCGTCTGGCTACATAGCCAGACTTCTTCAGACAAAGAAAGCAAAATGTTTGCAGCATTAAGTATTCTCCCTGTACCTTCCTATTAACTAATTAGCCAACAAAAACACATCTACATAGAAACAATTAAAAGTCAGTAATTAGATAATGTTAAAGCAGCCAGGTTCAGCATTTTCCAACTTGAGAAGCTACAAATAAGTATTAAGCAACCCCACCATCCCCACCCACCAAACAAAACATTTTACCATAAAATTTGTTACCAAATATATTAAATATTGGTTAAGAGTTTACTTAAAATTTACACTTAAACTTGTTAAAATTATTTTACACCTTCTCTAGACACCTAACATGTTGTTTACACAAAGTGTTGTTAATATACCCCATTAACTACAAAAATGTACACAGTTACTTCAGACCAGAAGTAAAAAAATCCATGAAGCTGTTAACACTTCCAAGATGCGAATTATATTCTACGCTAAACCTTCAATTTTTGTATCCAGGGCCAAACAGCAATCAATAAGACATCTACTCCAACTTTTTAGTTTTAAAATACAAGTTAAGTGAGATGATTTCATTTAGTCCTGGTGCCCTACTAGCATTTAGCTTCAGTTGCCAAAGCAGTTCTAGTTGTTCCAACAATAATTGGAATGGACCCCCTCTTAAATTGGGTATAATCTGATCAATAATTCTAAAAACAAAAGAATGCCCAGCATTACCATTACAATGCCTTGCCAAAGGTTCTCCTGTTTACCTATGGCAATACTATGTACATGCTCATATACCCCTTCCTTTAGTCTTCTGTCAGTTTTTCCGACATAGAAGGCTGGGCATGTCTGGCACTGGGCTAAATACACCACTGCCTTGGAATTACAATTAAACCGCTCGCCTACTTTATAAGTACTTCCTCTAATCAAAAAGGTGCTACCAGTCACCATAAACTTACAAAAATTGCAAGCCTCACATTTGAACATTCCAGGTGCTCTAAGGCACATAGCCTTTCCATTTTCTAGTAGGGCTTTTAAATTTTTTACCTCTTCTAAATGTTACAATAGATTTTGCTCCCCACGTTCTCCATTATCTTTGTGTCTGAACCAAAAATATTCCAGTTTTTCCGCAAAATTTTAATAATTTCGTTAGCATCAACACTAAATGGGGTGATGAAACTAATTCTATAGCTCTCAAATCTGCTGTCTCGTACTGGTAAACCATCCGTAGGTACTTCTATACAACTTGAATCATGGGAAACTTCTCCATGGTTACATAAGATAGGTTTAAACCACCCTGTCACTCACAAGCTCAGACACCATCCCAACTGGGTACCCTCTATGAATAAACATATTAGATAAGGCATCACACTCTTCTAAGAAATCCTTATCCTCTGACACCATTCTGGCAGTGCGGACTAACTGAGATTTAATGACAGATTTTTTTCTAGTGGTGGGGATGTGAACTTGTATAAAAAAGGAAAGAATTAAGAGTATGTTGACTTGCGGTAGACTTTAGCCACGTACTTTTTACCCACTCTATCCTTAATTAAATTAACATCCAAGTGTGCAATAGCCACTTCATGGAAGACATTAGTAAATTCTAAAAAACTAGTGGTATGGTTTAAACTGTCCACCAGTTTTAGAGCCTCTTGTTGTTCCCCTCTAAACAATAGAAAAATGTCATCCAAAAACCTTGTATGCACCACAGTTTTATCCAGTGTGTCTTTATTATTAAACAAAAACTGAGGTTTCCACTGGGCCATCACCAAATTAGCGAATTAGGCCCCACAGACCCACTTTTTGTAAATAGATGTCAGAATCAAACAAAACAAAGTTGTTAGACAACACCACATCCAACAGTTCTTCCATGAGCCTCAATTCATTACTAGTAGCGCCATGAAACTGTAACCTCTCTACCACCCATTCTATACCAATGGCACTCGGGATAGAGAAATACAAGTCACAAACGTCAATAGTTAGAAAGTTCACATCCTCCATAAACTCACCCTTGTTATTAGCCAGAAATGCCCAAGAACCTTACAAATTTGCCTTTCCTTTTTCTACATATTTTTAAGGGTAAGGTCCATCAGTTAAGCAATAGCACAAGTAATGGACGCCCTTGCGTCAACCAATGCCCTCATCGGGGGATTGTGAATATTCGTATGCATCTTCGGAATGCCAAACAATGCTGGAAATTTTGGGGACAAAGTCTGCAAACAGTTAAAAGCTGACATCAATAGCTCCTTCAATAAACAAATCGTGTAGGAAAATCCTAATATGATTGTAAGCAACATGCAATTCATGCAAACTTGCTTTTACATATGTAACATTATTTAGAACATCATTCATTCTTTTGTTGTAGTCTGCCTTGTCCATCAAAACTAACCCCCCCCCCTTCCTTATCAGGTTTTAGGAAGCGAATAGGTAATGATAAAAATAGAGACAAAGTTTCCCTTTCTTCTTTTGTTACAGTCCATCCCCTTATGTCCACAGTACAATTAAACAAGTCCCTCATCTCCAATTCAGATAGAAATTCAAATAGTGACACAAGGGGGTGTTGTAAAGGGGGGGTTATAAGTACTTGCTACACGTAACACTGGTAGCTGGTCTGACCTGTTGGTGTCCAATAGAATATTCAAATTCACTTTCCGAGTAAAAAGCTTCAAATCCATTAGGGTTGCTGGTAAATTAAACCTAGTGGAAGAAACAAAATCCAACCTTTTCCAAGTACTTCAATCAATATAGGGTCAATGTCAAAGGTAGTTAAATTGAAAATTTTAAAGTCCCCACTTTGATTAATTATAAAGTACAGTTGTGTACACTTAACATAAATGTAGATGTTCGAGCGTATTCACTGTTGCAGTCATTACATTTGGGTAATCTGCTGGCAGGTTGCCATCAGTCGGCCTGAATAACAAAGTCATGGGTCCTGCGTCTGTTGCAGTCTCTTCTTCCATGATGTCAGGTTGTCAGGGGTATAAAACATGCAGCCAATGCAATTTTAATCAGTTTTTCTTGCCCCAGATGTCAGGTGCCCCCCAAATGAGGAGCAAAAAAAACCCCCAAATGAGGAGCAAAAAAAAAAAAAAATATATATATATATATATATATATATATATATATATATATATATATACTGCAACAGTGAATACACTCGAACATCTACATTTATGGTAGGTGTACACAAAGTACAGTTTTGTACCTACCATAAATGTAGATGTCCGATACATATGCAACTGCAGTCCTGACATATGGGTTGCCCTGCCTCAGGCAGCCCTTCGGTCGGCCAGATTCCAAAGTCTGGGTCCGACGTCGGCCGATGTCGCCTCCTCCCCGACGTCAGAGCGGCTGGAGTACAAAGGCATCAGCCGACGCCATCTTCTTCAGTGTTTCTTGCCTCAGATACCAGGTGCCCTCCAAGGAAGGCTAAATTTTGTGAATGGATAAATAGAAAAAAACAGACATGCACAACAGTAATAAACAGATACACCATAACATATAACCCCAGCTGGTAGGCAAGGGGAGAAAGGACCCAAAAGGAAAAACAGAGGGGTAGGAGGGAGGGAAAACCTGACTGCAGTTGCATATCTATCGGACATCTACATTTATGGTAGGTACAAAACTGTACTATGTCCTTCAAGAATGCAACTGCAGTCCTGACATATGGGTTGAATACCATAGCCAAGCTGGGGGTGGTAGGACTAAGCAAGAGATGGTGTAGCTAGAAGGCCCTGCAGGACTGACAAAGCAAAGCCTGCTCGGGATCTTGAGTATAATGGCAGGTTGTAGTGTTTGGTAAATGTATGCACAGAGCTCCATGTAGCAGCCTCTAGAATATCTTTTGTAGCCACTCCTCTTAGAAAGGCTGTGGATGTGGCCATAGCTCTGGTGGAGTGTGGTCTAATATTAGCTGGCACACTTTTTCCATGGAAAGAGTAACAAAATCTGATGCAGTTTCCAATCCATTTTGAAATAGTTTGTTTGGTGACTGCTTTTCCCTGCGCTCCAGCAGCATAGGTCACAAACAGTTGGTCAGACTTCCTGGTGGACTTTGTTCTGTCCAAGTAGTAGCGTAGTTGCCTGTGAATGTCTAAAGTATGCAGCAGCTTTTCCCCTGTATTTTGAGGGTTAGGAAAGAAAGTAGGCAGGTGAATTGCTTGGTTTAGAGACACTCTGGATATCACCTTAGGCATGAATGAAGGATTGGTCCTAAGGGAAACTCTGTCCTGATGAAAGATGAGAAAAGGAGGAACTGCCATGAGGGCCTGTATCTCCGAGACTCTCTTCTTGCTGAGGTGACTGCCAACAGGAAAACCGTTTTCCAAGAGAGAAATTGCATTTCTGAAGATGCCGCTGGTTCAAAAGGAGAAAGAGTTAATTTTTCCAAGACGTAATTGAGGTCCCATGCAGGAATTGGAAGTTTCCTTGGAGGTTTAATATTCTTTATGCCTCTTAGAAACTATCTTAGCAAGGGATGTGAAAACACAGGTGGATCACAGTTGTAGTGTGCTGAGATTGCTGAAGCGTGGATTTTGATGGAAGAGTATGAGAGGCCACTGTGAAACATTTCTGCCAAGTATTCTAATATCCGAGGTATGTTCATCAGTGATGCATCCTGGTCCTTGTTGACATTCCAGATGGTGAATCTCTTCCATTTGGCCGAATAGGTTTTTCTGGTGGAAGGTCTGCATGCCTCCAGCAAAATTTCCTGAACTTTTCGGAGAGGGAGTCATGGGTCACAGTCATGGAACTCTCCAAGCTGTCAGCTTTAAGGTTTGCAGGTTCTGATGAACAGTCTTGTAGTTGTGTTGAGTCAGGAGCAGAGGCCATTGAGGTAAGGGCCACGGTTTGGTTTGAGTTATGCTCAGTAGCAGTGGATACCAGTGTTGCCTTGGCCAGTCTGGAGCTATCAAGATTCCTCTTGGTTGTTCTGCCTTGATCTTCAGTAACACCTTGGTGAGCAAAGGTAGAGGAGGGAATGCATAGATTGTTAGAGCATTCCAGCTGAAGGAAAGAGCATCCGTTCTCCAAGCTAGAGGATGGTGTATCCTTGTGCAGAACCTTTCCAGGTGATGATTGAGATGAGATGCAAAGAGGTCTATGTCTGGTCTTCCCCATGCAGATGTTATTTGTGAGAAAATGCGTGGGTGTAGCATCCATTCGTGTGGATCCAAGAAATTTCTGCTCAACCTGTCTGCCAGAACATTATCCTTGCCCGGAACAAACTGGGATTGCAAGTAGATGTTCAGCTTCAGGGACTTTTCCCAAAGAATCATTGCTAGTCTGCAGAGGGGGTAGGAATGAGTGCCCCCTTGTTTGTTTATGTACCACATGACAGTGGTGTTGTCTGTCCTTATTAGCAGATGACCTTGCTGAAGAGATTTTCCAAAGGCTTCTTATCACTGCCAACATCTCTTTTTGATTTATGTGCTGATGCATTTCCATGGGAGTCCATTGCCCTTGAATGCATCTGCCATCCATGTGCGCCCCCCATCCGTGGTCTGAGGCGTCTGTTGTAATAGTCTGACTTGTTGGAGCTTTGTTGAAAAGCATGCCTTTGTTTAAGCGACTTGCTTGAGCCCACCACAAAAATTCCCTTTGCAGGCATGGTATGAGTGGTACTATGTCTTCTAGGTTGTGGCTGTGTTGCGACCACAAGCTTTTTAGGTACCATTGCAGCTTTCTCATGTGTAGTCTTGCCAGAGGGATTAGAAGAATGCAAGATGCCATGAACCCCAGGGCCTGCAGGGTCTTCCTTGCGGTCAGGTGGGTTAGTTTTGCTAGGCTTTTGAAATAATCTGTTAAATGCTCTTGTTTCTCCTCTGTGAGGAAAGCCATTTGTAGCTGTGTGTCCAGCTTTGCTCCTAGAAAAATAATCTCTGGGATGGCAATAATCTTGATTTTTGAATGTTGACTGTGTATCCCAAAGCCTGCAGCAATTGAATGACATAGTCCAAGTGGTTTATCAAGGTTTGTTTGCTGTCTGCTTGTATGAGGCAGTCGTCCAGTTAAGGGTATATTTGAATCCCCTGAAGTCTGCAATGTGCCACTACTGATGCCAGGCATTTCGTGAATACTCTGGGCGCAGTAGATAAGCCAAACGGCAATGCTGAGAATTGATACTGCTCTGTTCCTGCAAGAAATCTGAGCTATCTTCTGCAACTGTGTCTGATAGGGACATGCAGGTATGCCTCCTTGAGGTCCAGAGTAACCAGCCAAGACCCCTTGCCCAGCATGGGAAGAAGTTGCTGTAACGTCAGCATCTTGAATTTTGGCACCATGAGAAAAGTATTTAGAACGGACAAGTCCAATATAGGCCTCCATTGTTTTTCTTTTCTTGGAACAAGGAACAGTCTTGAATAAAATCCCTGGCCTTGTTCCTGAGGAGGAACCTTCTCTATTGCTTTTATTTGTAACAGCTTTGAGACTTCTATGAGTGCCTCTGCCCTTTGATTTTGTGGCAGGTTTGGCATGCCTTGTCCCGTTGGTAAGGTATGGAAGTGGAACCTGTAACCTCTGTCTATTATGTCCAGAATCCAATTGTCCTTTGTTATAATGTGCCAGTTTTTTGAGAATAGAGATAATTTTCCGCCTAGAGGTGCTTCTCTTTGAGCCTTGGTAGGCGGAGTGAAAGGTAAGTCATTGTGATTGTCCCTGTGGTGCAGGTGAACTACCTGTGCCACTTCTATGATTTTGTGGTTGCCATTGGCGACCCCTGTAGGAGCCTCGGTATTGCCCTCTACCTCGTGCACGCCTGTTCTTTCCCCTTTGAAACTTGTCAGAGTCTGGAAAGGACCAATTCTTTGAAGGCCAATTCCTGCTGAACCTGGAGGAAATCCTTTACTGTCTGTACTGATTTTGCCTTCTCCTCAATAGATTTCAACACATCCTGAGCATTAGGACCAAAAAGCTTCTGTTTATCCAGAGGTGCGTCCAGGAGCTTTACTTTAACATGATCCGGCAGTGGCTGTTCTTTCAACCAAGCATGTCTACGGATAACAGCCCCTGTCATAGCTGCCCTACATGAAGCCTCCAATGCATCATAACCACACTGAAGAAAATGATTGCTAACCTGCTGGGTATTATGAACCAAATCCTGCAATGCCTTTCTATCTATAGGCTCAGGAGAGGCTAGCTTTTTCTGCAAATCATCCAGTAAATAATCCTGGTACTGAAACATATGAAACAGGCAGTTAAGTGACCTCATGGCAAGGGTGGAAGAGGTATAAACTTTTTTACCCCATCTCTCCAGAGACCTTGCTTCCCTGTCCGCTGGCAGTGGATTCTTGGCTGAGGAGGTAGCCAACTCCTTTGGGGCCCTGTGAAATAGTTTCTAGATCCACAGAGTGGGCCTTAAAGAGATGCTTGTGAGTGTCAGGAACCCTGTAATATCTGTCTGGCTTGACAGGAGCAGGAGGGAGAGAATCAGGGGAAGCACTGGAGTCGGAGAATACATCATCCAGGACATCCAAAACTGGAGGGATAGCCAAAGGTCTGTGCTGGGGTAACTTAAGGAAGGTACGTAGCCTTTTCCTAGAATCAGAAAATTCCTGACCTTGCCACTTAAAATGTTCCCTCATGGAGTGGAGAACTTCACCGAAAGAAAAATCCTCTGGAGGAGAGGCAGAGGGAATTGATTCCTCAGCATCTGAGTCCTCATAGGCCTGGAAGGATTCTTCTTGGGTATCTGAATGCTCTGAATCCCTAGAGGCTTCATCTGAAGAGAGGTTGTCTGCCTGCTCAGTCCTAGGCCTTTTTTCTGCAGGCGGCTGAGAACCTCTGTCTGGGTGAGGCTGAGACCCCCTGATAAGAGAGATTAGATCTGCAGCAAGAGACATGATCTGTCTATCAGAAGAAGGGGCCTGAGAAGTAGGTTTAGGATGGGCCTTGGCCTGGCTGGTGGCCTTAGCACGTGCAAAGGCCTTGATGGACATAGATACAGGAGGCCTAGCTGCCCCACGTGCAGGGGTAACTTTGTCCACAGGAATGGTGTTGGGTAGATCCAGAACTTCGGTTTCTGGAGGAAAATCAACAACCGGCACCGGTGTAGTCTCCGGGACCGAAGAACGTGTTAACGTGGTGTCGTCGGCCTGGAGCAGCTGAATTACCGCTTCCGAAGGGACCGAAGCACTCGCGGAGGGCTTAGGCGTTATTTCGGAGGAAGACGCGGGCCGAGGATGTCGGTCCCGGTCCTTTCGTTTTTTGGTAGTTTGTGCTGTCGGTTGTTCCGACGGCATGATGTAAGCGTAGGATTCGCCAAAAAAGTCTTCGGCAAATTCTGCCCGGCGCCTGAGAGTGCGCTTATTAAAGCAAGCACAGGCAGCACAGGCCGAGACGTCGTGGTCTGGGCCCAGGCAAGGGAGGCAGTAAGAATGGAAGTCCTTATGAGGTATTTGTTTACCACAAGACAAACAATTATTAACTTTCTCAATTTGTTCTGACATCGGCTGAGGCAAGAAAAAATGTTCCCCAACGGGGTACTTAGCTTTTAGATGACTTCGGTAACTGAATAAGTACAGTTTTGTACCTACCATAAATGTAGATGTCCGATAGATATGCAACTGCAGTCATAACATATGGGTTGTCCTGCCTCAGGCAGCCCTCGGTCGGCCGAATTCCAAAGTCTGGGTCCGGCGTCGGCTGGTGTCGCCTCCTCTCCGACGTCACAATGGCTGGAGTATAAAGGCATCGGCCGACGCCATCTTCTTCAGTGTTTCTTGCCCCAGATGCCAGGTGCCCTCCTAGGAAGGCTAAATTTGGTAAATGGATAAAATAATCCCAAACATGCACAACAGTAATAAACAGATACACCATAGGAGATACCCCCAGCTGAAGGGAAGAGGGGTAGGGACCCAAAAAGAAGGATACAGAGGGGTAGGAGGGTGGGAAAATCCGACTGCAGTTGCATATCTATCGGATATCTACATTTATGGTAGGTACAAAACTGTACTATGTCCTTCAAGAATGCAACTGCAGTCATAACATATGGGTTGAGTACCAAAGCCAAGCTGGGGGTGGATGGAACTATGATAAGGATGGTGTAGCTAAAATCCCCTGCAGGACTGCCGAAGCAAAGCCTGCTCGGGATCTGGAGTATAAGGGCAGGTTGTAGTGCTTGGTAAATGTATGCACGGAGCTCCATGTAGCAGCTTCTAAAATGTCCTTTGTTGCCACTCCTCTTAGGAAAGCTATGGAAGTGGCTATAGCTCTGGTGGAATGTGGCCTGATATTGGCTGGCACACCTTTTCCATGGAAAGAATAGCAAAATCGGATGCAATGTCCAATCCATTTTGAAATTGTTTGCTTGGAGATTGCTTTTCCTTGTACTCCAGCAGCATAGGCTACAAACATCTGGTCAGACCTTCTGGTGGCCTTAGTTCTGTCCAAGTAGTAGCGTAATTGTCTGTGTATGTCCAAAGTATGCAGTAGTTCTTTCCCCTTATTTTGAGGATTGGGGAAGAATGCAGGTAGATGAATAAGCTTGATTTAGAGACACCCTGGAAATTACTTTTGGCATGAATGTAGGATTGGTTCTTAGAGAGACTCTGTCTTGATGAAAAATGAGGAAGGGGGGCACTGCCATGAGTGCCTGTATCTCCGAAACTCTTCATGCAGAGGTGACTGCCAATAAGAAGGCCGTCTTCCATGAAAGAAATTGCATTTCTGAGGTTGCTGCTGGCTCAAATGGAGGAAGAGTTAGTTTTTCCAACACGTAGTTGAGGTCCCATGCAGGTACTGGCTGTTTTCTGGGAGTTTTGATATTCTTTATCCCTCTTAGAAACTGTCTTAGCAGAGGATGCGAAAACACTGGAGGGTCACAGTTGTATTTTGCTGAGATTGCTGAGGCATGAATCTTTATTGAAGAGTATGAGAGTCCAGTATGAAATAGTTCTGCCAAGTATTCTAATATTTGAGGTATACTCAGTAATGCTGTGTCCTGACCCCTGTTGGCATTCCAGATACTGAATCTCTTCCACTTGGCTGAATAGGTTTTTCTGGTGGAAGGTCTGCGTGCTTCCAGCAAGATCTCTTGAACAGATTTGGAAAGAGAGTTTGGTGTTGAAGTCATGGTAGCCTCCAGGCTGACAGATGCAATGTTTTCAGGTCTTGATGTACAGTCCTGTAATTGTGTTGAGTTAGGAGCTGGGGCCATAGGGTCAGGGGCCATGGCTTGGTCCGAGTTATGGTCAATAGCAATGGGTACCAGTGTTGCCTCGGCCAGTCTGGAGCTATCAAGATGCCTGTTGGTTGTTCTGCTTTGATCTTCAGTATCACCTTGGTCAGCAGAGGCAGGGGAGGGAATGCATACATTTTTAGAGAATTCCAGCTGAAGGAGAGAGCATCCGTTTTCAATGCTAGAGGGTGGCGAGTCCTTGTGCAGAACTTTTCCAGGTGATGATTTAAGTGGGAAGCAAAAAGATCTACGTCCGGTCTTCCCCATGTCCTTGCCAGTTGAGAGAAAATGTGAGGGTGCAGCATCCATTCGTGTGGATCCATGAAATTTCTGCTCAGATTGTCTGCCAGTACATTGTCCTTGCCTGGTACAAACTGGTATTGTAAATGTATCCTCAGGCTCAGGGATTTTTCCCAGAGAAGCATTGTTAGTCTGCAGAGAGTGCCTCCCTGCTTGTTTATGTACCACATGACAGTAGTGTTGTCTGTCCTTATTAGCAAATGTCCCTGTTTTAGTGTTTTTTCGAAAGTCTCGATGGCATGTATCACTGCCAACATCTCCTTTTGGTTTATGTGCAGATGTCTTTCCTTTGCCGTCCAAAGACCTTGAATGCATCTGCCCTCCATGTGCGCCCCCCATCCATGGTCTGAGGCGTCTGTTGTTATCATTTGGTTTACTTGAGGTCTGTTGAAAGGCATGCCTTTGTTTAGTTGACTTGCTTGAGCCCACCATAGAAATTCCTTCTGCAAACATGGAATAAGTGGGATTATGTCCTCTAGGCTGTTGTGTTGAGACCATAAGTTTTTTAGATACCATTGCAGCTTTCTCATATGAAGTCTTGCCAAAGGTATTAGAAGGATGCAAGATGCCATGAAACCCAGGGCCTGCAGGATTTTCCTTGCAGTCAGCTGGGAAAGCTTTGCTAGGCCTTTGAAATACTCTGGTAAATGCTGCTGTTTTTCCTCTGTGAGGTAGGCCATTTGTTTTTCCGTGTCCAGTTTGGCTCCTAGGAATATAATTTGTTGGGATGGTAGTAAGTTTGACTTCTGAATGTTGACTGTGTATCCCAAGGCCTGCAGTAGATGCATGACATAGTCCAAATTCCCTTTTAAGGTTTGTTTGTTGTCTGCTTGTATGAGACAGTCGTCCAAGTAGGGGTATATTTGAATCCCCTGCAGTCTGCAGTGTGCCACTACTGATGCCAGGCATTTCGTGAATACTCTGGGCGCAGTAGATAAGCCAAACGGCAATGCTGAGAATTGATAATGCTCTGTCCCTGCAAGAAATCTGAGGTATCTTCTGCAGCTTTGTCTGATTGGGACATGCAGATATGCCTCCTTGAGGTCCAGAGTGACCAGCCAAGACCCCTTGCCCAACATGGGAAGAAGTTGCTGCAACGTCAGCATTTTGAACTTTGGCACAATGAGGAAAGTGTTTAGAGTTGACAAGTCCAGTATGGGTCTCCATTTGTTTTCTTTTCTTGGAACAAGGAACAGTCTTGAATAAAATCCCTGGCCTTGTTCCTGAGGAGGAACCCTTTCTATTGCTTTTATACTTAATAGCTTGGAAACTTGTGCGAGTGCCTCTGCCCTTTGAAGATGTGGCAGGTTTGGCATGCCTTGTTTTATTGGTAATGTGTGGAAGTGGAATCTGTAACCTGTGTCTATCAAATCCAGAATCCAATTGTCCTTGGTTAAGATATGCCAGTTTTGTGAGAATAAGGCTAATTTTCCGCTCAAAGGTGCTTCTCTTTGAACCTTTGTAGGCGGTACGAAAGTCAAGTCATTGTGATTGTCCTTGTGGTGCAGCTGAATTGTCTGTGCTGCTACTTTGATTTGGAGGTTACCATTGGCGTCCCCTGTAAGATCCTCGGTATTGCCCTCTACCTCGGGCACGTCTGTTTTTCCCCTTTGAAACTTGTCAGAGCCAGGGAAGGACCAATTCTTGGAGGGCCAGTTTCTGCTGAATCTGGGTGGCTGAACCTGAAGGAAATCCTTGACTGTCTGTACTGACTTTGCTTTTTCCTCTATGGATTTTAATACATCTTGTGCAGTAGCACCAAAAAGCTTTTGTTTTTCCAAAGGTGCATCCAGTAACTTTACTTTAACATGGTCAGGCAAAGACTGATCCTTCAACCAAGCATGTCTACGTATTACAGCCCCAGTCATAGCTGCCCTACATGAAGCTTCCAGTGCATCATAACCACACTGCAGAAAATGGTTATTAACCTGCTGAGCGTTATGAATATGATCCTGCAGTGCCTTTTTATCAATAGGCTCAGGAGAGGCTAACTTTTTCTGTAAATCATCCAGGAGAAAATCTTGGTACTGAAACATGTGAAAAAGGCAGTTAAGAGAACTCATGGCTAGGGTAGTAGAGGTATATACTTTTTTACCCCATCTCTCCAGGGACCTTGCTTCTCTGTCAGCTGGCAGTGGGTTTTTGGCAGAGGAGGAAGCCACTCCCTTGGGGCCCTGTGAAATAGTTTCTAGGTCCACAGAGTGAGCCTTAAAAAGGTGCTTGTGAGTGTCAGGGACCCTGTAATATCTGTCCGGCTTGACAGGAGCAGGAGGAAGAGAATCAGGATTGGCACTGGAGTCAGAGAAAACATCATCCAAAACATCCATAACTGGAGGGATAGCCAAGGGTCTGTGCTGGGGAAGCTTGAGGAAAGTACGAAGCCTTTTCCTGGAGTCAGAGAATTCCTGACCCTGCCATTGAAAATGTTCCCTCATGGAATGCAGGACTTCACCAAAAGAGAAATCCTCTGGAGGGGAGGCAGAGGGAATTGATTCCTCAGCATCAGAGTCCTCGTAGGCCTGGAAGGGTTCTTCTTGGGTATCAGAATGCTCAGAATCCCCAGAGGCTTCATCCGAGGAGAGGTCGTCCGCCTGCTCAGTTCTAGGCCTTTTTTCTGCAGGTGACTGAGAACCCCTGATAAGGGAAATAAGATCTGCAGCCAGAGACATGATCTGCTTATCAGATGATGGGGCCTGGGCAGGTTTACGATGGGCCTTGGCCTGGCTGGCGGCCTTAGCACGTGCAAAGGCCTTGATGGACATGGAAACAGGAGGCCTAGCAGCCCCACGTGCAGGCGTTACCTTGTCCACAGGAATGGTGTCGGGTAGATCCAGAACTTCGGTTTCCGGAGGAAAATCCACAACCGGCACCGAAGAGATCTCCGAGACCGAAGGTAGTGTTAACGCTGTGTCGTCGGCCTGGAGCGGTTGATTTACCACTTCAGAGGGGACCGGAGCGCTAGTAGAGGATTTAGGAGTAGCATCGGTAGTGGACGCGGGCAGAGGATGTCGGTCCCGGTCCTTGCGTTTTTTAGCAGATTGGGTTGTCGGTTGATCCGACGGCATGATATACGCAAAGGATTCACCGAAAAAGTCCTCGGCGAATTCTGCCCGGCGCCTGAGAGTGCGCTTATTAAAGCAAGCACAGGCAGCACAGGCCGAGACGTCGTGGTCTGGGCCCAGGCAAGGAAGGCAGAGAGAATGGAAGTCCTTATGAGGTATTTGTTTACCACAAGACAAACAATTATTAACTTTCTCAATTTGTTCCGACATCGGCTGAGGCAAGAATAAATGTTCCTCAATGGGGTACTTAGCTTTTAGATGACTTCGGTACTGAAAACACAGGAGCTGACCGACCGGCACTTGCGAACTGCTTCTGCTTCGGGCACCGCGCGGCAAGAAAGACTGAAGATGGCGTCGGCCGATGCCTTTATACTCCAGCCATTGTGACGTCGGAGAGGAGGCGACATCGGCTGACGCCGGACCCAGACTTTGGAATCTGGCCGACCGAAGGGCTGCCTGAGGCAGGACAACCCATATGTTATGACTGCAGTTGCATTCTTGAAGGACATCACAGGAGCTGACCGACTGGCACTTGCGAACTGCTTCTGCTTCGGGCACCGCGGCAAGAAAGACTGAAGAAGATGGCGTCGGCTGATGCCTTTGTACTCCAGCCGCTCTGACGTCAGGGAGGAGGCGACATCAGATGACGCCGGACCCAGACTTTGGAATCTGGCCGACCGAAGGGCTGCCTGAGGCAGGACAACCCATATGTCAGGACTGCAGTTGCATTCTTGAAGGACATCTGTACTATGTTCTTCGCGTTTCACTGTTGCAGTCATTACATTTGGGTAGAATCCCAAAGCTATGGTTGGGAGGACGGAATTATACAGCATTAGGAGCAGCTATAAGGCCCTGCAGGACAACAGTGGCAAGCCTGCTCTGGATTTAGAAAAGAGAGGTAAATGGTAATGTTTGGTGAACGTATGAACTGAGCTCCAAGTAGCAGCTTCTAGAATGTCTCTGGTAAGAACCCCTCTGAGAAAAGCTGCAGAAGTAGATGCAGCCCTGGTGGAATGGGATCTGATCCCCTCGGGGACAGGTTTACCATGGTGCATGTAGCAGAAACAAAGACAATGGCTTATCAATTTTGAAATAGTCTGCTTTGAAATGGCCTTTCCCTCTGCAGCAAATGCCACCAGTAGTTGCCCAGACTTTCTTAGAGATTTTGTCCTGTTTAAGTAGAATCTTAGTTGTCTGTGTACATCCAATGAGTGCAGAATATGCTCCTCCTTGTTCTGTGGATCTGGGAAAAAGTTTGGCAGATGAATGGTCTGATTTAGAGCCACACTAGATACCACCTTTGGCATAAAGGATGGACTGGTCCTGAGGGCCACCTTGTCTGGATAAAAGATAATGAACGGCTCCACTGCCATGAGAGCCTGTAGTTCTGAAATCCTTCTAGCTGAAGTGACTGCTAAAAGAAAGGCCGTCTTCCAAGAGAGAAATTTTATGTCTTCAGTAGCAGCTGGCTCAAAAGGAAGTAAGGTGAGTTTTTCCAGCACAAAATTGAGGTCCCATGCAGGAGTTTGTGCTCTCCTGGGAGGTCTCAAATTTTTGGCCCCTCTGAGGTACTGCTTTAGCAGGGGATGAGAGAAGACAGGAGGCTCTGTGTTGTAATGTGCCGAAATGGCAAAGGCATGGATTTTTATAGAAGAAAATGATAGGCCCTTGTGAAGCATCTCAGTTAAATATTGCAGAATCTGAGGTATACTGGGCATTGCTGTGTTTATTCCTTGTGCTTGGTTCCAGGCACAGAATCTTTTCCATTTGTCAGCATAAGATTTTCTAGTACTAGGCCTTCTTGCCTCCAAAATGACATCCATCACAGGTTTACTGAGAGATGTGAGTGGTGAAATTAGTTGAGTAGCCATGCTGAAAGATTCAGAGTTTGGAGCGGAGTGTGCAGAATTTGATAGTTCTGCTGAGACGGTAGATGAGGTGTCTTAGGCAGGTACTACGGAGGAAGGTGTGACATATTGCGTAGAAGCACGTTCCAGTGATGGCGAAGCCAGTCTGGAGCAATCAGAATCATTTTCGGTTTTTCCTGCCTGACTTTTAGTAAAACCTTGGAGAGCAGAGGCAGAGGGGGAAAGGCATAAACTGATAGGTTTTTCCAGCTGAAGGATACAGCATCCACTTTCCAAGCTTTTCTGTGATGGATTCTTGTGCAGAATTTGTCCAACTGATAGTTTTGGGGAGAGGCAAAAAGATCTATGTCTGGGCTCCCCCATCTTCTTGTCAACATGCTGAAGATTTGTGGATCCAGTTTCCATTCGTGTGGGTCCATAAGGTTTCTGCTTAGTTCGTCTGCCAGAGTATTTTGCTTTCCTGGCAGGAATTGAGCTTGTAGATGTATTTGGTAAGTCAAGGCTGTGTTCCACAAGGCCATGGCTAGTCTGCAAAGGTGGTAGGAGTGGGTACCCCCCCCCTGCTTGTTTATGTACCACATGACTGTGGTGTTGTCCGTCTTTATCAGTAGTTGTCCTGGATGAAGAAAGTCCTTGAAGCATTTCTTTCTGGTTGATATGTAGGTGCATTTGATTTGGGCTCCATTCGCCCTGAATGCATCTCCCTGCCAGATGGGCCCCCCAAGCATAGTCTGATGCGTCTGTAGTCAGGGTTTGGGTGGCAGGGGGTAGAATGAATGACAGTCCCTTGTTTTGGTGACAGGCCTCTGCCCACCATAGGAACTCCTGTTGCAGGCAAGGAATGAGAGGAATCATCGTTTCCAAGCTGTGACAATGTTGACTCCATAAGCTCTTTAGGTACCATTGAAGTTTCCTCATATGCAGTCTTGCATATGGAATTAGTAGAATGCAGGAAGATATGAACCCCAAAGCCTGCAGAATTTGTCTTGCAGATAGCTGGGTTTTTGTGGCCACTTGTTTGAAGTATGTCATCAATTGAATTTGTTTGTCTGGCATGAGGTAAGCCATCTGGGCAGTTGTATTCAAGCTTGCACCCAGGAATGTTACTATTTGAGAGGGTACCAGTTGTGGTTTCTTTTCGTTTATGGTGTACCCTAGGCATGTTAGAAGCCTTTTTACAAACGCCAGATGTTGTAGAAGAGTGTCCTTGTTTTCTGCCTGAATTAGACAATCGTCCAGATAAGGATACATTTGAACGTTTCTTTGTCTGCAAAATGCAATCACTGGTGCCAGGCACTTTGTGAAGACCCTGGGAGCAGTAGATAAGCCAAAGGGCAGTGCAGAGAACTGGTAATGCAAATAGCCTGCTTTGAAGCGGAGGTATCTTCTGCAAGATTCCCTGATTGGGATATGCAGATAAGCCTCTTAAGTCTACAGTTACCAACCAGGCATCCTTACCTAGCATAGGCTGCAACTGTTGTAGAGACAGCATCCTGAATTTTGGAATGTCCAGGAAGGTATTTAGAATGGATAAGTCCAGAATTGGACGCCATGATTTGTCTTTTCTGGGTATCAGGACAAGTCTCGAATAAAAACCTTGTCCTTTTTCCTTTTCTGGTACTGGTTGAATAGCCCCCATATCCATGACGGACATAACTTGTTTCTGGGCCTCTGTGCGCTGATATGGAGGCAGATTTGGCCATCCGTTTGGAACTGGCAACATGTGGAAATGAAATCTGTATCCCTGGGATACTATATTTAAGACCCACTTGTCCTGGGTAATTAGATGCCAATTTTGAGCATGAAGTGCTAGTTTTCCCCCCAAAGGGGCTGCCAAAAGATAAGTGCTTGGAAATGGCAGAGGAAAGTCATTGAGACTGTTTACTGTGTGTGTGTGTGGGGGGGGGGGGGCTTGCTACTTCCAGATTTGGAGGTGGAGGCACCCCATTGCTTTGTTCTGTAAGTTCCTTGTGACTGAAACCTGGAGCCTTTGGAGTGTCTGGGTTGACCTGAACGGCTCTGCTGGGTACTGGAACAGACCAATTCTTAGTAAGCCAGTGCCTACTGAACCTGGGTGGCTGCACTTGTAGGAAATCTTTTACAGTTTGCATAGACTTAGCTTTATCTTCCATCTTTTTCAAAACAACTTCTGCCTTATTACCAAGCAGACTGTCCTGTTGTAAAGGAGCATCCAACAATTTAGCTTTAACATGATCAGGCAGATTTTGCTCCTTGAGCCAAGCATGCCTTCTTATCACAGATACAGTTACGGCGGCCCTGAAGGAGGCCTCCAAGGAATCAAAACCACATTGCAAAGTATGCATTCCAACTTGTTCAGCTGAATGCAATAAATCCTGTAACTCTATTTTCCACACAGTCAAAAATCAACATCATTTTCTGTTTAAGTTAGCCCATGACAAGCTGCTGAAATTTAGGCAAATGAAATTGACAGTTTAAAGCCCTGATTGCCAGGGTTGCAGACGTGTAAACCTTCTTACCCCATCTATCCAGCGCCCTGGAGTCTCTATCAGAGGGGGTAGGATTTTTAGCAGTAGAAGCCTTAACACCCTTGGGACCCTGAGAAATTGTTTCAGGATCAACAGTAGGGTTCTTGAAAAGAAACTTATGGGAGTCAGGAACCCTGTAATATCTGTCTGGCTTACTAGGAGCTGGAGGCAGGGAATAAGGAGCCATGCTGGATTCTGAGAAAACATCATCAACAATGTCTAAAACAGGAGGTATAGTCAAAGGCCTATGCTGAGGAAGAAGGAAATCCCTAAGCCTCTTTTTGGATTCTGAAAAATCCTGACTCTCCCAATGAAAATGTTCCCTTAAGGTATGCAAAGTTTCTCCAAAAGAAAAATCCTCAGGAGGAGAAGCAGAAGGGATGGCTTCTTCTTCATCAGAGTCCTCATGAGGAGGAACAGAAAATTCCTGATCAGAAGAAATGGAAACCTGATCTGAAGATTCATAATCAGTGCCTTGCCTAGGCCTCTTAGCAGGAGGAGGATGGAAACCCCTGATCAAGGTAATTAAATCCTCAGCCATTTTGATCATTTGTTTTTTAGGCATAGGGGCCTGAACACGTGGCCCAAGTGTCAGTTTTTTAGACATAGAAGTTAGGTTTGGCCTTGTTTTTGATGATGGTGTCGGTTTAATATACAAACCTTTAGGCCTGAAAACACCCTCAGAAGCCGGTGCCTGCTCAGCGGCTCCGGACCCATCTAATGGAGAGACATCCGCGGGTTCAATACTTGAAGTGTCTCGCGGCATACCGGACTCCGAATGGGTCTCTGTAGAGGCCTGCGAATCAAAAGTAGTGGGCATCAGGGGCTGCAAAAGCACCTCACTGTGTACCGGCGAACTGGCAACTGGCGTAGGAGAAGCTTAGTCATCGGTTTTGGACCTCGACGGTCTGTCTTTTTCTTTGCGTCTTTTGTGAATTCCGGTAGTCAGATTGCTAACCGACGACATTTCTGGATAGTTAAATCTTGAGCCAAAATATTTAGAAGCAAAAATATACAGACACTTAATAGTGCATTGGTTAAATTTAGCACAAAATCAACAGCAAGGCATGTTGTGGTCAGGGCCTAGGCAAGGAATACAGTACAAATGAAAATCCTTATGAGGTATTTGCTTCCCATAAGTAATGCAATTAACTTTTACTGACATCGGTAAGGAGCAAGAAAAAAAAAGTTTCCCCAATGGGGTCCTTCGCTTTAGTTGAAGACTTCAGTTCTGAAACTCGAAAACGAAAATTTCGGGAGTCGGCCGACCGGCACTTGCAAACTGCTTCTGCTTTGGGCACCGTGCGGCAAGAAAGACTGATTAAAATGGCGTTGGCTGCATGTTTTCTACCCCTGACGACCTGACGTCATGGAAGAAGAGATAGCAACCAACGCAGGACCCAAGACTTTGTTATTCAGGCCAACCTGCCAACAGATTACCCAAATGTAATGACTGCAACAGTGAAACATGAAGAACATCTTTGGAACATTGCCGTTCAACCGGAAGGTCAACCTGGTTAGTTACCTTTTCTTCTTCTTGCTCGGGTTGTAATTCCTCAGTACCCCTCTGGTGTTGCAATGTCTCTGTTGGTTCTGCCAATGACTGTCCTGAAAATCCTGCACCTTCTCTTGCCCCGTTTTCCATACCACTCGTTTGTTGCCTCTGTTCCCAGCACTGCCTTTTAGCTAGTTTTGTCAGTTCATTGTTTTTGAGAGTTGAGACTACTACTCGTACACCAGGCAGAACAGGAATAAATTTATTCCACTGTTCAGGGAATGTCAAGAAGCAGGCATGAGATTCAAACTGCTGTACCCAACTATTTTCAAAATATTTTTTCCCTGGAGGAACAAAATAATTTTTTGATGAAGTACATGCTAAGGAAGAAATACAAAAAAGTTTGTCCAACAAAAAGTGAGCTGTTTAACAGAAGGAGATTCTGCTTCTTGCTCTTCTGGTAATAATTGCCACAGAGAGAGACTGGGCCAGTAAAACCTTTCCCAGTGTTTCAATGGAAAAAATGCTTGAGAGGAAAAAAGCACAGGAGTTGACTAGAAGAATCGAGAGGGCACTGAAAATGAAGCAAAGACATGGTTTGTGAGAAGGAGATGAACAGGAACAAAACAAGAAAATCTGGAAATATTGGACTTTCTTTGACTTTGTTAAACTTGTAGGGGCCTCAAGTATATATCCTTGAAGGCTTACTGTGGCCGAGGCGCTAGAGAGACAAGTGAATAAACCTGCTTTTGGATCCTGTGCTGACTCCTGTTGTTTTGCTGTGCTGGTTTGCTGTGTTCAACATTGTTGCTGCTGCCTCAAGTATATACCCTACTTCATGTCGTTGTTGGTCTTGCGGCTTTTTCCCGGTAAGGGGTCACCACAGCGGAACTCTGGTCCACTAATGATTGGCAGTAGACTTTTACAAAATGCTGAGGTGCCAGCTCGACACCCAACCTTCAATGAAGGCATGCCCATTTACGCACGCATGTCTTTCTAACGCTACCCAACCGCGGGGAGGACATGCAGACTCCACACAGAAGGCACTCCCCAAGCCAAGCCGAGAATCGAACGGGAGAACCTCTTGTTGTGCGGTAACAACGCTACCGCCATACCACCGCCTACTTCATGTCAATAATGTTCAGAAAAAATACTCAAAGGAGGGGAAGAAGAGAGAGAAGTAAAAAAATATTCTTAATACTACTATTTAAGTGGTGCATGATTTTCTTTGCATGTTATAAAGTAAAGTTATTTTTCAGTTATTTGTAAGTGTAATGGGAATACTAATGTAAATAGGTGCACCTGTTTTTTTTTATTTTTCTCCTTGTTCAGATTTAAGAAATGTAGGCACTGCAATGTGTTTAAAAAAAAAAAAAAAAAAGCATGACAAAAAAAAATTAGCGTGTTTTTCTCATTCTTGCATAGGGGAATGACTGGGTTAAAGCCATTAGCTTTATATATTAACAGGTTTTAAGAGAAAGCAAGTATATGAAAACGAAAAAAAAATAATATTATAAGGCTTTTTTCTAGTAAACAGTTTTGTATCTGGTTTTCATGTCTCTTGCAGACAATCTGATACAGAGAAATGGCTTGGAGATTATGTTTTATGAAAGCATTCAAATGTTTTCCCCACTAAGAGAGCCATAAATATAAGGCAAAACCAGACAGCACTTCACTGAATCACAGGCTCTACCATGCATCTTAGTATGGATAATCTTTCTTTTAGTTTATAGCTCGAGTCTGTATGTGTGTGGCTGTCAGGTTGGAACATGTGATCCTATTAGCAGGGTAAAACTTCAATATTTGAAGACATACATAGTTTTGTGTGTTGTTTCTATGGTAATAGGTTTTAGGGGGAGCAGCATTGGGTGCGAGTGCGTGTGTATTTTTGTTTGAGGGTTTTCAATAAAACAAAACAAAAAGTTCTGCAAGATGTGGATATGCTCAAATGGAAATGACAAGAAACAACTGTAAAAAGGATTAACCTTCCAAACAGTGCATGCATGTAACACAAAAGCTGTAGCTAGACATTTAACAAAAAGCTGTTATACATAAAAGGTGGAAATAATAATCCAAGAATAGGATTCTTTCTATAATGTATTTAATTGTTAATGGTCTCACAGATAAATACAAAAAAGAAACAGTAGTGAACTACAATGAAAAATGTACAGTACAAACAGCTATGCTACAGAAGACACTTGGAAAGAAATGAATATGTAAATTTGATAAGGAAAGGTTTTTCACAATGGTTATTCAGCGGAATAACTGGGGAAAAGGAAGACAGGAGTACTTTTAATTGCAAGAGGAGCTCCAATACTAACAGAAGACCAAAAAAAAAAAATAATGGTAGATTTTTAGTACTAAGGGGTTACTGGCAAGGGAGGAGGATTGCACTGGCATGTATTTAAATCTCACCAAAACTGCTATAATGGAGCTTAAGAAAATTCTGGGAGAAATAATTAGCTTTCAGCAAGGAATATTACTTATTGGTGGGGACTGGAATTTGATTTTCAACAGTAAAGACGTGTCGGGGGGGGGGGCAGAAGGGAAAATATAAAGTACAGTTTTGTACCTACCATAAATGTAGATGTTCGAAGATCCACATTGCTGCAGTCCTAACACTTGGGGTAGTCCGCTGTCCCAGTCGGCCCGAATACCAAAGTATATGGCTGACGTCGGTCAAGGCGCATTAGTCTGACGTCAGGACGTCAGGGTACAAATGCGCATGACCGACGTCATATCCTCAGTCTTTTCTTGCCCCAGATGTCAGAAGACCCTAAAAAGATAAGGCTAAAACCAAAAACACCACACACTCCTGCACCAAATATATATACAATATATACAAATTTACAAGAGTATAACCTCACCCACACAACCACCCCTAAACACAGAGGGAAGGAGGGAGGGTAATTGGACTGCAGCAATGTGGATCTTGAACATCTACATTTATGGTAGGTACAAAACTGTACTATGTTCTTCATACCACATTGCTGCAGTCCTAACACTTGGGTAGAATCCCAAAGCAGAGGTAAGGGAGGCTGGCAAATCATAAGGAAGCAGGAGCTGACAACATGCCCTGCAAAATAGCCGTGGCAAAACCAGCCCTAGATTTAGAATAGAGAGGAAGGTGGTAATGCTTAGAGAAAGTATGCACTGAACTCCAAGTAGCTGCCTCCAAAATATCCTTAGTTGCCACCCCCCTTAGAAATGCTGTTGAAGTGGCAGTAGCCCTAGTGGAATGAGGCCTAATCCCAGCTGGAATCTCCTTACCATGATGGGAATAACAAAATGCAATGCAAAACCCAATCCACTTAGAAATAGTTTGTTTTGACACAGGCTTGCCCTGAGAACTCAAAGCAAAAGAAACAAACTGATGAGACTGCCTAAAATCCTTAGTCCTGCTTAAATAATAACGCAACTGCCTGTGTACATCTAAAGTGTGCAAAATCTTTTCCCGCTTATTTTGGGGATCTGCATAAAAGGTAGGCAAATGAATAGTTTGGTTTAAAGCCACACTAGAAACCACTTTAGGCATAAAGGAAGGATTAGTACGTAAAGATACCCTATCCTTATGAAAAATCAGGAAAGGCTCAACCGCCATAAGGGCCTGCAATTCAGACACCCTTCTTGCAGATGTAATGGCTAACAAAAAAGCAGTCTTCCATGACAAATATTTCAATTCAGCAGTAGCTGCAGGCTCAAAAGGTTGTAGAGTGAGTTTCTCCAACACAAAATTGAGGTCCCAAGCAGGAGTAGGAGCTCTACGTGGGGGTCTTATATTCTTTGCCCTCTAAGAAATTGCTTGAACAAAGGATGAGAAAACAATGGTGGGTCACAATCATAGTGAGCTGAAATTGCTGCAGCATGAATCTTAATGGAAGAGAAAGACAAACCTTTGTCCAATAACTCAGTAAGATATTGAAGAGCCACACTCAAATTTGGCTCAGAAACATCCAAATCCTTTGCTGCACACCAAAATAAAAATCTCTTCCATTTTCCTGCGTACACTTTCCTTGTACTAGGTCTTCTGGCTTCCATAATCACATTCAAAACTTGTTGAGGAAGCTGAGACCTGCCATGGTTCAAAACAGAATATGCCAGGCTGTTAGATGAAGAGAGTGAAGCTTGACATTGAGCAGATGCCCGTCCTTCTGAGACAATAGGTGTGGAATCAAAGGTAAGGGCCATGGAGGCTTCCTTACCAGACTCCTCAGCAATGGGTACCAGTGCTGCGAGGCCAATCTGGAGCAATTAAAATCATCCTTGGCTTGTCTTGTCTGACCTTTAGAAGTACCTTTGGGAGGAGAGGCAGAGGTGGAAAGGCATACACATGAAGATTTGTCCAACTGAAAGAAAGAGCATCCACTTTCCAGGCTGTGTGATGAAACCTTTTAGGTGCAAAACTTTGGCAGCTGGTGGTTTAGTGGAGAAGCGAACAGATCTATGTCTGGAGTTCCCCATGACACTGTCAATGTCTGAAATACATGAAGATCCAGTTTCCACTCGTGGGGATCCATGATTTGCCTGCTTAACACATCTGCTAAGGAGTTCTGTGCTCCTGGCAGAAACCTTGCTTGAAGATTCAGCTGCAAGCTTAACGCAGTCTCCCACAAAATCATTGCTTGCCTGCATAGAGGATAAGAATGTGTTCCCCCTTGTTTGTTGATGTACCACATGACAGTTGTGTTGTCTGTTAGAATCAACACCTGCCCTGGAAGAAGTAAATCCTTGAAAGCCAGTAATGCAAACTGGACTGCTAACATCTCCTTCATGTTGATATGTAGATGCTGCAGTCTGGCAGGCCACTTGTCTTGTATCCACTTTCCATTCAGATGAGCTCCCAAGCTGTGTCTGAGGCATCTGTCGTTAGAATCTGACTCGCCTCTGGCCGGGTCACAGAGAGTCCCTTGTTTAGGTGACATTCCTGAGCCCACCACAAAAATTCCTTTTGAATGCAAGGTATTATTTGAATGACAGTGTCCAAATCCTGGCAGTGCTGTGTCCATACATTTTGAGATACCATTGTAGCTTCCTCATATGCAGTTTGGCATTGGGAAGTACCAGAATACAAGATGCCATGAACCCTAAGGCTTGAAGGACTGTCCTTGCAGTCAGCCCGGACTGATGAGATAGTTGATGGAAGTAAAGAGAAAGATTCTTTTGTTTGTCCGGGGTTAAAAAGGCCATCTGGGTTGCTGTATTCAGTCTCACACCCAGAAAGCACATGTCTTGAGAGGGTACTAGACTGGACTTTATTTCGCTCACAGAATACCCTAGGCATCTTAGCACTGCTATCACATATTCCAAATGCTGAAGAAGCACGTCCCTTCCTTGAGCCAGAATCAGGCAATCGTCCAAATAAGGATAGATTTGTATTCCTTTTAGCCTGAAGAAAGCTATCACTGGAGCCAGAACCTTTGTGAATACTCTGGGCGCAGTAGATAAGCCAAAGGGCAATGCAGAGAACTGATAATGAGAATTCCCAGCTCGAAAAGCAGATATTTCCTGCAAATTAGTCTGATAGGAACATGAAGGTAAGCTTCCTTGAGATCCAAAGTTACCATCCAGTGATCTTTGCCCAGCAGAGGTAAAAGCTGTTGTAACGTCAACATTTTGAACTTGGGAATGTCCAGATAAGTGTTGAGGATAGACAGATCCAAAATTGGTCTCCAAGTGTTCCCCTTTTTGGTACTAGGAACAGGCGAGAATAAAATCCTAGGCCCCTTTCTGGCACAGGAACCGGCTGAATGGCCCCTATTTGGAGCAACAGAGAAATTTGCTTGTGAGCCTCTTTCCTTTGTTGAGGAGGAATGTCTGGCATGCCTTTGAAAGGAGGCAAGGTATGGAAATAAAACCTGTAACCATGGTGAATGATATCCAATACCCATCTGTCTTGGGTAATTAAACTCCAGTTTTCTTTGAAAAGTGCCAACCTTCCTCCCAAAGGTGCTGCCAGACGAGAAGATTCTGGCAGCTGAAAAGGCAGGTCATTGTGTCTGTTTACAAAGGACTGACCCCTGCCCTCACCAGAAGACTGAGCAGGTGAACTCCTGTTCTAGGCCTAAAAGACCCTTGAGCTCTGCCTCTACCACGTCTAGACCTACCCCTAGACTGGGAATCATAAGCAGGATATGTCCACCCCTTGGTAGGCCAATTTCTACTAAACTTGGAGGCTGAACCTGCAAAAATCTTTAACAGTCTGCATAGACTTAGCCTTGTCTTCCATTTTCTTTAGAACTGCTTCCACAGGCGAACCAAACAACACATCAGATTGTAAAGGAGCATCTAAAATCCTTGTTTTCACATGCTCAGCTAAATTCTGATCCCTCAACCAGGCGTGCCTGCGAAGAACCGAACCAGTGGCAGCCACCCTCGAAGAGGCCTGCACAGCATCAAAACCACATTGCAAAGAATGCTTACCCACCTGTTCAGAAACATGAACTAAATCCTGCAACTCTTTACATTCAATACCTTCCGCCAAAGCATCTACCTTAGACTTTAATTGTGAAAGGAGATAATTTTGGTATTTCAACATGTGAAACTGGCAATTCAAAGCTCTCATGGCCAAAGTGGAAGAAGTATACACTTTCTTTCCCCATCTATCCAAAGCCCTAGCCTCTTTATCTGGAGGAACAGGATTTTTAACAACAGAAGCCTTAACACCTTTAGGCCCCTGTGAAACAGTTTCTGGGTCTGCCCTAGGACTCTTAAAAGATACTTATGAGCTTCAGGCACCCTATAATATCTATCCGGTTTAACTGGAGCAGGAGGCAAAGAGTCAGGGTTCAGAGAAGCCTCTGCAAAAACATCCTCTACCACATCTAGAACAGGAGGTATAGCTAAAGGCCTATGCTGGGGTAGAAACAAAAATTACCTAAGCCTTTTCCTGGAATCAGAGAAATCCTGACCTTCCCATTTAAAATGCTCCCTCATGGAATGAAGAGTCTCTGAAAATGAAAAATCCTCAGGAGGAGAAGCAGAAGGAGTAGAATCATCTACATCAGAATCAGAGTAAGGGGAATACTCCTGCAAATCTTCAGCTGAAGACTCAGAAGCATCCGAACACTGCTCAAAACTCCCAAGCTCAGGTTCCACCCTAGGCCTCTTATCAGGAGGGGGCATAGAACCTCTAATCATTGTAATCAAATCTTCTGCCATCTTAAGCATATACTTCTTAGGTACAGACCCTGAAGAACTAGGGGTAACTCCTGAAACAAAACCTGGCCTGCCCCTGGGAGAAGCCTTGGAAACAGCAGGGGAGGGCCTAACCACCTTAGGAAGGGAGGGAAGAACAGCTACCTGAGAAGCCCCGTCCGCCTGGCCTACCTCCTGAGAGGTCACATCTTGCAGTAATAAAGTCTCTCCCTGGGATTCCAAAGAAATTTCTGGCTGAACCCCTGGATCCACCGAGCCCTCTAAAGCAGCGACGTCCGGGACTGACGGTTGTTCCAGCCTAGGCATTGCTGTTATGTCCTTGCGCTTTTTTGACGAAGCGGGCCGGAGCATCCGGCGGCATTTTATAATTACACCGCTTCCCAAAACTAACCTGGCACAATCTAATCTTCTCTTTATAGTGCGTTTGTTAAATCTAGCACAAGAGCGACAGCCAACAACGTCGTGCTCAGGCTCTAAGCAAGGTATACACAAGGTATGGTAATCCCTATGAGGTATCTGTTTCCCACAAGAAATACAGTTATTCACTTTTTCTGACATCCGGTAAAATACTGAGGCAAGAAAAAACCAAAATAATCCCCAACGGGGTACTTAGCCAACTTGGATTCGGTCTGAAACTCCGACTTCGGAAAATCTCAGAACGCCAACCTGCACTTGCAAAACTGCTTCTGCATTGGACCATGCGGCAAA
Source organism: Protopterus annectens (assembly GCF_019279795.1). NCBI lineage: Eukaryota > Metazoa > Chordata > Ceratodontiformes > Protopteridae > Protopterus > Protopterus annectens. The sequence goes on along the minus strand of NC_056743.1, from coordinate 1,300,901,818 downwards.
AAAGACTGAGGATATGACGTCGGTCATGCGCATTTGTACCCTGACGTCAGACTAATGCGCCTTGACCGACGTCAGCCATATACTTTGGTATTCGGGCCGACTGGGACAGCGGACTACCCCAAGTGTTAGGACTGCAGCAATGTGGTATGAAGAACATCAAGGAGTATATTTTTGAAGAAACGTCTGAAAATATTTGACATGGAAGCTGTGAATTCAGTACTGGGAGTTCACAGTGAATTTGCATATTATTCTCCAAATTACAAAAACTAGGCTAAGCTAGACCAGAATTTACCTTTCACAGGAACATGGGCATTTAATTGAAAGTCTTGCTATGCACCCAATAACAGTTTCAAATCATGCGCCAATGTTGTTGTTTATCTTTCGGCTATTTCCCGGTAAGGGTTCGCCACAGCGGAACTCCGGTGCACTAATGATTGGCAGTAGATTTTTACGAAACGCCGAGGTGCCAGCTCGACGCCCAACCTTCAACGAAGGAACGCCCATTTATGCACGCATGTCTTTCGAACGCTACCCAACCATGGGGAGGGCATGCAGACTCCACACAGAAGGCACTCCCAAGCCAAGCCGAGAATCGAACGGGAGAACCTCTTGCTGTGAGGTAACAACACTACCGCCGTACCACCGCGGAAACCATACGCCAATAATAACTAAAATAAAAACACATGGTAATGAAACAATGAAATGAAAATGAGACACTGGTGCTTTGCCACCTATCTATTGAAGAGAGGAATTTAAGAAATGGGTAGTGGAAATTATTCCGGAGCTATTAGAGAAGATAGAAATTTTTTCTTAAAATATAGCTAGGGAGTGGGATAAAACTAAAGTGGAATTTAAAAACAGGGTGGAAATAAAAAAGGGACATATGGTTAAGAAGTAACAGGAATCATTTAAAGGGAGTGACAAAGTATTGCAGAATTGGGGGAATCTCACAGAACAAGAGGAGGAGCAAATGCAGAATGCTAAACAGAAAATAAGGCACTACCTCGATAATATGTATGAGTTTAGAAAGATAGATGTTAAGCAACTGATAACTCTAAAGCACCTAAACAATGACTCGGGCAACAGGAAGTAGAAAGGGCTCTCACCAAGCTTAGGGAGCCTATAACAAGGAAGATAACAATGGATCTTGTACAAGTATTAGAAATATTTTGGATATTCTATGAAAGTCTGTATAAAGCACAGAATATGAAAATCAATAGTGGGTACAAATGGAAATGCTTACTGAAGAATTAAATATGCCAAGGTCACATGTAGAGGAAGCTCAATTACTAACACCTAGAATATGAGGAAATTAGATAAAAACGCTGATGTATAGCCAATCTACAGGAAAGTCCCCAGGAATGGATGGTATTCCTGTGGAAGTTTAGAAGCTAGGAGGAAAAAAAAACTGATAAAGGTCTGGTTTTGTTTAACAACATTAAGAGGTGGAGAAGTACCAACATCCTGGAAGAAAGTGGTAGTAGCTGTAACACCTAAGGAGGGTAAAGATCCATCAGATTCTGCTTTATACAGGCCCATTTCAATGCTAAATCATAATTATAGTGTTTAGGTCTATAAATGGCTAAAAATATGGAAAAAGTGATGCAAAGACTGACAGCTATAGATCAATGTGGTTTTGTGGAGGGGAGGCAAACATTTGACAACATTAACAGAACAGTGATGATCCACAGGGAAGCAGAATGTAAGAAAATACCACTGTTGTTGGTGGGTCTTGATGCACAAACTATTTCACAGAGTAAGCTGGGGCTTTATGACAACAGCAATGGAAGCATTTGCATTCCCTGACAAAATTTATAAGGTTAATTACGATGATATAAGAGGGATCAGAGAGGCAAACATTAAAGTGGGCGATTCCTCCCAGATAATCTCTGCTTGAAAAGAGAAACCAAGCAGGGGTGTCCTCTTCTCCCTTTTATTTGCATTATATTTAGAACCATTGGCAAAGAAAATAAGAGACTCAGAAATTCAAGGACATTATTGGTATGGTACTCAAGAAAAGCTGGCTCTATTTGCCGATGACATTTTATACCTCACAAAAACAGAAAGGGATATTACAGTGCAGTGTAACATATTGAGATAGTTTCAAACCTTTTTGGGATACAAAACTGTTTGTCTCTTTCGGCTTTTCCCGGTTAGGGGTCGCCACAGCGGAACTCCGGTCCACTAATGATTGGTAGTGGATTTTTACGTACCGGGTTACCAATTAATGAAGCTAAAACAAAAGCAATAGTGCTAAAGTATGTACCCACATACAAATTGGTTCATCAATATCCATACTTATGGGGACATGATAAAATGAAGTACTTAGGAGTATGGATTAAAAATGATACCAGCGTGGCAGCTAAGGATATGTGGCAAGACAGTAAATAAAAAAATAAAAATACAAAAACCGAGAAAATGGAAGCTTTGTTATATGGATATCCATAGCTTGATATAAACAGTTAAAATAATATTAGTCTTTAGTCTTGTACGCAAATCAAGCATATTTTTAATCAACCAGAGAAGAAGCTGTGGATGCAGTTAATAAAGAGCTGACATTTTATCTGGGTGGGGAAGATGGCAAGAGTCAAGTGGAATAAGCTTATTCTTCCAAAAGAACAGGGTGGATTGGGATTACCCTAGTTGAAGGAGTATTTTGGAGCAACACATTTAAGGCTCCTACACATAGAACAAGCATAAGTCTACATCTCAAGATGCACTTGCTCGAAGCACTCCTCAAAATGGAGAGCATCAACATTTGTGCTGTAATGGAGACCTGGTTTAAAGCAGCAGAAAGCACCCTTGTACTACCAGGCTATAACGCATTCCACACCTTTCGGCCCCAGAACATAGACCGAACCTCCAAAGGCAGTGGTGTCTCCATATTCATAAAGGATATGCACACCTCCAGACTAGTAGCCCAGCATAATGCAGCTGAGATACTTCAGGTACAACTAACATTGGGTAAGACGGTGATTCAGGTCATAGCCTGCTATAGGTTCCCAACCATGTCCCAAGACTCTCACTCCATGTACCTAAGCACCCTGGAAACTATTAGCGTCCAACCCAACACTCACATACTAGGTAACTTCAACTACCTCTCCATCAACTGGGAAAACTACTCATGCACCAATACACTAGCCCAACGCTTCCTGGAATTTATCAATTCCAATGCCCTGGACCAGCTCATTCTTAGCCCCACTAGAGGAAGCAACATCACTGACCTGGTTATTACAAACATGGGTAACCACTGCTCTACACCAATAGTCAAGCCCTCCCTGGTTAGATCCGAACACAAATTCATCACCATGGAAATCCACATCTCACCCCCCCCCCCAAAAGGTAACCACCATGAAAAACTTCTCCAAAGCTAACTTTGGGCTCCTAAAAACTGAGGTGGCTTAACTTCACAGCCCTTGTCAATAGAAAATAGATGCATGATTGCCGAATCATACACCAATGCACTGTACGAACACTTACAAAAATGCATGGAAATAGTCATACCCAACAGAGGCAAGATGCTCTCCTCCAAAAAAGGAAGCCAATCTGGTGGTCCCCTGCCATTAATAAACTCTACAACAGAAGGAAGAAACTGTTGCAGAAAAAGGTGAAGTCCCAAGACTGGAAAAACTCTCTTATTAGCCTCAACAAAAAGTTGAGATCCCTCATCAAAACCTCTAAAGCCAGGTATGGAGGCAGAATTGCGAAAGACACTAAAAACAACCACAAAGCCTTCTATAGTTATATCAAGAATCTCCACGGCAATACCCAGGTTTGCTCTGAGTTACTGCACAATGGTACCTCCTATACTGAACCAACAGATATTGCCAACATACTAGCCAACAGATTCAGTGCCAACTTTACCCATCTCTGCCCCCCTAAAGGGGCAATCACAATACTGGAAGAATGCCAGACAACCAGCATTACTGCAGCACAGGTTATAGCTGCATTGTCCAAGGCCAGGAATACAGCTTCCATGGGACCCAACAATATCCCTGGACATGTTCTACATGAAAGTACAGTTTTGTACCTACCATAAATGTAGATGTTCGAGTGTTCACCCTGCTGCAGTCATCACACTTGGGTTATCCTGTCGTCAGGCGGTCCCGCAGTCGGGCGGATTTCCAAAGTCTTGGTCCGACGTCGGTTGCTGTCGCCTCATCCCTGACGTCAGTGCGCCAGGGGTACATATACTGCAACCGACGCCATTTTCTTCAGTTTTTCTTGCCCCAGATGTCAAGTGCCCCCAAAAAGGTGATCAAAATTAGTACCAAATGGTGTGAACACTGTACAAACGCAAAATCCCTTCAGCTATAAGCGAATACATCAGTAAGGCATAGCAGAGATTTAGCCAGAAGATCAGAGGGGTTGGAGGGAGGGTAACCTGGACTGCAGCAGGGTGAACACTCGAACATCTACATTTATGGTAGGTACAAAACTGTACTATGTTCATCGTGTTAGCCTGCTGCAGTCATCACACTTGGGTTGAGTCCCAAAGCTAAGGTAGAGTGGAGGTATCATAGAGGGTTAGTGGAGGCAATGAGGCCCTGCAGAACTGCAGTGGCGAAGCCCGCCCTGGACTTAGAATAAAGAGGTAAGTGATAGTGCTTGGTGAAGGTGTGTACAGAACTCCAAGTTGCAGCTTCTAAAATTTCCTTGGTAGGAACCCCCCCTGAGAAAGGCTGTAGAGGTAGCTGTTGCCCTGGTAGAGTGGGATCTAATGGTAGGAGGAACTGGTTTCCAATGATGAGTATAACAGAACCGTATGCAATGGCCTATCCATTTAGAAATGGTTTGTTTGGATATAGCCCTCCCTTGAGAAGCTGTAGCATAGGATACAAAGAGCTGGTCAGTTTTTCTGAAAGCCTTAGTCTTGTCCAAGCAGTAACGAAGCTGCCTGTGAATGTCCAAGGAATGCAAGAGTCTCTCACCTTTGTTCTGTGGATTGGGGAAGAAAGTGGGTAGATGGATGGTTTGATTTAAAGCTACACTGGAAACCACCTTAGGCATGAAAGAAGGATTAGTTCGTAGAGAAACTCTGTCTTGATGAAAAATGAGGAAAGGTTCCACTGCCATTAGTGCCTGTAATTCCGAGACTCTCCCAGCAGAAGTTATTGCCAGGAGCAGGGCAGTCTTCCAAGATAGGAACTGAAGGTCTGCAGAGAAAGCTGGTTCAAAGGGAGGTAACGTTAGTTTTTCCAGAACAAATTTGAGGTCCCATGTTGGTGTAGGAGCTCTTCTAGGTGGTCTAATGCTTTTTGCCCCTCTGAGGAACTGCTTTAGAAGAGGATGTGAAAATAAAGGTGGATTTGTGTCGTAGTGAGCTGAAATAGCTGAAGCATGGATTTTAATTGAGGAGAAGGAAAGTCCTTTGTGCAACATCTCAGCTAAATACTGCAGAATGTGAGGCATATGAGGCTGAGTTGTGTCTTGGCCTTTAGCTTGGTTCCAGACAGAAAACCTTTTCCATTTGTCTGAGTAAGCCTTCCTGGTGCTTGGCCTCCTGGCTTCCAGAATAACATCCAGAACTGCTTGTGAAAGAGGGGCTGGTTGGAGGTTTAATAGATTTGCCATGCAGCCAGATTTAAGGTTTTTAGCTGGCTGTGTAGAATCTGTTTGTTTTGCTGCGTGAGCAAATGAGGTATTTGAGGCAATATCCATGGTGGGCTGTGAGCCATATTCTTCAACAGCGGGTACCAGTGCTGGCGTGGCCAGTCTGGGGCTATGAGAATCAGTCAAGGTTTCTCCTTTTTGACCTTCAAAAGAACCTTTGTGAGAAGAGGTAATGGAGGAAAGGCATATGCTGTCAGGTTTTTCCAACTGAAGGAGAGAGCGTCCACTTTCCAAGCTTGATAGTGGAATGTCCTTGTACAACATTTTGTCAGTTGGTAGTTTTGAGGACTGGCAAACAGGTCTATACTTGGTAGATCCCATTTTTGAGTTATCATTGTAAATATTTGTGGGTCTAGTTTCCACTCGTGGGGATCTTTGATGTTTCTGCTTAGGTCGTCTGCCAATGTGTTTTTCTGTCCTGGCAGGAATTGAGCTTGTAACTGGACTTGGTAGGCCAGAGCTGTGTTCCATAAGATTATTGCTTGCCTGCAAAGAGGGTAGGAATGTATGCCCCCTTGTTTATGTACCACATTACTGTGGTGTTGTCCATCTTTATTGCAAGTTGTCCTGGATGTAGTAGATCCTTGAAGGCCGTCAGAGCTTTCTGTACAGCTAGCATCTCTTTTTGATTTATGTGCAGTTTTCTTTGTTCTGCAGTCCATAGGCTTTGGATGCAGTGCCCTGCCATGTGTGCCCCCCAGGCATAGTCTGAAGCATCTGTTGTGATAGTTTGCCTGGTTGGGGGCAAGGTGAAAGGCTGATCCTTGTTGAGGTGACATGCCTATGCCCACCATAGAAATTCCTGCTGAAGGCAGGGAATGAGAGATATCACTGTGTCCAAGCTGTGGCTGTGTTGAGACCATACACTTTTTAGGTACCACTGTAATTTCCTCATATGCAGTTTTGCAAATGGTATTATCAGAATGCAAGATGCCATGAAGCCCAAAGCCTGCAGAATTTTTCTTGCAGTTAATTGGGTCTTTGTTGCCATTGTCTTGAAATATTGAGTCAGTTGTAGTTGCTTGTCTAGTGTAAGATAAGCCTTCTGGGCAGTTGTGTCCAAGCTAGCACCCAGGAATGTCATTTTTTGTGAGGGTACTAATTTTGACTTCTTTTCGTTTACCGTGTACCCCAGACAATTTAGTAGATGCTTCACAAAAGCCAGATGATGTAAGAGAATGTCTTTTCTTTTTGCTTGGATGAGGCAGTCGTCCAGGTATGGATATATTTGAATTCCTCTTTGTCTGCAGTATGCAATTACTGGTGCCAGGCATTTTGTGAAAACTCTGGGCGCAGTAGATAACCCAAAGGGCAGTGCAGAGAATTGATAATGGGTTGAACCTGCAATGAAACAGAGGTATCTTCTGCAACTTTGTCTGATAGGGACATGCAGGTATGCCTCCTTGAGGTCCAACGTTACCAGCCATGCTTCCTTGCCCAACATGGGAAGTAGCTGCTGTAGTGTTAGCATCTTGAATTTTGGGACTTAAGTGTTTAGAACTGAAAGGTCCAGAATTGGTCTCCAAGCATTGTCCTTTCTGGGTACTAGAAAGAGCCTTGAGTAAAATCCTTGGCCTTGCTCTTGAACCGGTACCCGTTGAATGGCTCTCATGGCCATGAGAGCTGTAATTTGTTTTTGAGCCTCTGCCCTTTGATTTTGTGGCAGGTTTGGCATTCCTCTTTTCATTGGCAAGGTGTGAAAGTGGAATCTGTATCCTCGTAAAATTATGTCTAGGACCCATTTGTCCTTTGTGACCATTTGCCAGTTGTCTGCAAAAAGTGCTAGTTTTCCCCTCAAGGGGGCTGACAAAAGAGCTTTGTTTGGCCAGTTGAGGTGCAAGTCATTGAGTTTGCCTTCTGGTGGTTTGAGACCTGTCTTCTCCTCCCTTCTGGGTTGGAGTGCTCCATTGGCGAGGTTTATACTGGGCTTGTGGTTGTCCTCTGCCCCTTGGGCGCCTGTATTTACCCCCTCTGAGGTCTGTCAGTGGCTGGAAAGGACCAATTTTTTATTGGCCAGTTTCTGCTGAAGCGAGGGGGGTTGTACTTGTAGGAAATCTTTGACTGTCTGCATTGATTTCGCCTTATCTTCCATTTTCTTTAAAACTTCTTCTGCTTTAACTCCAAAAAGAACATCCTGCTGTAAGGGAGCATCTAGTAGTTTTGCTTTAACATGTTCAGGCAGACTTTGTTCCTTTAACCAGGCATGCCTATGTATAACTGATCCAGTGACAGCTGCTCTGCAGGAGGCCTCCAAAGAATCAAACCCGCATTGTAAGGTATGTTTGCCCACCTGCTCGGTGGCGTGCAACAAATCCTGTACTTCTTTCAATTCAGATTGATGAGGGAGGGAGGTTCTCTTTTGTTTTAACTGATAGATTAGAAATTGCTGATACTTAAGTATATGAAATTGACAATTTAGTGCTCTCATAGCTAATGTGGCTGAGGTGTAAACCTTTTTCTTCCACCTGTCTAGTGCTCTTGAGTCCCTCTCAAAAGGTACTGGGTTTTTAGCCATGGAAGCCTTAGCCCCCTTGTGACCCTGGGAGATGGTCTCTGGGTCAGCTACTGGGCTTTTGTAAAGAAATTTGTGGGAATCAGGTACTCTGTAGTATCTGTCAGGCTTAGCCGGAGCAGGAGGCAGAGAGTCTGGGTTGAAACTGGATTCTAAATAGACATCATCCACAATGTCCAAAACAGGTGGGAATGGCTAGAGGTTTGTGTTGGGGGAGTAAAAGAAACTCTCTGAGCCTTTTCCTGGAATCAGAGTAATCCTGACCTTCCCAGTGAAAATGTTCCCTCATAGTGTGTAAAGTTTCCCCAAAAGAGTAGTCTTCAGGAGGGGAAGCTGAGGGAATAGAGTCCTCAGCATCAGAATCTTCATAAGGAGAGTAGGAATAGTCATGGTCTTCAGAAGAATCCGAAGAAATAGACAGTTGCTCAGAAGAAACAGAATCTTCCTCGAGTCTAGGCCTTTTGTCAGGAGGAGGCTGTGAACCCCTGATAAGAGAAATCAAATCTTCAGCCATTTTGAGCATCTGTTTCTTACGCATAGGGCCTTGAACACGAGACTGAAGTGAAGTCTTTTTAGCTTTAGAAGGAGTCTTAGACTTAAACGTGTTGACTGTGAGAGTCGGTCTGAAAACGCCCTCAGAAACCGATGGCGATTCAGAAGCACCGACGTCCTTGGAAGGTAAATCGGAAGGGCCTGAAGTAAAAGGCTGCGTCGGCCTAGTAAATTCCGTCAAAATATCTGTAGCGGTCTCGGGTTCCAGAACTACGGTAGTCAAGGGCTGCGTCGGAGCCTCGCTGATAACCGGAGACCGGATCAACTGAGGTCTCGGAATCGGGTTTAGGCCTTGGCTGTCGGTCCTTGTCCCTGCGCTTTTTGTGCACGCCGGTAGTCGGTAGCTCCGACGGTATGTTATAGTTAAATTTTCTACCAAAATAGTGTCGTGCGAAATCAAACAGTCTTTTAATAGTACGCTTATTAAACCTAGCACAAAAACGACAAGAAGTGACGTCGTGATCAGGGCCTAGGCAAGGTATGCAATAAGAATTAAAATCCTTATGAGGTATTTGCTTCCCACAAGAAATACAATTGTTAACTTTTTCTGACATCGGTCTGAGGCAAGAAAAGTTTCCCCAACGGGGTACTTAGCTTTATAGAAGATTTCAGTTTGAAATTCGAATTCGACAATCTCAGGAGTCGGCCGACCGGCACTTGCGAACTGCTTCTGCTTCGGGCACCGCGCGGCAAGAAAAACTGATGAAAATGGCGTCGGTTGCAGTATATGTATCCATGGCGCACTGACGCCAGGGATGAGGCGACAGCAACTGACGTCGACCAAGACTTTGGAAATCCGCCTGACTGTGGGACCGCCTGATGACAGGATAACCCAAGTGTGATGACTGCAGCAGGGTAACACGATGAACATCTACAAAGTGAACTGGCACCACATAAGTGTGCCTTGTTCAATCACAGCCTCACCCTCAGGCTTTGTCCCTACCGAATGGAGCACTGCTACAGTCATCCACCTCCATAAAGGGGGAGCAACTACAGACCCTGGGAATTTTCACCCATTAGCCTGACGAGTCTGATATGCAAGGTTATGAAGCGCATCATCACGGACCTAATTAACAAGGCTATAGGGAATCTCCAAACTCTAAATCCCACACAATTTGGTTTTGTGAAAGGTAGTTCATGCCTGTTCAACCTGGTTGACTTGTTTGAGTTCGTCACCAGAGCTGTGGATGAGGGTAAGGCAGTTCATAAAGCCCACCTCAATCTGGCCAAGGCCTTTGACACCATTCCCCACTCAGGAATTGATACACTCACCAAACTAGGCATCAACCCCTATATCACTAGGTGGGTTGCAAATTGGCTCACAGACAGAACTCACAGTGTGAAAGTAGTGGACTCCAAGTCAGACTACCGACCAGTCATGAGTGGAGTCCCACAGGGATCGGTCCTGGGTCCTCTCCTGTTTGGCATCTACTTGTCAGAAGTCTAGGCCAACACGGTGGGACTCTGGTTGAAAAGTTCACAGATGACTGCAAGCTGAGAGCCATTAACTCCCCAAGTGATGTAGACATCTTACAGAAAGGCCTCACTGAGACCAATGACTGGTGTCGAAACCATGGCCTTAAGTTTAATGCCAAAAAATGGGTCGTCATCCCCTTTAGGAAAAACTCTGTTCCCACTAATTACCAAACCAATGGAAGCCCACTGAACACTGAAGGTGTTATAAGAGATCTGGGGACACAGGTTGACAGCAACCTCTCCTTCGACCACCACATTGCCACTGTGGTCAGACAGTCCTATGTGGCACATCTCATTACCAAGGGTTTTGCATCCAGGAAGAAAGAGGTCATCATCTCTCTCTCTCTACTCTTCCCTCATTAGGCCAATCATCGAGTATAATACCCCATTTGGCATGTACCTCACTAGACACATGCAACAGCTGGAAAGGCCACAAAAGAACCTCAGAATACCTGAATCGGCCGAAACCGAGACACTCACGGCTTGCTTAACCGTGGTTTCGGCCGAAACCGCGGACCGCGAGTGTCGGTCTTTTTCTTTGCGTTTTTTAACAATTTGGGTAGTCGGAGGATCCGACGGCATAATGTACGCAAAATCTGAGCCGAAAAACTGTTCAGCAAACTCCGACCGACGCCTAAGCGTTCGTCGGTTGAAGGAAGCACAGGCCGAACAGGCTGCTACGTCGTGGTCTGGGCCTAAGCAAGGCAAACAGTAAGAGTGGAAATCTTTATGAGGTATTTGTTTCCCACAAGTTAAACAGTTATTGACTTTTTCTGACATCGGCTGAGGCAAGAAAGAGTCCCCAGCGTACTTAGCTTTTAGAAGTCTTGATAGTATTCGGTAGTAGTAATCTCTGGATCTGACCGACCGGCACTTGCGAACAGCTTCTGCTTCGGGCGCCACGCGGCAAGAAAGACTGAGGAAAATGGCGTCGGCTGATGCCTTTATACCCGAAGACCAGCACAGATGACGTCGGGTGAAGTGCGACATCAGCCGAAGCCGGACCCAGACTTTAGAATCCGGCCGACCGAAGGGCTGCCTGACGACAGGACAACCCATTTGTTATGACTGCAGATGCATCCATGAAGGACATCCTCAGAGAGAGGATCCTAAGCCTTAAACTTGTCCTACATGGACAGACTCAAAAAACTCCAGTGATTCTGTCATATATCTACTAAGAGGCAATCTCTGTTTGACTTGCAAAGCCATGTCTGACCCAGCTCTGTTAGAAATGCTACATCTACAGAAATCCCAATCCCTCTGTAACATACGCTCCAGAGACCTCAACCTCATTACCACAATCAACAGAAGATGCTGGAGGGACAGGTTCATAACCCAGAGACTGCCCATGCTCTGGAATAGACTTCCCATACATGTAAAGCAGAGCACCTCACTGACCCTCAAGAGAAATCTGGATGAGTGGATGGGAAATAGAAAGTTCACCCCGGGGATCACTCCAGTGGTTCTACTAGATAGAGGCACTACGAACCAACTTCGGGCAGCACGATGCCAGGGCACGTCTATGGGCTAGGCTTGTAAAGGCTCCAGGGCCATTAGCCTAGTACACACCTATGATGAAACAGGGGGAAAGCTCAAGAAACAAGGAGAGACTGGGATTTAGGATGCAGACCTTTAAGGAGAACAATAACCATACAGATTATTATATTTATAAAGTAGCAGAAAGTATTCAAAGAACTAAGCCAACACAGGAATGGAGAAAGGGGATTCTGCCAATCCCAATAGAATGACTGCAATTAGGGATACAGACAATAAGCAAGAGGGGGCTGGAATATATTGGAGAAAACTGCCAAAGAAACTAAGGTATTAAAAACCAATAACTAGAGAGGGGAAGGTAACAAAATGAGAAGATGCCAAGAACGTATTTGGACTGCAGGTTAGAGATTGCCTTCCCTATCCAGGGCTGATACCAGAGTATAAGCAAAGAGAAGGAAATAGGGGAGTCCGAAAGGAAAGACCAGCACTGGTAAAATTTTCAATAGAATCTAGAACAGAAGTTGCCATTAAGAAAGGAATAATTAGTAGAACGTATAAAATACTGCATGACAACTATAAGAATCAGAGGAAGTTAGGAAGGATTGGGAAGAGAGACTGGCTAAACAATTTACAAAGAAAGAATGGGGGGATATATGTATGTCTCCCAAATATGCAACAAAATCTAGAAGATTTAGGATCTTTGCTTGGAAGTGTTTAGATAGGTATTTTGATACCCCAAGTAGACTCCAAAGAATTTTTCCTTAGGTAGACAGCAAGTGTTGGAGGTGTGATGGGGAAGAAATAGGTAATTGGGGACATTTTCTGGGAGTGTAATGAGCTGACAGACTAAGGATTCCCTGCAGACTACTCTTCAGAGGATGCTGGATGAGCAAATTGGGGTAACTAGGGAAACTATTTTTTGAGCTTTGATACAGAATCAGAATTACTTAGACACAGCAAGGCCTTGCTGAGTCTAATTATGATGGTTGACAAAAAAAGTAATTACTAGAAAATGGTAAAAGTCTAAACCAACTTTACTAGAAGTAGTGACAATAGTAACAGAGATAAAATAACTGGAACTGGGATCTTTAGAAAAGGTTAGGAGCAAATTACACAGGAAAAAATGGGAAATGTGGGATCAATACATGCACAAGAGGAACAAGGTTTAAAAGAAGGCAGGATATGAATGAGCTATGCAATTGCTGACTGACAATGACTGGTTATATTAAACGTGATATATAATGTTTGCAGCTACAGTTGTGTCGGCACGGTTTGTAATGCATAACATTTGCAACCGAGATTCTGTTTCTATGGTTTATTTTCATTTATATAAATGTAAGATTGCCTGTGTCATACATGATAATTTAATAAAGATGTTTCTTGTTTAAAAAAATGTTTCCACAGAAAATTCTTGAGAGAAGGAAAAAAAATAGTTTGCTAGAAGAATCAAAAGTAAGTTGGAAACGAAGCAGAGACAGGACTCAGGAGATGGAGACGAACAGGAATAAAGGCAGTAACTTGGAAATTGACAAATGTGGGATGACAAAGCAGTAATTATATTTGTGAAACACGACAGAACAAGAAAATCTGGAAATTTTGGACTTTCTTGAACTTTGTTAAAGTTGCAGGGGACTCTAAAGCATATGTCCTAATTCATGTCGTCAACAGTCGGAAACAATACTCAGAAGAAGGGAAAAGGAGGAAGAAAGTTAACCGTTAAGTAAAACAATATTTTTTCTTAATGGTACTGTTTTAATAGTGCATGACTTTCTTTGCATGCTATAAAGTTTTCTCAGTTATTTTGTGTGTAATGGGGATACTAATGTAAATAGATGATTGTTTCTTTCTCCCTTCTCTCTGTCCTTGTTCAGTTTTTGCAGTTTTAAGAAATGTAGACACTGCAATGTAAAAAAAAAAAAAAAAAAAACCGAAAAAAAAAAAAAGAGCATGACAAAAGAAAAATTAGTGTGCTTTTTCATGTTCTTGCCCCTATGACTGGGTTAATTTAATGACTGGCTTAGCTCAATCTAGTAAAAAGTAGTTAGGTGCGTACATAAATTTCCATCTGTGTTGTTCATTTTCATTCTTCCTCAACTGATGGTTCGGATTCAATCCTCTGATTTGACTCGGCTGTTACTACATCTTGTGGGGAAAAAAAAGCTCTTGAGCCTCTCCCTAACCCATAATGCACAAGTACATCAGAACTTGTTTGCTGATTTTACTAAAAGAAGTATATCAATATATGTAAATAAAAGATATATAAAGGTGTACATGTGTCTTAGAGAGACAACTGTATCAGGAGCTCAAGCAAAAGGACTGTGATATCCTTATAACAGGTCACTCGTCTAGATGCTTGTAGACATAATGGATGGGGGTTGGAAGAAGAATGAAAATGGACAACACAAGGAAAGTTATGGTAAGTACACAAAAAGAAGTTATGTACTTACCGTAATGTTCCACGTTTGTAGCCCATCTCGCCTACATTCTTGCTGGATGGGTTAGGAGCCGATATTCGGCTCCGACTCGGCCGATAGTAAAGTTTGAGAGCTTTTACTGGCTCTAGGCTAGCCCCTATCCCATGGTGCCTCACAGCAATTCCCCAGATCTAGTTTGCAAGAAAGCAATAAATACCTATCAGGCAAGACCAGTATCAGAGCTGCATACATGCAGACAAAGGATTTTGAAAATATAATCCATGCCAGGTGGACAACAAAAGAGAACCAGGTCAGACAGCACCAGTATAGTCCACCAGATCCCCCAGAAACAGGAAGGGGGTTGGAGGGAGGGACGCAAGAATGTAGGCGAGATGCACTACAAACATGGAATGTTATGATAAGTACATAACTTCTTTATGTTATGTAGTCCTATCTCGCCGTAATTCTTGATGGATGGGACAGCGTCCCTAGCACCTATATCCCAGGTGGCTCAAGCGAAGAGACTCTTCAGCACAGTGGACCCAAAGGAAGACCTGTCCCGGGAGGCCAAATCCAATTTGTAATGAGTGACAAAAGTATGAGGTCGTGCCCCAAGTAGCTGCTGCACAAATAGTATCCATTGGGAGCCTAGATCTAAAGGCACATGAAGTAGCTACAGCTCTAGCAGAATGACCTTCAACTTTGATGGTCAATGGTTTGCCAGCTTGTTGATAAGCAAATGATATGCAATCCGAAAGCCATTTTGAAAGAGTAACCTTAGAAACAGGCAAGCCCGTTTTCTTGTCGAAAAAGGAAATAAAAAGTTGATCTGATTTTCTGAATTCTTTATTCCTATGTAAATAAAAACCTGAGAATTCTGTGAACATCTAACTGGTGCAGTCTATACTCAGATTTATTGCATTGGTTTGGAAAAAACACAGGTAGCTCAATGGTAGTATTCAGATTGTGCTCTCAGCATACCCTGGGAAGAAAGGAAGGGCTTGTCCTGAGAGAGACTCTATACTTGTGAAAAATAATGTAAGGAGGTCGAATAGTTGGAGCTTGCAGTTCTGAGACTCTCCTAGCAGATGTTATGGCTACTAAGAATAGTGTTTTCCATGACAACAATTTTAGGTCTGATGAAGAGGATGGCTCAAAGGGTGCAGACATCAAAGATGAGAGGACTAAGTTTAAGTCCCAGGGTTCTAATGGTTGTTTGATTGGAGGCCTGAGAAGAAGAACTCCTTTTAAGAAAGTTTTACACAAGGAGTGCTACATGACTGGATTTCCCATGAAGCCAAAATGGAAATTGGAAATGGCAGCTAACTGAACTCTTAACTGTAGTGGCTGCCGCTCCTTCATGACAAATTGATGCTAGGAAGGATAGGAGCCAAATATGGATCTAAGCCCCGGTTCGTAGCCCAAAACAAAAACCTTTTCCATTTGCTGGAGTATAGTTTCTGGGTGGAAGGTTTATGGGATGAAATTAGAATGTTTGACCACAGGGGATAGGGGAATACACCTGGCTAATTGTGGAACTGGAGCAGCCATGCTGTAAATTTGAGGGTGTGGATGGTGGGGTGGAACTGTCCCAATTGATGAATCAGGAGATCTGGAGATGGGTCCAGAATCCATGGTTCCTCCAAAAGGTAGGGCCACAGGAAGGGAAGCCAAACTTGTCGAGGCCTGTAAGGAGCACTGAAGATCAAGGAACTCCTCAACTGTCTTGCTTTCTGTATTACCTTTGGGATGAGTGGAAAAGGAGGAAAGGCATAAAGAAGTCCCGGGGGCCAATCGTGAACTAGAGCATCCCTGGGTGACATCCCCGGATGGGATATGAGGGCAATGTAGCTGCTGCATTTGGTGTTCAGGTGAGTGGCGAATAGGTCGCAGCAAGGCTGGCCCCATCTGCGAAAGATCTCTTTCACAACTTTTGGATTCAGGGACCACTCATGAGGCATCAGAATTGCTCGGCTGAGTCTGTCTGCTATTACACTGGATTTCCCCGGGATATGAGTTGCTATCAGGAAGCGTTGAGTATCCACCACCCATTTCCAAACTCTCAAGGCCTCTTTGCAAAGCGGTTAAGACTTGGTTTCCCCTTGCTTGCTTATGTACCACACGACAGACATGTTGTCCAACTGAATTACAATCGTCCCGGTGGGAAGGGAGCTGTGAAGTGCTTGCAACACATACAGCACCACTCATCTCCAGAACAATGATGTGCAAGTGGTTCTCGTGGTTCTGCTAAGTACCTTGGACTGTCAGATAATAACCCCCCCACCCTATCTGGGAAGCGTCCGTGGTCAAAACTGCTTTCTCTTCGGGAGGAACCAGTGGACAACCTAGGATAAGTTGTTCTGTGTGCAACCACCATGTCAGATCCTTTTTGCATGCGTTTATCAAAATCTGGTGAGACAATGGAAGGTCTTGCATCGGACCATTGGGCAAATAGCAGCCACTGAAGTATCCTCATGTGTAGATGAGCAAGAGGAACTAATAGGATGGCAGAAGCCACAGTCCCTAGGACTTGGAGTACTCTGGCCTGAACTTTGTTTGTTTAGTAAGGATCTGACTTGACTGCGTAGAAAATCTACCCTTTCCAGTGTCGGACTTACTGACATGGTGGTTGTGGCTATTTCTGAGCCTAAATATACAATGTGCTGCGAAGGAGATAACACTGACTTTTTTAGGTTGACAGTGATACCTAGACTGCAGCACAAGGATAGAGTCTCGTCCCTGGTTCTGATGAGTTGATGCTTGGTGGTAGCAGTGAGGAGACAGTCGTCTAGGTACGGAAACACCTAGAATCCTTGACATCTCAGGGGAGCCGTTACCACTACCATGCATTTGATAAACACTCTGGGGGTTGTAGTGAGACCATAGGGCAGTTCTGAACTGAAAATGATTGGCTCCCAGCTGAAAGCCTAAGTGTCTCCTGGAGCGCCTGTCCATTTTGATGTGGTAGTACACGTCCTGGAGATCGAATGAGCACATCCAGTTGTCTTTCCCAATAAAGGAAAATATCGACTGCAGAGTGACCATCTGGAACTTCGATTTCTTTACATGCTTGTTGAGCCTGCTGAGATCTAGGATTGATCTCCAGTTCCCTGTCTTTTTTGGAACAAAAAAGAATCAAGAGTAAGTTCCGGATCCTACTTGCTCTGCAGGGACTTCCTGGATGACTTTTTTTTTGCAGCAACGAAATGACCTCTGATGTTGCACGGTCTATCTGGATGGCTGGTACGTCTGGTAGAGACCAGTTTGTTAGGGGTTAGGAAACAAAGGGGATCAGGTAACCTCTGGATATTATGGTGTGTACCCAATGATCTTGGGAGAGGGGTTAGCCAGGTGTTTGGGTACAGCGATAGACGACCCAGTCTGTCTCCAGAGATGGACAGTTAGGTAATCCCTCAGGGTCGCGATGGAAGGGACGATCAGAGAAGATTTCTCTGTCTCACTGATGCTGCGGGCCTCCTCTGCCGCAAGGGCAGCATCTTCCATTATATCCTCCCCCCTCTGCCTCTGGGGGAGGGTTGACCTTGTGCCTGAGGGAAACCTTTTTGGGATTTACGGAACCACATTTTTCCTCCTGTATTACCCTTGGGATAGGGTCTAGACGGGAGAGAAAAATTGACTCCGAAGGCAGATAAGGTTTTCCCTTCCTGCTTGCACTCCGACGGCAGATAAGGTTTTCCCTACCTGCTCGCACTTGGTCAAAGTCTTTCACTTGGGGTCCAAAAAGAGATGAACAATCAAAGAGGACGTTAGTGAAGGGAAGACTTGAAAGACTCCGTAAAATTACAAAGATGCATCCACGAATGTCTCAAGGGATATTCCTGCTGCGGCTGACCTACTTGCTCCATCTGCCGTGTATGAGATCAGCCTCATGGAGGAGTTAGCTATGGAAGTAAGGGTGGAGAGCTGCGCAGAAAAGTACAGTTGTGTAACTACCATAAATGTAGATGTTAGAGTGTATTCACTGTTGCAGTCATTACACTTGGGTTATCCTGCTGGCAGGCGACCCGTAGTCGGCCCGAGTTCCAAAGTCTTGGTCCAGCGTCAGTTGCTGTCGTCTCTTCCCTGACGTCAGTGCGCCAGGGGTATAAAAGTTGCAACCAATGCCATTTTCTTCAGTTTTTCTTGCCCCAGATGTCAGGTGCCCCCAGATATGAAGGCTGTAAAGATAAAAATATGCCAAACAGCCATGCATATATATCATAAAAACATTTTCTTCTTCTAAAAGCAAATACACCACATAGGTTGTATAGAGTGGAGAAGTACAGAATAGTCCCAGCAAAGAAGGGGATGGTGGGTGGGTAACCAGGACTGCAACAGTGAATACACTCGAACATCTACATTTATGGTAGGTACACAACTGTACTATGTTCATCGTGTTTCACTGTTACAGTCATTACACTTGGGTAGAATCCCAAAACTTAGGCAGGGTGGCTGGGTCTAGATTGGATTTGGCGAGGCTAACAAGCCCTGCAGAACTGCAGTGGCAAAGCCTGCTCTAGATATGGAGTAGAGAGGTAGGTGGTAGTGCTTGGTAAAAGTGTGCACTGAGCTCCAGGTTGCAGCTTCTATGTCTTTGATTGGTACTCCTCTGAGGAAAGCTGCTGAAGTGGCTGCTGCTCTGGTAGAATGAGGCCTAATGCCCTTAGGCACAGATTTTCCATGTTGTGAATAACAGAAGCGGATGCAGTGTCCTATCCATTTGGAGACTGTCTGTTTTGTAATAGGTTTTCCTTGTGATCCTGCAGCATATGCTACAAATAGTTGCTCAGTTTTTCTGAAAGCTTTTGCTTTGTCCAAGTAAAAATCGTAGCTGCCTGTGAATATCCAAAGAGTGCAGAAGTCTTTCCCCTTTATTCTGGGGATTTGGGTAGAGAGTAGGCAAATGAATAGTTTGGTTTAAGGCCACATTGGAGACCACTTTTGGCATGAATGTTGGGTTCGTCCTTAGAGAAACCCTGTCCTGGTGAAAAATGAGGAAAGGTTCCACAGCCATCAATGCCTGCAACTGTGAAACTCTTCTTGCTGAAGTTATTGCTAGGAGCAGAGCAGTTTTCCATGACAAGAATTTTAGATCAGCTGTGCTGGCTGGTTCAAAAGGAGGTAGTGTTAGTTTTTCCTAAAACAAAATTGAGGTCCCAAGTAGGTACTGGCGCTCTCCTAGGGGGTCTTATATTCTTTGCTCCTCTGAGGTACTGGAACAGATGGAAGAAGGCACACACTAGACCACAGTAAAATGAAGCGCTTTTCGTTTATGTTAGATCATAAACTTCTTCAGACAAAGTTTTACAGTTCAAATCACGTTTAAATACATAAAAGACAAGTGCATAAGCCAATCAGTAAATAGAATACATTAATTAAATTAAAAGCAAGTAACAAAAGCACCACCCCCTTATTAATACAAGTGAAATACAATTAAACACACAGAAAAGCTAATAATTCCATTATCACATCAACTAGTCAGTGCTAGTACAGTAAAAACTGTCCTGTAAAAACAGTTTACTTTAACTACAAAAAATAAAAAAGGAAGGAAGAAAAACAATATAATTCCAATTCAAACTTTATCCTGTAGATTTACAAAATAAACTAGCGATTTAAACTTTTAAGTTTCAATATGCTGCTTATAACACAGCCATCATTTAGACCAGGCTGATGGTAAGCGTTAAACCTAATCTGCCAAGAAAGTTCTAACTCTTCGAGTATTAAAGCATCTGGACCTCCTCTTGGATTAGTAAGCACTTGGTCTATGACAATAAACTTAAATGCATGTCTAGGGAATAAATTGATATGTTTCGCTAGAGCATTTTCCAGTTTGTGTTTCTTAATAGCGTATAAATGTTCATATACGCGTTCCCGTAGCTTTCTTTCAGTCTTGCCCACGTAGAACGCTGGGCAAAACTGACACAAAGCCAGGTAAACAACCATCTTAGAGTTGCAATTATTCCTAAACTTTAGATTATAGACAAAGTTATTCACTAAAATTCTGTTGGATTCCAAGATGTAACCACAATAGTTACATGCTTGGCATTTATACATGCCTGGAGTTCTAACAGGGTTAGATCTACATCCTTCACAATAGCTCTTAAGATTTCTCCCTTTTCTATATATCACAACAGGTTGGTCCCCCACCTTAGAAAAAACATTAATGTCACCTTTAAAAATGTCCCAGTTTTTTCTGAGAATTTTGAAACAAGCATTACTATTCATACAGTAAGTGGTAATGAAAGAATTATTAAATCTATCGGGTCGTAAATGTTTGTCAAGGTCCTGTTCAACAACAGGGCCAGGGGGCATAATAGTCTTAGGTGACATGTTTGACCTGTTGGTCAGTAAGGGGACATAAACTAGAGTGTGACGTTTGTGTGTTACCTCGTGAATTAATTCACTGATAAGGTGCAAGGGATACCCTCTAGACTGGAACATTTCTTTGATAAACAAACATTCTTGGTCAAAAACGTCATCCAATGAGGAAATACGTGCTGCTCGGACTAACTGTCCTTTAATAATAGCACGTTTCTGGTGGTGAGGATGACAACTCGTATAATGTAACATAGAGTTACAGTAGGTTTTCTTTCTGTGAATTGATGAGACAAATCTACTTGACAAGGTGTCTTTAGTCAAGGTAATGTCTAAATAATCAATCACTGATACATTGAAGTTAAATGTAAATTCAAGAAATGATGTAGTCGAATTAAAGTGTTCAACCAATAATTCACCCTCTGAATCATTGCCATCCAACAGAATGAAAATGTCGTCCAAAAAGCGGGTGTAAAAAATGATGTTATCTTTGAACTGATTGTTATCAAAAACAAAATGGTGTTCCCAATAGGCCATCACCATGTTCGCCACACTGGCCCCACATGGTGAGCCCATGGCCACCCCCACTCTTTGAAGGTAGAAATCACCGTCGAACACAAAAAAGTTATTTTTAAGAATCAACTCCAGTAAATCACCTACAAGTAGGATGACATCATTTGGACAGTCTAAAAGTCTCAACATTTCTCCTACCCAATCTATAGCTATAGTGTGGGGAATACAAGTATACAAATCCTTAACATCTATAGTTAAAAAATTGTAGTTAGGTTTGTATTCTAGTGTATTGATATTACCGAGAAATGTCCATGAGTCCTTACAGATTTGTTTTAAGTTAACAAGGTACTTTTGCAAAATAAGGTCAACCACCTTTGCACAAGGGTAAGTGGGGGAACCCCTACTGTCCACCAAAGGACGCATAGGTGGATTTTCTATGCATTTGTGGATTTTCGGGATCCCAAAAAAACTGGGGAACCTTGGAAAAGTAGTGACCATAAAGTTATACATATCACGGGTAATTCTATCCTCAATATACAAGTCTTCAATTACATTCTTAATACTGTTATAAGCTGTATTAATCTCAGAACGAGAACTTGCCTCATAAGACTCTGTGTTTAATAAAGACTCCATCCTGTCAACATAATCTAATTGTTCAAACACCACCACACCTCCTCCTTTGTCAGGCTTACATATTCTTAGATTATTCAATTTGATAAAATTTAAACTATCCCTTTCTTTTCGCATAACACTAGATTGATGTGTGTTTAGGGTGTCAAAGGGGACAGAATTAACCAAGTTTCGAAAATCCAATTCACAGAATTGTTCGAAAACTTTAATCAGAGGGTTAAGTGGTGGGTTAAATGTACTAGAAATGTAAAACTGACTAGTTTCCCCTTGGGGGGAGTCACCAAACATAACCCTGAAGTTGAGCTTTCTAGTAAATAACTTTAGGTCTATAATAGTTTTAACTATGTCCAATTTCCTAGGTGGAACATAGGTGTTACCTTTAGAAAGTAGTTCAACAACATCAGGTGGAATATTCACATTAGTGAAGTTATAAACAGTACAGTCACCCTTATCATTAACCAGTAACGCTGGAACTTTACTAATTTCATCCACTTCCACCGAAGTGTTAGTGGCATCAGTAGTATCGGAACAGTCAAGAGGAACAACTGTCGGACCTCTGTCGAAAACAAGTACGTCGCTTGGTTCCCCAATGTCAAGTAAGACTGTGCCATGAAACGAACTGTCACTATTAACCCTTGGTAGTCCTACCACTCTACAGTTCAGTTGTTCTTCTGTTTCCTTTTTTGATTCGAGTGGACTGGTAGTTGCTGTTTCTTTCCTCCCCCTAAAAAATTTTGGTTATTCGATCTCAGGTTGTAGTGACCAGATGTACTGTTCGTCTGGTTAGACACAGCATTACTGTAAGAAGATTCACTTGACCCATTCTGAGATGGCACATCACTAGAAACCTGGTCTCTTACACTGTTATTATACCCTGGAACTTGGTCGTTGTTGTTCTCATATCTAGCACGACCAACACTATTGACCTTGAAACTAGTTTGGGAAATGGAAGGTTTAGGGTAGGCTACCCCATCCTGGTAAGCCTTAAGGTCCCTATCAAGTTTCTTCACCTTGTTTTGTTTCAATTTACTGAGAAACGTATCGATACTAGTAAAAATACGATTGTACTCGTATTTGTAACGAGCAAACTCTGAATTAAGTCTTATTTTCTTATCAAGTTCCCCAACTGTCTCAGTCAAAGCGTCAACTGCAAACACATAGTGTTTACACATAAGTTCCAAGAGCTCAAACCCTTGGCGGTCGAACAGTGCTACGATTTCCAAGTGGAAAGGAGAATTAGGTTCAAGCCCAGTGGGGTACTGCCAGCGCCGAAGCCCTTTGGGCACAATTTTGTTGTTCAAGCACTCTTTAAAGTAGGAAACCTCAAGCTGGGTTTTCCTCAATTTAACTAACAGTCGGTCAAACTCTTTAAGGTCAGTGGTAATGTTAACATCTTCGGCTGCAACACCTCTTTCATTATTAATTGACCTGGTGTTGGCGCCAAAAAATGATGAATTAGAAAGCCACGAATGCAGGTTAAAGTTAGTAAAGGTACCTGTTGGTGTGAGGTTTTGCTGACCGGAATCCCCGTAACATGCTCTAAAGTTCGGACTCGCTCCTGCAGGTTCGCTGTTAGATTCAGAGCGTCTTCCATTGTTACCATGGACAGGGATGCCGTTAGTGGCAGGAATGCCGTTAGTAACATCAAAAGCTGGTAAACCGGCACCCGATATCGAGACCGCTGCTCCGGAACCAAAATCATTTCCTGAACGACGTCTCTGGCCACACGGCAAGCTTACTTCATTGTCTTGGTTACTACTCCCACCACTGCTGGTGGGGTCGGACTGTGAACCAAAATTGTTCCCTCTCCCGGTGTTTAACAAAACCGGAAGTGGAGGTGAATTCTTGTTAGAGTCGAGTCTCCGCTCAAGCTCGTCCATACGAGTAAGAAGGCAGTCTAAACGACTCAGGACAGACTCAAAGTTAGAATTATTACCATTTTGAAGATTAGAGGATGGTGGCTGTGAAAAATCAACGAAATCCTTTAAAAACACTGGTGTCTGGTCAAATTGTGCACCGATATCTCCCCGCTCTACTCCGGTAGACATGACAAGCTGAGAAATTCCAAATAGTATAACAGACTAATAAAACACAAAATACTGGAACAGATGGAAGAAGGCACACACTAGACCACAGTAAAATGAAGCGCTTTTCGTTTATGTTAGATCATAAACTTCTTCAGACAAAGTTTTACAGTTCAAATCACGTTTAAATACATAAAAGACAAGTGCATAAGCCAATCAGTAAATAGAATACTTTTTTATTTTTTGTAGTTAAAGTAAACTGTTTTTACAGGACAGTTTTTACTGTACTAGCACTGACTAGTTGATGTGATAATGGAATTATTAGCATTTCTGTGTGTTTAATTGTATTTCACTTGCATTAATAAGGGGGTGGTGCTTTTGTTACTTGCTTTTAATTTAATTAATGTATTCTATTTACTGATTGGCTTATGCACTTGTCTTTTATGTATTTAAACGTGATTTGAACTGTAAAACTTTGTCTGAAGAAGTTTATGATCTAACATAAACGAAAAGCGCTTCATTTTACTGTGGTCTAGTGTGTGCCTTCTTCCATCTGTTCCAGTATTTTGTGTTTTATTAGTCTGTTATACTATTTGGAATTTCTCCTCTGAGGTACTGTCGTAGTAGAGGATGTGAAAAAATAGGAGGATCTGTATTGTAATGAGCTGAAATGGCAGAGGCATGGATTTTAATAGAAGAAAAAGATAGGCCTTTGTCCAACATCTCAGTCAGCTATTGTACAATCTGAGGTATATTAGGGACCAGTGGGTCGAGGTCTTGTGCCTGGTTCCAAGCACAGAATCTCCTCCATTTTTCCACATAAGATTTCCTATTGCTGGGTCTCCGGGCTCCCAAAATTACATCCATAACAGCTTTAGAGAGGTGCAGTCTGAGTGGCTACATTATCTGCCATGCTGCCAGGTTTAAGGTTCTGAGTTGACTGTGCAGAATCTGATTGTTTTGCTGTGTCAGAAGATGAGGGATTTGAGGTAGCGGCCAAGGCGGGCCTTGGGACAAAATCTTTAGGATTGGGTACCAGTGCTGGCGTGGCCAGTCTGGTGCAATCAGGATCATTTTTGGCCTCTCGTCTGACTTTTAGAAGCACCTTGGAGAGAAGAGGCAGCGGAGGGAAGGCATAGACTGTCAGATTTTTCCAGTTGAAAGATAGAGCATCCACTTTCCATGCTTGAGAGTGGCAAGTCCTTGTGCAAAATTTCTGTAATTGGCAATTGTGAGGGGAGGCAAATAGATCTATGTCTGGGCATCCCCATTCCCTTGTTATCATGTTGAACACTTGTGGATTTAGCTTCCATTCGTGAGGATCCATGAGATTTCTGCTTAGTTCGTCTGCCAGTGTATTTTTTGTTCCTGGCAGGAATTGTGCTTGCAGATGTACCTGGTAAGTCAGTGCTGTGTTCGACAAAGTCATGGCTTGTCTGCATAGGGGGTAGGAATGTGTGCCCCCTTGCTTATGTACCACATAACTGTGGTATTGCCCGTCTTTATTAATAATTGTCCTGGATGTAGTAGGTCCTTGAAGGCTGTCAGGGCATTCTGTACAGCTAGCATCTCTTTTTGATTGATGTGAAGATGCAGTTGTTCCTTGGACCACGTGTCCTGAATACATTTTCCTCCCATATGTGCTCCCCAGGCGTAATCCGATGCATCTGTTCTTACTGTCTGCCTGACTGTATGTAAGGTGAAAGACTGTCCCTTGTTGTGGTGACAGGCCTGTGACCACCATCAAAACTCCTGTTGTAGGCATGGAATCAAGGTTATGATGGTCTCTAGGCTGTGACAATGCTGAGTCACAACACTTTTTAGATACCACTGTAGTTTCCTCATATGCAGTTTGGCATATGGAATTAGTAGAATGCAAGATGCCATGAAACCCAGGGCCTGCAGAATTGTTCTTGCAGGGAGCTGGGTCTTTGTTGCCATCATTTGAAAGTAATGAGTCAGTTGCCTTTGTTTGTCTGGTGTGAGATCAGCCATCTTGGTAGTTGTATTCAAGCTTGCACCCACGAATATTATCTCTTGAGAGGGCACTAGTTTTGATTTATTTTCATTTACTGTGTACCCTAGGCAAATTAGTAATCTTTTTACAAACTCCAGGTGCTTTAGACGAATGTCCTTGCTCTCTGCTTGAATAAGGCAGTTGCCCGAGTAGGGATATATTTGAATTCCTTTTTGCCTGAAAAATGCAATTACTGGTGCCAGGCATTTTGTGAAGACCCTGGGCGCAGTAGATAAGCCAAAGGGCAGTGCAGAGAATTGATAATATATTGAGCCTGCTATAAATCTGAGGTATCTTCTGCACGATGTCTGATTGGGACGTGCAGGTATGCCTCCTTGAGATCCAAAGTAACTAGCCAAGCCTCTTTGCCCAGCATGGGCAAGAGTTGTTGTAGTGTTAACATTTTGAATTTTGGAACATCCAGGAAAGTATTTAGGATTGACAGGTCCAGTATTGGTCTCCATGCTTTGTCCTTTGTGGGTACTAGGAAAAGTCGTGAGTAAAATAATTGGCCCTGTTCTTCTTGTGGGACATTTTGAATAGCTCCCATATCCATAAGAGCTGCAATCTGTTTTTGTGCCTCTGCCCATTTGTTTTGAGGCAGGTTTGGCATACCTTTTGGTTTTGGAAGCTTGTGGAAGTGGAACCTGTACCCTTGAGAAACTATATTCAACACCCATTGGTCTTGGGTGATCATGTGCCAATTTTTTTTAGAAAAGTGCTAGCTTTCCCCCTAAGGGTGCTGTCAACTGGTAAGTGCTTGGCATTTGCAGAGGGAAGCCATTGTGACTGTTTTCTATAAGGTTGTGATTTGTCTTCTCCTCCTTCGGGGGCTGAAGAACCCCATTGTTTAGGTCTGTAGGAGCCTTGGGGCCGAGATCTGCCTCTTGGACGTCTGTATCTGCCTCTTTGTGGCCTGGCTGACACTGGAAAGAACCAATTTTTTGAAGGCCAGTTCCTGCTAAATCTAGGTGGCTGAACCTGTAAGAAATATTTCACAGTTTGCATTGACTTTGCTTTATCCTCAATTTTCTTTAAAACCTCTTCTGCCTTAACACCAAACAAAGTATCATGCTGTAGTGGAGCATCCAATAACTGAGCCTGTAACTGCGGCTCTACAAGAAGCCTCTAATGAATCAAAACACATTGCAGAGTATGCTTTCCCACTTGTTCAACTGCATGCAATAAATCCTGCATTTCTTTACAGTCAGGACCTTCTGTATTTGTAACCATTTTTTGCTTTAACAATGACATGAGATACTGCTGATATTTAAGCATGTGAAACTGAGTTTAAAGCTCTTACAGCTAAAGTAGCTAAATAATCCCTATCTGAGGGGAGAGGATTTTTGGCAGTGGAAGCTTTAACCCCCTTTTGGACCTTGAGAAATAGTTTCTGGGTCTGCAGCAGTGTTTTTGTAAAGAAATTTATGAGAGTCAGGGACCCTGTAAGTACCTGTCTGGCTTTACTGGTGCAGGGGGTAAAGAATCTGGAGACAGACTGGATTCTGAAAAAACATCATCAACAATATCAAGCACAGGGGGGATAGCAAAGGGCCTGTGCTGAGGCAATAGAAGGAAATCTCGGAGCCTTTTCTTGGATTCTGAGTAATCCTGGCTCTCGCAATGGAAGTGTTCCCTCATGGTGTGCAGGGTTTCCCCAAAAGAGTAATCCTCAGGCGGTGAGGCTGAAGGAATGGACTCTTCAGCATCAGAGTCCTCATAGGGAGGGTGAGAATAGCCTTGGTCAGAGGAAGAATCAGAAGAAATGGAAACCTGATCAGAGGAATCATAATCAGTGTCTTGCCTAGGCCTTTTGTCAGGAGGGGGATGGGAGCCCCTGATTAAAGTAATAAGGTCTTCGGCCATTTTAAGCATCTGTTTCTTAGGCATGGATGAGTGTTCTGGAGAATGCTGCACTTGTTTCTTTGTCTTTGTTGGTGTTTTTGACTTTGCTGTGAAGGTCTGAAAACACCCTCAGAAGCCGGTGCCTGCTCAGCGGCTCCGGATCCATCTGAGGGTATATTTTCCGTAGGCCCAATACCTTGAGTTTCCACAGGCCTTGGTGTCTCCACGTGGCCGTCGGTTGCGGCCTGTGGCTCTCGGGTAGTGGGTGTCAGGGGCTGCGAAAGTGCCTCACTGAGAACTGGCGACTGGCCTAAAAGAGGCTTCGTCATCAGTTTTGGACCTCGGATGCCTGTCTTTCTTCATCTTTGCATTTTTTTTTATACATTCCGGTCGTCGGCTGTTCCGACGGCATTATGTAATTAAATCTTCGTCCAAAATAATGTAAAGCAAAATCAAACTGACGTTTAATAGTGTGTTTATTAAATCTAGCACAAAACCGACAACTAGTGATGTCATGGTCCGGGCCTAGGCAAGGAATGCAGTACGAGTGGAAGTCCTTATGAAGTAATTGCTTCCCACAAGAAATACAATTATTAACTTTTACTGACATCGGTCTGGAGCAAGAAAAAAAGTTTCCCCAACGGGGTACTTAGCTTTATTGAAGACTTCGGTTCTGAAATTCAATTTTGAATATCTCAGGAGTCGGCCGACCGGCACTTGCGAACTGCTTATGCTTCGGGCACCGCGCGGCAAGAAAGACTGAAGAAAATGGCGTTGGTTGCAACTTTTATACCCCTGGCACACTGACGTCAGGGAAGAGGTGACAGCAACCGACGCCGGACCAAGACTTTGGAACTCGGGCCGACTACGGGTCGCCTGCCAGCAGGTTAACCCAAGTGTAAGGACTGCAACAGTGAAATACGATGAACATCCTTATCCATGGAACTCGGAGCACTAAATCCTGGAGGGTGTCTCCTAACTCTTTCAGGAGATCCCTCTGAAGACTAGTAAAATGAGTAAGGTAATTCAGCTATCTTAGTGTAAATGCCGCTGAAGAAAAAGTACACTTCCTGTACCTATCCATCGTCCTGGACTCCTTGTTAGGAGGATGGATATTAGAAGATGTCTCTGATAACTCCTTCTTGGTGGCCGCTGCTACCACCATAGCATCCACGGGAACTCCCTTACTAAGAAAAGTCTTGTCCTCAGGTGCTGTCATGAACTTATTTGGCCTTCTCGGGACGGGCTCCACTGAATCTGGAGAGGTCCAGGCTTTCCGCGACATGACCCCCAAGAGTTGGTCATAAGGCGGTGTCATCTAGGAAATGGAAGGTCGGGAACCAAAGGACTCAAGATACACTGACTCATCCTCAGTAGGGTTAGAGGTCTTCCAATCACCCCTCTGTCTAAGGATTTCTAGGATGTCAGAAAAGGAGACATCCTCAGAGGGGGATCTAGGGGACCCTTCTGATTCCTCTAAATCAGTGTATGACGTGACAGACTCAGGGGAGTCAACATGCTTCCTCATACACAGCCTCTTCTGAGGGAACTCTCCAGTGGGAAAATCTGGGGAGGTCTCAGAAGAGGGGGCACCTCCAATGGGAGCTACTTGGGCTTCTGGCTCCCTACGCTGTAGAGGTGGCGGGGGGGGGGGACAGGTTGCTGCCTGCTGCTGGTGGGACACAGGTTCCAAGCCTCACCCCCTCGCTCCGAAGACCTCGACTCAGAGGAGATGGATGGTCGACTCCTAGCAAGGGGGAATGGCTCCGAAGCAGAAGTGGGAGCAGAGTTGAGTTGAGTAGAGGCTCCGAGAGGGAGGTTCGGTTCTGACGAGAACCCAGGGTGACTGTCCCCCTTGGAGTCGACACGAGAGCGTCTGCTCCCAGATCCCTCGGCTCCAGACTGAGCCATCGAGGCTAGAGTAATTGGCTCAGAGGAAACAGGTTGAATCCCTGGAGCCGATGGGTCCAAGACAGAAGAACCTGAAGTAATAGGCTCCGAGAGCGAAGCAGTCAGAGGAGGAACAATTGTTGGTAAGGGGGTCGGGCTCCAAAACCTTTGGGTCCGGAGGGGCCAATTTTCTTGCCAGAGCTGGATCGGAAAGCAACCTCTTCACCACCCACTCGATGTCCTGGTGGATCTGGTGGAGATGGAAGGAGATCTCCTTCTCTCCAAAATAGGAGATCTCAAGATGGGAGAGACAATCTTGATTTCAGGTAAAATTTTCGGTACCGAAGGCCGTCTCAGAGCCGAGGAGACTGATGACACCGAAATGGATGAGGCCGAGTCAGAACCGGAACTTCTTAGCTCTGATGCTTTAGTCGTTTTAGTTGGCTCCGAAGCTGGGACCGAAGATTTTCTCTTGGAGGATTTTGGAGCTGCCTGATCAAGTTCCAGCTGTTCCTGGAAGGAACTGGTCATGAGACCCCTATCAATGAGTTTCCTCTTTCTTTCATTTAAAACTCTTGTGCTCAATGAGTGACAAAACATGCAGGGTTCCTGCACATGGGCTTCACCAAGGCAATACACGCAACTGGTGTGGCTGTCTGAGAGAGACATTTTCTGCACTTTTTAAACCCTGAAAGGCGATGATCCTTATGCTCCCTATCCTTATCTTTAGACATTCCGACTATCAGGAATAGATGAGCTAGATAAGAATATTAATACTAACTACAACAATAAAAAGAGGAGAAAGAAGAAGATAACTTTTTTTTTTTTTTAATAAAAACACTCACACAGGGAAGAAAGGCCCTCTAACTTAAACGGGCCATACAGTCCTATGGGGGGGGGACAGGGAAAGGAAACTTTAAACAGTCACAAAAGAGACCAACTATATATATAAAAATGGATAGAAAAAGTAGGGAAAAGGACTAAATTTAGCAAATAAAGTTCTACTTACCTAACGAGCCAGTAAGACACAACCTTGAAGCTTTCGCAGGCAAACGAGATCTGGGGAATTGCCGTGAGGCACCATGTGATAGGGGCTAGCCTTGAGCCAGTAAAAGCTCTCGAGCTTTAGTATCGGCAGAGTAGGAAACGAATATCGGCTCCAAACCCATCCAGCAAGAATTACAGTGAGATAGGACTACATAACATCTTTTTTATCTGATATCAATTTTCATTCTACCCTCAACTGATGGGACAGAGTCCCCAGCTACCTATAACATAGTTGAACCATATGATGCCATACCTTCAGAGACTAGAGGCCGTACCAGTTGTGGTATGGTAATACACAATTTGTTAAAGATAAATGCAATACAACCAGTTGGCCATCTAGCTAAAGACACTTTTGCAACTGGTTTACCCAATTTGTATTCTGCAACAGAAACAATTAGTCCATTTTTCTGATCTCTTTTGTTCAACATAGATAAAAATGTAACTGTCTGTGAACATTGGAACATGTATTCACCCTGATTTGCAAAAAAAAAAAAAAATAAAATAAAAAAGAATACTGATAAATTGGTTGATATTAGATTCTGACACCACCTTGGGAAGGAAAGAGGCAATTGTTTGTAGTGTCACTCAATCCTTATGAAAAAATCAAGTATGGAGGTTTAGAAAAGAAGGCTTAAATGTCTTACACTGGTCTAATAGAGGATATGGCTACTAGAAAAAAAAAAAAGTTTTCCTAGTATGATGCACAAGGTCACATTTAACTGCTGGTTCAAAAAGGGGGAATGCGTAAGTGCTTGCAGTACCAGATTGAGATCCCATGGAGAAATAGAACTCCTAAACAGGTGTCTCAAAAGAAGAGAGTCTCGGAAGAAGGTCTGCACAATTTGAGAAGCTACTAGAGAAACTTCAATCAGATGTAAAAATTTGTTGTGCCCAGTAAACAAATCTTTTCCATGTACTTGGATACAGTAATTGTGTTGAAGGTTTAGAGGAAAATAAAGTGCGTGTGTGTGTGTCTATATATTATATTTATATTATACACACACATATGACGGACAGGGGAAGAAAGCATCAGTTGTCTGGCTATTAAAATAATTGGAGAAACCAGGCCATCAGCCTGAAGTTTAACCTGTCAGAATGGATAATGCTCGTCAGGTGAGATAGAAGATCTGGTGTCTGATCCAGAATCCAAGGCTGGTGAAATAAGTGAGGCCAAAGGAAGGGGAACCTCTGTCAAAGTCAGTAAGATGCAATGAGGATGACTTTGCTCTCCAACATGGCAGCTTTTTGTAGAAATTTCAAAATTAATGGGACTGGTTGGTAGGCTAAGGTAAAGTAGACTATGTGGGTGCCAAACTTGAAGCAGAACATCCCTCTGTGATTTCCCCAGTGGGGGGATTTGGGCAAAGTAGCTGCTGCGTTTGTTAATTAGGGGAAAAGCAAAAAGGCTGGAGCCAGGCTGGCTCCATCGAAGAAAATAATTTCCATCACATTCTTGTTGAGAGACCACTCGTAAGGGAGAAGAATGGACCTACTCAGTTTATCACATTGGACATCCCTGGAATGCACGCTGCTAGGAAAAAGTGGTTGGATGAGATCACCCATTGCCACAATGAGTGCTTTGACACAACGGGTATGATTTGGTTTCTCCTTATTTGTCGATGCACCAAACCACTGACATGTCTGTCTGAACTGCAATCATCCCCGAAAGAAGAACATTCTGAAAGGCCTGCAATGCTAAAAGCACTGCTCTCATCTCTAGGACACCGAGATGCAAGATGGCCTCTTAGGGGAGCCAAGTGCCTTGGATAGTCTTGCCCAGAAATTGCCCCTCCACCCCAATTGGGAAGTGTCCATGGTCACCATGGCCTTGCGCTGAGGGGAAACAAATGGACAGCTTTGTAGAACATGATCTGTGTTGTTAGCATGCACTGGAGAATCCTTGTATAAAATCTGGCTAAAGGTACTATGGTTATTGCTGCTGCCATTGATCCTAGGGTTTGAAGGACCAACCGGACAGAAATCTTGGTACTGCAGATTATTCTTCTGATTATAATCTGTTATTCCGCACTCTTGATATCGGTAGTGAAGCTATCATATCAAAGTGTTGAAAAGTGCTCTTATGAATTCTATGTTTTAAGTGAGCTGTAGATGAAACTTGTAATTTATGGTTAACCCCAGATGAAAGCAAGCCTGGAGAATCTGATGACATGCCTGGTCCAGGTGTAAGGAGCCAGTTGTCCAGGTACAGAGACACCGAGAATCCCTGTAGTCTCAAATGACCTGCTACTACTGACAAACATATGGCATCACCCTGGGGGCTGTGGTGAGTCCAAAGGGCAGAGCTCGGAACTGGAAGTGACTAGCTCCCAGACAGAAGTGTAAAACCCTTCTGGATTTGTCTGTTCATCTTTATGTGCAAGTACACATCCTGAAGGTGTACAGAGTACATCCAGTTGTCTTTGACTGAACACTGACCATTTGAAAAACTTTGTGATTCGATCTGAATGGTTCAATTTGCTGAGATCTGAAATTTGTCTCCAGTTCCATGTTTTCTTGGCATGGAAAGGAATCCTGAGCAAGTTCCAGATTCAGGACCTCTTGGATGACTCTTTCTGTAGTAGCTTTAGAATATGAATTGCTGCTTCTTCTATGACTGGGGGTGGATCATCAGGGATTTTTCTTGGAGGTGAAAGGGGCCAAGGGGTATTACATCACTTCTGAATATAATCCTCTGCACTCAAGTCTTTTTTGTTACATGTAGCCAGGCTCTCTGGTGCAGAGATAGTCATCCCTAACTGCTTTCAAAAATGAGCAATCCAAGACTGCTGGAAAGATCTGCCAGAGAAAGAATCTCTGGACCCCTGGTGTTGGGAGCCTCCGTTGCTAAGGGGATGGCATCAGCTATCTGAGATTCCCCCCTTCTGCCCCTAGGGAAACTTTCTCCTTGCGTGTCCTAGAAAGGACCTTGGGACTTTCTGAACAACTGTTATCTTTAAGGGGCCAAAAAACGTACATCCACTGCAGAGAGGTCTTACCATCCCTTCCCACATCTGGATAAAGTTTCTTTCACTGTGTGTCCAAACAAGGAAGTGCCGTCAAAGGAAGCACTGACAAACTGATGTGAAGGGATCCACAAAATTGCATAGGCACATCCAGGCATGCCGCCTAATGGAAATGCCTGAACCCGCTTCCTTTAACTCGCCTTCAGCTGCATGCAAAATCATCCTCATGAATACGAAACAGACTGTAAAGTAGCCAACTTCAAAGTCAAAGATGACTAGGCATCTGCAAGAATGGACCTTGAAAGGGAATTTTAAAGTTCCTTGATCAAATCCCTTTGCAACCTAGCAAAATGTGCCAAGTAATTCAGCGACCTAAGGGCAAAGGTCGCTGAAGCATAGACACGCTTCCCAAACCTGTCCATTGCCCTAGACTCCCTGTTAGGAGAATGAACAGTGGAACTCTATTCGGCAAGTTCCTTTTTGGTGACCCAAAATTCCTTCCCCACAGGTGGTGCTAGAATTTTTTCTGGTCTACTGGGTAAGGATTCAACTGTGTTGAGTTCCTTCCACACCCAACAAGCAACCAAATCAATTAGATCATCAGCAGGTGGAGAAACCCAAGAGGTTATTTTGCCCAACTCTGAACGCCTCCAGAAATACCAACTCCTCAGTTGAAGGGTTGCTAGGGGTCCAGTCACCTCTCTGTTTCAGAATCTTGAGGATGGCTCCAAATAAGACGTCTTCTGGAGGTGATCATGGGGACCCTTCATATTCATCAAAGTCTGCATCCTTGGTGACTGACTCTCGAGGAGACTCCAAGTGCCTCCTCTTGTACTTTCTCTTCCTAGGGACCTCCTTGTGGGGTGTTCTGGGGAGGTGTCAGAAGACAATGCAATACCCTGCTGGGTGGTATGTAGTTCTCGAGCTGGCTGCCCCTGTGGTGTCGAATGGCAAGGCTCTAAGTGCAGAAGCATCTGGGTGGACTGGAAATCTAAGGGGGTAGGCTCCATCAGTCCTGTTGAAGCAGACAAAAAGTACAGTTATGTATACTTACCATAAATGCAGATGTTAGAGTGTATTCACTGTTGCAGTCCTAACCAATGGGTTATCCGGCTCCCGGTAGCATTCGATCGGCCAGAACACCAAAAGGTAAGTAAATATGACATCGGCTGTCGTCGGTTGTAAAGGACGTCAGGACGTCCGATACAAAAAGGAGGCAGCCGACGTCACTTCCTCAGTCATTCTTGCCATAACGGTCGGGAGTCCCCAGAAACAAGGCTTAAGCCAAAAGAAACTTTGGCAAATAAAATCAGATTCAGCCTGTACCTTAGGAAAGGAGAAAAGGAAAGGACCAAAAAAAGGGGAAGGAGGGAGGGGAAACCAGGACAGTAACAGTGAATACACTCGAACATCTACGTTTATGGTAAGTGTACACAACTGTACTATGTTCATCATGTTTCACTGTTGCAGTCTTATCCAATGGGTTGATTACCAAAGCCCAGAGAAAAGGGAGGAGGCACCAACAGAATCAAGGATTGGAGAGAATGCCCTGCAGAACAGCAGTGGCAAACCCTGCCCTGGCTCAAAAAAACAAAGGCAAATTATAATACTTTGTGAAAGTGTGAACAGAAGACCATGTGGCAGCCTCTACAATGTCTTTAGTAGGGACACCCCTTAAAAAGGCAGCAGAAGTGGAAGCTGCTCTTGTGGAGTGGGTCCTAACCCCTTGAGGAGGAACCTTGCCATGAAAGGAATAATAGAAAGTAATATAATGTGCAATCCACTTAGAAATGGTTTGCTAAGAGATAGCTTTGCCCTGAGCTCCAGGAGCAAAACTGACCAATAGCTGTGCTGACTTCCAAAGGTCATTAGTCCTGTCCAGATAAAACCTGAGCTGTCTGTGCACATTAAGAGAATGCAGGATCCTTTCACCTCCATTTAGAGAATTAGGAAAGAAAGTAGGAAGGTGTATGGACTGATTAAGAGAGTCAGGCTAGAAACCACCTTAGGCATAAGAGGGACTGGTTCTCAGAGAGACACAATCTGCATGGAAATAAGAAAAGGCTCCACAGCCAAAGCTTGCAGCTCCGAAACCCTCCTTGCTGAAGTTATAGCCAAAAGGAAAGCAGTCTTCCAAGACAGAAACTTAAAATATGCAGCGGCAGCTGGCTCAAAAGGAGGAAGAGTGAGTTTCTCTAGAACAAAATTAAGATCCTAGGCTGGAGTTGGTGCCTTTCTGGGAGGTTTTAAGTTGCAAGCACCTCTGAGAAACATTTTCATGAGGGGATGAGAGAAAATGGCAATGAGCAGAAATGGCTGAAGCATGGATCTTGATAGAGGAAAATGAAAGACCACCCTGAAGCAAATCAACCAAGTATTCCAGGATCAGAGGAAGAGTAGGCTGAGAAGAAGATTCACCTCTGGCCTGCATCCAATGAGAGAATCTTTCCCATTTGCCAGCATAGGAATTCCTAGTGCTACGCCTCCTAAAGTACATTAAGCACCTGCTGGGAAAGGGAAGAAGAAATGGATTGATTCATACACTAAGCCATGCTGCCAAATGGAGAGAATGAAGAGAATGAAGATGAGGATGTAGAATGTTTCTCCCTTTCTGAGCCAAAAGATCTGGTTTCAGCGGAAGATGCCAAGGAGGAAACTGGGAGAGACTGTGAAGCAGTGGACACCAATGCTGTCTGGGCCAGTCTGGAGTTATGAGAATAGTCCTTTGTCTTTCGTCCCTTATCTTCAATAATACTCTGGGAAGAAGAGGAAGAGGAGGGAAGGCATAAACGGATAGAAGCGTCCAAGGGAAGGACAGAGCATCCACTCTCCAGGCCTTGTTGTGATACTGTCTGGTGCAACAAAGTGGTAGAAGGTGGTTGTCTGGGGAGATGAAAAGATCCACCTGAGGAGTGCTCCAACATTGAATGATGCTGTAAAAGACTGCGCTGTTCAGTTGCCACTCGTGAGGATCCAGGGTCTGCCTGATCAACTAGTATGCCAAAACACGGAGTCTCCCTGGAAAAAACTGAGCTAGGAGATGCAGGCCCAAGTATGCTGCTATGGACCAGAGAATCATGCTCGGTCTGCACAGGGGGTAAGAATGAATCCCTCCCTATTTGCTGATGTACCACATGACTGTGGTGTTGTCTGTCCTGACAAGCAGAGTTCCTGGAGAAAGACAATGCTTGAAAGCTAGTAAGGCTTGCTGAACTGCCATCAACTCCTTTAGGTTTATATGCAGGTGCATCTGCTGGGCGTTCCAACATCCCTGTATGCATCTGCCATCCAGGTGAGCTCCCCAGGCGTAGTCTGATGCGTCCGTGGTAAGAACTTGAATGGCAGGAGGTGGGCAAAAAAGCATGCCCTTGTTCTGCAGGCAAGCTGTCGTCCACCATAGAAACGCTGTCTGCAGACATGAAAGCAGAGGAATTATCGTATCCAGGTCCTGTGTGTGTTGACACCAAAGGTTCTTGAGGTACCATTGCAATTTCCTCATGTGCAGTCTTGCATATGGAATCATGAGAATGCAAGAGGCCATGTATCCCAGAGCTTGCAGGTATTTCCTTGCAGAGAACTGGGACAGGCTTGCCAAATCCTTGAAGTAAATTGAAAGAGTTGCAAGAGAAAAAGTTTTTTTAAAAAGTGACAGTCTTAAAATACACAATCTCTTAAAAAATCATTAGGAATAATTCACACTACAGAAAAGTCCCAACAATATTATAAGATTTATACAGGAAAGATGCTGCTTAATGTCTTACAAACCCAAAACACACAAAAGGGAAATTTCAGCAATGACCGATTCTTGGGGCAACAGACTGTAGGCCTCAACAAAACAGGGCCCAATGTCAAATAATCATGAGAGCTATACATCCCATCAGTGAGAAAAAGTCATTTTTAATGACTCTGGTGTTCACAGACTACAATGAAGAGCAAGATTTAATTTTTCACTCTTCTTGAAGAGTTTAACATACTCAAGAATAATCTAAAAAAAACACATACCCTAATCCTTAACATTGTTAAACTGCATAATCCTACAGTTTTGCTCTTCCTCAGATATGTATATACTTATCAGCATTTTCAACATCCCTTTCCTCAAAATCATCAGCACATACAGAATTCTGAATGCATCACTGCAGCAAAAAAGTGAAGAGATCATGTTTCAATGCATACTGAGAGCCAAAAACTACCTGCTTTCATTTAAATATCACAAGCCTGCAAGTATGACTAATTCAGGAATTATAAAAGAAAAAAAATGCACATATTCTATATCTGCAGATGTTTGGTAACCAATACAATATAAGACTAACCAGATGCAGTCAAATTCAGATTCTCTGTACTTAATCAGCTTTGTGCAAAGTTACAGTAAAAAGGACATGGGGAAGATAAGCCAACTCTAAAGAAGTTCAGATCATTGCAATTCCCGCAAATGCAAAATGATCAGTAAGGCAGGGGCAGTAATATATTTCCTCCAAGCTCTATGCAAGATACAGATGTCTACTGTACACAGTTCTGATATGAAATAAAACATTACTTATCAGAATACAATACATCTAGGAAATGCTGATGGAGTAGCACCACTGCAGGATCTCAAAATAATAAACATTTTTGCCCAGGAGAAAAAAATTACTGAAAGGGCAAGTATTAGCAATGACAATGACCAAGTCATGCTGTTAACTGCTAAAATTGGAAAAGTAGATCAGAAGAAGCAAATCTGGCCTAACTTTAGGAGCTATTTTTTCTATCTCTCGGACAACCTGACAGTGGTAATATCAATGGTCTGGCTTGGATATACCAGCAAACAATGAATTACCAGTGTCAAACCAAAGTATCCTTGTTCACAGATGGGGGCAGTAAACAAATTAAACCTTCTATACATACTTTACTCTCCTACCCAACTAAGATCAGAATACTTAAAAGTATAAATACAGAATATTATGGAATGATAGGGTACAGCACTGCAACCCGACATGCTCTCTCAAAATAGGTGACTTAAGCCAGCTAGCCAAAATTTAATTCTCACCACAACTGAAATGCAGCAACGAAGACACTACACTGCACATCAGAAGTATAAATTCCTAAAACAGTCTCTGCCACTGTTGGAAGAGGCCTGTATGGACACCAGCATTGCTGACCATCTTCTCAGGGCCCCAAAAATGCAGCTTCAATTCTCCATTGAAACTAATTAAAAGAAATACACATGAAAACATTTAAAACCGTATACAACAGGAAAAAAAGTTTCACCAACCCCACAATAAAGGACATGAAACATCTTACATAAAACCTCTAGTCTATCATTTGATTATAAGTATATAATAAGGCACATAAGAAATTAAGTAAATACATAGTAAATATGACTTTCATGAAAACAGATTATAGTGGTACACTGACCCCTTGAGGTTTAAGATTTGCTCTTTTAAAAAAGTATACATTACCAAAAATAAGCAACTTTTTAAAAATTCCATCAAACCTTTAAGATATAGACCTGAATATTTTTTTAAGACTACAAACACATATTAGAAAAGAATTCCTTCAACAGATGAAACATACAAATTGAAATGGGACTGCATTCCTTTCAATCTGCTTTAAATCACCACTTACACAACATGCTTCATAATGAGAAATTTGTATTAAAATGCTAAAGCCTCAACAAATATCTAAAAGCACCCATAATTCTGAATTTTACAGCCACTTTATAACTTACGATGAAAATTTAACTGCTGTTCTGCTATACTCCATTTCACTTGAATGGTTTTAATAAGAATGATGACGTTCAATTTTTTCTTCAGTAAAATGTTTAAAACAGATGTGTTATTGTAGGTGCAGAAGAGTGTTAGCTTAAACTAGAGCTACACAACATAGTTAAAGACCATTGTGACAGTTTAATAGCTTTGGATATAGCTGTGACAAAGTTAAAGTTATAGTGCCACATAATGACTTGCCTCGAAGCAGTGTAGTAAACACTAAGAGCTTTACACCAAAAGGTTTTTATTGCAACACAGATTTTGTTGCTACAAAGCAACCCACCCCCTGCAAAAAAAGTTAATTGTGTTGTTTCCGAATACTCTTCTAGTAGTCTGCTTCAAGTGTTCCATGATGGTGATAATTACAGAACCTTCATCACTACTGCTCATCAGTGTTCATTACTTAGAACAATGTTGTGTAAGGATGATTTACAAACAGAAAATTTAAAGGATGCAATCACTTCAAAATAAACTTTAGTTATGGTAGTTTCGCTCAGTCTTCACACAATGAAAACTACAGTAAATCACTAAAGGTGTGCTCTTAGTAAGGGAATGTCAAAAAAAAAGAGAGACTGGAATATGGTCAAAAATTATCCCACCCCCAATAAAATATAATCTCAATGTTCATGTTGTGCATTGGAATCTGCATATTTCTAAAAGGCAGAATTAATCAAAGCTGTTTTACTTTCTAAAGATTTTTGTGAAATTGTGGTCCAGCCTTAAAAGTTGACGAAGTTAGATTGTAGATTTGGAGAAAGAGACTCTGAGGTGGTGGGTTT
Source organism: Protopterus annectens (assembly GCF_019279795.1). Taxonomy (NCBI): domain Eukaryota; kingdom Metazoa; phylum Chordata; order Ceratodontiformes; family Protopteridae; genus Protopterus; species Protopterus annectens. The sequence continues at coordinate 1,300,861,990 of NC_056743.1, read as the reverse complement.
CTCCAAGGTCATGATTGTGAAGCTCAATCAGGGCTTGGATTGCTTCTTCTACACAGCCCAGCTGGATGAGCGCCATCTTACGATCTTTCTGGAAGAATTTGAAGGCTTTCACTGTGCACCCAATGCTGGAAAAGAGACTCTAAGTTATCTTCATAATAATTTATATTAAGTTATGCATCATCTGGGCTGCTGTGTTCAGACTCACGCCCAGGAATGCTATCTCCTTGGATGGCACCATTTCTGATTTTTCCACGTTAAGTGTGTAACCCAGAGAAGAGTCTTTACAAATTCCAGATCCTTTAACAGCTGTTCTTGAGAATTTGCTTGAATTAAACAGTCGTCCAAGTATGGATAAATCTGAATTTTCTTCTGCCTGCAAAAAGCAATGACTGGAGCTAGGCACTTCCGTGAAAACTCTGGGGGCAATAGAAAAGCCAAAGGGCAGCGCAGATAATTGATAATGTTGCTTGCCCACTCTGAAACGAAGGTATTGCCTGCAACTTTCCCTGATGGGGATGTGCAGATAAGCTTCATTGAGATGCAAAGTTACTAGCCAGGAGTCCTTGTCTAACACTGGTAGCAACTGATGCAGAGTGAGCATTTTGAACTTTGGAATTACCAAGAAAGTTCTGAATGGATAGATCTAGGACAGGATGCCAGGTGCCTTATTTGGAACTAAGAAAAGTCTGGAATAGAAGCCCTGGCCTACCTGCTGAGCAGGAAATTAATCTATTGCCTCCAGATGTAACAGAGACAAAATTTAATTTCTACTTCTGCCCTTTGGTTTGGGGGAGTGTCCGGGAATCCTTTGGGTACTGGAAAGGTGTGGAAAGAAAACCTGCGACCTAGAGATACAGTTCTGAGTACCCATTTGTCATCCGTGATGGTGGCCCAGACATTTGCAAAAAAGGCCATCCTTTCCCCTAAAGGATTCTCTGGGCAAGCAGGAACAGGCAGAAGTTGGACAGAGTCATTGAGAAGGTTTGGACTGAGATGTAGGCTTAGAACTGCCTGCCTTGGAAGTGGAAGCATGCTAATGCTTAGACCTTTGAGGGGTAAGTCACCTGCCCCCTAAAAGATTTGTAACCTCTAGTCCTACAGCGGTTCTGTCTGCTGGTATCTGGAAACATCCAACTCTTAGAAGGGCAATTCCTGCTGAAACGAGGAGGTTGAACTTGCAGAAAGTCTAACTGTTTGCATAGACTTGGCCTTATCCTCCATCTTTTTTGAGCACTTGTCTGCTTTGCTGCCAAAAAGACTGTCCTTATGTAAAGGTACATCTAAAAGCTTAGACTTGATAAGCTCTGGAAGGGGCTGCTCCCTGAGCTAAGCATGCCTTCTGAGAACAGATCCAGTAGCTGTAACCCTGCAGGGGGGCTTCTAGAATGTCAAAACCACAATGTAAAGAATGTTTATTGACAAGACTGGCAGAATTCAGCAAATCCTGCACATCCTTACTCTCCTGCCAAGAGAGGCACACTTGCAATCTTTGAGTTAACAGCCTCCAAGGTGTGCTGCTGATACTTAAGCATATGAAAAAGGCAATTAGTAGACCTAATAGCAAGAGGGGCAGAGGGGTATAAACTTTTGTGCCCCACCCAAGTTCCTAGATTTCCTGTCGGAACAGGATTCTTGGTAACAGTGGCCTTAACTCCTTCAGGCCCTTGAGAAATAACCTCGGTCAGCTAGAGGATTCCTAAAAAGAAACAAATGAGAATCAGGGATTCTATAGTACCAGTCAGGTTTCCTGGAAGCAGGAGGAACTGAATTTGGAGTCGAGGAATTTTCCAGAAAAACATCAACAACCACTTTCAACACTGGAGGAATAACCAGAGGTTTATGCTGAGGCAAATTCAAAAACTCCCTGATCCTTTTCTTAGATTGGGGATAATCCTGACTTTCCCATTTAAAATGCTCCCTGAGAGTAACCATATCACCAAGAGAAATCCTCTGGAGGAGAAACAGAAGGAATGGATTCCTCTGTATCTGAATCTGCAAAAGGAGAAAAAACCCGAGAAACTTCCTCTTCATCAGCAGAAATGCTAGAAGTATCAGAAACTGAATAAGACAAAGCCTCAGGAGAGACATCACTACCCCTTTTTGAAAGAGGAGGCTGTGAACCCCTAATAAGAGTCAAAATGTCATCAACCATTTTAACCATTTGAGAATGAGGGGAATGAGAGGAAACTGGAGCCTGTTTCTTCACAGGCGTATGACTGGAAGATTTACCTGCAAGTCTGAAGGACTCGTGGGGCCTAGAAACCGCCAAAGTAGTGGCAGAGGTTGTCAGTATGAGCTTGCTATCCAAACGAAGAACAGAGGCCTCTGACACCAGAAAGCTCTAGACTCCCTTTCAGAAGGTAGAGGATTTTTGGCAGTGGCAGCTGCAACCCCTTTTGGGCCCTGAGAAATAGTATCTGGGTCTGCAGAATGGGCCTTGTACAGATGTAAATGTGAATCCGGGACCCTGTAGTATCTATCAGGTTTGGCAGGAGCCGGAGGGAGAGAAAGTACAGTTTTGTACCTACCATAAATGTAGATGTCCGAACTGGATAGCATCTGCAGTCATAACAGCTGGGTTGTCCTGTCGTCAGGCAGCCCGTCAGTCGGCCGGATTCCAAAGTCCGGGTCCGGCTTCGGCTGATGTCGCTCTTCATCCGACGTCATCTCTGTTGGACTTCGGGTATAAAGGCATCAGCCGACGCCATCTTCCTCAGTGTTTCTTGCCCCAGATGCCAGAAGCCCTCCTGAAGGCTAAAAATTTTGGATAGATGCCAATGTTTCCAAAAGGATAGAGGTAACCACAAAAATAAGCATGTATGTACATATATACAAACAAATACACCATAATATGTACATATATACAAACAAATACACCATAAAAGACTCCCCCCATCAGCTAGCTATTAGGAGGGTAAACACCCTAGGAGTACCTCAGAGGGGAAGGAGGGAGGGTAATCCTGACTGCAGATGCTATCCAGTTCGGACATCTACATTTATGGTAGGTACAAAACTGTACTATGTCCTTCATGGATGCATCTGCAGTCATAACAGCTGGGTAGAATACCATAGCCAACTAGGGGGAGGAGGATAAAGATAGATTATGGTGTGTTTAGGATCCCTTGCAGTACAGCAGTGGCAAACCCTGCTCGGGATCTGGAATATAGAGGCAAATTGTAATGCTTGGCAAATGTATGCACGGAGGTCCAAGTAGCCGCCTCAATAATGTCTTTGGTAGCCACTCCTCGTAAGAAGGCTGTGGTAGTGGCTGTTGCCCTTGTAGAATGAGGTCTTATGTTCTGTGGAATTGGTTTTCCATGGAAGGAGTAACAGAATCGTATGCAATTTCCTATCCATTTGGAGATTGTCTGTTTGGAAATAGCTTTTCCCTCTCTTCCTGTTGCATAGGCCACAAAAGTTGGTCAGTCTTTCTGCTGCTTTTGGTTCTGTCCAAGTAGTAGCGTAGCTGTCTATGTACATCCAAGGTATGCAGTATTCTTTCCCCTCTGTTTTGTGGGTTGGGAAAGAAGGTAGGTAGGTGGATTGCCTGGTTTAAAGACACTCTGGATACCACCTTAGGCATAAATGTTGGATTAGTCCTCATGGATACTCTATCTTGGTGGAAGATTAGGAAGGGTTGCACTGCCATTAGGGCCTGTAGTTCTGAAACCCTCCTTGCTGAGGTAATTGCCAGTAGGAAAGCAGTTTTCCATGACAGGTGTTGTAAGTCTGCTGTTGCTGCTGGCTCAAAGGGTGATAGTGTCAACTTTTCTAGTACGAAGTTTAAGTCCCAAGCTGGTAATGGTGGTTTTCTTGGAGGTTTTACATTCTTGATTCCTCTGAGAAATTGTCTGAGCAGAGGTGCGAAAAACAGGTGGATCAAAGCTGTATTCTGCTGAAATAGCTGATGCATGTATCTTGATGGAGGAGTAGGACAGGCCTGAATGGAGAAGTTCGGCCAGATACTCCAGGATGTTAGGTATATCTATGTTTGACACATGTTTTCCTCTTTCAGAACTCCAACTGGCAAACCTTTTCCATTTTCCAGCGTAATTTCTTCTTGTTGAAGGTCTGCGTGCTTCAAGAAGAATGTCTTTAACTCTTTGGGAAAGTTCCTGATTAGCTGCTGCTATGTGATGTTCCATGCAGTCAGTTGTAAGGTTTTCAGGTTTGGATGTATGGTGCTGTAGTTGTTCTGAGTTAGCATCAAAGGCATCAGGGGTATTGGCCACATATTGTTCCGAGACAAGCTCCTTAGTAGTGGATACCAGTGTTGTCTTGGCCAGTTTGGAGCTATCAGGATTATCCTTGGATGTTCTTCCTTGATTTTTAGGAGTACTTTGTGTATCAAGGGGAGAGGTGGGAATGCATAAACTGTTAGGCCCTTCCAGCTGAAGGAGAGCGAATCCACTTTCCATGCTAGTGGGTGGAATGTCCTTGTGCAGAATTTTTGAGTTGGTGATTGTGAGGAGATGCAAATAGATCTATCTGAGGCATTCCCCACTTCTTTGTAATGGTCCTGAAGATGTCCGGGTGCAGGTGCCATTCGTGAGCATCTGATGTGGTCCTGCTTAAAATGTCCGCTAGAGTATTTTCTTTTCCTGGTACAAATCTTGCTTGCAGCTGGATGTTGTAGCTGAGTGCCAGGGTCCACAGTTCCAAAGTCATTCTGCATAGGGGTATGAATGAGTGCCTCCCTGTTTGTTGATGTACCACATGACTGTGGTGTTGTCTGTCCTTATCAACAGCTGGCCCTCTTTGAGAAATGGTCTGAACTTTTGGATAGCCAGTTTTACAGCCAGCATTTCTTTTAGGTTGATGTGCAGGTGAAGTTGATCCTGAGTCCACAATCCTTGCACGCATTTGTCCAGCATGTGGGCCCCCATCCTAGGTCTGAAGCATCTGTTGTAATGCTCTGGCTTGCTTGACATCTGTGAAAGGGAAGGCCTGGGTTGGATCGGCATGCCTGGGCCCACCATAGGAACTCCTGTTTTAAGCATGGAATTAGTGGGATTTCTGTTTCGAGGCTGTGTCTGTGTTGGGACCATAAATTCCGTAGGTACCACTGTAGTTTTCTCATATGTAGCCTGGCAAATGGAACCAAAATTATGCATGATGCCATGAAGCCCAAGGCCTGCAGAACTTTTCTTGCTGTTAATTTGTTCAGCTTTGTTAGAGACAAGAAGTAAAGAGGGAGTTCTTTTTGTTTTTCTGTAGTTAGGAATGCCATCTGTCTGACTGTGTCCAATTCCGCTCCCAAGAATGTCCTTGTTTGGGATGGTATCAGTCTTGACTTTTGTAGATTGACTGTGTATCCCAATGCTTGTAGCAAGTAAATGACCCTTTGCAAATCTGTTGTCAACTTGCTTTTGTTGTCCCCTTGTAGCAGGCAGTCGTCCAGGTATGGGTAAATATGAATTCCCTGCAGTCTGCAGTATGCGATTACTGATGCCAGGCATTTTGTGAATACTCTGGGCAGTAGATAAGCCAAAAGGCAATGCTGAGAATTGATAGTGCTCTGATCCTGCAAGAAATCTGAGGTATCTTCTGCAGATTGGTCGAATAGGGACGTGCAGGTATGCCTCCTTGAGATCTAGAGTTACCAGCCAACACTCCTTGCCCAGCATGGGAAGAAGTTGCTGTAGGGTCAGCATTTTGAATTTTGGGACAATGATGTATGTATTCAAGGTGGACAGGTCGAGAATTGGTCTCCAACTTTTTTCCTTCCTTGGAACTAGGAACAGTCTGGAGTAGAACCCCTTTCCTTTCTCTGCTGCAGGTACTTTTTCCACAGCTCTCATGTTTGCTAACTCCATTATCTGTTGTAAAGCTTCTGTTTTTTGATTTGGAGGTAGATTTGGCATTCCTCTTTTGACTGGTATAGTGTGGAAGTGGAATCGGTAACCTTGATGTATAATTTGCAGAATCCACTTGTCTTTTGTTATGTGGTGCCAGTTCTTTGCAAATAAAGTTAACCTTCCGCCTAGTGGAGCTGTTATTTGCTCCCTGGTAGGCGGTTTTAGGAGTAAGTCACTGTGGCTGTGTTGAAGTAGTGGCAGTGGCTGTGTCTGTGCCTCTGCTGTTACCTTGCCACTGTCGTCCTCTGTAGGCACTTCCTCTGGTTTGGTTTCTGCCTCTGGAACGTCTATTCCTGCCCCTTTGAAATCTTGTGGAGTCAGGAAAGGACCAATTCTTGGCAGGCCAGTTCCTGCTAAACCTTGGGGTTGAACCTGCAGGAAATCTTTAACAGTTTGAACTGATTTTGCCTTTTCTTCCATTTTCTTCATAACCTGCTGGGCAGGTGCACCAAACAAACTTGTCTTATCCATAGGAGCATCTAACAATTTAGCTTTAACATGATCTGGTAGAGCTTGCTCCTTTAGCCATGCATGCCTTCTTATCACTGTGCCAGTCATGGCTGATCTAAATGAAGCCTCCAGTGCATCATAGCCACATTTTAAGGAATGGTTACTAACCTGCTGTATGTTATTTACCATTTCTAATACATATTTCTTGTCAAGAGCTTCACCAGTGGTTAACTTTTTAGTTAACTGATCAAGCATAAACTCTTGGTATTGTATCATGTGAAACTGGCAGTTTAAAGCTCTAGCTGAGAGAGTAGCTGAAGTGTATACTTTTTACCCCATCTGTCTAATGACCTTGCTTCCCTTTCAGAAGGAGTAGGGTTTTGCTATGGTCGCAACTGCCTTGGGACCCTGGGATATAGTTTCTGGGTTTGCAAGGGGCCTTGTAAAGGTGGTGATGAGTGTCAGGCACCCTGTAAAATCTGTCTGGTTTGGCAGGGGCTGGGGGTAATGTGTCTGGAGCAGAGCAGACATCATTAAAAGCGTCATCTACCACAGAAAGAACAGGAGGTATAGCTAAGGGCCTGTGCTGTGGAAGGTGCAGAAAGGTTCTAAGTCTTTTTCGAATCTGAGAATTCTTGTTGCTGCCATTGGAACTGCTCTCGCATGGCATGCAAGGTTTCCCCAAAGGCGAATTCTTCAGTGGGGCAAGCAGCTGGAATGGATTCTTCAGCATCAGAATCCTCAAAATTAGAAAAAGGAGCCTCTGGCTGGTCAGTAATGTCTGATTCATCTGCAGAATCATCAGAGGACACTGGCTCAGGGGGCTCTGCCCTAGGTCTCTTATCTGGGGGCTGAGAGGCCCTGTCTGGGTGAGGTTGAGATCCTCTAATTAAAGAAATCAAATCTTCTGCCAAGGTGAGCATTTGAGAACTGGAAGTGGGCCTGGTTGAGGGTGGTTTAACAGGCACTGATTTGGTAGACTTGGCTGCTTTAGCCCTGGCGAAGGCCTTAATGGACATGGCAGCTGGAGGCCTAGCAGCACCACGTGCTGGGGTAGAGACATCCAGGGGAATGGTGTCTGATAAGTCAGTGGGTAAAGTTTCAGAGGCCGATTCAATATTTGTAGCAGGGGCCTCAAATGTAGAAATAGATTCGGCTGTACCTATATCAGTTTTCTCGGTTTCGGCCGAAACCGAGACACTCGCGGTTTGCTTAAGCGTGGTTTCAGCCGAAACCACGGACCGCGAATGTCGGTCTTTTTCTTTGCGTTTTTTGGCAGAAAGTGTGGTCGGAGGTTCCGACGACATAATGTAAGCAAAGTCAGAACCGAAAAACTGTTCTGCAAACTCCGACCGACGCCTAAGCGTTCGTCGGTTGAAGGAAGCACAGGCCGAACAGGCTGCTACGTCGTGGGCTGGGCCTAAACAAGGCAGACAGTAAGAATGGAAATCTTTATGAGGTATTTGTTTCCCACAGGTTAAACAATTATTAACTTTTTCTGACATCGGCTGAGGCAAGAAAGAGTCCCCAACGGGGTACTTAGCTTTAGAAGTCTTGAGTAGTATTCGGTAGAAAAAATCTCTGGATCCGACCGACCGGCACTTGCGAACAGCTTCTGCTTCGGGCGCCACGCGGCAAGAAAGACTGAGGAAGATGGCGTTGGCTGATGCCTTTATACCCGAAGTCCAACAGAGATGACGTCGGATGAAGAGCGACATCAGCCGAAGCCGGACCCGGACTTTGGAATCCGGCCGACTGACGGGCTGCCTGACGACAGGACAACCCAGCTGTTATGACTGCAGATGCATCCATGAAGGACATTCAGGGGCTGTACTAACATAATTGTACACATCATCAATAACATTCAAAACAGGAGGTATAGCTAAGGGCCTATGCTGAGGTAAATGTAAAAAGGTCCTTAATCTCTTTCTAGAATCAGAAAATTCCTGACCCTGCCATTGAAAATGCTCTCTCATAGAGTGTAGTGTCTCACTAAAGGAAAACTCTTCAGGAGGGGAGGCCGAAGGGATAGATTCTTCAGCATCAGAATCCTCGTAGGCCGAATAAGCCTCCTCCTGGTGATCTGACAACACAGATCCATCCGTAGACACATCTGAAGAGTGTTGGTCAGAGGGCTCAGTCCTGGGCCTTTTGTCTGGTGGTGGTTGAGAGCCCCTGTCCGGGTGAGGCTGAGAACCTCTAATTAAAGAGATAAGATCCTCTGCAAGGCTGAGGATCTGAGAACTAGAAGAAGGTCGCTGAGAGGTAGTCTTGGGAGGCAAAGCTTTAGCAAGTTTAGCAGCTTTAGCCCTGGAAAAAGCCTTAATGGACATGGATGCAGGGGGTCTGGCTGCACCACGTGCAGGAGTAGACTTGTCCAAAGGAATGGTGTCGGACATTTCCTGGACACTGGTTTCAGTAGGTAGCTCAGTAGCCGACTCAGCCGGAGCCTCCAGGGCCGCGGTGGTCAGTTGAGTGGATTCGGTTAAAGGAAGTACCGAGGACTCTGATTCGGCCGAAACCGAGGCACTCGCGGTAGGCCTAACCGTGGTTTCAGCCGAAACCGCGGGCCGCGAGTGTCGGTCCATTTCCTTCTGTTTTTTCACCAAATGCGAAGTCGGAGTCTCCGACGGCATCTTATATGCAAAATTAGCCCCAAAGAATTCCTCTGCAAACTCCGACCGACATCCAAGAGTTCGTCGGTTGAAGGAAGCACAGGCTGAACAGGCCGAGACGTCGTGGTTTGGGCCTAAGCAAGGGAGGCAGTAAGAGTGGAAATCTTTGAGGTATTTGTTTCCCACAAGTTAAACAATTATTTACTTTACCTGACATCGGCTGAGGCAAGAAAGAGTCCCCAACGGGGTACTTAGCTTTTTCGAAGTCTTCGGTAGCTGAATCACAGGATCTGACCTACCGGCACTTGCGAACTGCTTCTGCTTCGGGCACCGTGCGGCAAGAAAGACGGAGGAAAATGGCGTCGGCTGATGCTTTTATACCCCAGACGCTCTGACGTCGGGGAAAGTGCGACATCAGCCGAGGCCAGACCCAGACTTTGGAATCCGGCCGACCGAAAGGCTGCCTGAGGCAGGACAACCCATATGTTATGACTGCAGATGCATCCTTGAAGGACATCAGATGGACTCTCCTGCCGTCAGGCGGGTCCTCGGTCGGCCGAATTCGAAAGTCTAGGTCCGGCGTCGGTTGTCGTCGCTTCTTCCCTGACGTCAGTGCGACAGGGGTATAAAGGAACCAGCCAACGCCATTTTCTTCAGTTTTTCTTGCCCCAGATGTCAGGTGCCCCCAGAAGGAAGGCAATACATAAATTTGTGTAATAATGCAGTGCAATATAATCAAAATACAGTAGTTGCAAGCAAATTCATCATAAATGAATACCCCAATCAGGTTGTATGAGGATGTGTTAGCCTATAGGCCTGTCCCAAGAGGGGAAGGAGGGAGGGAAACCTGGACTGCAGCTGTATTAGCGCTCGAACATCTACATTTATGGTAGGTACAAAACTGTACTATGTTCATCGTGCATACAGCTGCAGTCATAACAGATGGGTAGAATCCCAAAGCTAAGAAAGGGGTGGTAGGCACTAGGTGGAACTAGGAGGAGCCAAAATGCCCTGCAAGACTGCAGTGGCAAAGCCCGCTCTAGATTTGGAGTATAATGGTAGGTTGTAGTGCTTGGAGAAGGTATGCACAGAACTCCAAGTGGCTGCTTCCAAAATATCCTTGGTAGGAACTCCTCTGAGGAAGGCTGCAGAGGTGGCTGTGGCCCTGGTGGAATGAGTTCTAATGTCTGTAGGTACAGTTTTGCCATGAAAGGAATAGCAAAAGCATATACAGTGGGCTATCCATTTTGAGATTGTCTGTTTGGAAATTGGCTTTCCTTGAGCTCCTACCGCATAGGCCACAAAGAGCTGTTCTGATTTTCTGAAAGGCTTTGTTCTGTCCAAATAATAACGCAGTTGTCTGTGGATGTCCAAGGAATGTAGTAATCTCTCCCCTTTGTTTTGAGGATTAGGATAAAAAGTAGGTAAATGTATGGCCTGATTTAAAGCTACCCTGGACACCACTTTAGGCATAAAGGACGGGTTGGTTCGTAAGGAAACTCTGTCCTGATGGAAGATGATAAAAGGCTGGACAGCCATGAGAGCCTGTAGTTCTGAAACTCTACGAGCTGAGGTGATAGCCAGAAGGAAAGCTGTTTTCCAGGACAAATATTGCAAATCTGATGAGGCAGCTGGCTCAAAGGGAGGCAAGGTCAGTTTTTCCTGAATTAAATTAAGATCCCAGGCAGGTATTGGTTGTTTCCTTGGAGGTCTTAAATTCTTAGCCCCTCTGAGGAACTGTCTTAAGAGAGGGTGAGAGAATAAAGGTGGATCAGTGTTGTATTCTGCAGAAATGGCTGAGGCATGGATTTTGATGGAGGAGAAAGAAAGTCCACTGCTTAGCAGTTCAGCCAAATATTGTAGTATTTGAGGTAAATTCAGTTTTCCAGGATTCTGGCCCTTTTTCTCATTCCAGACACAAAAACGTTTCCATTTTGTGGAGTAAGCTTTTCTAGTTGATGGCCTTCTGGCCTCCAAAATGACAACCTGCACCTCCTTGGAGAGTAGGGCCTGTTGTGATGCTAAGGAATCTTCCATGCAGCTAGATTGAGTGTTTTTAGCTGGCTGTGAAGAGTTTTGAAGCTGTGCTGAGTCAAAAGACGAGGCATTAGAGGCAGGGTCCATGGAGGGGAATGCGTCAGGCTCCTCAGGAGTGGGTACAAGTTTTGCCTTGGCCAGTCCGGAGCAATGAGAATCATCTTTGGTCTGTCTGCTCTGGTCTTCAATAGAACTTTGGGCAGCAGAGGAAGAGGTGGGAAGGCATAAACTGTCATTGATGTCCAACTGAGAGTGTCCACTCTCCAGGCCTTTGGATGGAAGATCCTTGAGCAGAATTTTGTCAATTGATGATTTTTGTGGGAGGCAAAGAGATCTGTGTCTGGCCTTCCCCATTCTTGGATTATTTCTGTAAAAACCTTTGGATGCAATTTCCATTCGTGTGGATCTGTCATATTCCTGCTTAGGTTGTCTGCCAGTGTGTTTTCCTTGCCTGGCAAGTACTGTGCTTGTAGTTCCATTTGTAAGACCATGGCCATGTTCCAAAGTGACATGGCCAGTCTGCATAGGGGGTAAGAATGTGTTCCTCCCTGTTTATGTACCACATAACTGTGGTGTTGTCCGTTCTTATCAATAGTTGACCTGGTTGTAGAAGGTCCTTGAAAGCTATAATAGCATTTATTACTGCTAGCATTTCTTTTTGATTGATGTGAAGGTGCTTTTCTTTTTGGGACCATTTGCCCTGAATGCACCGATCTGTCATGTGCGCCCCCCAGGCGTAGTCCGAGGCGTCTGTTGTGATGACTTGATTTGCTTGAGGCTTGCTGAATGGAAGACCTGTGTTTGTTTGACATGCTTGAGCCCACCACAGAAATTCCTTTTGCAGACATGGAATTAGTGGTATTATTGTTTCCAAACTGTGGCTGTGTTGAGACCATATGTTTTTCAGGTACCATTGTAGTTTCCTCATATGCAGCTTTGCACATGGGATTAGTAAGATGCAAGATGCCATGAATCCCAGAGCCTGCAGGATTTTACTTGCAGTCAGTCTGGTGCAATTTGCTAGTGTTCTGAAGTATTGAATTAGTTGCCCCTGCTTCTCTGGCGTGAGGTAGGCCATCTGGGTGTTTGTGTCCAAATTGGCACCCAGGAAAATTATCTTCCGAGAGGGTATTAGCCTTGATTTCTTTTTGTTGACTGTGTATCCCAGAGAGTTCAATAACATTATTACATAAGCCACATGTTTCAGAACAATGTGCTTGCTGTCCGCTTGGATCAGGCAGTCGTCCAAATAGGGGTATATTTGTATCCCTTGAAGTCTGCAGTAGGCAATTACTGATGCCAGGCATTTCGTGAATACTCTGGGCGCAGTAGATAAGCCAAAGGGCAATACAGAGAATTGATAATGGGTTGAACCTGCAAGAAATCTGAGGTACCTTCTGCAATTTTGTCTGATTGGGACATGCAGGTATGCCTCCTTGAGGTCCAATGTTACCAGCCAAGACTCCTTGCCCAGCATGGGAAGAAGTTGCTGTAGAGTGAGCATCTACAGCATCCTGAATTTTGGTATGAGTAGAAATGTGTTTAGGATGGATAGATCCAAAATAGGTCTCCAATCTTTTCCCTTCCTTGGCACCAGAAATAGCCTGGAATAAAAACCTTGACCTTGTTCGTGCGTAGGTACCTCTTGAATAGCTTTCATGTTTATGAGATCTGTAATTTGCCTTTGTGCCTCTGCCCTTTGATTGTGTGGCAAGTTTGGCATGCCTCTCATTTTCGGAAGGGTGTGAAAATGGAATTTGTAGCCTTTGTTTATAATGTCCAGGATCCATTTGTCCTTTGTGACAATATGCCAATTTTTTGAAAATAATGCCAGCTTTCCTCCTAAGGGGGCTGCCATTTGAGACCTGGTTGGCATGCAAAGGGGAAAGTCATTGGGTTTGCTTTCTGAAAGATTGCGAGTTGTCCTCACCACCTCTTTGTGTAGGAGCTTGCCAATGTCTGCCTCTAAACGATCCTTGGGACTGTCCCTCTGCCCCTCGGGCACCTGTATCTGCCTCTTTGGGGTCTGTCTGTGGCAGGAAAGGACCAGTTTTTGGAAGGCCAATTTCTACTAAAACGTGGGGGTTGAACCTGTAGAAATTCTTTCACAGTTTGCATTGATTTAGCCTTTTCCTCCATTTTCCTTAATACCTCCTCAGCATTAGCACCAAATAGTACATCCTTTTGAAGAGGGGCGTCTAGTAATTTAGCTTTGACATGATCAGGCAAGGCTTGTTCCTTGAGCCAGGCATGCCTACGTATGACTGATCCTGTGACAGCAGCTCTACATGAGGCCTCTAGAGCATCAAAACCACATTGTAAGGTATGCCTACCCACTTGTTCTGCACTACGCATCAAATCCTGCAACTCCTTCAAGTCTGGTTGTTCAGGTTGTGACATTTTACTTTTCAATTGTGATAACAAAAACTGTTGGTATTTTAGCATATGAAACTGACAGTTTAAGGCCCTCATGGATAAGATAGCCGAGGTATATACCTTGTTTCCCCACCTTTCTAAGGATCTGGAATCTCTCTCGGAAGGCAATGGATTTTTAGCAATGGAGGCCTTAACTCCCTTGGGGCCCTGTGAGATGGTTTCTGGGTCAGCAGCATGGCTTTTGTATAGAAATTGGTGTGAGTCAGGAACCCTGTAGTACCTGTCAGGCTTAACTGGAGCTGGAGGTAGAGAGTCTGGGTTAAGGCAGGCCTCCGAGTAAACATCATCTAGGATGTCTAAGACAGGAGGTATAGCCAGAGGCCTGTGCTGAGGTAGCAAGAGAAATTCCCTGAGCCTTTTCTTGGAATCTGAATAATCCTGGCCTTCCCAGTGGAAGTGTTCCCTTACGGTATGCAAAGTTTCCCCAAATGAGTAATCCTCAGGGGGGAATACAGAAGGGATGGACTCCTCCGCATCAGTCTCTTCAAAAGGGGAGTAAGAATGTTCCTGATCATCAGAGTGCTCTGAAATAATGGAGCCCTGATCAGAGGAGGGGGAATCTTCCTCCACTCTGGGCCTTTTGTCCGGTGGGGGCTGAGAACCTCTGATAAGAGTAATTAAATCCTCAGCCATTTTAAGCATCTGTTTCTTAGGCATGGGGCCTGGAGATGGGCCCTGTGTAGCTGGTCTCTTAGAGTGCATGGTTGCTTTAGACTTTGTGAAAGCCTTGATGGAGAAAGAAGAGGAAGGTCTGAAGACACCTTGAGTGGAGGTGGACCTGTCCACATTCTGAGTTTCAACGCCAAGAGTGGCTTCGGTATCTGTAGTCGGGGTGTGGGCCGAGGAGCCTGCGACCTCAGGCACAGGAGACTCCGTCAAAGAAGTGTCGTCGGTAATCAGGGGATACGTAGGCGCCTCGCTGAGAACCGGACCACATGTAGTTGGCTTTGGCGTGGTGTCGGTAGAGGCCGCGGACCTCGTGTGTCGGTCCTTGTCTTTGCGTTTTTTAGAGAAAACCGGAGTCGGAGTATCCGACGACATAGTATAATTAAATGCTTTCCCAAAATAATGCTGGGCGAACTCCGCCCGACACTTAGTGCGTTTGTTGAATGTAGCACAAAAGCGACAGACCGAGAATTCGTGGTGACCAGCACTTGTGCAAAAATGCTTCTGCTTCGGGCTCCGCGGCAAAAAAGACTGAGGAAGTGACGTTGGCTGCCTCGTTTTGTATCTGACATCCTGATGTCCTTTACAACCAATGACAGCTGTCATATTTACTTACCTTTGGTATTCTGGCCAATCGAGGGCTACCGGGAGCCGAGAGAGACAGAGAGAGATTATCTCGGATCAGAGAAGGCAAGCTTCCAGACTGTAACCCTCTCCCACCCTGAAAGCAGTCTCTCTGAGGAGGAAATTGGAGTGATGCTATCCCAGTGCGGAAGGGCCAAGATGTAGAGACAGCTCCAATAATTTCAGAATCAACTCCACTGCCTCATATCCAACATGGAGGCTCTGGCTCAGAGAGTCCTCAGGATCAAAAAAAGTTGCAGCCAAGGCATTCCGAGTCTACTTTGGATCAGACGACAAAGTAATCCTTGGATCAGAGCCTGACTTATCCAGAAGATCTGGATCATGGGTCTCTGAAACATCCAATGGAATCAGAGTAGAACAATGGAATGGTGGAGTGGAGTATAAATGGAATGCCTGACCTGAGCTGGCAGGCATCGGTAACACATCCCTCTGGATTTGCGCCGGGAGAAACTTCATCATTTGATTCACATTTTCTTCAATTAGACATGTAGAGGACAGAGATGATACCAGCAAAGGGGATTTTGTATGGCTCCTCTCTAAGAAAGAAGGCATTCTAGAAATAGCAAGATCAACTGATGAGGAATACTGGGTCCTGGGTAAAGTTATAGGATCCAGAGTAATAGGATCCGATGGTTTCTTAGTGAGATCCAAGGGTATTGGATCTGACAATATCTTTCTTTTCAGCTCCAAGGGTATCAGATCTGACAATATCTTTCTCTTCGAGTCGGAGGGTATCAGATCTGATATTTTTCTCTTCGGATCCCATGGTCTCTGATCTGACACCGTCTTTCTTTTTGGATCTGGGGGGGCGCTGTATGAGACCTCCTCAGATCCAGTTTTGATTTCTTCCTGGAAGGCTTGGAGAATGCAGTTGAGGAAGTGGATGGAGCTGGAGACTTCAACTCCTTTAACTCTTTTATGGGGGGTAGAGCCCCTGCAACAGCTTCTCCGAAAGAAGGTAACAAACCTTTCAATAACAACTTTTTTTTTTTTCTACCCACCACAGCGTGTGGATTAAAATGTTTACAAATAGAACATTTCTTAAAGATAATGCTGAGGGCCCAAACAGTAAATTCATAGACTATGAGTGTCCTACATAGGCATTTTATGTCCACACATACATTTTTTTGAAACCGGGCGGCCCTTTTTCTGCCATGGTAATGGCAAAAAGAAATGGAAGAAGGGAGCTTAAAGTCTTCTTTTTGTTTTCTTTTTCTTTTAGGAGAAAGGGAATAAAAAAGGAACAGCAATTACCAACAATAGTAAGGATACTCTAAAAAGTAGAAAAAGAACAGACTACTACCAACAATGGTACCATAGATTACTCTACTGAGTAAGGAAAAACAGGAAGAAATTCAATCAAATATGAAGAAAAATAGGCTATATTAACTTGAAATGGGTAAGGAAATAATAAAGGATGAAAGACATGATGATGAATTCAACTTATCTGAAAAATAAGCAATGAAGCTCAACAGCTACTGGCAAAGTACAGTTCTGTACACTTACCATAAATGCAGACGTTAGAGTGTATTCACTGTTACAGTCATTACATTTGGTTAATCTGCTGGCAGGTTGCCCTCAGTCGGCCTGATTAACAAAGTCTTGGGTCCTGCATCGGTTGCTGTCCCTTCTTCCATGACGTCAGGTCATCAGGGGTATAAAACATGCATCTGACACCATTACATCAGTTTTTCTTACCCCAGATGTCAGGTGCCCCCCAAAAGGGGAGCAAAAAATATATGTAAATAATATAAAACACAAAACATATACCTCTAAACAAAAGCAAATACTATAATGAGAGGTATAGCTAGAGAGGGGGCTGCAGGGAGGGTAACCAGGACTGCAACAGTGAATACACTCGAACATCTACATTTATTAAGTGTACACAACTGTACTATGCTCTTCGTGTTTCACTGTTGCAGTCATTACATTTGGGTAGAATCCCAAAGCTATGGTTGGGAGGCTGGATTTATACAGCGTTAGGAGTGGCTATAAGGCCCTGCAGGACAGCAGTGGCAAAGCCTGTTCTGGATTTAGAGAAGAGAGGTAAATGGCAATGTTTGGTGAACTGAGCTCCAGGTAGCAGCTTCTAGAATGTCTCTGGTAGGTACCCCTCTGAGAAAGGCTGCAGAAGTAGATGCAGCCCTGGTGGAATGAGACCTGATCCCCTTGGGGACAGGTTTACCATGGTGCACATAGCAGAAACAAATACAATGCTTATCCACTTGGAAATAGTCTGCTTTGAAATAGCCTTTCCCTCTGCCCCTGCAGCAAATGCCACCAATAGTTGTTCAGATTTTCTTAGAGATTTTGTTCTGTTTAAGTAAAATCTTAGTTGTCTGTGTACATCCAATGAATGCAGAATCCGCTCACCCATGTTCTGTGGATTTGGAAAGAAAGTTGGCAGGTGAATGGTCTGATTAAGAGCCACACTAGATACCACTTTAGGCATAAAGGATGGATTGGTCCCGAGAGCCACCCTGTCCGGGTAAAAAATAATGAAAGGCTCCACTGCCATAAGAGCCTGTAGTTCTGAAATCCTTCTAGCTGAAGTGACTGTTAAAAGAAAAACTTGTTTTCCAAGAGAGAAATTTTAGGTCCGCAGTAGCAGCCGGCTCAAAAGGAGGTAGAGTGAGTTTTTCCAAAACAAAACTGAGGTCCCATGCAGGAGCTGGTGCTCTCCTGGGAGGTCTTAAATTTTTGGCCCCTCTGAGATACTGCTTTAGCAGAGGATGAGAAAAGAGGGGAGGCTCTGTGTTGTAATGAGCTGAAATGGCAGAGGCATGGACTTTTATAGAAGAAAAATATAGGCCCTTGTGAAGCATCTCAGTTAAGTATTGCAGAATCTGAGGAATATTGAACATTGCTGTGCTTATTCCTTGTGAGTGGTTCCAGGCACAGAATCTTTTCCATTTGTCAGCATAAGATTTTCTAGAACTAGGCCTTCTAGCCTCCAAAATGACATCCATCACAGGTTTGCTGAGAGATGTAAAGGGTGAAATTAGTTGATTAGCCATGCTGCAAGATTCAAAGTTTGGAGCAGAGTGTGCAGAATTTGATAGTTCTGCTGAGACAGTAGGTAAGGTGTTTGAGGCAGGTACCACGGAAGAAGATGCAACACATTGCGCAGGAGTGGGTACCAGTGTTGGCGAGGCCAGTCTGGAGCAATCAGAATCATTTTTGGTTTGTCCTGTCTGACTTTTAGTAGGACATTGGAGAGCAGATGCAGAGGGGGAAAGGCATAGACTGATGGGTTTTCCAACTGAAGGATAGAGCATACACTTTCCAAGCTTTTTTGTGATGAATTCTTGTGCAGAATTTGTCCAACTGATCTTTTTGCCTCACCCCAAAACTATGTCTGGGCTCCCCATTTGCGTGTCAACATGCTGAAAATTTGTGGTTCCAGTTTCTATTCGTGTGGGTCCATAAGATTTCTGCTTGGTTCATCTGCCAGAGTATTTTGCTTTCCTGGCAGGAATTGAGCTTGTAGATGTATTTGATAAGTCAAGGCCATGTTCCACAATGCCATGGTTAGTCTGCAAAGGGGGTAGGAATGTGTACCTCCCTGCTTGTTTATGTACCACATGACTGTGGTGTTGTCTGTCTTTATCAGTAGTTGCCCTGGTTGAAGGTAGACCTTGAAGGCTGTCAGAGCATTCTGTACAGCTAGCATATCTTTCCGATTGATATGTAGGTGCTTTTGATTTGGGCTCCATTTGCCCTGAATGCATCTCCCTGCCAGATGCGCCCCCCCCCCCCAAGCATAGTCTGATGCGTCTGTAGTCAGGGTTTGGGTGGCAGGGGATGACAGTCCCTTGTTTTGGTGGCAGGCCTCTGCCCACCATAGGAACTCTAGTTGCAGGCAAGGCATGATAGGAATCACTGTTTCCAGGCTGTGACAATGTTGACTCCATAAGCTTTTTAGGTACCACTAAAGTTTCCTCATATGCAGTCTTTCATATGGAATTAGAAGAATGCAGGATGCCATGAACCCCAAGGCCTGCAGAATTTGTCTTGCAGATAGCTGGGTTTTTGTGGCCACTTGAAGTAAGTCATCAATTGAATTTGCTTTGCTGGTGTAAGGTAAGTCATCTGGGCAGTTGTATTCAAGGTTGCACCCAGGAATGTAATTTTTTCAGAGGGTACCAGTTGTGATTTCTTTTCGTTTATGGGTGTACCGTAGACATGTTAGAATCCTTTTAACAAACGCCAGATGTTTTAGAAGAGTGTCCTTGTTTTCTGCCCGAATTAGACAATCGTCCAGGTATGGATAAATCTGAATATTTCTTTGCCTGCAAAATGCAATTACTGGTGCCAGGCATTTTGTGAAGACCCTGGGCGCAGTAGATAAGCCAACGGGCAGTGCAGAGAACTGGTAATGCAAGTAGCCTGCTTTGAAGCGGAGGTATCTTCTGCAAGATTCCCTGATTGGGATATGCAGGTAAGCCTCTTTTAAAGTCTAGAGTTACCAACCAAGCATCTTTGCCTAGCATAGGTAGTAACTGTTGAAGAGTCAGCATCTTGAATTTTGGAATGTCCAGAAATGTATTTAGAATGGATAAGTCCAGAATTGCACGCCATGATTCGTCTTTTCTGGGTACCAGGAAAAGTCTTGAATAGAAACCTTGTCCCTTTTCCTTTTCTGGTACTGGTTGAATAGCCCTCATATACATGGGGGAAATACTTGTTTCTGGGCCTCTCCCCACTAACTTGGAGGCAGATCTGGCCATCTGTTCGGGACTGGCAACGTGTGGAAATGAAGTCTGTATCCCTGGGATACTATATTTAAAACCCATTTGTTCCGAGTAATCAGTTGCCAGTTTTGTGCATGAAGTGCCAGTTTCCCCCCCAAAGGGGCGGTCAAAAGAAAACTGCTTGGTGATTGCAGTGGAAAGTCATTGAGACTGTTTACCATAGAGAGGTGCCTTGTTGCTTCCAGACTTGGAGGTGGAGGCACCCCACTGATTTGTTCTAAAAGTTCCTTGCGACTGAAACCTGGAGCCTTTGAAATGTCTGGGTTTGACCTGAGCGGCTCTAGTGGGTACTGGAAAATGCCCAGTTCTTAGGAAGCCAGTACCTACTAAATTTGGGTGGCTGCACTTGTAAGAAATCTTTCACAGTTTGCATAGATTTAGTTTTATCTTCCATCTTTTTCAAAACTTCTTCAGCCTTATTTCCAAAGAGGGACTGTCCTGTTGTAAAGGAGCATCCAACAATTTTGCTTTAACATGGTCAGGCAGACTTTGCTCCTTGAGTCAAGCATGCCTTCTTATCACATATCAGTTACAGCAGCCCTGCAAGAGGCCTCCAAGGAATCAAAACCACATTGCAAAGTATGTTTTCCAACTTGTTCAGCTGAATGTAATAAATCCTGCAACTCTATTTTCCACAGAGTCGGAAATCAACATCATTTTCTATTTAAGGAAACCCATGACATGCAGTTGATATTTAAGCATATGAAATTGACAGTTTAAAGCCCTGATTGCCAAGGTTGCAGACATGTAAACCTTCTTACCCCATCTATCCAGCGCCCTGGAATCTCTGTCAGACAGAGTACGAGTTTTAGTACCTTAACACCCTTGGCACCCTGAGAAATGGTTTCAGGGTCAGCAGTAGGATTTTTGAAAAGGAATTTGTGGGTGTCGGAACCCTGTAGTATCTATCTGGCTTACTAGGAGCCGGAGACAGGGAAGTCAGGAGTCATACTGGATTCTGAGAAAACATCATCAACAATGTCTAGAACAGGAGGTATAGCCAAAGGCCTATGCTGAGGAAGAAGAAGAAAATCCCTAAGTCTCTTTTTAGATTCAGAGAAATCCTGACTCTCCCATTGGAAGTGTTCCCTCAAGGTATGCAAAGTTTCTCCAAAAGAGAAATCCTCAGGGGGAGAAGCAGAAGGGATGGAGTCTTCTGCATCAGAATCCTCATAAGTGGGTATAGATAAATCCTGATCAGAAGAAATAGAAACCTGATCTGAAGATTCACAGTCAGTGTCTTGCCTCGGCCTCTTACCAGGAGGGGGATGGGTACCCCTGATCAAAGTAATTAAATCTTCAGCCATTTTGACCATTTGTTTTTTAGGCACTGGGGCCTGTACACGTGGCCCAATCATCGTTTTTTTAGACATAGAAGTAGTTTTTGGCCTTAGTTTTGAAGATGGCGTTGGTTTAATATACAAATCTTTAGGCCTGAAAACACCCTCAGAAGCCGGTGCCTGCTCAGTGGCTCCGGACCCATCTACGGTAGAGACATCCGCGGGTTCAATACTTAAAGTATCTCACTGTATACCGGACTCCGAATGGGTTTCAGTAGAGGCCTGCGAATCAAAAGTAGCGGGTATCAGGGGCTGCGAACGCGCCTCACTGAGTACCGGCGACTGGCTTAGGAGAAACCTCATCGTCGTGTTTGGACCTAGACGATCTGTCTCTGTATTTTTCTTTGCGTTTTTTTAGGTATTCCGGTAGTCTGACTGCTAACCGACATTTCTGGATAGCTGAATCTTGAGCAAAAATATTTAGAAGCAAAAATATACCCATGTTTAATCGTGCGTTGATTAAATTTAGCACAAAACTGGCAGCAAGGTACTTTGTGGTCAGGGCCTAAGCAAGGAATACAGTACAAATGAAAATCCTTATGAGGTATTTGCTTCCCACAAGTAATGCAATTATTAACTTTTACCAACATCGGTAAGGAGCAAGAAAAAGTTTCCCCAACGGGGTACTTAGCTTTTAGTTGAAGACTTCGGCTCTGAAACTCGAAAACGAAAATTTCAGGAGTCGGCCGACCGGCGCTTGCGAATCGCTTCTGCTTCGAGCACCGTGCGGCAAGAAAGACTGATGTAATGGCGTCAGCTGCATGTTTTATACCCCTGACGACCGGACGTCATGGAAGGAAGGGACATCAACCGACGCAGGACCCAAGACTTTGTTAATCAGTCCGATTGAGGGCAACCTGCCAGCAGATTACCCAAATGTAACGACTGCAACAGTGAAACACAAAGAACATCCACATCTTTCAAGAAAAGCAGCAAACGAGATCTTAGGTGACTTAGGGTTGGTGCATTACAGGTAAGGGAGAGACTTGAGAGCTTTTTTGGTTCCCACAAGCTTCAGTAACGGCCGAATCGGATCAGAGGATAGGATTTGAACCCATTAGTTGAGTATAGAATGAAAATTTATATCAGATCAAGTTTTAAGAAAAAGTAAGTAAATGAAAAATAGTATTGATTATTATACAAGGCTTTTTTCTAGTAAATAAATGTATGCTTGACAGTTTTGTGTCTGGTTTGTATGTCTCTAGGAGATAATCTGATAAAGAGAAATGGCTTGGACAAAATGTTTTCTGAAAGCATTCAAGCGTTTTCCCAGCTTAGGCAGCTATAAAGATAAGACAAAGGCAGACAGCACTTAGTAGAAGCACAGGCTGTACCATGTGTTTTAGCATGGATAATTGAGCTAACCTAAAAGAAAGGTTAGCTCAATTATGTGTGTTACTGTCAGTTTGGAACATTTGTTCCTATTAGGAGGGCAAAACTTCAATATTTGAAGATGCACATAATGTGTATTACTATTAAGTTAATACATTATAGGGGGTATTTGGTGGGTGGGTGGGTGTGTTTGAGGGCTTTCAATAAAAGAAAAAGTTTTGTAAGATGTGTCATAGACTCACATGGATAAGACAAGAAACAATTGTATAAAAGATCAACCTACCAAAGAACATACGCTTGTAAGACAAATGCTGGAACTAAACATTTAACAAAAAAACTGTTATACATAAAAGGTGGGAATAATACTTTAAGATTATGATGCTTTCTGTAATATCTTTAAATGTCAATGGTCTCTCAGACAAATACAAAAAAGAAAACGTAGTGACCTATTTTAAAAAATGTACAGTGCAAATAGCTATGCTACAGAAGACACCTGGAAAGAACTGAACATGTGAATTTGATAAAGAAAGGGTTTCAGGATGGTTATTCAGGGGAACACCTGGAGTAAAGGAAAAGAGGAGTACTTGTATTAATTGCAAGAGAGCTCCAATAGTGATAGAAGAAGATAAAAATAATAATGGAGGATTCATAGTACTAAGGGGCTACTGGAAAGGGAGGAGGATTACATTGGCATCTATTTATAGTCCACCTAAAACTGCTATACAAGAGCTTAAGAAAATTCTGTGAGAAATAATCAGCTTTCAGTAGGGAATATTACTTATAGGTGGGGACCGGAATTTGATTTGCAGCAGTGAACATGTGCCTGGGGGGGCCCAGAAGGGAAACTAACAAAAGAGGGTATATTTTTGAAGAAATTTATAAAAATATTTGGCATGGAAGATATAAATTCAGTGCTAGGAGTTCGGAGTGCATTTACATTTTATTCCCCAAGATACAAAAATTGGGCTAGGCCAGAATTTACATTTCACAGGAACATGGGCATTTAATTGAAGGTCTTGATACACACCAGATAGCTATTTCAGATCATGCATCTATCATGCATCTATAACAACTACAATAAAAACTCAATAAAAACTCAGGGTAATGAAATAAAAATGATGCACTGGAGCTTTCCCAACTATATGTTGAAAAGACAGGAATTTAAGGAATGGATACTGGAAATTATTCAGGAGCTATTACAGAAGACAAAAATTACTTCTGAAAATATAGCTAGGGAGTGGGATAATATTAAACTGGAGCTCAGTAAATAAGGGATTACCTTAATATGTGTGACTTTAGAAAGACTGCTGTTAAGTAAATGTTTTTTAATAATAACTCTAGAGCACAAAAACGTTTAGCACAAGTCAGGCAACAGAAAGTAGAAAGTGCTGTTGCTAGGCTTGGGGAGCCTATAACAAGGAAGATAACTTTTAGTTATGTACTCACCATAACTTCAGATGTTTGGGATCCATCTCGCCTACATTCTGACTGATGGGTCCGGAGCCGATCCTTCGGCTCCGACTCGGCACGCTTATGCCAAAGAGCGAAGTCTCTTATTGGCTGAGCTTACTATATCCCAGGATGCACCACTACCAGTCCCCCAGATCTAGTTTGTCCGCATACATACACAGACACACATGCTGCTTATATAACATCGTCAGATGAAACAAGATAAAAAACAGTAGAACTCAAAACCGTTCAATCTCTTCTGATCTCCAAGGCAGGGGAAGGAGGGTGGGTATTAGGAATGTAGAGATGGATCCCAAACATCTGAAGTTATGGTGAGTACATAACTAAAAGATGTTATGTGATCCTATCTCGCCTACATTCTGACTGATGGGACAGCGTCCTAGCACCTGAATCCTGGGTGGCTCACTGGAAAACACTCCTGAGTACCGTGGAACCAAATGATGCTCGCCCTTTAGATGCCACATCCAATTTATAGTGGGAAATGAAAGTGTCTGGGTTGGACCAAGTAGCCGCAGCACAAATCTCAGAGATAGCGAGCTTGGAATGAAAAGCAATAGAAGTAGCCATAGCTCTGGTAGAGTGAGCTTTGATAGATGTTGTAAGTTGCTTATTTGAAGAGGAATAAGCCTGAGTTATGCAATCTCTAATCCATTTGGAGATAGTAGCTTTGTGATGGTTTGACCCAATTTATTATCTGAAAAGGACACAAACAACTGGTCTGTTTTTCGAATTTGTTGAGTCCTGTCTAGATAGAAGCGCAATTGCCTGTGAACATCCAATTTATGGAAGGTGTATTCTGCTTCATTTGAGAATTTTGGAAAGAAAACTGGTAGCTCTAGAGATTGTTGGAGACCGAGATTAGAACAAACCTTTGGAACAAAGGATGGATTAGGCCTAAGTGATACTCTATCCTTGTGAAAAATCAAGTACGGTGGTTTGATAGATAGGGCTTGAAGCTCTGAAACTCTTCTTGCAGAGGTAATTGCAACTAAGAAGGCAGTTTTCCAAGACAGATATTTTATCTCACATGTAGCAGCCGGTTCGAAAGGGGAAGATGTTAAGGCACGAAGTACCAAATCAAGATCCCACGGGGGCGCAGGATGAAAAACTGGGGGTCTTAACAGCACAGCACCTTTAATGAAAGTTTTGCATAATCTGCTGCTCATCAACGGTGGGTCCATGGATTCGTGAAATTTGGAGATAGCTGCTAGTTGGACTTTAATAGTAGAGACTGAAGATCCTTGAGTAAACAAGGATGTTAAAAATTTCAAGACCTCTGGTATTGGGGCAGTGATAGGGTCTAAGCCCCTGAGTTGAGCCCAGATAGCAAACCTCTTCCACTTACTGAGGTACAATTTCTTAGTGGTGGGTTTGTGGGCCGAAGATAAAACGTGAATAACTTCCGGGTCTAAGTTGTGATTTCTGACTAAAGTCGGAAGTGGAGGAGCCAAGCTGTTAATTTCAAAGTGTGAAGGGACTGGTGTTGTCGTCCCGACTGATGAATCAGCAGGTCCGAGTTAGATTCAAAAACCAAGGACCGTCCAGAGCATGTTTCTTTAGGTAGGGGAACCATACCTGACGAGGCCAGTGCGGAGCAATTAGTATCATTGTGGACCCCAATTGGGAAGCTTTCTGGATGACTTTGGGGAGGAGTGGAACCGGAGGAAAGGCATAAAGTAGTCCTGTTGGCCAAGGTTGGGCTAGAGCATCCGTAGCTGCCTCCCCCTGACGTGGAGTCAAGGAAAAGAACCTCTTGCACTTTGTGTTTTGTGGTGTTGCAAACAGGTCGCAGCACGGAGTCCCCCATCTTCTGAAAACCTGAGCTGCTACTGTTTCGTTCAGGGACCACTCGTGAGGAGAGAGAATCGTCCTGCTTAATCTGTCTGCCAAAATATTGGATTTCCCTGGAATGTGGGTCGCTACCAAAAAACGGTTGGTAGCTACAGCCCATTCCCACACCCTCATGGCCTCTCTGCAAAGAGGGTAAGATCTGGTCCCTCCTTGTTTGTTTAGATACCAGACCACCGACATGTTGTCTGTGTGGATGGCGATAATGCCTTGAGGGAGAAACTTGTGGAGGGCCTGTAGGGACAGAAGTACAGCCCTCATTTCCAATACATTGATATGGAGAAAGGTTTCGTCTGGAAGCTAAGAACCCTGAACTAACCTGCCCAGACAATGCCCCCCCCACCCTGTCTGGGAGGCATCCGTTGTCAGGGTGGCCACCGGAGGGGGGATAACAAAAGGTCTTCCCTGATTCAGATTGGATGACTGAAGCCACCAGCGGAGGTCCCGTTTGCACGTTTCTGTAATCAGTATGAGATGATTGAGGGGGAGATTCTGAAAAGACCATTGTGTCGATAACAGCCACTGAAGAATCCTCATGTGCAATCTTGCCAGTGGAACTAGGAGAACCGTGGCAGACATCGAACCTAAAAGTTGCAGGACCATCCTGGCTGGGGCTTTGGATCTTGGAAGCAGGGCTTGGACTTGACCTTGTAAAGTTTGAATCCTTTCGGTAGGAAGGAAGACGGGCATCAATTTTGAGTCTATCTCTGCTCCTATGAATCTTATGCGCTGAGAGGGCAGCAAGACAGACTTTGACCAATTGAATGTAATTCCCAGGGAAGCACCCAGGGAGATGGTGGCTTTGAGGTTGTCTATTAGTAGATGCCTGGTGGTGGCAGTTAGGAGCCAGTCGTCCAGATAGGGAAACACTTGGAATCCGAGACTCCTCAGGTGAGCAGTCACTACTGCCAAACACTTGGTGAACACCCTGGGGGCTGTGGTGAGACCAAAGGGCAGTGCACAAAATTGGAAATGACTGTCTCCCAGGCTGAAGCGCAGATACCTCCTGGACGCCTGATGTATCGGTATGTGATAATAGGCGTCCTTGAGATCTATGGAGCACATCCAAACATCCTTCTCCAACAATGGGAGAATGGATTGTAAAGTGACCATTCGGAATTTGGACTTCATGACGGACTGGTTTAGTTTGCTGAGATCCAATATTGGTCTCAGGTTCCCATGTCTTTTTTGGCACTAAAAAGAACCTTGAGTAATTTCCGGATCCGATCTGGTCTGTGGGGACCGGTTGGATGACTTTTTTCTAGCAGCTTTGAAGCTTCTGCGGCTGCAATTTCCCTTTGACTGGGTGGTGGGTCCGGGATTTTTTTGGACGGTGGGGGTGAGTGTGTGAAGGGAATGGTGTAACCTCCGGCAATAATCCGAAGCACCCATCTGTCCTGAGTGATAGACTCCCAGGCTTTTAGGTGCTTGGCAAAACGGCACCCGACTGGCTCCAGAGCAGCACAGCTGGGCAATCCCTCATGAAGTGTGGGAGGCTGAAGAGCCACGAAAGGACTCGCGGTCTCCAGAATTGCGGGGCCCTCTGCCGCCTCTGGGACGGCGTCTCCCAGAAAAATTTCCCCGTCCTCTGCCTCTGGAAGGGGAATCTTCCTGCTGTTGAGGAAAAAACTTCCGTGATTTGCGGAACCACATCTTCCCTCCTCTAGCCTTGGGATAAGGCCGAAAGGGAGTGGAATAACGTGCACCTACGGCAGATAAAGTTTTTCCCCTCTTGCTCACAGCGGGTAAGAGTGTCTTTTACCTTAGGTCCAAACAAAGAGGACCCATCAAAGGGAGCGTCGGTGAAGGAAGACTTGAAGGCCTCCGCGAAATGACACAAACGGAGCCAGGCTTGTCTCCGTAGAGCCACGCCTGTGCCTGCCGCTCTGCCCGCCCCTTCGGCCGCATATGAAATGAGCCTCATGGACGAGTTAGAAATCGAGGTAAGGATAGCCAACTGAGAGCTAACCGACTGGGCTAGCTGCTCAGGTAGGTTACCTGCGAGGGAATCTGACAGCTCCTTGACCAGATCCCTCTGTAGCCTGGTAAAATGTGCCAAATAATTCAGGGACCGTAGTGTAAAGGCCGCTGAAGTCAGGGTGCGCTTCCTGCGGTCCATGCTCCTAGACTCCTTATTAGGAGGATGGACGGACGTTGAAGCCTCTGCCATGTCCTGTTGTGTAGCAGATGCCACCACCATGGCATCTACAGCCACGCCTTTTGTCAAGAACTCCTTCTCGGGTGGGGCAGACAAAAATTTGTTAAGGCGAGAAGGCACTGGTTCCACAGTATCTGGGTGTTCCCACGCCCTCCGACAAACCAAATCCAGGAGCTCGTCGAAGGGCGGAGACACCCAGGAGGCGGAGGGCTGAGCCCCAAAGGCCTTGAGAAGCACTGACTCATCAGCAGAGGGGGGTTTGGATATCCAGCCGCCTCGCTTAAGGATCTCTAAAATGTCTGCGAATGAGACATCATCCGAGGACGACTTTGGGGACCCCTCCTCATCATCAAGATCAGTGTCCGATGTAAGAGACAAAGTGGAGTCCACGTGCTTCCACGTGCACGATCTCTTCCTTGGGGGCTCCTCCAAGACAACTCGAAGAACCCTCAGGAGGAGGGGCAGCCCCAGTGGGGGTAACCTCAGGCCCCGGCGGTCCGCTGGCTAGGGACAGGGAACTGCCAAAGACCCAGTCTCCACGCCCAGGGAAGGTGCCGGTAAAGCCGTAGAGATGGCCGAAGAAGACTTGGCCAAGGCACTCCTCATAGCTCTGAAAGCCGGACCCCCAGAATCCTGGGAGTGTCCGGTCCCCGGAGCCATGATGGCAGACGGAAGTCCCGCAGCCGAAGCACCGAGAGGGAGGCTCAGAACCGACAGCATAGGTCCCGAAACGTCACCCCCGGGTCCGGCCGAAGAAGTCCGCGTGCCAAACTCGGACCCGAAGGCCGGGGCTGGAGTAAGGGTCGGAGCCGACCCTAGGATCTCCACCGGCTCCAACAGCACCTGCTCCGACGGAGCCGAAGCGGTCGGAGGAACGGCAATGGAATGGGCTATCGGCTCCGAAGCCAATTGGGTCGGAGCCGAAACAAATTTTTGAAAGACTGGGGACTGGAACAGTCTTTGGAGCACCCTGTCTATGTCCGAATCTGACATCCTCGATGACCTAGAGGAGACTGAACGGGTTCGAGTTGGCCTCTCCAACGGCCCCAAGGGGCTAGGGGACCGGCTCCGAGGCGACTCGATAACTATCGGCGCCGAAGGAATACACAAACCAGTTTCCATCGGTGCCGAGGAGGACTTAGGCGCTGAGGAGGAAGTGTCTGAGCGGACAACCTTCATCGGCTCCGAGACCAGTAGAGCCGATGAAGGTGACCCGCCTCTCGATGCCCCAGCCATCGGCTCCGAAGCCAGAGGAGTCGAGACTGGAGGCATCGAGGCAGACCGTTCCGCCCTCGGCTCCGAAGTCCTTGGAGCCGAAGGAGAAGCCTGCCTATGTCTTTTGGCGGTCGGGTCCGACGGACTGGTCGGAGCCGACGCCCTTCTTCTTAGCAGGAGAAGGAGAGGATGCTAAAGCTTCTTCAAAAGAGGGTTTTATAAGGCCTTTCAATATAAGCTTATTTTTCCTCTCTTGGAGGACCCTCGAGGAAAAAGCGTGACACACGCTGCAGGACTCCTGCAAATGTTTGGCGCCCAAACAATATACACAGAGAGAGTGGTCATCCGTGATAGACATTTTAAAACTACATTTAGTGCACTTCTTGAAGCCCGAAGGCCTAGGAGCCTGAGACATTATAAGTAAAACTGAGTAACTCTCTCACAGACAAAACTTTGTTGGAATAGACTGACCCTACAAAGATTAACTTGCCGTTCACAATGATAGCCGCAATTAAAATAAAGGCCAACTGAAGACATACAACAGTGAATAAATGTATAAAGGAATCCAAGAACCCCTAAGGTTCAAAAGGGATTAACCAACAGGAAAGGCCCTACGGATGAAGGGAGCCTGTAACCAGAACAAACTCCAATCACACACAAATTTTCCACAAAAAGTTTTCAAAACACACACAACAGCACAGAGTAGCTGTTAAAACAGCTTTTTGAGAAGAATTAGCAAATTTCTGACAGAAAAAGTTAGTGAAAAGACACTACTTAGCTCAGCCAGCTCGAGACCATGTCTTTGCTAGTTAGCGGCAAACGAGATCTGGGGGACTGGTAGTGGTGCATCCTGGGATATAGTAAGCTCAGCCAATAAGAGACTTCGCTCTTTGGCATAAGTGTGCCGAGTCGGAGCCGAGGGATCGGCTCCGAACCCATCAGTCAGAATGTAGGCGAGATAGGATCACATAACATCAAGAGATCCTGTAGAAGTATTAGAAATATTTTGGAAATTCTATGAAAGTCTGTACAAAGCAGAGAAATATGGAAATCACAAAAGGTACAAATAAAAATGTTTTTGGAAGAATTACATATGCCAAGTTTGGAGTTATATGAGGCTCAATTGCTAACAGCTAGTATAGGAAAAGCTATGATTAAAATTGTGATGTATAACCAACCTACAGGAAAGTCCCCAGGAGTAGATGGTATTCCTGTGGAAGTTTGGAAGCTAACTAAGAGGGAAAAACAAGATCTGGTAGGTTTTGTTTAACAGTATTTTATGAGGAGGAGGAGGAGAAGTGCCAACATCCTGGAAGAAACAGACGGCAGCTGTAATACCTAAAGAGGGTAAAGATCCATCAGATCCAGCTTCATTACAGGCCCATTTCAATACTAAGCCATAATTACAAAATGTGTGTCTATAATGGCTAAAAGAATGACAGAAGTGATGCCAACATTGATAGATATGGATCAATGTGGTTTTGTGGAGGGGAGGCAAACGTTTGACAACATTAACAGAACATTAATGATGCAGAGGGAAGCAGAATGTAAGAAAATACCACTGCTGTTGGGGGGGGGGGGGGTCTTGATGCAGAGAAGGTATTTGACAGAGTAAGCTGGGACTTTATGAGCAGGGCAATGGAAGCATTTGCATTCCCAGATAAAATTATAAGGAGGATATATGAGGGGATGTGAGGTGAAAATTAGAGTGAATGGGGTCCTTTCTGATAATTTCTGCTTGAGCAGAGGAACAAGGAGGGGGAGTCCTCTCCCCTTTGTTATTCACATTATATTTAGAATCACTGGTAGAGAAAATAAGGGACTCAGAAGCCAGCTTTTCTTGACTACCATACCAATTATATCCTTGAATTTCTTCTTGCAGATGACATTATTTTATACCTGACAAAACCAGAAAGGGGACATTACAGTGTTGTGGAACATTTTGAGACAGTTTCAAATCTTTTCAGGATACAAAATTAAAGAAGCTAAAACAAGGAGAATAGCGGTAAATTATGTACCTACACATTAATTGGTTCAGCAATATCCATACCTATGGGGACATGATAAAATTAAGTATTTAGGAGTATGGATTAAAATGATTCTGGTGTGGCAGCTAAGGATAAGTGGGGAGAGATTAAAAAAAAGAGAATACAAAAATTGAGAAAATGAAAGCTCTGTTATATGGACATTGATAGTAAAGATTCAAGCAGTTAAAATGTTTTTAATCCCTTCAGTCTTGTGCGCCAGTCAGGCATATTTTTATCAACCAGAGGAGATGCTGTGGATAGCAATTAATAAAGAGCTGAAGGATTTTATCTGGGAGGGTAAGATTCAAGTGGGATAAACTGTTTCTTCCAAGAGAACAAGGTGGATTGGGATTACCCGATTTGAAGGGGTGTTTTAGAGCAGCAGTTAAGCAGAAAACTATAATTCAAAGTGTAAATGCATGATGATGAAGCGGGGGGGGGGGGGGGGCTGCTCAAGAAACAAGGAGAGACTGGGATTTTGGAAGCAGACCTTTAAGGAGAAAAACAATCATACAGAATATTATATTCATAAAATAGCAGAAAGTATTCTAAGAACTAAGCCAACACAGGAATGGAGAAGAAAGATTCTACCGATAGGGATGAATGCAATTAGGGATACAGACAATAGGGAAGAGAGGGCTGGAATTTATTGGAGAAAACTGGCAAAGGAACCAAGGTACTGCGAGCAAATAACTAGAGTGGGAAAGATAACAGAATGGGAAGATGCCAAGAGTTTACTTGGACTGCAGGTTAGAGATTGCCTTCCATATCAAAGATTGATATCAGAGTATAGGCAAACAGAAAGAAATAGGGGGGGGGTCCAAAATGAAAGACCAGCACTGGTAATGTTTTTAGTAGTATCTAGAACAAAGGCTGCCATTAAAAAAGGAATAAATACTAACGCATATAAAATACTGTATGATAACTAGAAGGATCAATCAGAGTAGGTTAGAAAGGATTGGGAAGAGAGATTGGATAAGCAATTCACAAAGAAACAATGGGGGATATATGTAGGTCTCCCAAATATGCAACAACGTCTAGAAGTGTTTGCATAGGTATTTTTATACCCCAGTAGACTCCAAAGAATTTTTTTCCTCAGGTAGACAGCAAAAAGAAGTGTGATGGGGAAGAAACAGGTAACTGGGAACATATTTTCTGAGAATGCAATGAGTCGGCAGACTTTAAAAAGATTCCCTGCAGACTGGTATGTTAGAGATACTGGGTGAGCTAACTGGTGTTCATAGGTTTGTACTAGGCTACTGGTCCTAGGGCCTATACAAGCCTAGCATAACAATGCCCTGGCTATTTCTTCCCACAATATTTAATTTCCCCTGGACCCGTGTCTAGCAGGACGACTAAAGTAATCCCCAGGGTGAATTTCTTATCTCCCATCATGTAACTAGGGAAATTAGTTTTTTGATATAGATTTTGATATATATAGAATCAGAATTGCCTTGACACAGTAAGGCCTTGAGAGTTGAATTATGGTGGCTGCCAAAAAAAAAGCAATTACTAGAAAATGAAAATCAAAGTCTAAACCAACTTTACCAGATGTAGCGAATATAGTAATAGAGATAAAACAAGCAGAACTGAGAGCTTTAGAAAAAGAGTAGGAGCAAATTTCATAGGAAAAATGGGATTTGAGAGAACACTACATGCAGAGGAGGACCAAGGTTTAAAAGAAGGCAGGATTTGAAGGAGCTATGTAATGCTTGACAGACAATGACTGGAGAGATTATAAGTAATGTATAGTGTTTGCAACTGAAATTGGGTCTATATTACTTCAAAGTTTTATTTCCACAAATACCTAATCAACCCCTTTACAAAGAACATCCATTCATCAAATGTTTGCATCAGTGAATGGTTTTCTGGTTTTCACAGGGATGGGAATTACTCATCTACCAGAGCGATTGTCACACATACTACATTATTTCAAACCCACCAACGGAAAGTAATGAGTTGCCCAGCATTCGGACAGTCACACAAAGCACAGTGTTTTAAACCCACCCAGGTGGGGGTTGCATACTCCCACTATAACTACATATATCAACTCCAAGATCACACTACAGTGGGGAAAAGGGCAACTTTTTGATGCTAGCCAACTCGTTACTTTCCCTGGTAAAGTAATTCATTGAACTGGACGTTCACGGAAGTGAACATTCTTGTAAATGTTTCGATGAACAAAGGTTCGGGGTAATGAACCTTCAATAAAATGATACAGACCCATTAAAAACAGCTACCTCTGACAGGAAACTTCTGATAAAAGAAAAACACCAGGTTACTTAAAAGGACACAACTGCTAAAAAGTAAAAAGCAATTTTTTTGTTACCTACTTATAAAAACAGCATTATTTCTGAGTGGAAGGGGTCCCTAAAGGAGACATCGCTGACAGAAAGGAGCTGATGGACAACTGCTGTTCTTATGAAACCTTGGATCGATTTCTTCACAAGGCAGCAAAACAGTACTGAAAATTTTCCACACTGACTTCTGATTCCCCCCTCGGGGCTGTCCAATCAGCAGTCAGAAAGGAAATGTGGGAGGGAGCCAGACCTTTTGGAAGCTGGTCGGTATTGTATCTTGGGCAAGACACATCCCATACACCCTAAAGAGTACTGCAGCAGTGGGAATGAAGAACATGAAAATTGCCATTCAGTGCTCCACTAAAATTTGGTGTGCAAACACAACACATTTCTTTAAAAAATTTCCTGCTGGAAAGAGAAAGGACTTCCTCAGGCAGCACGATACTTGTGCTGGAGACAATATTACACTCCATTCTCCTGCCCATATTACCTTGTCATGAGATTCACTCTCCAACCAAGGTTGTTGTCTCCTGCGATGCAATACTTGGATGAAGCTGCACATTGCCCAAGGTAATTTCTCGCCCTGCCAACATACCATGTTAGTCTGTAGCCCACTGTCTTATATAAAAAAATAATTACTTTTCTTAATTAAAATAGTCATGCCGACCCATTCATGCAAGGGTGTAATATCCTTCAGCAAACATGCCCTTAAATAGCGGGCATGAGCAGCTGTTTATTAGATGAGTCTCCTGAAGGCATACGAAATGCAGACAGAGTATATAAAGATATAAAAACATGCAGCCCCTTTTTTATCATCTGTTAAGTCACCAATGTTTCATAACACTACACTAAATAAAGCCATAAAGTTAATCTTCGTGATCCTCTCATCACTGACACATCTTTACTAAACTTTTTATAACTCCATTATTTAACAAATAGGTATAAACTTGAATAGAATTAAAATCTGAAGCATACTGAAATATTTAGATTTATATTTAGATATTCATCCCTCCTAGCTTTCATCAAACAATGAAAAACCTTAAACATTCAACTGTTAAAACAAAATTACAAGGCAAGTATTTCCCAAACTCATACCTTGTACATGACAGGACACTTATGGTCACCCACTGAAGCAAACCAAGCCAACATGCTTCAAAACGGTCAACAGTGTAAGCCAAAGTCAAGTCAGACAAGTACCACTAAAAAGAGAACTTAGACACCGACACAAATAACAGATTATTAAGTACATTTGCGACTAACTATTCCACTCTCCCTCCCCTCAACATATTTTAAGTTTTAATGTCTCATACTACTTAATCATGGCCTACCACTACCATTTCAGGAACAAACCCATCAACATATTTACTTTATAAGGTTATAAAAATCAGCATCCCATTGAAATAGGCATCCATTACGTCTCAGAATTTAAATCAGAGTTCTGTGTTATGTTCTTGTGCAGTTTTCCCCAATCTTTAGGTGCACGCAGCTTAAACAACAAATAGGATCTATGGGTTTCCTCATGCTAATGCTGATGCAGTTTCCCTCTGTCAGACGAGCAGAAAAGCTGGCAGAGACCACTTCTCAAGCCTCCTGCTGGTCAATCGCTACCTACTCCAATTTACTGATGGCATTGTCAGCAGACAAGGAGAGCAGAGTGTCCCCTGCAAAGCAACTTTAAACATAGCTGGATATAACAGGCTATATTTGCAGTACAGTTTCACTGATGGTCAGAACTCAACTCTAAGGTGCCTTGTTACTACACAGTAGACCTGGCCAATCAAAAAAGTCTATGATCATTCTGGACATTATGAAAGTTCAGTGTTCACAGCTGCATTAATTCCTCTTCTTTGGCAGTACAGCTAAGAAACTGGACCAGCACAGGCCTGAGATTATGCACTCTAATTCTCTGTGGCACGGGAATCTGGTGCGCCTGCTCTAATTGGATTTCCAGTGCAGAGATACTAGACCACTCGACTAATTTTTTTAAACACAAAGTCTATACAGTTGTTTTCTCCTGGTCCTTCAGGAATACCCAAGGTTCTTCTATCACTCTCTGTCCTCATCATCTACAAGTTTATTTTCCATTAAATCAATTCAAGCTTTGCCTCCGCCTGATGTTGTTGAGGCAAGTCCTGCATCCCCCCGTCGTGTCTGGAGTTGATCTGGACATTCATTACCGTTTCATCTTAACCATATTAACAGACCTTTCTATATACTTCAGAAACCAAGAGAGTTCATTTTTTTGAAACTCTGACATCAGTTTGTTAAACTTATTGTCTAAAAGCTTCCATTTCAAGATCAGTCGGGTACTCATCTTGTATGGTGAGAGACGTACCAGGAGCAGAGGCCACTTTTCCATGTGTCAAAATGATCAGCACTGGGTCATGTTTTTTTATACCTTTGTCGTCTTTTGGGTGACTCATGCATTAATATTTACTTCTTTAGAATTCTGGTTAGTAGTAGTGCATTATACTGTAGTTAATGTTTAGCTTAATGTAATTTATTACTTAACATATAAAAGACGGCACAGAGATCTTAAGGATCGAGCTGCCGACCTGTGTTTGGTTCACTGGAAGTCCCCAAACATGTATTAAATTTCATGTGTAGCTTTAATAAGGATCCATGTTAAGTATCACTCAAATGGCATCCTGAAACACTGTAAACGTCCAGATTACCTCACCTTTTACACAAGGATACTTCATGGCACATAAATTAAGAGTTAGATCTATTTTTGTGTGATGATTTAAGGCTGCCAGCCTAGCCAGAGAGAATTCTATAGATAAAGTCTACCTTTTGTAAATATGAATGCAAACTACAGGTTGCCTTAAATGTAAAGAAATACTGTTACATGTTGAACTGGAAAATAATATGACAATAGTGCACTCTACTGTAAGAAAGCTAAGTCACGCATTTCTTGTCTGTCCTTTGAAGTTAAAATTATTTCATGTCGTTCCTTTGAAGTTAAAATTTGGAGTCGATGAGTCTGAAGTGAAGCATCCTGCCTATTGTTTTAACTTGAGAAATAATTACTAGAGTTTACATGTGGAATATCTTTTATGGCTGTAGTTTCCTGCAGCTGCAAGATAACAAAAGAATGTAGTATCTGTTAGCCTGGGAACACCAGTAACGTGTAAAAAAATGATGTAATGGGAATCCAGACTGAAGATAGCAATTTAAACAGACAGAATCACAAGGCATTTAGCATTTTTGTCTTGACCATCCAACTCATCAGCACTCTGCCTGTTTTCATATGCAAGTTATCTTTTCTTTTAGAAATAGCTAGAAACTAGAAAAATTAGACTGCTTTTCTGTGATGTCAGAACTGTACTACTGAATTATTTTAAGTATTTCTCTGTGATCTCTGAACTCTTGACTAGCACTGTGTAGAAAGAAGTATTGTCTTGTGTTTTTATTATTTACTATTAAATATTTTAAAACATTTCAACTGTGGCTGTTTTGTGTAGAGATAAGATAAGCTCTAAGCATACATTGCATGTATACAAGGATTCTGTACCAAGTCACTCTAATAAGCCTTGACTGTTTAGTCATACTACCAATTGGATAATAATATTGCACAGTAATAACTGGGCACCTTTTTAAGGGCCTTTGAATAGCTGATAATTATTAGTGGGTGGTGGCAGGGTACTACCGTATAGTCTGGGAAAAGGGGGCACAGCTGGACAACCTGTGCTAGCCTTCCCCATGAGTGCTTGTGTGGTTGTATAAACTCTTCTCAAAGTGCATGTATGTGTGTGTGTCAGCTACTTGGGCAGGGACACGAAGCACTGGTTGGACAAAGAGGGTGCTACAGGTTTTAGCTTGCCCACTAAGCTGAGATCTGGACCCTATAGCTTTGCCAGGGGGAGTCTTATTGGGGACCTGGACAGTAAGGGAGCGACCAGCCCCCGACTGACTGTGAACTCTGTGTGCTCTTAAGAGAAATTGCACTTTACTGTGTGCATTTGTTATCCTTTCCTCATATATGAGACGGACGCCCTCTCTGGTGTTAGTGGTGAAGATGGAGGCTCCTTGATTGCTGGGCTAGGGCATGGGCATCACAGATGTCTCCTTGGTTTGTTATATTTTCTATTTGATTCTAATAAACGGAGAAACCCTGTACTACAAGATCAAAAAGTGGCAAGATCCAAGATCTAATATATGCCTTACACAGTTTTGCCAAACAAACCATCTCTAGAAAATAAATATTCAACATAAGCCTCAGCTGTTTCACATCTCAGTAGCATAACACATCAACATGCCTTCTGAAGGGAAATATCCTTTCAGACTATTGGAACTAATCATTTAATTTCCTTTGTTCAAACCTTCATCTGCTTATCACCATAATAAAGTACATGTTGTTGTGTCTTTCGGCTTATCCCGGTTAGGGGTCGCCACAGCGGAACTCCGGTTCACTAATGTTTGTTAGTGGATTTTTACGTGCCGAATTACCAGCCCTGATGCACAACCTTCAACGAAGGCACGCCCATTCACGCATGCCTCCACACAGAAGACACTCTAGCTGAGAACCGAATGTGACATCGTCTTGCTGTGAGGCGACAACACTACCGCAGCACCACTACATGTACTTCTGTGCAAATACTTGATGTGATACTCTGACTGCATTCTTTGACACTAATTTCTACCCAATGGGCACAGGTCATGGCTGAAGATGATATGCTGACCAGTAGACATACAAAAAGTTCCCAAAATTTAATAAATAAATCAATTAAAAGCAAGGAGGACCTCTAAACAGTGGCTGAGGATGCAATTTTACACTTTACAAAAGGTACCCTGGTTAAAGAATGGACAATCAAAAGTTAAGCGCCCATGCTAAAATGTGTTATCCTCCCATCACCACCACACACCTGAGTTCCGCCGATGCCCTAGGTACAATCATGAAGTACTGACTGGCTGTAAAAGATGGCCTGCTGACCCTCCACAGACACCCATGCTCTGAAGCAGTTATAAAAAAGTTGAAAATGTGAAGTGATGAGAAGGGAACTGGGTAGGTTAGCAACACAGTGGACCAAGGTTAGCAACACAGTGGACCAAAGGACTGTTAAATAGCCTTCAGAAATGTAAAATGCAGGGCAAACCATGGGGATGGGGGCTTTCTTTTACTCATCTACTATAGTTAATTCCCAGTAATGTGTGGAAGTTCCACAGTGGAAATTAAGAGACCATAAAACTGCAGAACCCTGGTGCTCAGTCCCCTCATATACACACACAAATCATAATACCCCCACCCTGACATGACAGTCATCAAACTTAAAAAGCATGCAAGAACACAGTAGTCCTTTGGTTCTATCTAAACGATATCCATGCACATACATTATTCTGTTTTGGAGATGGGAGTATGGCATTACAATTATCAATGGCATTTTGCTGTATGTGGAGCCCTCTTCCATCTACAAATATAATCAACCATTTCCCCATGATTGCATATTATCACTTTTAACTAACCACTCTCACATTTCAGTGTCTTAATACTATTTTAGCTCCAAATTGAGGACTTCTGAAATAGAGATCTGCTTAATGAGTTTACTAGCTTCCTCAGCTCACTTCCAGTTATGGTGTGTGCTTTTCACAGTACTAGTTTCAGCCAAGTGTAGTACATGTAATTAAATATACACAGTTCTCCAGAAATTCATCTAATGTTTCATTATGTCAGTTATATGTCTGGACACCAATTACATACCTTACATGACACTCAGAAAAGATCTATGATCGTAATATTTCTCAGGTTAAAAAAAAAACATTAATAAGTAAATAAAAAAACGGTATCTAATTTCGGTGCATGCTAGCGTCCAGCCATCTAGAGGTTTTAAATGAAAGGAATGCATGTAGTCATATTGTTGGAACAGAAAATGCCACAGTGAATAAAACATACATTCTGCCGTTAACAAGTAGCTATGTTCTAAAGCCCCTCATTTCTCCTTTTTATCCATGCCCGATAATCCAGTTTACACTTATCCTTTTTTTTCAAAACAGGTTTATTGTTTTAACATACAAGAGAAATATAACAATTTTATACAAGTAATTAAAAATAGATATGATTATAACATTCAACAAAACAACTTAAGTATTTACAAAGACATCCACTACAATCAGATCAATTAATTAAACTAAAATACCATGCTATTGAAATTAGGATTTTTTTTAACAAATTTTGTAAATTATCCCATACAATATAATAAGATGTTTTTCTAGTTCTTGACCTAATTGTGTTTATTTCTATATGGCACACTATATTCATAACATTTTTAAATTCATTGAACGAAGGAGGTGTATCTGAAATCCAATTTCTGGTTATTATTTTCCTAGCCACTGCTAGAATAGACCATAACAAGGGAAGCTTAACCTTTTTAACACTTTGAGGTACAGGTGTGTTGAATAATATAAGAGATTTAGAAATAATGAAATTATCTGTAAAAAGAGCCTGCAAAAATTCATTAATTGACTTCCAGTATTCTTTCAATTTTATACAGTCATAAAACATATGAGTCCAGTCAGCATTAATTTCTACATTACATCTCTTACATAGATTATCTTTATTATTTATTTTATTCATCATCAAAGGTGTATAAAAAGATCTATGTAAAAATTTCCATGTATAAAGTCTCCAGACAATGGAAGACATAGTTCTATAGGCAGATTCCAATATATATTGTTTATCTTGTTGATTTGGTGGGTCCCCATTAATAGAAGTGAAATTCCAGTATGTATCTACACTGTAAAAAGTTTCTTGTCTGATAATTTTATGTATGTATGAAAGTTTACCTTTATCAGAAACTTTATGTTGTAAATTTAATATCAAGTAATCAATCAGTGTTGGAATAGATTCTTTAACTGTTATAGACATCAGATCTATTTTATTAATGAGATGTTGTCTAAAGGTCTGAACCTCTAACCAGCAAGTTTCTCTTAGATCAAATTCTTGTTTTAAGAAATCTAGATTTTTAACTTTATTATCAGATATCAACTGATACCACTACTTTAGATCATTATCTATAGCTAAATGAGTTCCTTCAGAAGTAGATGACAAAAGCATACCCTGAGTATACATTATAGGGAATATAATAAAATTCCATTCCCTATACTTAGGGTGCATGAATATAAAGTTACGATAGCTAATGATAATATTTAATGGGTAACAAACCATATGTTTAGGTGTAATAGGTGAAGTACAAAATTCCTTTAGTAACAATAACATGGAGTTATTTACAATCATATTTTTATGTGTTAAGGAGATTTTCATGAAGTGCATACTAATTAGCTCCCAATAATCTTTCCATTTTGCGACATATGACTGATCTATTAATAAAGTAATAACTTTTACAATAGAAGAGATAGTATATAAATTAAAGTCTGGAAAAGAAATACCCCCTTGAGACCAGCTATTAGTATGTTTCTTTAATGCAATCCTAGGTCTATTAGGTGCCCATAGGAAATTTAACATTAGTGTATTCAGTTTCTTGATAATTATTTTTGTAGGTGGAAGTATTATTGATTGTATTAAGTATAAAATCTTGGGGAATATTATCATTTTAATAATTGTAAGTCTCTCCTCCATAGTAAAAAACATATTATTCCAGGTATTAAAAAGATTTTGTACATTAAGAAAACAGGTATTATAATTATTATATATAATAGATTTAATATCTTTAGATAGTATTATACCCAAATAAGTTATCGGACCTGAATTGGGTACATATTTAGTAAAATCACTAATGAGAATATTTTTTCGTGTATATACAGGTAGTATTTTAGTTTTTTCTTCATTGAATATTAAACCAGAAATACTTTTAAAATTCATCATTTTATCAAATAGAGACTGCATAGAAGAATTAGATCCTGCTGATGTAATTAGAACATCATCTGCAAAACGTTGAATTTTGGATGTTGTATTTTCATCTATTTCAAAACCCTCTATGTCAGTACTGTTTCTGATCAAATTAACCCAAGGCTCCATTACTAAAGTGAATAATAGTGGAGAAAGTGGACATCCTTGTTTGGTACCTTTAAAAATGGGTATTTTTTGTGAAACATATGTTCCTACCTTAATATA
The DNA here is from genome assembly GCF_019279795.1 of Protopterus annectens. Lineage (NCBI taxonomy): Eukaryota > Metazoa > Chordata > Ceratodontiformes > Protopteridae > Protopterus > Protopterus annectens. The sequence goes on along the minus strand of NC_056743.1, from coordinate 1,300,820,771 downwards.
AGCCAATGTTCCTTTGTATAAATGCTCAATTAGATTTACAAATGCATCTGAGAAGTTTGTGCACTTCAGTAAGGTAAACAGATAGTCCCAACTTACTGAATCAAATGCTGAACTTATATCAAGACTAATAAGTGTTAAATCTTTCTTTTTCCTATTTGCAAAATCAATTAATGTTAAAGTTCTTCTTATATTATCAAAAGTATTTCTATTTACAATGAAGCCTGTCTGATCTATATCTATAATGCCGGGGATGATTGTCTTCAATCTATCAGCAAAAATACTCAAACATTTATAATCAACATTAAGTAATGAGATGGGCCGATATGAAGTACATCTAGTTGGATCTTTATTAGGTTTTAAAATTGGCAAAATAAATGTATATTGCCAAGATGGGGGGGTTATTAACTCAGTTTAGGCCAAGATAAAAACCTTATGTATTAATGAATATGTACTTTTAGAAAGGATTTTATATATCTCTGGTATAATACCATCATTACCCGGTGCTTTGTTTGATTTAAGCTTATTTATTTGTGTAATAACCTCTGTATATGAAATACTTTTGCCCAATAGTTTAATCTGTTGTTTATTAAGCTTTTTATTCATGTTTGTGGTTATAAACTCCTTTATTTTATCTTTAGGTTCCATGTTAATGTTATTATGGTTAATTTTGTGAAAGTGATTTCTAAATTCATCTAGTATTTCTGGTATACTAGAAACATTCTTCTTTTCCTTAGAGAAAAGATTTCTTTGATATGGTTTTGTTTATTCAACCTTTTTGTTTTATTTTTAAGTCTATGTAAGTATTTGGGGCTTATTGAATAAGACAAAACTTGTATTCTCTAAAGTTATTTTAACTTTATGAGTTAAAATTTCTTTGTATTTCTCATTTAGTTTGTTTATTTCTTCAATAACTTTCTTGTCCATAATATTTTCTTTATTATTATGTTTATAAGAGTCTAATTTACTTTGAATATCTAACAATTCCTTATCCCAAGATTTCCTTTTATTATTATACCATCTGATACTTTGTCCATATAGATATGATTTTAAGGCATCCCAAACATAGACAATGGAGACTTCAGGAGTATTATTTATGTCTAAAAAATGTTTTACTTCTGAAAGTATATATTATTTATAGTCTTTTAGTTGAGTTAAGCATGCTGGTATCCTTTTGATCTGAACATTATGAGTATTTTTTATCATGAATTCAAAAACAATTGAATTATGATCAGATATAGGACATGAAATGATTTTGGAATTAATTAAATCTGTTACCATCTGGTTAGAAATAAAGACCCTATCTATTTTGAATAAGTTTTGTATCTGTTAGAAAAAAAGGTGTATGGTAATGATTTTGAATCTATCTGATTATTAATATCATTCAAATGATAAGAATTAGCAAAATCATTTAAATGTTTTGCATTAGATGTAATTCTTCTTTTTCCTATAGTGGTAGTATCACTTTCATGTAGTATACAATTAAAGTCACCAGCTAAAATAATATCTCCTATAGAGAATGATATGATCTTATCAAGATGATGTTTCACTGTATTAAAACCAATTCCAGATATCCAATATACATTAATTAAAGTGTAAGTCTTCCCATTAATTTGTATTGTAACCATACAAAACATTCCTTTGTCATCCTGATAAGACTTAATGGTTTTAGGAATGGGCATACTTTTATTCCATAAAATAGCCACTCCTCTTTTTTTCTGAGTGTGCTCTGAACTAACCAATACTGTATATTTGTTTGTGGCTAGTTTATCAATATCTTTTTTCAAGAGATGGGTTTCTTGCAGGAAGACTAAGTTGGCCTTATGTAAATTAATGTATCTTATTAGGCTTGCCCTTTTACACGGATTATTCAATCCATTAATGTTTAAAGAAATTCCTTTTAAAGATGTCATTTGGCATTTTTAAAACTTAAGAATCTTATGATCAAAATAACAAATAACAACATAAGTAATGTTATATCTCCTCCTTTAGGTGTACCTTTAAATATAGCTGTATTTATTGAATCTCTTATGGGATTTTGTATAGGATTCAATTTTGTTTGTAGTGACAATGAGTGTGCAAAATATATTGTGGATGTCAAAACTATATACATATAACAATGAACAAGTGAAAATAATGTAAGGATTAAACCTTGCATCCAGCCTGGAGTTAAAAACTCCAACTTAGAGTAGTATTTACCACTCATGTTAACCCCCTACCCTAAGCAGCAGTACCTCAGCTACCACCTTATCAATTTAATACTGGTTATATTTAACTTAAATTAACAGCTTTCAATTCAATTATCTAGCAAGACAAGACTACACATTTGATAAAACAGCATCATATAAACTAAAATAAACTTTTTTTTTTAAAAACTATTCATACTACTATATACATCTATGTAATATAATACACTTGTATTCAAATAGCATTCAAATAATCTTGATATTAGGAACCAAGAGGAGAGAGAGAAATAAAAGACGTGAAAGAGGTAGAGAGAGTGAAAGAAAGAGAGAGAAAAAAAAAAAGGAAGGCATATTTACATATTAATTTATTCAAAGTAGTATAGTTTTTCATTTTATTTGATAGATATATATGTAATCTCAATGTAATATGCATAGAAGTTATTTAAATTTATGTTTATTTACATTACATATATATAATATTTCATATATAATATTTCATACATTTATTAAATAGATTTAATTATAACAAATCACAGACCTGTTTTTACAAGGATCAATAAGATGATATTTCTACCTCAATCATTAAATAATCTATTGATCAATGTAAAAATGACATTTTTAATATATGTTGATATACAAAATAATGTTTTTTGATGTTATTTCATATCCAACAATATAAGCTATCTTATATCCGGAATTCAAGTTAACTAAGTGAATTGTATTAGACATCAGTCTTAATATTCATAATTGCGATGTATATTACACTGCACATATTGACACAATAAGTTATTCTAAGAACTGCTCTATGAGGATATCTGTTCATTGTGCAGAGAAGCTCTGAATAAATATCAATGTATTTCATTACCATTTCTCTGCATGGTTACACGCAGTTTCACATTTATGCTTAAACAGAGAAGTGAGAAATAGAGAATGAATTTTAAGCGTTTTTATGCTTTATTGGGGTTTTAATTGTTTAAGTTAGAAGTTATAGAGAGTGTTTAAACTATGTGTATACATTTTTTATAGTTCTTACAGACATTTTTTTATTTTTATTGTTATATATACATCTCACTTTAACTCTCCTAGAGTTTAGCACAGGTATCAAAATAATTTTCGATGCTTGAAGCACTGGAATGTAAACAATGAATAAATGAATGAGAAACAACGTACAATATGTACTAGGCTTTTAAATTGAGTTACAGGGATTAAATGTATATGAATATGCATATTAGGCATTCTAAGAACTGCTTTATGAGGATATCTGTTCATTGTGCAGAGAAGCTCTGAATAAATATCAGTGTACTTCATTAGCGTTTCTCTGCATGGTTACACGCAGTTTCACATTTATGCTTAAACAGAGAAGTGAGAAATAGCGATTGAATTTTAAGCATTTTATGCTGAAGACGCATAGTTTGTGTCAGAAGTTATAGAGAGTGTCTAAATTATGTGTATACATTTTTTATATTTTCTACAGACATTTTTTATTTTTATTGTTATATATACATCTTACGTTAACTCTCCTAGAGTTTAGCACAGGTATCAAAACAATTTTAGATGCTTGAAGCACTGGAATGTAAACAATGAATAAATGAACGAAAAACAACGTATAATATGTACTAAGCTCTTAAATTGAGATACAGGGATTAAATGTATATGAATATACATATTAGGCATAATGCCAATGATGAAATATCTTAACTTCTAGTGGATTTTAAAGTATGTGATATTTTATCTATAAGGTAGAACTGTGCTGTACCTTTAAATACTTGATTGATTAAGTATGTAATGGGGTTTTAATTGGGAATAATTAGGAATTGTATTAACTGTATAAAAGGGCACTAGAGATTGATGTTAATAGATCTGAAGAAGCGTGCGTTTAAGCACGTGAAAGCGCTTATCTTCTGCAGTTTTTATGGAATAAAAGAATTTTACTGACAACATTGGACTTCTCGTGGTGTATCCTGATTACTGTTCCAGTTTATTGAATTTATTCAAAGTATGTAAAAATAAGTTCTAACATTCATTTAAATCAAAAACTTTGGCTAATACAGTTCAGACATTACATATATTAAGATGCATCTATTTTCTGTCATGTAAATGCAATTAACAGCTTCCAAAAATAAAAACCTTGAATTGCTTGTATATGAGCATTTTACTCATACGCATTATTGTCAATAGAATAAAATATTATATTTATAGAAATTGTTATAAATCATACTGCATAGTTATGCAAATTCTCAGAAACACTTGCATTATTGTAAAAAAAGCCATCTGTATTTTGTATGTCTATACTACTACTGCTTTAAAATATATCACATGACAATTTCTTCCATAATAGAGTTATAAAAAGTTATTTATGCTGGTCAATCAGATGAATTAAATGAGTTATAGTAATGTATATGTTTGGAACATAAGTTTTTAACACAGATTAGTATGCTGCAGTCAAGTAGATTTTCAAAAACACTTGAATAAATGTTTCATTTTCTATGCCTTCTAAAATAAGACATTTACTTACTACAAGAAACTGCATAATTTAAAATCATTATAACTGACATATTTTATGAATTATAACATAGATATTTAAGTAATTATATAAAATAACTCGCATTTAAATGTTAAAGAGTTCATTTTCCTTCACATAGTCGCATTTGCATCAGTTCTACTTCCTGGTAGAGTGTTCTTCCTGAATCTGTGATGTGTCAGTGTGATATCTGGGTCAAAGGTCAAATTGACTGCTTTCAGCTTCTCTGTGAGAATTCTGAGAGTTGAAGCTTTTAAAACAACTCGAGGACACTGTTCATGAGGTAGCCCACATCCCAGATTGTCTCCCTTAACATTTTGGCGGAAACTTGTTAAAAACTAGTGACAAACATTCATTTAGCAGTGTAAATGCATCTAAACATGACAAAACCTTCACGATGTATTTTACAGGTTATTACAGCCTCTATGTAAGTGAAATTAAGCCCAAAGTTATTAATAAGTAATAAAACTCAATATTTTTGTCCCAACTCAATTTTTATGCAAATCTTATTATTTACTGTGTCTATATGATCAAAAGCATTTCTATATATTAATATGAAAAAAAAATAAAGAGAAAGAATAAAGAAAAGAAAAAGAGAGTAAAAATAAAACATATTATTTACTATTATTTAGTTCTAATTATTATTAGTTAAAGCATGACAGATTATTTACAAACAAGCATAAGCAGTATAATCAAGAAAGTATAATTAGGAATAGCATTTGAAGAACATCTAAACTTTTTACAAGGAATAAATATGTTATTATTCCATTTATCATATTTTCATTACTCTTCTCTCCCTGCCCTCCCCCACCCTTTACCCACTACATAATCTAAATAGAATGTCATTGTTTAAACAAAGAAAAGAAGAAAAGGAGAAAAAAGAAAACATGTATCAAATTACTGACCTTACTTCTCTTTTTCAGAAAGAGAAACAAATTGAATAATAGCTTGTTATTAGTTCCTCAGATATTTTGACTGGTTATGAAACAAAACATTTCTTTGCACACAGAGAATAACTTTGATTAAATCTTTTTCAGAATATTTGTGGCTTTCTGGAAATGCAGGAACTATATTTAAAAAGATTATTAAAGTAAAATGATGAGAGAAAAAAAAGAAAAAAAAACATAGAACAAATCATTTGTTTTTTAGTCTCTTCTTATTCTCTGAAGTCTTCCACAAAGTTTCAGTTGCCAGTCTCTTTAATGAAGGACTAGCCCATTCCATTTCCTCTATTTTATCCAAAATCTTATTTTTTTGATAAACAGTAAAGCAGAGTCTAAGTCATCAAAAATTTTAGGACCATCAGGAAGGAAGATTTTTAGCTTGGCAGGAAACAGAAGGTATGTTTTAAACCGTGCTTTTTTAAGCTCCCTTATTAGTGGCAGAAAAACTTTTCTTTTAGCTATTACCAAGGAAGAATAGTCATTGTCAAAACGCACAGTTGTCTCATTAATCTTAACAGGAGCTTTAGCCCAAGCAGATTTAAGAACCATCTCTTTATCAAAAGATGATAGAAATCTAACTATAACTGATCTAGGATAGTTTTTGTTAGAGTTAGTATGAGCTATAGATCTATGTGCTCTTTCGATACCAAAAGAGAATGCTTCTGGTAAGTCTAAAGTTTTAGGGAGCCATGTTGTTAAAAAAGAAGTAATATTGTTACCTTCAATATTTTCTGGCAGTCCAAAAATCCTAATGTTATTAAGCCTAGATCTATTTTCCAGGTCATCCAGCTTTGTTTGTAAATGTGTATTTTGTTTCAGCAGAAACTCAATGTTGATTTCCTCTTCTTGGATTCTATTTTCCATGTCATTCACAGCTTCTTCTATGCCTGTCATCTGGATCTTCTGTTGTTGCAGGTCTATATGCAACAAGTCTATTTGTTTTGTAGTTTTTCTATGAAGGTATCAATTTTAGTATCCATTTTATCCATCTTAGCAGTAAGTTGCTGGATTATAGTTATCAGAGACTGAAGTTCTTTCTTGATGCTGGAGTCTTGAGAATTTGTCTTACTGGAACTCATTTCAGACTGATAAACTGACAGGAAAATTTCCAAAGTGATTTCTGACAGGAATATTGTTAAAATTTCCTTTCTTTTTTAGATATAGTTCAAGAACTATATAAAACAAACATATTTAGAAAGAAAATTACTTCAAAAATTAATTTTTTAAGCAATTAATTCCTATCAGTGTAATGAAATTGGTGGAGCTGAAGAAATCTGCTGCTATCCTGTGTTCATCCTTGGCCACAGTTTACACTTATCCTGACCAACACCACAAGCTTATTCCACAAAGTATAAACAATCACAGCTTCAGAGAGGTAAGAATTCCACAAAGTATAAACAATCACAGCTTCAGAGAGGTAAGAACACAACAGTCACTAAGATGTTCCATTATGACATCATCCTAAAACCAAAACGATTTACGCGTACACCCTAGGCATGCTATGATGTCAAAGCACCTGTGCTGCATTCTAATTGTCTGCAGGTGTTACTCACCCAATCCAAATTACTAAGAGCCCCAAAAGTGTTCTGTCTTACTCTTCACTGGGCAGTAGACCTAGCAGGAGAGCACATCTCACACCACATTTTACCAAGACAAATGAGAAGTCCATAACCACTCAAATTCTAGTCCCCCTTGCCAAACTTTTACCATACTAGTCAAACCAACCTACCTGACACAAACGTACAACCATAACAAGGAAAACATTTAAGAAAGACGGAACCTGGAAATGTATACTGGTCTTGAGATATTAGCCTGTGTGCACATTCCACAGAATGCAATACAAGTAAGCTCAGCTATGGAATGCAGATTAACTGCAACACCCCCAACATTTCTGAAATAGCTTTCCTTTACACAAAGTGTTTCACTGTAAATCATTAAAACCAACAAAGGTGACTGGATTGGATTGGTGATGGGCAATTTTCATCTGTGAAATGTGGTGATAATATACTTAAAAGAAAATACTACAAAATGCACCAATTTTGGGTGACATGGCTGAATTTTTTTGATGGTCTCTCTGGCCATAGGTTTACTAAGAACCAATGAAACCTACAACTCTTCCAAACAGAATGCTTTGCCTAATGTACTGTCCACCTTTATCACCACATACCAAGCTTAACTGCAAGTGATTTGCATGAGATACTCAAATTTGCAATCACATGTGAGATTTATTTGACCTAGATTTAAAGATTGAGACTATGGCATCACAGACCATTTTGATTTTCCCCAGAGGACCACAATCTTGCAGCTAGTACATTTAAGCAGCAGGTGTGAGGAATGCAAGGGGTCCCCCCCGCCTCTTGCAAAAACATTAAAAAAAGAGAAAGGAAGATTTGGAGCATCATTTTTTTCACTGAAATGTCTACAATTAAGTGTCAATTACTGTTGATCAGTTATGCGTCGCACTTCGGACAGGAAGCCTGATACACTGTTAACAAATAAGGGGATCTTGCAGAGAACATGGTTCTATATTATGGAATCAAACAAACTAAAACGCGAATACTCTTTCATCGACACAAATGTGTTGAATACACAGGTAAGTGAACGACCACATCATCAATTTTGTTTCCAAGGGGAAAAAAAAATCAGTTGGCCATTGCTGTAAATCTGCCCTTTTCCCCACTACAGTGCAATCTCTGAGTTAGTATATTTAGATGGAGGGGTGAGGGGCAAAGCCCCCTACTTTATGTTTGTAATAGTGTGTCGTGAGTATTCGGCCTACTGATTTTTTCCCTTGGAAAAAAAACAGCGAGATGGCAGTTTGCTTACTTGTGCATTTGACACGTGTCGATGAAAGGGTATTCACGTTTTAGTTTGTTCGGATACGCAATATAGACCCCAGAACACAGCAGCCCATCAGCAGATATAAGAAGTGACAGTAATTCTTACGTTATGCTGCCTAACTCTGTGGCACACAGGGAAGAAGCGCCGACTGTGAACCAGGCATCCACGGTTTGATTAGTAATCCTAGCACTGAAGAAGTCAGGCAAGGAGAGGGAGGAGTGAATAGGTGCGGCTTACTCTTCTCCACCTACTGGGAGGGGGTTGCTCATCCTTGGGAACATGCAGTTAGGTCAAATTTCTCCAGTCTCCTGGGAAGACTAGGGGAACTATCTCCATTGCCCAAGGTTCATGAGCAGGGTTGCCCGATTATGTAAGTCCTTCATGGAAGGATGGGACTTTTGAGTGCAGTCAACCTATCACATTCATCACCTTCTTTTACATACTCAAGCATGAAGAGTAGGTAGGGTAATTGATAATTGTTTTTAGATGGCCCTACTTGCTGGCCTCCATCCCCGTGATCAGGAAGAATGGGTCATCTAGCCATGAGAAAGGGATGATGTTCAGCAGGCAGAAGGGCATAGTACCACAAAAAAATTGTCACATTACTTGTTCTTTACTATGTGCTTAACCTATCAAGCATACTGAACAGAAAGCATGCATGCAAGAACATGGGACACATTTGTGCAGGTTTTCTTTGCTTTGGACTTGCTCACAATCCCAATTACTGCATTTAAGTTGCAATACATTCCTAAAGATGGCTCAACCAATTCTCCACATCTGCAGCAATTCTATATTGATGCACAAAATATTTTCTTTAACTGGGTTAGCCTAAGCAGATCACTTTCAGTCAATCTAAGCAAAAGGAAAAACTACAAGTCAATCCAAGGCATATAATGTAGAATAAATACAATTCAGTTAGGCAATACTAGCAAAGGTAAAATGTGAAATTATGATCCTAAAACTCCAGGACTTAAATGTCACGCTGCAAACAATGATGCACTGTACAAGACTAGGGATCACTGCCATCAAAGAAATCAGTTCTGTAATCAAAAAATTAAACTCTCCAACTGCCATAAGGGAAAGAATACACACAATATAAAATTTTAATTTTAACCTCATCATAATTGCAACAGGCTGAAGAGGCACTCAGTAACTAAAGATCAGTTTCAGGATGGCCAAGAGAGCACCATGGGAAACAATTATGTGCACACAGGCCTACACTTGAAATGAATGAAAAGGGACTCACTAGTGGAACAGTTAGTTATGTACTCACCATAATGATCGATGTATGTGGTCCATCTCGCCAACATTCTTTACTCACGGGTTCGGAGCAGAGAATCGGCTCAGACTCTGCCAACTATTTCTCTAGCACGAAGTCTCTAATTGGCTGGGCTAACCCGGTATCCCAAGATGCACCTCACCCTAGCCCCAGATCTTGTTTGCAACCATACCAATCATAACCCATACATGACCAACACTGGAAGGAATTCCAGCCACAGAAAGAAAAAGCAACTGACCTTGAAGGGTTCAGAGCCAATATTCCTCCAAATCCTCTAGGAAGGGGGCAGGTGGGAGGGTACGTAAGAATGTAGGCGAGATGGGCCACATACATCGATTGTTATGGTGAGTACATAACTAACTGATGTTATGTGGTCCTATCTCGACTCCATTCTTTACTCACGGGACAGCGTCCCCAGCACCTCTATCCTGGGAGGCTCATAGAAAGATACTCCTGAGAACCGTGGAACCAAAGGAAGCCCGGCCCCTAGAAGCCATGTCCAGCTTGTAATGAGTGATAAAGGTGTGAGGAGAGGCCCAGGTGGCCGAAACACAAATATCATCCAGTGAAAGTCTGGAATGGAAAGCTATCGATGTAGACATTGCCCTGGTAGAGTGAGCTCTGACGGGAAAAGGTAAACTTCTGCCTACCGCCGAGTAGATGAAGGAAATACAATCTTTAATCCATTTAGAAACTGTGCACTTGGAAACAGGACAACCTGCTCTGTTCTCTGAAAAGGACACAAACAGTTGATCGGACTTCCTAACCTGTTTAGTCCTGTGTAAATAGAACCTCAATTGCCTGTGCACATCCAACTGATGGAACCTGAACTCTGCTTTATTGGAAAAATTTGGAAAGAACACTGGTAACTCGATAGATTGATGGAGATTAACAGTGGATAACACCTTTGGAAGGAAGGATGAGTTAAGTCTCAGTGAAACTCTGTCCTTATGAAAGGTCAAATACGGAGGTTTAATGGACAGAGCATGAAGTTCTGATACTCTTCTGGCTGATGTAATGGCTATTAGAAATGCCATTTTCCAAGATAAAAATTTCAGTTCACAAGTGGCAGCTAGTTCAAAGGGTGGTGAAGTGATGGCTTGTAGCACAAGGTTTAGGTCCCATGGCATGACAGGCTCTGACAAAAGAGGGTGAAGTAGCCAAGCGCCTTTCAAGAAGGCCTTGCAGAGTTTATGGCCCATAAGAGAGGGCTTGTAAGATGTATGGAAATTGGAGATTGCAGCCATTTGCACTTTAATGGTAGTGGGCGCAGAGCCCTGACGGAAAAGCATGGCTAAAAAATCTAAAACCGATGGAACTGGGGCTGTGAAGGGGTCCAAACCTTGGGCCTGAGCCCAAATGGAGAATCTCTTCCATTTGCTGGAATAAATTTTTCTGGTAGAAGACTTATGAGATGAAGACAAGATGTATACCACCTCCGGTAAAAAAGAATGCCGTCTAACTAGTGATGGAAGTGGTGTAGCCAGGCTGTCAGCCTGAGGGTTGGCAGGGATGGATGGAGCTGGCCTGACATGCGAGTCAGGAGGTCTGGTACTGGGTCCAGAGTCCAAGGACCATCCACTGCGTACTTTTGAAAAAAAAGGCAACTATACTTGTCGAGGCCAGTGTGGAGCAATAAGAATCATCCTGCTTCCCAAGGATATGGCTTTCTGAATCACTCTTGGTAACAGAGGAAACGGAGAGAAAGCGTAGACCAGACCGGGAGGCCAATCATGGGCTAGAGCGTCCCTGGGTGACTCCCCCTGTGGGGGAATCAGTGTGAAGTACTCGTTGCATTTGGCATTGAGGGGACTGACAAAGAGATCGCAGCAAGGCTGACCCCACCTGTTGAAAATTTGAACAGCCACTCGGTTGTTCAGGGACCACTCGTAAGGCATCAGAATAGCTCTGTTCAGCCTGTCCGCTATCACATTGGACTTTCCCGGAATGTGCGTTGCCACTAAGAACCATTGGGAAGATACTGCCCAATGCCACACTCGCATGGCCTCTCTGCAGCGGGGATAAGACTTGGTTCCCCCTTGCGTGTTCAGGTACCACACTACGGACATGTTGTCCGAGTGAATCGCAATCGTTCCCAGAGGTAGAGAGTCTTGGGAGTGCTCGCAACGCTAGAAACACTGCTCTCATCTCCAGAACATTGATGTGCAGATGTACCTCGTGATCTTGCCACGTGCCTTGGACCGTCCTGCCAAGATAATGCTCCCCCCACCCCATTTGGGAGGCGTCCGTGGTCACCGTGGCCACTGGAGACATAGGAATCAAGCTCCTCCCTTTGTCCAGATTGGCGGAACGTAGCCACCAGCGGAGGTCCGGTTTGCACCGTTCCATGAGAAGTATCAAGTGGGAAAGAGGAAGTTTCTGAAATGACCATTGGACGGAAAGGAGCCATTGCAGAATCCACATATGTAACCTGGCCAGAGACACCAGCATGATGGTGGCAGCAATGGAGCCCAAAAGCTGGAGAATTAACCTGGCTTGAACTCTTTTGAGGGGCAACAGTGCGTGGATCTGACACTGCAGCACTCATTCTCTCTTGTGGCAGAAAGGCTCGCATCTGAATAGAGTCTAACTCTGCGCCTATAAAAACAACACGCTGTGAGGGCAGCAAGGCAGACTTTTCCCAGTTTAAAAGTAATTCCTAATTGTTGGCATAGTGCTATGGTAGTCTCCCTGGCTTGAACGAGCAGATGCCTGGTGGGGGCGGTGAGAAGCCAGTCGTCCAGATACGGAAACACCTGGAATCCCTGATGTCTCAGGTGATCTGTCACCACTGCCAAACACTTGGTGAACACCCTGGGGGCTGTGGTGAGACCAAAGGACAGGGCACGAAACTGGAAGTGACTGGCTCCCAGCCGGAAGCGTAAGTGGCTCCTGGATGCCTTGTCCATCTTGATGTGGTAGTAGGCATCCTTGAGATCGATGGAGCACATCCATACTCCTTTTTCCAGCAATGGAAAAATGGAAAATGAAGTGTGGCCATTCGGAACTTGGACTTCAGAACGTAGTGATTCAGTCGACTGAGATCCAGAATGGGTCTCAGGTCTCCTGTTCTTTTTGGCACCAAAGAGAGTCTTGAGTAAGTTCCGGATCCGATATGGTCTGAGGGGACTGGTTGGATGACTCCTTTTTCTAGCAGCTTTGTAACTTCTAGTGCTGCTTGATCCCATTGACTGGGTGGGACATCCGGGATTCTTCTGACTGGAGGGGGTGTTGATACAAAGGGAATAGCGTAACCTCCAGTAACTATTCGAAGCACCCAACGATCCTGGGTGATGCTTTCCCAGGCTTCCGGATGCAACGAAATGGGGCCCCCTACTGGCTCCGGAACAGCACAGTCGGGCAATGCCTCAGGAACGCTGGAAGGAAGATCCGTGAAAGGAATCGCTGTCTCCCGAGTTGCGGGGGCCTCCTCTGCCTCTAGGACGGCGTCTTCCGGAATAATTTCCCCCTCCTCTGCCTATGGAGGGGGACTCACCTTGAGCTGTAGGGAAAGGCCTCTGAAACTTCTTGAGCCACATTTTCTCCCCTCTCTGAGCCTTGGGTAAGGCCTAGAAGGGAGGGAGAAATGGGCCCCTACGGCAGATAGTGTCTTTCCCTCCTGTTCGCATCTGGTGAGGGTGTCTTTCACTTTGGTCCCGAAAAGAGAGGACCCATCAAAGGGGACATCAGCGAAGGAAGACTTAAAGGCCTCCACGAAATGACACAGGTGCATCCAGGCTTGCCTTCTGAGAGCTACACCTAAGCTAGCTGCCCTACTCGCCCCTTTGGCTGCATAAGATACAAGTCTCATGGACGAGTTGACAATGGAACCAAGGGTACACAACTGGGCGTTAACAGTTTGCGTTACTGCATGTTACCAGTCAGAGCATCTCCTAGCTCCTTAAGGAGAGCTCTTCGGAGCCGAGTGAAATTACAAAGGTAATTCAGCGACCACAAGGTAAAGGTCGCCGAAGACAGGGTGCACTTCCTGTACCGGTCCATACTCCTGGACTCCTTGTTAGGAGGATGGACGGAAGAAGAAGCCTCTGCAACTTCCTGCTGAGTGGCTGCTGCCACCACCAAGGCATCTACCGAAAAGTACAGTTTTGTACCTACCATAAATGTAGATGTTCGAAGATCCACATTGCTGCAGTCCTTACTTATGGGTAGTCCGCTGTCCTCGGTCGGCCCGAATACCAAAGTATTAGGCTGACGTCGGTCATGGGCGCACAGCCCTGACATCAGAGCGTCAGGGTATAAAAGCGCATGACCGACGTCATATCCTCAGTCTTTTCTTGCCCCAGATGTCAGAAGGCCCTAAAAGAAAGGCCACAAGCAAAAAACAGAGTACTTTCCCAAAAGATATGCCCAACTACAACCATCACCCAAACCATATAACCATGCTAAGCTACAGAGGGGAAGGAGGGAGGGAAAATTGGACTGCAGCAATGTGGATCTTCGAACATCTACATTTATGGTAGGTACAAAACTGTACTATGTTCTTCATCTCACATTGCTGCAGTCCTTACTTATGGGTAGAATCCCAAAGCAACGGGAAAGGGAGGTTGGAAAAATTATAAAGCATTAGGGGCTGCTAAAATGCCCTGTAGTATTGCAGTGGCAAATCCAGCCCTAGACTTAGAATAAAGAGGAAGGTGGTAATGTTTAGAAAAGTATGTACTGAACACCAAGTGGCTGCTTCCAAAATATCCTTTGTAGCTACCCCCCTCAGAAAGGCAGTAGAAGTTGCAGTAGCTCTAGTGGAATGAGGTCTGATTCCAGTCGGAATCTCCTTACCATGATGGGAATAAGGAAAAGAAATACAAAACCCAATCCATTTAGAAATAGTTTGTTTTGAAACAGGTCTACCCTGTGAACCCAAAGCAAAAGAAACAAACAACTGCTGAGACTGTCTGAACTCCTTGGTTCTGCTCAAATAATAACGCAACTGCCTGTGAATATCCAAAGTATGCAAAATCTTCTCCCCTTTATTTTGAGGATTTGCATAAAAAGTAGGCAAATGAATGGTTTGGTTTAAGGCCACACTAGAAACCACTTTAGGCATAAAGGAAGGATTAGTACGCAAAGATACCCTATCCTTATGAAAAATCAAGAAAGGCTCCACTGCCATAAGGGCCTGTAATTCAGAAACCCTTCTTGCAGAAGTAATGGCCAACAAAAAAGCAGTTTTCCATGACAAATACTTTAACTCGGCATTAGCTGCAGGCTCAAAAGGTTGTAGAGTAAACTTTTCCAACACAAAATTGAGATCCCAGGCAGGAGTAGGAGCTCTACGTGGGGGTCTTATGTTCTTTGCCCCTCTGAGAAACTGCTTAAACAAAGGATGAGAGAATAAAGGAGGGTCACAGTCATAATTAGCCGAAATGGCTGCAGCATGAACCTTTATGGAGGAGAAGGACAAACCTTTGTCTAATAACTCAGTAAGATATTGTAAGGAAGCACTCAAATTAGGCTTGGAAACATCAAAGTCCTTCCCTTTGCTCCAAATAAAAAATCTCCTCCATTTATCAGCATAAACTTTCCTTGTACTAGGCCTCCTGGCCTCCAAAATAACATTCAAAACTTGTTGTGGAAGCTGAGAACCTCCAGAATCTAAAACAGAATATGCCAGGCTGTCAGATGCAGAGACTGAATTCTGACATTGAGAAAGTGATTGCCCTCCTGAGACAAAAGGTGTGGAATCAAAGGCAGAGGCCATGGAGGCTCTCGGAACAAACTCCTCAGTAGTGGGTACCAGTGTTGTCGAGGCCAATCCGGTGCTATCAGGATCATGGATGGCTTGTCTTGTCTGGCCTTCAAGAGAACCTTGGGTAGAAGAGGTAGAGGTGGAAAGGCATATACATGAAGATTGTTCCAACTGAATGACAGAGCGTCCACCTTCCAAGCTGTGGGATGAAACCTTTTTGTGCAAAACTTTGGCAACTGGTAATTTAGTGGAGAAGCGAACAGATCTATGTCTGGAGTTCCCCATGACACTGTCAACTTTTGAAATACCTGAGGATCCAATTTCCACTCGTGAGGATCCACTATTTGTCTGCTCAATACATTCGCTAAGGAGTTCTGTGCTCCTGGCAGAAACCTTGCCTGAAGATTGAGGTTGTAACTGAGAGCTGTCTCCCACAAAATCATCGCTTGTCTGCAAAGAGGGTAAGAATGAGTTCCCCCTTGCTTGTTGATGTACCACATGACAGTAGTGTTGTCCGTTAGAATCAACACCTGCCCTGGGTGAAGTAAATCCTTGAAAGCCATCAATGCAAATTGTACTGCTAACATCTCCTTCAAGTTGATATGCAAATGTTGAAGTCTGGCAGGCCACGTGTCTTGCACCCATTTTCCATTGAGGTGTGCTCCCCAAGCCTTGTCCAAGGCATCCGTCGTTAGAATCTGACTCGCCTCTGGTCGGGTCACAGAGAGTCCCTTGTTTAGGTGACATTCCTGAGCCCACCACAAAAATTCCTTCTGAATGCAAGGTATTATCTGAATGACAGTGTCTAGATCCTGGCAGTGTTGTGTCCATAGATTTTTGAGATACCATTGAAGCTTCCTCATATGCAATTTGGCATTGGGAAGCACCAGAATACAAGATGCCATGAACCCCAAGGCTTGAAGGACTGTCCTTGAAGTCAGCCTGGACTGTAGAGACATTTGATGGAAATAAAATGAAAGACTTTTCTGTTTGTCCGGGGTCAAAAAGGCCATCTGGGAAGCTGTATTCAGTCTCACACCCAGAAAGCACATGTCCTGAGAGGGTACTAGACTGGACTTTGTTTCATCACAGAATACCCTAGGCATCTTAACACTACCATCACATACTGTAGATGCTGAAGAAGCTCGTCCTTGTCTTGTGCAATAATCAGGCAATCGTCCAAATAAGGATAAATTTGTATTCCTTCCATCCTGAAAAAGGCTATCACTGGAGCCAGAACCTTTGTGAACACTCTGGGCGCAGTGGATAAGCCAAAGGGCAATGCAGAGAACTGATAATGTAAATTTCCAGCTCGAAAACGCAGGTACTTCCTGCAACTGGGCCTGATAGGAACATGAAGATAAGCCTCTTTGAGATCCAGAGTTACCATCCAGTGATCTTTTCCCAGCAGAGGCAAAAGCTGTTGTAAAGTCAACATTTTGAACTTTGGAATGTCCAAATAAGTGTTGAGGAGAGATAAATCCAAAATCGGTCTCCACGTGTTCCCTTTCTTTGGTACTAGAAACAGGCGGGAATAAAACCCTAGACCCACTTCTGAAGGAGGTACTGGCTGTATGGCTCCCATGTGAAGAAGTAATGAAATCTGTTTGTGAGCCTCCATCCTTTGCCGAGGAGGAATGTCTGGCATACCTTTGAAAGGAGGCAAGGTATGGAAATAAAACTTGTAACCTTTGTTTATAATGTCCAACACCCATTTGTCTTGGGTGATTAAAAACCAATTTTGCTTGAAGAGAGCTAGCTTTCCTCCCAAAGGAGCTGCCAGGCAAGAAGAATCTGGCAGCTGAAAATGCAGGTCATTGGGCCTGTTTACGAAAGGACTGGCCCCTACCCTCACCAGCAGATTGAGCAGGCGAACTCCATGTTCTAGGCCTAAAGGTACTCTGAGCTCTGCCCCTACCACGCCTAGATCTACCCCTAGACTGGGAATCAGAAGAAGGGTACGTCCACCCCTTAGCCGGCCAATTTCTACTAAACTTAGGAGGTTGAACTTGCAAAAAATCTTTAACAGTCTGCATAGACTTAGCCTTGTCCTCCATTTTCTTCAAAACAGACTCCACAGGAGGACCAAACAAAACTTCGGACTGTAAAGGGGCATCCAGAATTCTAGACTTAACATGCTCAGATAAATTCTGATCCTTAAGCCAGGCATGCCTACGAAGAACTGAACCAGTGGCAGCCACTCTAGAAGAAGCCTGCAAAGCATCAAAGCCACACTGCAAAGAATATTTCCCCACCTGTTCAGAAACATGCACCAAATCTTGCAATTCTTTACACTCTATGCCCTCTGCCAAAGCATCCACTTTAGATTTTAGCTGAGAAAGGAGGAAATTCTGATATTTCAACATATGAAACTGGCAATTTAAAGCCCTCATTGCTAAAGTAGAAGAGGTGTACACCTTCTTACCCCATCTGTCCAAAGCTCTAGCTTCCTTATCTAGAGGAACCGGATTCTTTACAACAGAAGCCCTAACACCCTTAGGCCCCTGACTAATAGTTTCTGGGTCCGCCCTAGGACTCTTATATAGGTATTTATGAGCCTCAGGTACCCTATAATACCTGTCCGGTTTAACTGGTGCAGGAGGCATAGAATCTGGATTAAATGAGGCCTCCGAAAAAACATCCTGAACAACATCCAAAACAGGAGGAATAGCCAAGGGTCTGTGCTGTGGTAAAAACAAGAACTCTCTAAGCCTCTTTCTGGAATCTGAGTAATCCTGTCCTTCCCACTTAAAATGTTCCCTCATAGAGTGTAAGGTTTCTGAAAATGAAAAATCCTCTGGAGGGAAGCAGAAGGAGTAGAATCCTCTGCATCGAATCGAATAAGGAGGAAAATCTTGAATATCTTCAGCAGAAGACTCAGAATCATCTGAGGCCTGCTCCAAAATTTCCAACTCTGGCTCTACCCTGGGCCTCTTATCAGGAGGGGGCATGGAACCCCTAATTAAAGTAATCAAATCTTCTACCATTTTAAGCATATGCTTCTTAGGTACAGACCCTGAAGAACCAGAACTAACTCCAGAAGAAGGCAACACAGACCTGCCCTTAGAAGGAGCCCTAGAAACAGTAGCAGAAGGCCTAACCCCCTTAGGCAAAGAAGGGAGAATAGTAACCTGAGAGGCCCCTTCAGCCTGACCTGACTCCTGTGAGGCCACATCCTGTAAAATCAAGGTTTCCCCCTGAGACTCAACAGAAACTTCAGCCGGATCCACCTGTTCCACTGCAGTCTCTAAAGGACCGGCGTCCGAAATGGACGAATCATCCTGTCTAGGCTTAACAGATTTGTCTTTACGCTTCTTCGTGGAAGCGGGCGTCGGAGGATCCGACGGCATATTATAGTTACACCGTTTGCCAAAGACTAACCTAGCGCAATCTAGCCTTCTCTTAATAGTGCGCTTATTAAACCTAGCACAAAACCGACACCCAACTACGTCGTGCTCCGGTCCCAAGCAAGGGATACAAAGCGAGTGGTAATCCCTATGCGGTATCTGCTTCCCACAAGAAATACAATTATTCACTTTTTCTGACATCCAGTAAATAACTGAGGCAAGAAAAACAAAAATGCTCAACGGGTACTTAGCCCAACTTGGTATGTCTGAAACTCCGAAAACGAAAAATTTCAGAAAGCCGAACGGCACTTGCAACGCTGCTTCTGCATCGGACCATGTGGCAAAAAAGACTGAGGATATGACGTCGGTCATGCGCTTTTATACCCTGAAGCTCTGATGTCAGGGCTGTGCGCCCATGACCGACGTCAGCCTAATACTTTGGTATTCGGGCCGACCGAGGACAGCGGACTACCCATAAGTCAGGACTGCAGCAATGTGAGATGAAGAACATCCCCTTTGGTCAGGAACTCTTTCCCCGGGGGAGCAGAAAGGAACTTATTTGGATGTCTGGGCACCGGTTCCACGGAATCAGGGTTCTCCCACACCCTTCGCCAAATCAAATCCAGAAGTTCGAAGGGTGGAGACACCCAGGAGGCGGAGGGTTGAGCTCTGAAGGCCTTGAGGAATACCGACTTCTCCTCAGAGTGGGTCTTGCAAGGCCAGTCGCCTCTCTGCCTCAAAATCTCCAGGATGTCGGTGAAAGAGACATCGGAGGACGACTTGGGGGAACCCCTCTGACTCCTCGAGGTCGGTATCAGAGGTGAGGGACTCGTCCTGGAAGTCTATGTGCTTCCTCTTGCAGAACTTCTTTCTGGGGGGCTCCTCAGGCACCGACTCTGAGGATGTATCCCCAGACCTTTGGGCTGCGCCATCCACAGATAGGGGGGCGTCAGAGGCTCTAGCCGGGGTGTATGGGGACTGAGTGACCGATCCAGGTGATGTGACTGACGATCTAGCCAGTGCGCTCCTCATGGCCAAGAAGGCAGGTCCCCCCAAATCCGAGGACCGATCAGTCTCCGAGACCATGACCGGAGTCGAGATTCCCCGAGCCAATGCACCGAGAGGGAGACTCGGAACCGACAGGAGTCCCGAGGTATCCCCCTCGGGTCCAACTGAGGAAACCAGAGTACCAAAACCAGAGGACGGAACCGACATGGTTGGAGCTGACGCCGGCTCCGATAGACTCACCTGGGGTATCATAGCCGACACAAGGACATCACTTGGCACGGGACACTCTGGCTCCGACGACACATGGGTGCTCGGAGGAGCTCGGTACCAGGACAGGGACTGGCTCCAGAGCCGACTGGGTCGGAGCCGAAAACAGTTTTGCTAACACCGGCGACTGCAGGAGCCTCTGGACCACCCTATCTACATCTAAATCAGACAGCCTAGAGGATTTGCAAGAAATAGAAGGGGATCGGGATCTCCTACCTGGAGACTCATGCCGGACACTGGGTGACTGGCTCCGAATAGGCCCCAATAATATCGGAGCCGAGGTCGACTCCAGTACAACAGATACCTCCCGCGGCCCCGAGGATAATGGAGCTGAGGAGGTAGTATCCATAACCAAAACTTTCTCCTGCGGCCCCGAGGACAATGGAGCCGAGGAGGAAGTATCCACTTTTGAAACCTTCTCCGAAGGCTCCGAAGAGGCAGACGGAGCCGGAGATCTTTTCTTGGCCTTAGGCTTACATTTAACACTAGAAAACGAAGAAGAATCTAAGGCCTCTGCAAAGGAAGGCTTAATCAGACCCTTCAAAATCAGTTTATTTATTCTTTCCTGCAGTACCCTAGGGCTAAACACATGGCAAAATCTGCAGGATTCTTGTAGGTGAATACCACCCAGACAATAAACACAGATGGAATGCCCATCTGGAATGGACATCTCGTAGCCACATTTGGTACACTTCTTAAACCCGGAGGGTTTATGTTCTTTCTGCTCTTTAGACATAACAACCGCACAACACCCAGCCGACAGAGACAACACAAGAGGAAGGCGGGAAAACCAAAACAGACTAATGGCCAAGTAAACTCTAAGTTAAACGTTTCTTGGAGGGAAAACAACTACCCACAACTCAAAAAGCCAACATAAAAAAAACAAGGGAACAACACTGGAGAGGACTAGGTCCTCTAACTTAAACGGGCCTAGCCTGTGAAACAGAGGGATACCACAAACAAACAGTCCTCACAAAAGCTCACAAGAACTAGTCAAAAAAGAAGAGTAGCTATTAAAATAGCTTTTGCAATACAACTGACTACTAAATTACTTAGAAAAGTATTTGAAAAGGGTACTTGGCCACAGTCAAGCGAGACCACGTCCTAACTCTACGAGCGGCAAACGAGATCTGGGGCTAGGGTGAGGTGCATCTTGGGATACTGGGTTAGCCCAGCCAATTAGAGACTTTGTGCTACAGAAATAGTTGGCCGATTCTCAGCTCCGAACCCGTGAGTAAAGAATGGAGGCGAGATAGGATCACATAACATCATAGCTTTAAGAGACAATCCAACTGAGATGACTGTCTACAGAGTACAGAAGATCGTCACCAGTTTCTTACTTAGTCTGGAAGGTTTAAGTACTGGTGCTCCATTCTGGCAGGACCCAAGGTTACAGTGGGTCTCCATGGGATTGGGATAAAAAAACAGATAAAGACATCTGTAGGACTGCTTAACCTGATGATCAGACTGCCAAACACCAGGTCAGGCCTTTCATTACAGGGAGTCAGGTAGTCCCAGAAAAGACAAAGGGCTGTTCACAGCAGGACAATTCTAAAGAATTAAAATTATAGCTACTGGATAGGAGAGACTTTCCTAGACACAAAAGGCATGTTCACACCAGTGGCAAAATGGGATTCAGGGCTTAGAAAGTGTAATTTCAGGGTGAAAGGTAAACAGAAACATTATGGATGTATATAGTCAGACTGGATATCTAGTAGGTATACTGCATGACACACAGATCACTGTGGCTAGTTTACTAACTTTAAAAAAAAATTACATTTGTAGATTTATTTCAGTTGTTTGACAAAAAACATTGCTGAAAATGACATGATTCACAATGCAGTTTGTCGATCAATGGAAACAACAACAAAAAACTGTTTCTGCAGAGGGCAAGCCCCACTGCACCTTCCCATCCTCCTGCTTTTATATATACCAATTTTGAGATTGCACTATAGTAGGGAAAAGGGGACATTACCCAGTTCCCATTGTACCATGATCTCAGTCAAAACGGTTGAACTGTATTGTCGCTCATTCAATCTTGACCATGTAGGTTTCGACAGTGTCATTCGTGAACCAAATGAAATAGACCCATATATGTATGTATGTACACATACATACACACACAAATAAAGACACATATCTTACAGAAACCTGCTGATCTTAAAAGCACAACCTCATCCGAAAGAATACAATAAAGTGGTCAATTAAGAAGTTTTGTTAAAAAAAAAAAATCCACCAATACTTGAAGTGTGGGACAATAAGGCCAGGGGATTACAGGGGCCTGGTACACCCACACAGAGATAACAGTGACAAAATAGCACTGGCTTGGCCTTGGCAAAGGTGCTGTTGAATTCCGGTGTCTGAGAACTAATACTGTAAGAAATGCAGTGGCTATCAAAATAAATTAGAGAGAGTAAATGTCCATAACATCAAGAGTTGTGTGCAATGTTCCCCTACATTCACATGAACCAATGTTGATAATGGCAAGGGCAAACAAATCCAGTTTTGCATCACATTTGAAGCCAAAAGCTATGCACTATTGAATAATCAATTGCTCAGAAATCAGTCTCAAAAGATTCAGCCCATGTTGAAGCCAAAAGCTATGCACTATTGAATAATCAATTGCTCAGAAATCAGTCTCAAAAGATTCAGCCCATGTCCTAAGGATGCTATTAGTAAAGGGCCACAGCACTGTGACCATTCTTAAAGATATGCTCTTGGCTGGGTAAGAACATATGCTTAGAAAGACAAGGATCTGTTCAAAAACTAGCTTTTCATGTACTCCAGACACACAAGAATACAGGTCTATATGTTAGGCTTCTTGGAAATAGAATAACTACATCCTCATTCCTAAAGCAGTGAGTGACCACAGGTAAAACAAATTTACAGACCTATCACACTACTACAAATGCCTGACAATAAGAGTAGTGCAAATGTTGAAGAAAGAAGGATGGATGC
Source organism: Protopterus annectens (assembly GCF_019279795.1). Classification (NCBI taxonomy): domain Eukaryota; kingdom Metazoa; phylum Chordata; order Ceratodontiformes; family Protopteridae; genus Protopterus; species Protopterus annectens. The sequence continues at coordinate 1,300,797,716 of NC_056743.1, read as the reverse complement.
ACAGAAAGTACCAACATCAGGCAGCTGCTCAAGAAATGTGACAAAAGTGAAAAGGAGGGACAGTCCAGTCTTCTTGGGAGCACCAGAAGAAATGCTGACAAAAAGGCAAACAAGAAGCAGGGTGAGAAAGCTGCAAATTCAGTTACAAGCCAAAAGCCAAGCCAACTAAGTTCAGAGAAGAACCATGCAATAATTAAGAAGGTGGTGTCCACTGTCATAATAAAATCCTTCTATACTGCGCAGTTATAAACAAAGGGATTGTATCTAGATCAAGAGACACCACTGTCCCTCTTTACTCAGCTCTCATTAGGCCTATCATTCCCTTTGGCATGCATCTGTGCAGACAGATGCAGCAACTGGAGTGCCAACAGAGATACCCAACTAAAAAGGATACAAGGCTTAAACAATATGTCCCACAGACATACTCAATGCCCTGTTGCTATACTCGGTGTCCTACAGACTGCTAAGAGGTGACTTGTGTCTAGCATACAAAGCATCCTTCAAACAAATACTGATAGACCTATTGCATATCAACATATCAAATGTCATCAGAAATACACAGTCTAGAGATCTAAACCTGTTTTGCAACACCAACAGGATGGTTTGGAGGGACAGGTATATCTTACTGAAGATGCCGCTGTTCTGGCATAGACTCCTCATCCATGCAAGACATACTACTAATGGACAGAAGCAGCTCCTAAATGCTTTATTCTACACATGGGTCCCCTCAAATTATCTATTGTATGAACCCAGTTAGTCTTATTAGGGGTGATCTATAATTATCGACACTGAACAGGTAAGGCAATCTAACACCAAATCCATCCAGCCATAACCCCTTTTCCCCATTTTTTTATACATAGGGTCAGGGTGCCAACTCAACAGTGAAAATCTACAGCCAAGGTTTACACCGCTGGGTGGCTAGACCTGTCCTGGTAGTTCTTCCACGCCTCACGCTCTCATGCACACTCACACCTATGGGCAATTTAGTGTGTCCAGTCCACCTACTGCAGGTCTTTGGAATGTGGGAGGAAACCCAAGACTCCAAGGAAATCCACACAAACAAAGGAGCATGTGCAGACTCCACACAGAAGGCACCCCAGTCAAGAATTGAACCGGGAAACCTCAGGTTAATTCAAGCACCAAAAGGGAAACTGGTTAGGCTTAAAAAATTGACCACACAAGGGTGGCTGGCTAGTACTTGCCTATGAAAAGGGCTGTGTGTCATCACACAGACTTCATGAACAAAACAGACAAGAACAGGTAGAATAACATGCATATGGTGAGCCTGTTCTTTTCAGTAAGAACCAAGTGATGCCACAGAGCTTCATTAACTATATGAGCTCAGTAATCACTCATTGTAGCTGTAAATTTCTATAAACCTCCACATGACAAGAAAACAACCACCCTGAACATCAACTAAAATGGGTATCCAGGCAAGACCAAGTACTTTGGAAAGATGGCACCTGGCCTTAGTTATCAGTCACTTCAAGGTGGAGCAAAATATTTACATGGTGGAAATGATGCCAGATTGTTATGCTCTGTACAGAACCAAACAAGTCATGACTGTACAATGCTAAGCAAGAAACCAAGATAATGACATAACTGAGTCTGATGGGCCTATCAGTAATGATGATATCACAGTATGAATGTTTCCTACTTGTATGCCTAGGGTGGACAGGTCCTTCTATAACTATTTGCTTTAAGACTGTTGATGTCTCATGTTAAGTCTAGGTCCATATTCAGTAGAAAAGTGTGGATGAAATCCATACAAGAATATATATATATCAATAAATGCCACTGCTGGAAAAAAAAAAAAAGCTATTCAAAGCACTATTCAGTTTAAATACTCCTACTCAATATTGCACCTTAAAATGTACATAAAAGCAGTTCACATTTGTGTCTGCAACTTATTTTCTACTTCATGATAAATTAATACTGCACTGTTCTTTCCCACACAAGTTATTTCAACTTTTGGTAAATTGACATGTCTGAATGGACAGGACACATTTTATGTGAAAACCTGGGAAAACACTATCTACATGTCATTACATACAGACTTGTGGCAGGACAACAGATACTAAAGAAGTAACATGAGATGACATCATTCCAAAATATACACTACAAGCATGATCAATATGTATGCATGTTAAACAGTCAACTTAAGGAATCATGAAAGAGAGGGACTACCAATCAGTGTTTAATGTGTGTGTTTATATGCAAGCATGGTATCAAATTAATTAATACAAAGCAAACAAAGCATAAAAGGGAAACTATAAATCAAAACAGTTAAGCTAAAAATAACTTGACAAAAACATTTAATTAAAAATTGACATAACGGCATATAGAACTCACAATTCATGAAGTATAAGCTTCCAGAATGTAGGCACTGAAATTTGAATTTTGGAAGCTATCTCACAGTTAAAGTCACAAGGAAGCATAAAAATCCCACAGCATATACAAATGCACATTTAACAAATCCAGAAACAATATACAAGAGATGCTGCAAAGCATGGAGGGCACCTTGACAAGATGATGTAGATAAACAACAAAATAAAATGCACAGGTGAAAAACCACACGATAAGCAACATCAACAAAAAAGAAGACATAATATTCCAAAAGATCATGACATTTAACAAGGATATGCTTTGACAACTGTCAGATCAAGGTTGTGATTTAAGGTAAACAATCAGGCAAAGGTTGGCAGGATAAAAATTTATCATTGAATAATAAAACCAAGCAAACAGCATGGATAAAGGTCACACTGTAATAAGCAATACTATATTATTTATGCATACAGATATATAGACATACAAACACACACCCATATATATACATACACACATTTTTTTTATAGGCCACCTTTTACTTATACAGAGAGAACCTGAGCCACCTCCACAGACTGAAATAAGTACACTAATTTCAAGGTTGAACTACCTCTGGGACAGAGGAAATGCTTGATTTTCTTTCCTTGCTTAAGATAGCACACTGGATCAAAGGTTCCATTTTCAGCTACAACACCTCTACAAAACAAAATACACTGGACAATCAGAACACAATGCGAATCATAATGCAAATGAAACTACAGATGGTCAATCCAGGCTTCCAACCTCACAGAAGAACCAATCCAGCCATCAACAACCCCTTTTCACCATTTTTACACATGGGGTGGAGGTGTCACTTCGACAGTGCAATCATCTAGAGACAATGTTGACAAACCACAGGCCAGCCCTGTAGCTGTTGGTGCGCTGTATCTCACACACACAGACCTAGTCATCTACGGCCAGCTTAGTGTCTCCAAATCCAACTACTACACATCTTTGGAATACAAGAGGAAAGTAGAGCACCCCCCAAAAAAACCCCACACAAACATAGGGAGGACATGTAGACTCCCAACTGCTAAAGTGAACGAGATTGCTTCCAAGATACTTAATTCAAAAGGATTAAGTGCTTTTGTCAAAGTAACCGACTTTATCAGAGTCAATTCAAACGCATCATCTAGCTCCTTATATACTCACATTCATTATACAAATAAAATTCACAAAACAAACCAACCAAAAAATATTTATTACATAATGTGTTAATTATGTTTAATCAATAAAACACTTTTAATAAAAACATTCAAACCTTGAAATTCAACAGCTTTTAATTTAATTTGCCAGACCAGTTAATGACAAACACAATTATTCTAATCTCCACTCCTTGGAATAAACTGAATTTCCCCAAAATACAAACAAATATAAAAATTGTTAAAGATTAAACATGATTGGCTATGTTTAGTTACAGTGTTGTCAAAATCCTGTTTTTTGGTAGTGTAAATATGATATCGTAACCTATACATAGTGCCAGGCAGGACAAAAGTCGCTAAGCAAATTATACCTTGTATACCGCAATTATAACTATCCTTAGCATATACTGTGTTGCCATTTTGGCCCAGAATTGTGTTTTTACCATCATGTACAAATTTACATCGTTTACACACCCTGCATTTAAGCATTCCTACTGGTATAGGTTCGTAGGCAATTAGTAAGCTAAATGCACTTGTGAGCCATTTTAAGACTAGCCAATTTCCCTTCTGGTGCTCAAATTAACCAGTCTCATTTGGTGTTAGATTGACATTACCATCCTATGGTCACTAATTATACACTACCCAAATCAGAATAACTGGGATTATACCATAGATAACTTGGGGGACCCATGCATGGGATAAAGCACTTAGAAGCTGCCTCTGTCAATTACTAGTACAGGGAGCAGTCCTGGGGTAAACATTTCCGTTTCCCATCCAAAGATCTATATCACACAAATATGGATATGGATTTGCTTTGTTTTTGTTTTATGGAATGAAAAATGATACTAAACTGGAATAATTATGCTCTTTACTGTAAACTGGTCTGGCAAATTCAGTTAACTTAATCCATGTGTACTTATAATAATGATTAGGTTTCATAAATTAATAGTTTAACTTGTGTACATTTTATGCATATAATCAATGTGATTATATAAGGAGCTGGATAATGTGTCTGAAGTGATTCTGATAAAGTTTGTTACATGAAAACAAAAGTTACTAATCCTTTTAAATAAACTTTCTGTTAGTTGAAGATGGAAGTGCATAATACTTTTGAATAAACCAGCTATGGAAACAAAGTAATACAGTGACAAATCAAAAGAAAATGGTGGACAGTTCCGTAGTTCATAAATAACAGACCTCCTCTTAGGAAGAGGATTAGAGCTCACACTTGTACTGGGTTACAGACAATATTCATTCGGATAGCTGCATGTGAATAATTCATGAAAGTAACTGTGAAGATAAAACTTGAACTGGAAGTGTGTGTAGGGACTCAATGGTCTTCAATGAAACCCTGTTCCAAAAGTTTACCACCAAGACACTATTTGTACGAATATTTCTAATCAACAACTTTGGGTAAGAAGAGTGTACAGACTAGTATACAATGATCAAGGGCGGAACCTGGTGTGGGGGGAGGCAGTGGTTAAGGTTAAGGATTTTTTTTTGTAAAAGTAAGATAGATAGATAACTTGGCTCATGAAACAAGATGGAATATGAGGTACTCAAAGTACTACACAGAAAGTAAGGTACCCCAACAGCAAGTCAACAGTCCAGTTCTAGGGAGTTTGTGACAGGCATTTAACTGTATCAGCTAGAATGGCTCCAGTTTTACTTGTCTTTATAGTGTTAAGCCTACTGTATATAACAAATAAACTGTCCAGAGGTAAACCAAGTGTGCAGCTAATGCAGAATTGGGATGAAGTTGAATTCCAGATGACCAGGTTGTAAGCACAATGGAATTTCACAATATGAGATCCTGAAAGAGTTACTGTAAATAGTAGGCAGCAAGGAACAAATGATGGGGCCCTAAAGAAATACAATGCAAACCTACGGAGGATAGGAAAGAGTTCCATATTTTAAATTTTAAGGAGCATCACCAGACAACTCTGCAACCTCTGAAAACTTGCATGACTGCTAACAGGTTAATTACTGTAAGAAAATATGATGTTGCACCAATCAAATGATTCAGTTATGTTGAAAGACTATACACGTTTGCAAAAGAACTTGACCGAATTTTCTCCATCTGGGCATAGGAGAATAATATGCTAATAAATACACAAAATCTAAGCATACTAGACTTGGGAGAAGTAAATTGAAAGGTGAATATTTAATACAGCACACAGTGATTGAAACTGTAGAGTCACTTAAGGACCTGGGCATATCGGTAGATCCGTCTGAGTTTTTCCTAATCATACCAACCAATTGGTTAATGACAGTTCTAGAACTGTAGGTTGTATAAAATGATTTATAAAGTCTAGGAAATCAAAAGTGATGAAGTCATTGTTTGTTAGTTACATTAGACTGAAACAAGCATGAGTAAATTGGAAAGAGCTCAGGAGAAAAATACAAAGGGCATCCATGGATGCGAAAATCTGCATTACTATGAAAGACTAAAACATCTGAACTCGTACAGTGTCTCTTACAGATATCTAAGAGGAGATGTAATTCAGGTATATAGGGCATTTAGAGACAACTACCTTAGGTTCATTGGTTGGTACTAGGCTATCGGCCCTAGGGCCTATACAAGCCTAGCCATAACAATTCCCTGGCTATTTCTTCCTTGGACCCCTGTCTAGCAGGGCGAGTGATGTGATCCCCGGGGTGAATTACCTTTCTCCCATCCAATCATTAAGGTTCCTTTTGAAGAGGGCCAAAGAGGCGCTCTGCTTGACATGTATGAGCAGTCAATTCCAGAGTCTGGGGAGTCTCTAGCTCAGGAACCTATCCCTCCAGCATGTTTTGTTTATTGTGATGACAAGGTTTAGATCCTTGGAGCGTGTGGCTCTGAGGGATTGGGATTTTTTTTAAGTGTAGCATGTCCACCAACAGCTCTGGGTTTGACATGGCCTTGTATGTTAAGCAGAGATCGCTTTGGAGTAGACGATATGCGAGTATAGCTGGAGTTTTTTTTAAGGCGGTCAGCATAGGGCATCTGCTTTAGGCCTGTGATTTGTTTTAGTGAGGTATTTCTGTGGCGTTTCCAGTTGTTGCAGATGTCTTGAGAGGTACATACTAAATGGGGTGTTGTATTCTATAATGGGTCTAATGAGGGATGGGTACAGTGGGACAATGACCTCCTTTTTTCTGGATGAAAAGCCCTTCGTGATGAGGTGCGTCACATAGGATTTCCTGACTGTTGTGGCAATGTGGTTATTGAAGGGGAGACCACTGTCCACCTGTGTCCCTAAGTCTCTTATCAAACTTTCGGTGTTTAGTGTACTGCCACCTATGTGGTAATTCACTGGTACATGTTTTTTCCCCAGAGGGGATAACTATAAATTTCTTAGCATTGAGCTTGAGCCCATGGCTCTGGCACCAAGCATCTGTTTCTGTAAGGCCCTTTTGTAGAGTATCGTCATCAATTGGGGATTCAATAATGGCTCCCACTTTGCAGTCATCTGCGAACTTTGTTAGCCAGAGTCCCTTAGCGTTGGCCTGTACTTCAGAGAAGTAGATGCCAAACAAGAGAGAGGTCCCAGGACTGAACCCTGAGGTACTCCACTTGTCTGGAGCTGGATCTGGAGTCAGCTACTTTTACAGTGTGGGTTCTGTCAGTAAGCCAGTTGGCAACCCACCGAGTGACGTAGGGATTAATGCCCAGCTTAGTAAGTTTATCTATAATTCCAGAGTTGGGGATGGTGTCAAAGGCCTTGGCGAGGTCCATATAGGCTGTGTGGACTGTCTTACCCTCGTCCACAGCTCTGGAGACTGATTCGAAGAAGTCAATCAGGTTCAGGAGACAAGATCGGCCCTTCACAAACCAAACTGGGTGGGGTCCAGTGTTTTAAGGTTGCCGATGTCTTTGCTTATAAGTTCCATGATGATACATTCCATGGCCTTGTAGATCAGGCTCGTCAGACTGATGGGGTGGTAATTCCTGGGATCCAAGGTGGATCCCCCCTTCTAGAGTGGGATAACTGTAGCTGTGCGCCACTCAGTGGGCATGAAGCCTGAGGTGAGGGTATGATTAAACATGACACTTAGGTGAGGTGCCAGTTCATTTTGTAGTTCATGTAGTACACAGCCCGGGATGTCATCTGGTCCCATGGATGCTGTATTCTTAGCTTTGGAGAGTGCGTTTTTTTACCTGTGTGGCCATTATTACCAGAATTTGACAATCTTCCGGTATTGAGATGGGCCATTTAGGGGGTGAAGTTGGCATTGAATCGATCTGCCAGGATATTGGCCATATCCTTGGGATCAGTATATTTAATGCCATTCTGTTGTAGCTCAGAACAGATCTGAGCACTGCCATTTAGATTCTTGGCATAGTTATAGAATGCCATGTGGTTGTCTTTGGAATCTTTGGCAATTTTATTTTCGTAACTAGCTTTGGAGGATTTTATGAGGGATCTCAGCTTCTTACTGAGGCTGGTAAGGGAGTTTTTTGCATCCTGGGATTTTCCTCTTTTCTGCAACAGTTTCTTCCTTTTGTTGTAAAGTTTGTTTATGGCAGGGGACCACCAGATTGGCTTCCTTTTTGTGGAGGAGAACATCTTGGTTCTATTTGGGATGGGACGATTCATGCAGGAGTGGATGTGCTCGTACAGTGCCTTACTGTAGGACTCAGCAGTCGAACTTTCAGTTCCCATCTGCAGGAGTGTCATGAAGATTGTAACTTCTGACTTGAGAAGCATGAAGTTGGCTTTGGAGAAGTTTTTTATGGAGGTTTCCATACTGGGGGGTGGGGGGGGAATATGGATGTTAAGGGTGATTAGCTTATGGTCTGACCTGACCAATGAGGGGGTGACCATAGGTGTGGAGCATCGATTTCCCATGTTGGTAATGACCACGTCTAGGATATTGGAGCCCCTGTTGGGACTATGGATTAGTTGATCCAGGACATTGGAATTTATGAATTCCAAGAACCGCTGGGCAAAGGTGTTGCTACACGAGAAGTTTTCCCAGTTAAGTGCAGGGTAGTTGAAATCACCCAGTATTAGGGCATTTGGTTGTATATTAATATTTTCCAGTATGTTTAGAAAGGTGTAGTGAGAATCTTTGGGCAGGGTGGGGGATCTGTAGCAAGCTAAAATTTGGATTGCAGTATTACCTAGTGTTAGTTGCACCTGGAGAATTTCAGACACATTGTGTTGGGCAACTAACCTGGTGGTGTGAATATCCTTGGTGAATATGGACACTCCTTCACCTTTAGTGTTTCGATCCTGGTTTGGTGGCCAAAGTGTGGCAAGAGTTGTAGCCTGGTATTGCAGGGGTGCTCTCTGCAGCCTTGAACCAGGTCTCAGTTACTGCACAGATATCGATGTTCTCCATTTTTAGGAGTGCCTCGAGAGAGTGCAAGTTGAGGTTGAGACTTCTAGCATTGAGTAGCATTACCTTCAGATTTTGCATGCTTGTACCTGTTACGGTGGTGGTTTTGTCCTTTGAACTTTGCCTAAAAAAGGCACTATAGGGGTGGCAAGAGCCTTAGACAGTAACCTGAATCTCAGGGGCGAAAGGTGCAGACCATCTCTGGCAAGGCATCGTGGTCTGTCAATCATGTCGTCCCAGGCAGACAGATACTGGATCCCCTTTGAATGACGCTAGAAGCTTTGCCAACTGTTGAAGTCAATCATTTTGTCCTTGTATTGTGGTATCATTTTGGGCGAAGGCAGGATGCTACTCAGGGCTAGGGTCATATCTGCCTGGGCCACATGATCCGAGAGCTCTTCCATGTCTTCTTTTCATGTAGTCCAGGGAGGTACGTCTCAAGTCATTCACTCCAACATGGACAATGACAGAGTCATATTTGTACTTGTTGTGGAGTGACTTGAATGCATGAGTTATGTGGCGGATCCTGGCACCCAACAGGCAGCTCACTGTAACTTTCTCCTTGTTCAGCCTGGTGAGTGGGGCATCAGTGTGCCTGACTACAGAGTCTCACCTATGACTAAAGTGTTCGGTACACTGTCTTGCCTTAGGGGCTGTTGCTGGGTGGCACACTGGTGTTGTGAGCTATGTGACACTTTGGTTGTGATTGGCATTTGTTTTCATTTCAGCTTCGGAGTTCCTTGTTGCTTCGGCAGGTTACAGTTAAGGGCCTCTTCATATGTGGATTCAATGTTGCTATGTGTGGGTGTTGGTGGTGTGAGTTTAGAAGGGCTATATGTTGCTTGAGGTTTAGTGCGGGTGTTAACCTTCTCCTCGACTGTCTAGCACAATTTTGGGTGGAGAGAGCTTTGCTTCCAGTTTGGTTATGTAAGTGCATCTCTCACAGGTTGTAGTTTTGGGTGGTAGGAGGAGAGGGTTGTCTGTGTACATGAGGCAATTGCTGCATTGCCCCAGTATGCCCAGATTCACCAGGTGGATTGGAGAAATCAACGGAAGCTGACCCTTGGACATGCCTAGTTTGGTGCTTTTTGTTTGAAAAGTACAGGAGCTGTTTTCCCTCACCTTAGCAAGGTACTTTGCAATTATAGGCTGTTTAGTGCCTATGATTAATTTCTCCTTATTACGGAGAGTTGAGTGCTTGTATCAGTTTAAGGCTTCCTAGTGCTTTCCAGCAGGTATGCTAGTCACAGGGATGCTTAAAGGTAAGATGAAAAAATGGTTTATCCTAAACACTGCAGTGTGCACTAGAGAAGTTAGATGTGAAAGTAGGTAACGTTTTACCTGTCTAAAAAGTTAAGTTTTAGTGGAGAGTCACAATTTTTAAAAACAGCAAGATAGATGGAAAGGGGGTGATCACTTTTGTATTCCGGTACTATGGAATACAGTAGAATGGCCAATAAATTCAAATAGCTGAAGGGGAGTGATTTCACAAAATGATAATTTTGAGCTTACTCATACAAGCCAGTGAAAGCAGAGAGGAAATGAGATATATGGTCAAATTAACATAAGAGGCAGGCAACTAGAAAGACAGTGGTATTTAAGAACACAATAGTGACAGGGTGGGGGTGGGGAAAATTTCTGCCCGACTCACAAGAGACAGAGCTGTGTTGTCTTTTGAAGTTTTAATATGCAGTTAAAAGCAGAACACAAGCAAAACACAAGGTAAAGAAAACAAATCACAGCACTCACAATATAAAAAGGCAGTAAACTAATACAAAATACAACAAATAAAAAGCAAACCAACCTTTCCCTCACAGCAAAGTGTAGCAGAGTCTGGGTGAGCCTTTCCAACCTCTGGGAATATTTGGGGTTATCAAAAAGCAGTATGGAGTCATCAGACAACCTATATAGAATAGTCCAGTTTCCAGGCTTTGCTGGTTTCAGGACTTTTGCTATCCAGACCTTGTTGTGGTAGAGGAAGGTCCTACTACTTACCAGTGAAAGTGGGAGCATTGTACTGCCTAACACTAGAGGAGTGCTTTCCAGCTCTGAAATTACAATTTTATTGGCCATTCTGAGATGATTTCGATCCCTTTCAACTTTCTGGCATAAATGTACATGCTTGAACTTGTTTTAGATCAGCAGATCCTGTCTGGGTCATCCTGCAGACTACGACAGCACCAGAAATGAGAGAGAGACATTTTGTGCTAACTGCAAGTACTTTTTGCTGAATTTTCTAACTTTTGCTGATTTTAAGTCATTTTTATTACCTGCACTTCTCAGAAAGCTTAAAAAGTAGACTAGCGACTTATTTCACTGTATTTCTGCCTGTAAGTCGTTTTTCAGTTCATAGGTAGGTACTAGGCTATCTACCCAAAGGCATTTATAAGCCTAACCAGAATGTGTTGGCTTTCGCTGCCACCTTAAATGAGTTCCCTGTGCCTCTGTCCAGCAGAGCCACTGAAGTGATCCCCGGGGAACTTTGTTTCCTATCCACTCGTCAAGGTTTCTTTTGAAGAGTATTAGTGAGGAGCTCTGCCTAATGTAGATTGGAATCTTGTTCCAAAGCATGGGAAGTCTCTGGGACAGGAATCTATCCCTCCAGCACGTCTTATTTATTATTGTGGTGGGGTTTATATCCCTAGAGCGTGTGGCTCGAGGGGATAAGGTTTTCTTTAGGTGGAGCATGTCCATCAATTCCAGGTTGGACATGGCCTTGTATATCAGGCAGAGATCACCTCTGAGTAGGCAGTATGCAACCAAGTACAGCTGCAGTTTCTTCAGTCGAGCTGCACAGGGCATCTGTTTGAGGCCAGTGATCCTCTTGGTGAGATACTTCTGTGGTCTTTCCAACTGTTGCAGGTGTCTTGTAAAGTACATCCCAAATGGGGCGTTGTACTCTACGATGAGTCTGATGAGTAGAGGGGCACAATGACCTCTTTTGATCTGGATGTGAACCCTTTTGTGATTAGTTGTGCACTTGCCTTGCTTTATTTAAAAAGTTTAAATTTCCAAATTTCTAATTTTGCAAAGTTTTAATTGAGTTTACTGTTCTGGGCTATAAATTAGCCTTTCTGTGCTTATTTGCTGTATAGCTGCATTGTTTAGCCTGATTTAACAAAAAAAAATTCTATCTTGTTTTCTAATTTCCCACCTTTTCTAACTGGAATAGTCCAGTTTCCAGGCTTTGCTGGTTTCAGGACTTTAGTTTCAGTGTTCAGAGCTATCCACACCTTGCTGTGGTAGAGGGAGGTCCTACTACTTACCAGTGAGAGTGGGAGCATTGTATTGCCCATGTAACACTAGAGGAGTGGTTTCCAGCTCTGAAATTGCAATTTTATTGGCCAGTTTGGGCTGATTTCTATCCCTTTCAACTTTCTGGCATAAATACACGCATTTGCGCACCGTGGAGCTAAGGTTAAATTATTCTCTGTGCCAGAAAGTCTGCTCTTCGAATTTAGTTATCAGCAGTAGCACTAAAATCTGTATACCTGCGACTAGCACATGCTCTAAAACTCGCTACAAAGCACCAGGAAGCCTTAATTTGCTACAAGCACTCACCTCTCCTTGGTAATAAGGAGAAAATAGTCATAGGCACTAGACAGCCTACAACTGCAAGTACCTTGCCAAAAAGTAAGGGAAAACAGCTCTTGTAGTACACAAAGAAAGCACCTAACCAGGCATGTCCAATGGTCAACTTCCGGTGATTTCTCCTGTCCACCTGGTGAATCTGGGCATACTGGGGCAATGCAGCAATTGCCTCATGTACACACACAACCCTCTCTTCCTACCAGCAAACACTACAACCTATGAGAGATGCCCTTACATAGCCAAACTGGAAGCAAAGCTCTCTAGCCAAGATTGTGATAGACAGTCAAGAGGAGAAGGTTAACACCCACACAACACCTCAAACAACACATAGTCCTTCAAAACTCACACCAACAAAACCCACACAAAGCAACACAAAACCCACATATGTGGAGGATCTTAACATTAACCTGCCCAAGCAACAAGGGCCCCTCCAAAGCTGAAACGCAAACAAACACCACCCCCAAACACAACCAAAGCATCACATAGCTCACAAAACCAGTGTGCCACCCAACAGCAGCCCCTAAGGCAAGACAACGTACCCAACACTTTAGTCATAGGGGACTCTACAGTTAGGCACACTGACGTCCCACTCACCAGGCTGAACAAGGAGAAAATTACAGTTAGTTGCCTGTCAGGTGCCAGGATCCACCACATGACGCATGCACTCAAGTCACTCCACAACAGGTACAAATATGACTCTGTCATTGCCCATGCTGGAGTGAATGACTTGAGATGTACCTCATACATAGGTGGCAGTACACTAAACACCGAAAGTGTGATGAGAGACTTCGGGACACAGGTGGACGGTGGTCTCACCTTCGATAACCACATCGCCATAACAGTCAGGAAATTCTTCTATGTGGCACACCTCATCACGAAGGGCTTTTCATCCAGAAAACAGGAGGTCATTGCCCCACTGTACTCATCCCTCATTAGACCCATTCTAGAGTACAACACCCCGTTTGGTATGTACTCACAAGACATCTGCAACAGCTGGAAAGGCCACAGAAATACCTCACTTAAAGAATCACAGGCCTAAAGCAGATGCCCTATGCTGACCATCTAAAAAAAACTCCAGCTATACTCGGTGGCATATCGTCTACTCAGAGTCGATCTCTGCTTAACATACAATGCCATGTCAAACCCTGAGCTGTCGGACATGCTCCACTTAAAAGAAATCCCAATCCCTCAAAGCCACACACTCCAGGGATCTAAACCTTGTCATCACAATGAACAAAACATGCTGAAGGGATAGGTTCCTGACCCAGAGACTCCCCATACTCTGGAATGGGCTGCCCATACATGTCAAGCAGAGCGCCTCCATGGCCCTCTTCAAAAGGAACCTTGACGATTGGATGGGAGATAGAAAATTCACCCCGGGGATCATGTCAATCGCCCTGCTAGACAGGGGATCATGTCAATCGCCCTGCTAGACAGGGGTCCAGGGAAGTAAATATTGTGGGGAGAAATATCCAGGGAATTGTTATAGCTAGGCTTGTATAGGCTCTAGGGCCAACAGCCTAGTACCAACCTAAAAGAGCTCTCGGATCATGTAGCCCAGGCAGGTATGACTCTAGCCCCGAGTAGCATCCTGCCACTGCCCAGAATGATACCACAGTATAAGGACAAAATGACTGAATTCAATAATTGGCTAAGCTTCCGGTGTCATTCAAAAGGGATCCAGCATCTGTCTGCCTGGGACGAAATGATAGACAAACCACAATGCCTTGCAAGAGATTGTGTGCACCAAGGGTTTGCACCTATCGCCCCTGGGATTCAGGTTACTGGCTAAGGCTCTTGCCACCCCTATAGTGCCTTTTTTAGGCAAGGTTCAAAGCACAAAACTACCACCGTAACGGGTACAAGCATGTAAAATCTGAAGGTAATGCTACTCAATGCTAGAAGTCTAAACCTCAAGATGCACTCTCTCGAGGCGCTCCTACAAATGGAGAACATAGATATCTGTGCAGTACCGGAGACCTGGTTCAAAGCTCCAGGGAGCACCCTTGCAATACCAGGCTACAACTCAAACCACACTTTTCAGCTACCAAACCAGGACCGAAACACTAAAGGTGGAGCAGTGTCCATATTCACAAAGAATATTCACACCTCCAGGCTGGTTGCCCAACACAATGCATCTGAAATTCTCCAGGTGCAACTAACACTAGGTAAGGCTTCAATACAAATTGTAGCTTGCTACAGATTCCTCACCATGCCCTAAAATTCTCACTACACCTTTCTAAACATACTGGAGAATATTAAGATACAACCAAACACCCTAATACTGGGTGATTTCAGCTACCCTGCCACTAACTGGGAAAACTACTCCTGTACCAACACCTTTACTCAATGGTTCTTGGAATTCATAAATTCCAATGACCTAGAGCAACTAATTCATAGACCCACCAAGGGTACCAATATTCTAGACCTGGTCAATACCAACATGGGAGATCGATGCTCTACACCAGTGGTCACCCCCTCGTTGGTCAGATCAGACCATAAGCTAATCACCCTTGACATCCACAACCCACCCCCTTTAAGGAAACCTCCACAAAAAACTTCTCCACAGCCAACTTCATGCTTCTCAAGTCAGAAGTAAACTTCCAGTTCCCATCTGCATGGGTGTCATGAAGTTCAACTGCTGAATCCTACACTAAGGTACTGTAAGAGCACATCCACTCATGCATGGACTGAACCATCCCAAATAGAATCAAGAAGCTGTCCTCTAAAAAAGGGAAGTAAATATGGTGGTCCCCTGCCATAAACAAGCTGTAAAACAGAAGGAAGAAACTGTTGCAGAAGAGAGGAAGAACCCAGGATTCAAAAAACTCCCTCACCAGCCTCAGTAGAAAGCTGAGATACTGCATAAAATCTTCCAAAGCTAGTTACGAAAACAAAATTGCCAAAGATTCCAAAGACAACCACAAGGCATCTATACAGCTAGGTCAACAAGAATCTAAATGGTAATACTCAGATCTGCTCTGAGCTACAGCAGAATGGCACTAGATATACTGATCCCAAGGATATTGCCAATATCCTGGCAGATAGATTCAGTGCCAACTTCACCCTCCTCTCACCCCTAAAGGGCCTATCTCAAAAACGAAAGAATGCCAAATTTCGGTAATCACTGCCACTCAGGTAAAAAAATGCACTCTCCAAAGCCAAGAATACAGCAACCATGAGACCAGATGACAACCCGGCTGTGTAATGCATGAACTACAAAATGAACTGGCACCTCACCTATGTGTCACGTTTAATCACAGCCTGCCCTCAGGCTTTGCGCCCACAGAGTGGCGCACAGCTATATTCATCCCACTTCACAAGGGGTTTGGGTTCGTGAAGGGCCAATCTTGCTTCCTGAACCTGATCTACTTCTTCAGATCAGTTTCCAGAGCCGTGGACGAGGGTAAGGTGGTTCACACAGCCTACTTGGACGTCACCAAGGCTTTTGACACTATCACCCACTCTGGACTCCTAGATAGACTTACTAAGCTGGGCATTAATCCCTACGTCACTCGATGGGTTGCAAACTGACTTACTGACAGAACACACACTGTAAAATGTAGCAGACTCCAAATCCAGCTGCAGACAAGTGACAAGTGGTGTACTGCAGGGTTCTGTCCTGGGACCACTCTTGTGTGGCATCTACTTCTCTGAAGTACAGGCCAACACTAAGGGACTCTGGCTTACAAAGTTCGCATATGACTGCAAGCTGGGAGCCATTATTGAATCCCCAAAGGATGTGGATATACTACAAAAGGGCCTTACCGAAACAGATGCCTGGTGCCAGAGCCATGGGCTCAAGCTAAATGCCAAAAAATTTATTGTTGTCCCCTTTGGGAAAAAACGCATACGTGAACTACCACATAGGTGGCTGTACACTAAACACTGAAAATGTGATGAGACCTAGGGACAGTGGTCTCACCTTTGATAACCACATAGCCACAACAGTTAGAAAATACTTATACATGGCACACCTCATCACTAAGGGCTTTTCATCCAGAAAAAAGGAGGTCATTGTCCCTCTGTACTCATCCCTCATTAGACCCATTATAGAATACAATGCCCCATTTGGTTATGTACCTCACAATACATCTGCAACAACTAGAAAGGCCGGAGAAATACCTCACAAAACGAATCACAGGCCTAAAGCAGATGCCTTATGCTGACAGTCTAAAGAAACTCCAGCTATACTCTGTCGCATATCGCCTACTCAGAGACGAGCTCTGCCTAACATCCAAGGCCATGTCAAACCCAGAGTTGATGGACATGCTACACTTAAAGAAATCCCAATCCCTCCGAACCACATGCTCCAGGGATCTTAACCTTCTCATCACGACGAACAGAACATGCTGGAGGGATAGGTTCCTGACCCAGAGACTCCCCATACTCTGAATAAGCTGCCCATAAATGTCAAGCAGAACACCTCAATGGCCCTCTTCAAGAGGAACTTTGACGATTGGATGGGAGATAGGAAATTCACACCAGGGATCAGATCAGTAGCCCTGCTAGACAGGGGTCCAGGAAATTCACCCCAGGGATCAGATCAGTAGCCCTGCTAGACAGGGATCCAGGAAAGTAAATATTTGTGGGAAGCAATAACCAGGGAATTGCTATGGCTAAGCTTGTATAGACCACAGGACCTTTAGCCCAGTACCTACCTATGAACCTATAGGAATGAGAAGTGTACCAACTGGTTCTCTGTCAGAGCAGCTGATGCATGGAACAGACTACCAAATTACGTTAAAGCAAGTACAAGTGTAGATATTTTTAAGAACAGCCTGAACACTTATTATAGGAACAAATGTTTTGATATATTGGCAGGCTAGAAGGGCATTAATGCCCATAGCTGAAATATTTGTATGCAAGTATGTATGTATGTAGGTATACTAGTATGTTCCTTTCAGCCACACTAATGAGAATATGGTTAATGAAACAGAGTATAGTTTTCTAAAGGCCAGCGCCCTTAACTGAAGCAATGTTTTTAGGAGTTAAGCAGGTCAAAGGACTTGAGACGAGAAAGGGATTGAGAAGATCTCACCCTCTCTCTCTAGAATTTTTGATCCTAGAAAAGAAGAAATATGAAAAAAACATATGTGGTGGGAAGAAGGCTTCCTTGCTTGGATATATATAATACTGTTGAGCTGATAATATGCTCAAAGGGCCTGGCTATAAAGGCATCACAAGTTTTTTGAAATTGGGGGATGAGACTATCTTAATCTGCAAATCCATTACTGGGAAATATTCTAAGCCAGTTATTTAATTCTTCAATAGCTTCTTCTTTCGTTTTTTTCCGGTTAGGGGTCACCACAGTGGATCACCTATCCGCTCATGATTGGCAGTGGAGTTTTATGGTGTCGAGTTGCCAGCCCGGCACCCAACCTTTCACAGAAGGCACACACACGCACTCACACCTAGGGCCAATTTAGAAAGTGTTCAATCCACCTACAGCATGTCTTTGGGATGTGGGAGGAAACCAGAGCACCCAGAGGAAATGCACACGACCACAGGGAGGACATGCAGACTCCGCACAGAAGGCACCCCTGCAGAGGATCAAACCAGAGAACCTCTTGCTGTGAGGTGGCAATGCTAACCGCTGCACCACTGAGGCCGCCCTATTGATACAGAGACAATACTCATCTGAAACTTTACAGTAAAACTATTCTAACAGTAACATAATTCTTCTCCTTGTTTGCATTAAAACCCTTCACAGTGCACTTACACTACAGCCTCTGTATCCCTTTCTGTACTCTTGTTATCAAGCAAATTAACCTCGATAACCTGGTTTGCTAAATGAACTCTACAAAGAATGCATACACTTCCTAACTGACTCAATGACTTGCAGGAATACCATATGTACTTATGCAATATTGCTACGGTTTGAAAATGGAAGGTGGGGGATCACAGAATCAGAGGAGGTTACTAGGCTAATGCCCTAGGGTCCTTACAAGCCTAGCCAAATTCTTACCCTTATTTCCACGATCAGCACCTACTGCCCCTGTCCAAGAGGGACACAGGTGGAACCCCCAGGGTGAATTTACAGTCACCACCCAATCATCCAAACTGGTGTTTGAAGACGACCAATGAGGTGCACTGTTTGACATGAAGTGGGAGTCTGTTCCAAACGAGACAAATCTGTCCCTCCAGCAGGCTTTATTAATGTTACATACCAGGTTAAGGTCTTTAGAGCGAGTAACCTGTGTACCCTTTGACTTTTGGAAATGAAGCATTTCCAGTAACGCAGGGTCAGACATTGTCTTAAATGCAAGGCAGAGATCACCTCTGAGTAATCTGTATAAAAGGGAATAAAGTGACAGTGATTTTAGATGATCCCCACAGAAAAAATGGTGAAGACCTTGAATTTTCCTTGTGAGGAACCTTTGGGGTTTCTTTAATTGCTGCACGTGCTTAGAAAGATACATACCAAAACAGGCATTGTACTCAATTATTGCAGTGATGAGGGAAGAGTACATGGAGGTTATAACTTTTTCTGGAGGCTATGCCCTTACTTATGAGATAAGCAATATAGAATGTCCTTCTAACCACTATGGAGACATTGTGGTCAAAAGTAAGGTTGCTGTCAATCTGTGTGCCTAGGTATCTCATCACTGAGTGTGTACTTAAGGTGTTACTACTGGTGTGGCAGTTAGCAGGAACATCTCTTTCACTAATAGGAATGATAAACTCAATGCAAAAAAAATTATTAAGGCCATGACTTTGGCACCAATCATTTGCTTGCCTAAGACCCTCTTGTAGGATGTTGACATCATTTGGAGATTCTATGACCACTCCCAATTTGCAGTCATCAGCAAACTTTGTCAGTCACAGACCTTTCGTTTTTGCTTGTACTTCGGAGAAATAGATTCCAAACAGTAGAGGTCCCAGGACGGATTCCTGTTATTTTGACTTTGAGTTCCATCGGTGAGTCAGTTGGCGACCCATCTAACAATACAGGGGTTGATGTCTAGTTGGGCGAGTTTGTCAATGATGCCCAAGTAGGAGTAGTGTTAAAAGCCTTGGCTAAGTCCAAGTAGGCTATATGCAGACTTCCCCTCTTCCAGGGCCTTGGTGAAAGTCTTGAAAAGTCCACCAGGTTTAACAGGCATGATCTCCTTTTGACAGAGCCAAACTGAGTTGGATCAAGTTCATAGGCAGGTACTAGGCTATCAGCCCAAGGGCCTGCGTAAGCCTAGCCAGCAAGGTTCCATAGCTTACACCACCCAAGAAAGTTATTTTCCTGTGCCACTGTCCAGAAGTGATCCCCGGGGTGTATTTCCTATTTCCCATCCACTCATCAAGATTTTTCTTGAAGAGTGCTAATGAAGAACTTTGCTTGACATAGATGGGTAGCTTGTTCCAGAGTACAGGAAGTCTCTGGGACAGATATATATATATCCCTCCAGCGTGTCCTGTTTATTGTGGTGACAAGGTTTAGATCCCTAGAGCATGTAGCTCGGAGGGATTGGGATTTCTTTAGGTGTAGCATGTCCAACAGCTCTGGGTTTGACATAGCTTTATATGTTAGGCAGAGATCACCTCGGAGTAGGCGATATGCTACGGAGTAAAGCTGGAGTTTTTTGAGGCGGTCAGTGTAGGGCATCTGTTTGAGACCAGTAATCCTCTTTGTGAGGTACTTCTGTGGCCTTTCCAGCTACTGCAGATGTCTTGTGAGGTACATTCCAAAAGTGGCATTGTACTCTATAATGGGTCTAATGAGTGACGAATAGAGGGGAACAATGACCTCTTTTTTCCTGGATGGGAACCCTTCTATGATGAGGTGTGCCACGTTGGACTTCCTGACTACTGTGGCGATGTGACTATCAAAGGAGAGACTACTGTCCACCTGGGTCCCACGGTCACTTATCACGCATTCAGTGTTAAGTAGATTGCTGCTTAAGTGGTAGTTCATGGATACAGAGTTTTTACCAAAGGGGATGACACTGCAATTTTTGGCATTGAGCTTGAGGCCATGGCTCTGACACCGGGCATCTGTCTCAGTGAGGCCCTTCTCTAGGATGTCCACATCATTTGGGGACTTGACTATGGCTCCTAGTTTGCAGTTATCTGCGAACTTCGTTAGCCAGAGGCCTTCTGTGTTAGCCTGTACTTCAGAGAAGTAGATACCAAACAGGACAGGTCCCAGGACGGAACCCTGTGGTACTCCACTTGTCACTGCTTTGAGGTCAGATTTGGAGTCTGCAACTTTTACAGTGTGGGCTCCGTCAGTGAGCCAGTTGGCAACCCATCTTGTGACGTAGGGATTTATACCTAGTTTAGTGAGTTTAGCTATAATTCCAGAATGGGGGATGGTGTTGAAAGCCTTGGCGAGGTCAAGATAGGCTGTGTGAACCACCTTACCCTCATCCACGGCTTTGGTGACTGCCTCAAAGAAGTCGATCAGGTTCAGGAGGCATGATCTGCCTTTCACAAACCCGAACTGGGTGGGATCCAGAGTTTGGAGGTTACCAAGGTCTTTGTTTATGAGTTTCACGATGATACGTTCCATGGCCTTACAGACCAGGCTAGTCAGGCTAATAGGTCGATAGTTCCCGGGATCAGTGGTGGCTCCCCCTTTGTGGAGTGGGATAACTGTTGCTGTGCGCTATTCAGTGGGTACAAAGCCTGATGTGAGGCTATTATTGAACATGGTGCTTAAGTGGGGAGCCAGTTCATTCTGAAGTTCATGTAAAACGTAGCCTGGGATGTTGTCCGGTCCTATGGATGCTGTGTTTTTGGCTTTAGAGAGTGCAGCTTTTACCTGCGTAGTTGTGATTACAGGGACTCTGCATTCTTCCTGTATAGATATGGGCCCTTTAGGGGTGAGAGGGGTGTAAAGTTAGCACTGAACCCATCTGCCAGGACGTTGGTAATATCAGTTGGTTCTGTAATTTTCGTGCCTTTATGCTCTAACTCAGAGCAGATCTGGGTGTTGCCATCTAGATTCTTGACATAGCTATAGAATGCTTTGTGGCTGTCCTTGGATTTAGTGGTGATTTTGTTTTCGTAGCTAGCTTTGGAGGATCTTATAAGGGATCTCAGCTTCTTACAGAGGCTGACCAGGGAGCTCCTCCACTCATGGGATTTTACTCTCTTTTGCAACAGTTTCTTCCTTCTGTTGTACAGTTTGTTTATGGCAGGGGACCACCAAAGTCCAACTGTTTGGAGATTAACTATATCTTTTGTTGACAAGGTCCGAGATGATTCGCTCCATGGCCTTGCAGATAAGGTTAGTCAGGCTAATAGGTCTATAGTCCCTAGGGTCAGTGAAAGCACAACCTTTGTGCAAGGGGAATAACTGTGGCGGTTTTCCATTCAGCTGGTACAAAGCCGATGCTTTGACTATTATTGAAGAGAGTACCCAATGGTGTTGCTAATTCATGTTGGAGCCCATGTAGGATGCAGCCTGAGATGTTATCAGGTCCCACAGATGCTGTGTTTTTGGCCTCAGAGAGGGCATTTATGACCAGCTCTTTAGAGACACAAGGTAGAGGACAGGCGATAGGGATGTCACGAGGTACGTGTGGTGGGGACAGGGGAGTAAAGTTTTCACAGAACCTGTCAGCCAACAGGTTAGCTATGTCCACAGGCTCAGTATATGTAGTATCATTAACTACCAGTTCTGCACAAATCTGGGCCTTTCCTTTTAGGTTACAGCTGTAACTATAGAATGTCTTGTGGCTGTCCTTTGTTGAGGAAGCTAATTTGGACTTGCTTGTTTGGAAGACTTCAATAGAAGTCTTATTTGCTTGCTTAAGCTGAGGAGGGAGCGTTTCCAGTTTAGGATGGCTCACTTCCTCTCAATTTCTTCCTCTTATTGTACTGTACTGTTAATGGTAGTTGTCTACCATGCAGGTTTGCTCTTCCTTGAGAAGCTTGTTTTGGTTCTATCAGGTACAGCTGAGTCAATGCAGTTATATACGTGTCTGTATAAAGTATTGGTGTAGAGCTAGGCATAGCTGCCAGTTCCATCTGAGGGAGGAGGTGCAGTGAAGCTATTTATACCATCCTGTAAGAAGTTATAATCTGCTTTTGAGAATTTTTTTTTTAAGTTTAGTTGCTGCTTGGGGGGGGGGGGTTAGGTATGACAGTTACTTCGAATGAGACCGATATGTGGTCAGATATCACCAGGGAGAACCTCACAGTGGGTGTGCGCTATAGTGGCTCCCCCATATTGGCAAGCACCAGATCCAGGATGTTGGCAGCCCTTGTGGGGGTGTCAACCAGCTGGTCCAGGACACTGGAGTTAAAGTTGAAGAACCTTTGGTCAAGTGAGTTTGAGCACAAGTAATTTACCCATTCTATGGATGAGTAGTTAAAGTCACCCAAAACCATGGTGTTTGGAAGCATCTTGATAGACTCAAGTAGATCCAAATAAGCAGAGTGGGTGTCCTGATTCACGGAGGGGGTCCTGTAGTTGGCAATGACTTGAATAGGTATCCTACCAATAGTTAATTGCATCTGAAGTGTTTCCAGGGAGTCATAGTTTTTAACCAGTCTGGAGGTTTATTTGTCTTTAATGAATATTGATATACCGCCTCCTTTAGTTTTCACACCTTCAGTTTGAGGTCTGAATGTGTGGAAGGTGGTGTAACCCAATATGGCTGAGTGCTCTCCACAGCCTTGAACCAGGTCTCCATGACTGCACAAGTGTCTGCGTCTTCCAAGGTAAGGACAGCTTCCAGTGAGTGCAGTTTCGCGTTAAGACTCCTAGGATTTAGCAGTATAACCTTGAGGTTGTTCTTAGACACTGTTTTTACACTGGGAATTTTGTTCTCGATATGCTGGCTAAAAAAGGCACTATGGGGGTGGCAAGAGCCTTACCCAGTAGCCAAAATCCCAGGGGTGTCAGATAAAAAAACATCACTGACGAAGCACTGATGTCTGTCGAACTTGCCGTCCCAGGCTGACAGACAGTGGATCCCCTTAGAATGACACCAGAAGCTAAGCCAATTCTCGAAGTCAATCATTTTCTTTGTATTGAGGCATCATCCTAGGTGAAGGTAAAATGCTGCTTAAGGCCAAGGACATACCTGCCTGAGACGCACAGTCCAAGAGCTCAGTCATATCTCTCTTCATATAGTCCAGAGGGGTAGATCTCTTTCAAGCAGAGTTCAAGATGTAACAGTATTATCGGATAATGAACCAGTGGTGTGAAACAAACGGTTTAATAAACAGGTCAAATATGGTAACAATATCACATGTTCATTGAGCTGTATTTTAGGGAGAATGGGGTTTAAGTTCTTCCCAAATGAAAAATTAGTTTCCTTTAAAATCACTTTGGTTAAAGGCAACTATCCTGGTGTATTTAAGGTAGATACCTTTAGCATGACATTTGACGTTGGTGTTACCTCAGAGTTAGCATATTTAATTTAGAGGTTGAGGCACAGCCCCCACACTACACATATACATACATATATATATATATATATATATATATATATATATATATATATATATATATATATATATATATGATTTGGGCACTAGACATTGTTTTCATAGTCATTACTTTCAAAGTGCAAATTTTACATCTTTAAAAATGTTTCATTCTCTAATAGTACTGTTTTCAATTTAAGAATCCTATTTTTTTTATTCAGTTTCTATTAGTAGTGTTAGTAACGTGGCAACAATAGGAGGACACATGCAGTTATTCACTGCATTTTTAATAAGCAAAATACATACATTATATATTAGACTACTACAACGGACCATTTGCTTTAAAGATTACAACTGTTTATGCACTAACAGCTATAGTAAGCGTAGCTAGTTTTCTGACTGAATGAAGTGATAGTGAAATTCATACACACAAAGCAGATTTGGGAGGCTGAGGTTTTGACATTTAATGTACCACTTAAGCAGTTAGTTAATAAGAAAGTAGGCAAAATATCAGAAGTAGCTGAATACTGCAACAACTTCAGAATCAGTAATGTAAAACAACTGATGTTACATGAGACAGAAGAACACTTAGTAGCCATCTGTAAAGGAGCACAGATATCCTAAAAAAACAAAAAGAGCAACTATTCCCGTTTCAGCTACAGTAATCCGAATAAGAAAGGAAAATCTACCAACAGTATTAACCAACCCATTAGTTACTCTGCATAAATTATTTTACTTGACAAACTAAAGTTAGTGAACTTATCCAGAGAGCACTTTTCAGTAACAACTTAAAGCAAAAATCACAAAATTCTGTAATAAAGCTGGTTATAAATCAATTGACAATTCTGATAGTAACAAATCTGGGTTTTATAAATCAAGTTTTCAAAGGGGAAACAATTGTAACAGTACAGGTTATAGACCAAGCTAAACAAATTACAAATATTAAAAATAATTTGGTCTGATAAAGTCATAGAATGTCATCTGTAGTGAAAAAATGAGGACCTCTACAGCAGCATCCAATTACTTCAGACTTGAAATTAAATATATTCATGGGACATGAGCACACAACAAATGCAACTTAGACAATTATTATACTGGCAGCAGGTAATGTGGTGCTGCAGAGGAGTACCCTATTACAGCCCACTTCTAGGCCCATTCTTATAGGTTCATAGGTTCATAGGTTCATACTAGGCTATCTGCCCTAAGGCATTTATAAGCCTAGCCCAAATTATTGTGGCTTACGCCACCCCTTATATGAAAAAATACTGTGCCCATTAGTTTGTTGTGCCTCTGTCCAGCAGTGACACAGAGTTGATTCCTGGGGTAAACCTACGATCTCCCATCCACAGGTCTAGATTTCTCTTGAACAGAGTCAGCGAGGTGCTCTGCCTCACATGGACCGGGATTTTATTCCACAGCATAGGGAGTCTCTGAGTGATAAATCTATCCCTCCAGCACGTCCTATTTATATCCGTGCTAAGGTTTAAGTCGCTTGCTCTAGTGGTTTTGGTGGATTTGGATTTTTTGAGGTGGAGCATGCCCATTAATTCCGGGTTGGACATGGCCTTGTATGTCAGGCACATGTCACCTCTGAGCAGACGGTATGCGACTGAATAGAGCTGGAGTTTCTTCAATCTGGCAGCATATGACAGATTTTGGAGTCCCTTTATCCTTTTGGTGAGGAACTTTTGGGGTCTCTCCAATTGCTGCAGATGTCGGGTGAGATGCATCCCGAATGGGGCATTGTACTCGATCATTGGTCTGATAAGTGAAGAGTACAGGGGAACAATGACCTCACTAGATCTGGATGTGAATCCCTTCATGATCAGGTGGGCAATGTAGAAGGTCTTTCTAACCACTTTAGCAATGTGAGTGTCAAAAGAAAGGCCACTGTCAACCTGGGTCCCCAGGTCCCTGATAACCTCTTCTGTGCTTAGTGGATTGCCACCTATATGGTAGCTTGGGGTTACCTTGTTTTTCCCGAAGGGTATGACTATACATTTTTGGCGTTTAACTTCAGGCCATGGCTCTGGCACCAGCTATCTGTTTCCGTGAGTCCCTTCTGAAGGATATCCGTGTCCGATGCACTTTCCACTATGGCCCAGTTTGCAGTCGTCTGCAAACTTTGTCAGCCAAAGTCCTCCCATGTTGGCCTGTACTTCTGAGAAGTAGATGCCAAACAATAGGGGCCAAGGACCGAGCCCTGTGGGACACCATTTGTGACCGGCTTGGAGTCTGACACAGCGCCAGCAACTCTAACCCTGTGGGTTCTGTCCTTAAGCCAGTTTGCAACCCATCTTGTGACATATGGGTTTACATTTAAGCTGGTAAGTTTTTCTACAATACCCGAGTGGGGTATTGTGTCGAAAGCCTTTGCAAGGTCAAGGTAGGCTGTATGGACTGCCTTTGCCTCATCAATGGCCTTGGTGACTGTTTCAAAGAAGTCAACCAAGTTCAAAAGGCATGATCTTCCCTTGACAAAGCCAAACTGGGTCGGGTCCAATGTCTGCAAGTCCCCTATATCTTTGTTTATGAGCTCCATTATGATCCTCTCCATAGCTTTGCAGACTAGACTTGTTAAGCTTATGGGGCGGTAATTACCAGGGTCCGTAGAGGCACCGCCTTTGTGGAGTGGGACCACAGTTGCCGTACGCCACTCCTTGGGCACGTATCCTGTGGTAAGGCTGAGATTAAACAGCTGCCTTATGTGCGGGTTTAATTCCTCATTTAGCTCGTGTAGCACACAGCCGGGGACACCATAGTTATCTCTCCTTTAGGGGGGGAGAGGGGGGTGAAGTTTGCACTGAACCTGTCTGCCAGTATGTTGGCAATGTCTGTGGGTTCAGTGATTTTTGTATCATTTTGGACTAATTCTGAGCATATCTGGGAGTTTCCACCCAGGTTCCTAACATAGCTGAAAAAGGCCTTATGATTGTCCTTTGAATCCATGGCAATTTTTCTCTCAAAATTGGCCTTAGTTGATTTTATGAGTGCTCGTATTTTTTTACTAATAATGATCAGGGGTGACTTCCCTTTTATGGATTTTGTTCTATCATGTAATAGCTTTCTCCTCTTATTGTAAAGTTTGTTAATGGCTGGGGTCCACCAGACTGGACGTTTGCCCTTTGTGGAAAGAGTCTTGGTTTTATTTGGGATTGCCTGATCCATGCAGTCCTGGAGGTGTTCATAGAAGGCATTTGTAAGGGCTTCCGCAGCTTGGGTTGTGGTTTCCTCTGGCTCAGGGGCCTTGAAGGATACCACACCAGTCTTGAGTAGTGTGAAGTTTGCTTTAGAGAAGTTCTTCACTATGGTCTTTTTGCTTGGGGTGGGGCGGGATGTGGATTTCCAGTGAGATTAGTTTATGATCAGATCTCACCAATGAGGGATATACTTCCGTGTGGAGCATTTTGTCCCCATGTTTGTGACAATGAGATCTAGTATATTTTCTCCTCTCGTGGGAACAGTGACTAGCTGTTCCATGGCATTTGAATTTATGAACTCCAGGAACCGTTGGGCTAGAAAGTTAGGGCTTGAGTAATGTTCCCAGTCTATATTCGGGTAGTTGAAGTCACCCAATATGATGGTGTTTGGAGATACATTTATACCCTCCAGTGTCTTCAGGAAGGCTGTGTGGGGTTCCTGAGTTTGAGAGGGTGGCCTGTAGCATGCTACAATTTGTAGAGCAGTTTTGCCTATGGTTAGTTGCACCTGGATGGTTTCCGAGCTTATGCGTTGCCACCAACCTGGAGGTGTGAGTATCCTTTATGAATATGGATACACCCTCCTTTTGTGGTGTGGTCCGGGTTTTGGGGCCGGAACGTATGATATGAGGTAAAACCTAATAGTACCGGGGTGCTCTCAGGAGCCTTGAACCAGGTTTCAGTTACAGCACAGACATCGATGTTCTCCATACTGAGAAGGGCCTCGAGTGCGTGCATTTTGAGATTTAGACTTCTGGCATTGAGCAGCATTACCCTCAGTTTCTTCCCATTTTTGTTTTCTAGGGTGGTAGGTTTAGAATTTGAGCCTTGCCTAAAAAGGCACTATGGGGGTGGCAAGAGCCTTAGCCAATATCCGAATCCCAGGGTGACAGGTGCAAGCCGTCCCTTGCGAAGCAGCGTGGCTTGTCAAGCATGTCATCCCAGGCAGACAGACACTGGATCCCCTTTGAATG
The DNA here is from genome assembly GCF_019279795.1 of Protopterus annectens. Lineage (NCBI taxonomy): Eukaryota > Metazoa > Chordata > Ceratodontiformes > Protopteridae > Protopterus > Protopterus annectens. The sequence continues at coordinate 1,300,769,741 of NC_056743.1, read as the reverse complement.
ACACCAGACATTAAGCCAATTGTTAAAGCTGATCATCTTGTCTCTATATTGTGGCATCATTCTTGGTGAAGGAAGGATACTGCTCAGGGTTAGGGTCATACCTGCCTGGGCTACATAATCAGAGAGCTCCTCTATGTCTCTTTTCATGTAGTCCAGGGAGGTACGTCTCAGGTCACTCACACCAGGATGGACAATGGCTGTGTCATATTTGTACTTGCCATGGAGTGACCCGAGTGCTTGTGTTATGTGGCGGATTCTAGCCCGATAGGCAGCTTACTGTGACCCTCTCCTTGTTCAGCCTGGTGAGTGGGACGTCAGTGTGTCTGACTATGGAGTCACCTATGACAAGTATGTTTGGTGTTGTATTTGGCCTTAAGGGCTGTGACTGCTTTGCACACTGCTTTTGTGGTTTATGTGTTGCTTGTGGGGTGTCTTGAGGTAGCAGTTGTTTGGGTGTCTGCTTTGGAGGCCTCTGCTGTTTAGGTAAATTTTACTCAGAGCCTCCGAGTATGTCTTTGTGTGTTTATGTGTTTGATTCAGTGGAGTGGTAGCATTATGTGAGGCTGGTTTTGTGGTGTGTGTAGTTGCCTTCTCCTCCTGTCTGGTCTTGCCAGTCCTGAGTTGAGAGAGCTCAGCCTCCAGTTTGGCTAAATAGCTGCATCTCGCAAGTATTTGTGTTATGTGGGAGGAGGAGAGGGTTGTCTGTGTACATGAGGCAGTTATAACATTGCCTCAAGATTCCCAGATTCACCAGCTGGACCGGAGAGGAGATTGACAACTGACCTTTGGACATGCTAGAATAATATTGGGAAATCCTTAATTGAAAACAAGGGCCAGTGGGGAGTGAGGGTGTAGTGCTTTTAATTTTTAGTGCTGACTTATATAATTGCTTTAGTGAGCAAGTGCCAGGTAACTTGAGTGCAATGTGTTACAAGTAACTAAATGCAAAACGACAAACAGTAACTTTCTTTCAAGTGAAACAAGGAAATAAGTACAGTAAGCAATGCAGATATCACCAGTGATCCACAGAAGCTGAGAAGTTGCGTATTAGGTGGAATTAGCTTCCAGGAAATAACAAGCAAACAAACAACAAGCATATAAACAAAGCTAGATTCAGTAGGCCTGGATCTAGTCTATGCTAGAGCAAACAAGGTGAACCAATTTCAGTAAGATACAGTTCAAATATTCAGGCACTATAAACCTTTAACCAGAAAATTCCCAGCTCAGAAGGGCAGAGTCCAGCCTCTTCTCCCACAAGAGTGCAGACCACGAACCTTCTTAATGTAAAATAACTGGCCTGAAGCCCAAGTGCCTAAACCAGAACTAATACACTTGGACACTGGGCTCTCAATCAGCAGTTCCCAACTTAGAAGGATGAAAGCTACCTGTCCTGCCACCACAGTGCTTGCCACAAACCTTCCTAATGTAAAACAACTGTTCTGAAGCCCAAGTGCTTAATCCAAAAGACTTGAATGATAGCTACACTTTAATCAAGTTACAACCAAGCAGTAATAAATACCATTGAATACTTTAGAGAATGTCTGGATTAGTGCTCAAGTTACACAAACAAAGCTAGATCCAGCAGGCCCGAATCCAGTCTATGCCACAGCAAACAAGGCACCAACTTCAGTAAGGAACAGTTCAGATATGCATGCACTATAAGCCTTTAACCAGAAATTCCCAGCTCAGAAGGGCAGAGTCCAGCCTCTCCTCCCACAAGAGTGCAGACCACGAACCCTCTTAATGTAAAATAACTGGCTTGAAAGCCCAAGTGCTTAAACCAGAATTAATACACTTTTAGAATAACAGACACTGAGCCCTCAATCAGCAGTTCTCAACCTAGAAGGATGTAAGTTACCTGTTCTGCCACAACAGTGCAGACCACAAACCCTCTCAGTGCAAAACAACTAACTGGTCCGAAGCCCAAGTGTTTAAACCAAAAGGCTTAGAATGAGTTACACCAAGCAGTAATAAATACAATTGAGTATTTTATGATGATGCAAAAGTAAAAAGAAGTAGGTAAAAACACAAGTACAGTAAAAGCAGATGAAATTTTTTTTTTTTTTTTCTCTGAACAAGTGCTGAGATCAAAGAAACAGATTTGAGTGCTGAAACTAGAAAACTCGCTAGTTATAAGAAATAAGCAAGCTAGAAGGCTTCCCTCAAACACAGAAGGGCTTGGGGGCTCAGAAGCCTACAAATAGTCTGTACCACTTAACAAGAAAGGCAGGAAATAAGCTTAATTTTTTTTTTTTTTTTCTATTTCCCAGATGCTCTCTTTGTACACAGTAGGAATGCCTGAAATCAGAATATGATCTCACTGCACTCAGTTGAGTGAGCAAATGAGATGGGCCCAGAGGCAGGCTGAGGGGCGGGCAGTTTCAATGCCACTAAGATTAACACCAAAACAAAAACCGGGTGGGTGGGAATAACTGAAGAGCAGAATAACTTCAGATAAAAATTCCTTCAACACTCCTTCATACACAGTTTAAATCAATTTAAATACTGTATTTTAAAAAAAAAAGTGCAGAAAAAGGTACTTAAATTCTCTTATACGTCCAGTTGAATATAACCAAGTTTTTAGCTGGCCAAGCTGAAGTTTTAAAGCAGGAATTATTTCACAACAATAACTGTCACATTACAGTCAAATGGGCAACAGAAACACACATACAAAAAACACATGCATTAAACTTGGTGTTAGTGGTATTGAGAATGACACATTAGGAAAACATTTCCAAACTGTTCGTCCAGAAAAGTTTACACAAGACAAAAATTTGTGAAAAAGTCAGCCAACTCTGGAGAAATACCCACTACTAGTCCCAATAGTAAAGGAAAGGGGGGGGGTCTATGAAGGATTATGGCACCATCCTTAGTATATCTTACGGCAGTATCAGTAAAAGATGTGATGGCCGTTATCCAAGGTGAAGCATTAATCATCACGAGCAGTTTCTGTGTAACGGAGAAGAAAATTAAATGAACCCTCAACACTAATGAAAGACATCCTATATTTCTGGTTAAAATCTGTGATATTCCTATTGCTTAATAAAGACAACCATTAAAATTTTACTTGGGACAAAAGGCACTCGTGTGCTTGTACTGTATGTGGTGGAAAGAAGTTTGCCCACTAAAAATCAGCCTGTAGTATGTGTACAGCACCCAAGTACACTTTCAACAGACGATCTCTGTGTACATGCAAAAAAAAAAAAAAAAAAAAAAAAAAAAAAAGCTATGTTAAACAAGTCAAACCCAGGCCACTTAAAATGGGCCACTTCATTCACAGCACCACTTTAACCTGCTGCATTACAACTATTAGTTCCCAAACTACTACATACAAATAAACCTAAAACGTTCTTCATTAGATCACTAGTGCAGTAACGTGTGCAATATGGGATATCTTGCCAAGAATAAGCCTACCTCCAAAAGCTTTTTAGAGCACTTTCCATGTGTAGCCACTGCCTGCATCAGAAAGTAGAAAATAAAGGGCAGCTACAGTGCCAAACGTTAGAACTTTATCATCACCATAGTGTACAGTGTGTTTCAGCATGTTTGAGGTCCATGTTCAGTCCACTATATATATTTTTTTTTCTTTTTTTGCAGGGGGCTCACTGAACTCCCCAGAATTATATATATCAAATGCAAGGGTGCACGACATTGGAGAAAAAGGCAATCTCCACTTTCAACAAAAGTTTTTTCAGTTTCTTTACATTCACTGAAACGACAAACTGGCATGCTCCCACTATGTTTTCAGTTGTGTTTTCTCTCTTGCTTAATCTATTCTCCCCTAAGAACTGGCTGGCACTTCTGCCTTTTTGTTAGGGGCTTGTGCTACTTGCTCTTCCAATGTTGTGTGATTTCCTTCCAAGGCTTCCTCACTTTTAGGGACTCCTCTTCTGGCTTTAAAAAGAACATGGTCCCAAGTAAATCGTTTCATGCCTTATAAGGGGGTTGGAGGTTGGCATAATGGTTAAAGTGTACACCTTACATATAAAAGGTGCACTGTTTGATTCTTAAATGGGAAATTGGCTAAATTTAAAATGGCACACAAGGGCAGTTAGTCTAGTACTAACCTACGAGCCTCTCTGGTACACAGGGCAAGACATGTTACTAAGGAATCTTCTGTGCCTCAGTCACTGCTAAATGACTCTGCTGTGGCCATGAGGTGTTCTTCGGACCATTCATATTCATTTCTTGGCCCCTCTGGTGCTACTTCTAGGGATGCCACTAAGGACAAGGTGGCTTTCAACCCTCTGCAGCTGTTCAGTTACCCTTGTTAGGACAAGGTGAACACACTCAAGCTGGAACATGCAGACACTCCTCTTACACTCTGCTGAAATACATTTTTCCTGTGGTAGGGACTGCTCATGTGGCCATATCTTGTTGTAAGGTCTCCTAGAAAAAAGGAAATATAACATGAAGCATCATTCTACCCCACTATTTCTAGAGAGGACTGATTATACATGGCTAAGAGTTTATTTTCGGCATTTCAATTTTTGGCACAGATTTGCCCCCTCCTGTAAAACAAAAGAAATTGGTTCCCCTTTCCGATACTGATCAAAGGATCAGTATTTACAAAAGAATTTGGCCATCCTGGGCTTCTTCCCATGCCCAAGGAGATTCTGACATTGAAACCATTCCTTGGAGTCACCTGTAGGAGTGTTACCTTCTTTGGATACTTTCACCAAAATGATAGACTTGTTTTACTGAGAACAAAACAGATATTTCAGACTCTTAGATGCGATAGTGTGACTTACTGCAAGAAACCCTTCATCTGCCAGCTACTATTCTTCTTGCTTTACCTGCCCTAGAGGATGTACTTTGGCAGCTTGAATTTTGCCTGACACAGTCTTCTCTTCCCAGGAAGCATGATAGAAAGCACAATAGATTATATAAGGTTTCAAAGTCACAGATATCATTTTACTAATCCTAGAGCAGATCTAGCAGTGGTCATCTTGCCCAAATCCACTTTTAAAACTCATCACAGTTGCTAATCCAGTGCCCTCTAACAGACTGGATAGAACACCGGTGGTCAGATTTAGGCTTCTTCCACCGTAACCTTTGAAAATGTCACATTCATTTGTTTAGGATTCTCCAAACCTATATTCAAGAAAAGCAGAAATTAGTTGCATTAGTGCTGGCCTTCCTGCCTCAGAGGTTAAGGCCTCTGTCTGAACATCTGTGTTCTGTTTCTCAGGTGACAATGCATAAATGTTCATATGATGCAGCGGACGCCATATCTAGGATGGTTGCTATGGGCTCTGTCCTAAGAAGTTAACACCTGGTTACATTCTCAAACATTTCTTTACTCTTATTAGGTCGAAATTCTTAATGCCCTTTTGGATAAAAATGCAATGTTTGGCCCTTCCTCCACAGAGATTCTAAAACGTATCTTATTTATTTTTACATTTGTTAACCGGGTTAGTCTGTCTGGGTTCTTAGAAACCTTTTTTCAGCAGAGACTCGAGGACAAAAGCTCCCCAAAAAAGTTTAAGTAAACAAAGATAAACACAGATCACATTTTAAGTAAACATACTTCTGAAGTAATTACATAACATGCAATAAAGGAATATATAGAATGGCTAGAAATACAATACATACATGGAATTGTTCATGTAGTATGGCAAGAAACTAAGCAGAAATATGGTAAGACTAAGGTCAATACATTACTGATTTAATGAATGCTGAAAATGAATCCAAGGGGTTACCAGATTTTCCAGCCCTTCTTTCTCCTACTACAAGTGCCTTGTTCAGATCACAGTCTAGGTCCAGCCAAAAAACTGCCACAAAGCAAGTTTACAGGAAGCAATGGCAAGGTAGATCCAGAAATAATGACCCTACTTCATGGGCCCAATGTCAACTTCAAAAAAATAGACAGACTATGTCTCCATTACCCTTGTTCCTTCCCACATGGGCAATCCTGTGATGCTGTCCCAAATTCCGGACATTCACTATCTTCTTTAGCAATGTATAACATTAAATTCCTGCATACCAAGCATCATTTGCTAAGGTTACCATTGGTAGTGGGAGTCTCTTCCTTTTTTTCAGGGAATTCCAGCTCACCCTCTCTCCATTACTATTTCATCTTCCTTACTATTCTCAATCAAACGTTGGATTCACAGTGTCAATGAATATGCCCCCACTTGAAAGAAGTCGAGGTTTTTGTTCAAGAATGTTTCTGGTGATGATGCCAGGAGGTTCCTACAGCCATATTCTAGATCTTTCCTTTATGAGCTTTCAAAGTACCAAAATCCATAATGCTCTCCCCCTTCAGTAGGTACTGCCTCTCATTTCATCAGGTAGCTTCCTTGTAACTTTAGATTTAAAGAATACTTATCACATTCCAATCCACAAAAGTTTGACAATTTTTGTTTTTTTTCCTGTGGCTAGATCACATGTTCAATTTTGTGTTTTGCCCTTCGGGCCCTCTACTGTCCACAGGATGTTTACAAAGTGCCTTGCCCCAGTAATACCCCATTGCAGGCTGTGGGGCATTTACATTTTTCTGTATCTACATGACTACTTGATACTGGCAGTGTCCTTCAAGACTTATCAAAAATCCCTCAAGTGGGTAATGAACCTGATTTCTGATGAGAAGAAATCTTCTCTTCCCATCTCCCCTTTACAGAATCAAAATTTTGAGCTATCTTCTGGATACAGCCTTATGAGGACTTTTCTTCCCCAGGAGTAGGTGTTCTCTTATTTGAAGCAATTTCAGGAATTCTCCAAGCTATCTCTGGCATCTGCCAGGGATTAGCTTGGAATTCTGGGATACATAGCCTCTACTATTCTCATGATTCCTCTGGTGAGACTGAGGTGAATCCAGTGGCTCATCAAAACTCTCTGACCCCAACACCAGTATCCCCTGTCCTTTCAGATTACTATACCGAGATTCATCAAAAACGTTTGTAGGTGCCTCTGAGGAACCTCAGCCCAGGTCTTTCTTCTTCTTCACAGTCTACTACTCAGTCAATTACAATTAATGCTATCGATGCTTCAGACTTTGTTTGGGAGGACGGCGTCCAATGGAATAAAGGTTCAAGGCCTTTAGAACAGATACGGCAGATTGAAAACACAAATATCAAGGAAATGCTGGCATTCTGCACACACGCAATTCTTAAATAATCTCAGGACTCCAGGTCCTTTGTTAATCATCACAAACAATACCACGGTGATATGGTACATAAACAAGGAGGGATCAGATCCTACCCACTCTCCAAACAAGTTATGGCAGTCTGGGATTTAACAATTCAGCACCTTACATTCCATCAGAGCAGATTATTATGGCAGACAAGATGAAGAGAACCAGAACAGACCCTCATGAAAGGATGGTTAGCTACAGGAATTGGTCCTTTTTGGGGTTGTGGGGAGCTCCACAAATAGATCAGTTTGCCTCCAGCCAAAGGAGGCAGTTGAAGCCATTGTGTTCCAAGAAACCGTGCAGTTAGGCCTGAAAGACAGATGCAATTCCATGCTCCTAGTTAGGAATGTTCCTCTTCTCCTATGCCTTTCTCCCCTTTCATCTCATAACCAGTGTCCTGCTAAGGATTCAAACTGGCTCTCCACAGATTATAGCGTTGACCCCCTTTTGTTCTGGGCACGTATGGTCTCCCTTTTGGTTGATTGGCCAGGAACAATTTCCCCAAGCTTCCTCAAAAGATGGGGGATGTATGATATACCCCCTACCCTCAACTTCTTACTGCCTAAATGACAGACTTCCTTGCAGGCACCTTTGTCCATCATTATGCCACAGGAGTTACAGGAGGCTAACAAACTTGCTACTAGGAAATTGTATTTGGGAAAGCGGAAGAGATTTTCTATTTGGGGCCACTCTAAGAATCAGGACCCATGACTGGCCCAGATGCCTATAGTTCTTCACCAACTGTGTGAATCATTATCTGGTAGCCTTACTATTCTTCCACTAAGCTTCACCAGTTCGTCATTTCTGATAGTCTGTGCTTGGATTCCCCTTTTGAAAAAGCACAGGTGTCAGACCTGAAGTTCTTATACTGGAAATTGCATCAACTTCCGCTACACATGCATCCAAGTTACAAGCCTTAATGGTCACCCATCGCAATCTCATTTTGCGCAGGCATATGGTTTCCTTGAGAACTAACCCCTCCTTTATACCTAAAGTAGTAGCAGTGTTGTCAGTTTACTCTGAAACAAGCCATTAATCTACTGGAGATCTTTCTTAAGCCTACTACCAAGGGTGAAAGGGGTCTCCACACATTAGATATTCTTAGGCAACTCAAGTGTTTTTCTTACCTGAGTATATTAATATATTTCTATGTTTTAAATAAGATAATCAACCCAGTAATAGGTTTACATTCCATTGACTCTTATGTTAGATAACTCATGCCATTCATTACCATCATCTGCTTGTATTTATATGTTTTTTTCCAATAAAAACTAGTTCTATCACTTGCTGTTTACATTCCATTGACTCTTTTTATGTTAGATAACTCATGCCATTCATCACCATCATCTGCTTGTATTTACATGTTTTTTCCCTATAAAAACTAGTTCTATCACTTACTGTTTTATGACCATTCTGAGTATTCCTATACTTCTGATGGGTCATCATTGTAACATTCCAGCAGTCCCATCCACCCACTTTAGTTTACTCGGTTTATTTTTCAGTCTAGTCCTTTTTAGTTTTTCATATTCCTAGATCATCATTATTGTCCCTTCCATTACTGGCTTCAGAGACGTTCTCCACTTCCTGGCTATTTGCTTTTTTGCTACCATTAGTGATAGGCTTGCTAATGCCCTGACATGCCCATTCAATTTCCTCTTTCCTGCCCAGTTTAGGTCGAAATCTATTTTGTTAAGTCGTTGTTCTTTTCCCCATTACCTCTTGATAAAGGATAGTTAAATCTCTTATATCTAGCTAATAAAATGCAATTCCAAAAATGTGTACTCCCAAGTCCCCTTTACAGTTTCCATTTCATTACCAGTTCTCACTTGCTCCAGGGAACATTTTGTGTATTTTATCATGCGTGTAAAAATATTTATACAGGCACTTCCATGAATAGATCTTAAATTTTCTAGAGTAAGTGGCTGCCTTCACTGTCAGAAAACTCTCTCTCAAACTTAAATCACATACGACGGACAGAATTATACATTTATATAAATGAAAACAAACCATATTGACATCATTTTAGTTGCAAGCATTGATTATAATCTATACAGTAATTGCCACTCAAGCATTAGACAGCTCATTTAAATCCTGTTTTCTTTTAAACCTTGTTCCTCTTTTGCACATATTCTCACAATTCAGATGTAATTTACTAATCTTCTAAGGATACCAATTCCGGTTGTTTTATCTCCATTACAATATTCACTACTTCTAGTGAAGTTGTTTCAAACTTTGATTTCCATTTTCTAGTAACTGCTTTTTTTGCAGTCACCATAAAGACTCCGCAAGGCCTATGTCTAGGCAATTCTGATTCAGCATCATAGCTCAAAAAATGATTTCCTTAGTTACACAAACTTGCTCGCTCACTCAGTATCTCTGACAGAGCAGTCTGCATGGAATCTTTAAAGTCTGCCAACTCATTACACTCTTAGAAAATATGTTCCCAGTTACCTTTTTCTTCCCCATATTACCTCAAACATCTGCTGTTTAAATGAAGAAAAATTCTTTGGGGAATACATGGGTATAAAAATACCTATGTAAAACACTTCCAAGTAAATTTTTTAGATTTTGTTGCATATTTGAGAGGTATATTTGAGAGGTATACATATATCCCCTATAGTTTCTTTGTGAACTGCTTATCCAGTCTCTCTTTGATTCCTGTCTAACCTCCTTTGATTGATTCTTAGTTATAATGCAATATTTTGTACGTGCTGCTAATTATTCCTTTTTTTAACAGCAGCTTCTGTTTTAGATTTTCCTAAAAGCTCTACCAGTGTTGGTCTTTCACTTAGGATTCCCTTATTTCTTTCTCTTTGCCTTTACTCTATCAATCCTTGATAAGGAAGCCAATCTCTAGCATGCAGTCCAAATAAATTCTTGGCCTCTTCCCATTATATTACATTCCCCTCTGTAATGGTTTGCTTCCAATACTGGTGTTATTTTGCCAGTTTTCTTCAATAAATTCCAGCCCCCTCTAGCCTACTGTCTGTATCCATAATTGCAGTCATCCCTATTGGCAGAATCTCCTTTCTCCATTCCCATGTTGGCTTAGTTCTTATAATACTTTCTTCTACTTTATAAATATATTATTCTGCATGGCTGTTCTTAAGGATCTGCATCCAAAAATCCCAGTCTCTCCTTGTTTCTTGAGCTTCCCCCACTTCATAATCACCCCTTTCCATTTTGAATTATATGTTTCTGCTTGTGCTATGTATAGGGACCTTAACTGTGTAGCTCTGAAATACCCCTTCAGATATGATAATCCAAAACCACCTTGTTCAACTGTAAGAATCAGTTTATCCCACTTGAATCTTGCCATCTTTCCCTCCCAGATAAAATCCTTCATCTCTTTATTAACTGCCATCAACAACTTCTCTAAAAACATACCCGACCTGGGAACTACAAACATTTAGCTGACTGTATCTTCATATCCATATAACGGAGCTTAAAATTTCTCAGTTTTTGTATTATCTTTAATGTTTTCCCACATATCCTTCCACACCAGAAGCCTTTTTAATCCATACTAAGTACTTCATTTTATCATGCTCCCATAAATATGGATATAGCTAAACCAGTGTGTGTGTGTGTGTGTGTGTGTGTGTGTGTGGGTACATAATTTACAGCTATTGCTTTTGTTTTTCTTTCATTAATTTTGCATCCCAAAAAGATATCAAACTGCCAGACAGTGTTCCACAATACTGAAATGTCCTTTTTGTGGTTTTATCAAGTATAAAATAATACAATCTGCAAACAGATTCCGCTTTTCTTGATTGCCATTCATGAGTCTCTTATTTTCTTTGCCAATGATTCTAAATATACTGCAAATAAAGAGGAAAGAGGACACCCCTGCCTGGTTCCTCTGTTCAAACAGAAATTATCAGAGAGGAACCCACCCACTATCATTTTTGCCTCCAATCCCTAATATATCCTCCTAATTAACCTTTTATCAGGGAATGCAAAGACTTCCACTGCCCTGCTCATAAACTCCCAGCTTTCTCTGCATCAAGACCCACCAACAATAGTGGTATTTTCTTACATTCAGCTTCCCTCTGGATAATCAATGTTCTCTTAATGCTGTTAAATTTTTGCCTCCCCCTCCACAAAAACACAATGATCCATATCTATCAATTTTGGCGTCACCTCTGCCATTCCTTTAGCTATTATAGACAAACACTTTATAATCATGGTTTAGGATTGAAATTGGCCTGTATAAAGCTGGATCTGAGGAGTCTTTACTCTCCAAGTACTACAGCCACCACTGTTTTTTTCCAGAATGTTGGAGCTTCTCCTCCTCTTAAAATACTGTTAAACAAAGCCATGCACATCTTTATCAGTTTTTTCTCTTCCTAGTTTCCAAACTACCACAGCAATGCCATTTTTTCCTGGGGACTTTACTGTAAATTGGTTATACATCACCATTTTTATCTTCTCTCCTCCTATCCTAACTGCTACTAATTGAGCCTCATCTAGCATATTTAATTCTTCCATAAACATTTCCATTTTTACCTTTTCTTGGTTTCTCTGCTTTATATAGATTTTCATAAAATTTCCAAGATATTTCTAGTACCTCTACAGGACCTCTTATCTCCCTTGTTATACGCTCCTTAAGCTTGGAGATGACCCTTTCTACTTTCTGTTGCCAAAGTTCTTGTATTAAAAGTTTTTGTACTCTGGCATTATCATCAAAAAACAGTTGCTTAACAGCAATCTTTCTAAACTCATGCATATTACTGAGGTAATCCTTTAGTTTCTGCTTAGCATTCTGAAACTGCCCCCCCTTCTAGTTCTGTGAGAGTCCCCTATTCTGCAATACTTTAACATTTCTCATTCCCTCTAAATAATTCTCGTTACTTCTTAACCACCTCTCTTATTTCCACCCAGTTTTTAAACTCCACTTTAAATTTTATCCAACTCCCTGACGCACAACCTTCAATGAAGGTACGCCCATTCACGCATATCTCCACACAGAAGACGCTCTAGCTGAGAATCGAACCGGACAGCGTCATACTGTGAGGCGACAACGCTACCGCAGCACCACCACCACGACTGTTCCCAGCTAATACATTTTCTTATTCCCACCACTGACAACCACTTCAGGCAGAGTCAGGGCTCACTTTTGGAAGAGAGTAGATTCTAGAAGTATACTACGTGCAGCCACTTGATCAATGGTTCACACCTTTTCCAAACATTACAAACCGGACTCCTGCTTTAGATCCAGGGCAGGTCTTGCTGAGGCTGTTCTTCAAATGCTCCTACATTCTGAACCACCTTTCTCCCCTCATGCTCTCTAAGCTTTGCTAGTTATACCATATAGTTTAGGCTACTGCAGCAGTAATCTAACTACTAACACAGTACAGTTGTACAAGCACTTTTACAACAGTAGATGTTCAAGTAGACCAACCAATATAAGGATATCAGGATTCTGATGAGGTCTCCAGTGTGGAGACGAAAGCGCTAAGTCTGTTTTTGTCTATTTGTCCAATAAATAGTATTCAACTTGTGGAATTGTGAGCTGTTTTTGTGGAACGAACTCTTGGTTTATGGTATTTGGAGGACGACTATTGTAACTAAGCAACAAGATTTACATCAGTGTGTTACTAGTCAGTATTCAACCAATTACTGTGCTATTTAAAGGACTGGATGGAAAGTTTTTAATATTCTGATGAAGTCCCCAGTGTGGAGGGACGAAAACGCTCAATTTTTACAATTAAAGTGCATTTTTATTGCTGATATCTCAAAGATGTTCAAGTAGATCACTGTTGTAGTAGTAGCTGCTCCCACCTGCCAAGCCCCTAGATTTGCATTGTTTTTGACAAAGTGTATTCTTTACTTTCTTTACATGATATAGACTTCTGAAAACTCATGATTTCTTTTTTATTTATTGGAGCAAGAAAGCTCTAAAATCTGGTGCCACAGCCATGTTTTATTTCCGATGTTCTAATGCAGGTGGCAGCTACAGGGCATAGGAAGCACCACAAAAAGCTTTTGGAGGCAAGATGAGGGGAGGGGATCCTCTGCAGGACATTCCATATAGCTCAGGCTACTGCGGAAGTGATCTACTCAAACATCTACTATTATGGTAAGAGCGGAAAGAGCACTCGCACAACTGTACTTTTCCCAGCTTGCAAGAGAAATGGATTAGGTTATTGTTCGGCCCTGTAGTCAGTGCAAGACACAACATTAAAACTGAAAAGTCATCCCTCATTCCACATCACAGCATAATTTATAGATAAGCAGGCTCTTTCCTCCACTCTCTTGCTCAATATTTAGCATGCGGCTGTAGACAACCTACATACATCCCTGATGACCTTTTCAGCAGAAGTTAATCATACTGGCGTCACCATCAGCAAAGGAAACTAAAAACACATAGCTATCTTTTTGATCTAGTAATGAAAGAAATGCTACATATTAATTTATTCCACAAGTAAACAGGTTTTAATTGCTGGTTTTAATATTCCAACATAGTTATTTTTTCTCATATCTATTTAGGCTGGTTTCTATAAGGACAACATAAGTGGGGTGTACATAATTGGTTTCTATAAGGACAACATAAGTGGGGTGTACATAATTTCTAGATACTTGATGTCACTGTAAGAGATATTTGTGTTGTCTAATAACTTGCACTCTGTACGATTATGTTTATCCTCTAGTATCCATAACATGGATTTTCTTCTCCCAACTCTTACTTGAAGACACTGGCATTATGAAGTATAACATGTTTATGTTTCTTATCGTCAGGAATGCAAACCAGAGTTACACCAGATCGCTGTCAAAACCCAATTCCATTTAAAAGTACAAACTCATATGCAATTGTAACAATAAGATTATAACACTAATACAAAACCTCAGTACCTAATCCTAAAAATTAAACCCTAGAAGTGGAACCCGAACTCAAAAACTTCACTTCAAAACAGTATGGCAAAGTGAATCACTTCTTTACCTTCAATGCTTACCTCTCATTTTATCTCAAACTGTATCCCCTAATCCCAATCTAACACGCCATCTCTAAACCTAACTCTAAAACTGTAATCTGAACCCCCAAATTTTACTTACAATATAGTAAAATGAACAGTTTCTTCATCTACAATGGCTACATCCCATTTCACCTCAGAATCGTCGCACTTGAATTTCAAGGTTTATGCCACTTCTGCACAGTCTCTAGTTTCTAACTAGAAGAAACATGACAAACATTTCAGCATTCCTTAACAGCCTGAAATACTGGGAGGACCTAAGAGAAATAGATTAATGATAAATCAGAGCAAAATATCTATATCCAAATTAATAATGCAGATCTCCAAATAAACAGGAAATGTTTCTCTACAATCTAAAATAACAATTAATTCAACTGGTAACTACCTTGTATATAAATATCAAAACTACAGGAAACTTATTCCAAGAGAAAAGGTTACAAATTGGCTGGGCATATTTCTTAACTAAAAAAAATTACAATTACAGTGCACAATTTATAATCAATAAGAGGGGCTTTTACTTGCCAGTGAAAATGGCTCAATTTGGGATACTAGTCTCACCATACTGCGAGATACGCAGTCCTTAAGTGGATGACATTAAGCATATACATTGGGACTGCTCCAAAGAGGGCTACCTTGGATGTACTCCTCATTGAGTTCATTAGTCTGGGTATTCTGCACTCGGACTCAATGAATTTCAAACTGCAAGACAGCACATCACCACATTTTAATATATCTATGGTTCTCGCCTCTCTCAACAAATGTGGTGAAGAACTGGGTCAAATGAAATGACAAGTTAATAGGAATGGTATAACTGTAACACATTCTGAAATATCTTAAAATATCAAACAAATATATAAAACACTTCAAACGACATACTAACTTATGCAGCAATTTTGTCAAGGTAATTTCTGTCCTGTAACACATGACGGTACAAATGTTCAACGGGGTTGTTGCATTTTTGTATAATATTTATTACACAATTACTACATGTACCCGTTTAAATTTCAATGTGTATCTTTTTCATATAACTTCAATAAAAAATATTTACAAAAGGGAAAGTTTAGTCCTCAGGGTCATCAGTCTGTCAATGTGATGTGATATGGGCATATGTGGATGTGTTTGCAAAGGGGAGATACAATCCCAAACTCTCGAGCTGATAAAGTGCAGAATAAATACTGTGAGCCAAAGAACTGTACACACCGCTATTAATGCGCTCACTTTAATGCATTATTAAATATTACAGACATAAGTAACTGAACAGCTTTTGAAATTATGTAACACAACAAAATGGTCACCCACCTCTTTGTTTATTAGCAGTCTGCTATTTATATATTCAAAGGAAAGTACTAAGCTTGCTGCCACTGAGGGCCATTTTAAGACTCGCCAATTTCCCACTTTATGTTCAAATAAACCTATTCCATTTGGTTAGAGACTATCATTACCCATCCCATGGTCGATAATTATATAGTTTCCCTAATGAGAATAACTGGGATCATACCACAGCTAATCTGCAAGGACACATGCAGGGAATAAAGCATTTAGGAGCTGCCTCTGTCCGTTAGTAGTACAGGAGACAGTCCTGGGGTAAATTTTCTGTTTCCCATCCACAAATCCAAGTCGCGCTTGATGAATTTTGTTCTGTGTGGATGAGGACTTTTTCCAGAGCAGTAGTATCCTCTGCAAGATATACTTGTCCCTCCAAACCGTTCTGTTAATGTTGCCGAAGAAGTTGAGATCCCTATACCAAAGTATTAATGATGCCATTTGACTTGCTGATGTGCAGTTAATCCATCAGTATTGGTGGGTCACTATTTTTAATGTGTTGAGCGACTTAATGACACTCCTGAAGCACAGTAGTAGAGTCCAAAAGCAATAATAATGTTGTAGTGCATGAAGTGTGGTGATTACTCTCCAATATTTGGAAAAAACTCAAACCAGTTAAGTGCCAGAGTGGTGCGTGACCTGACCTTAACAAATGTTAAGCTTCCCCTGCTTATGCTATTCAGGTTAGGTCTATTGCCCAGCATTAAAATCTGCCTGTACTGATTAGCAAACGATATTGGCAGAGCAAAAGATTTGTTTCTGCCTGTTGTCCATACCCTTAATGTGTCTCTAACTTCCAAGTAAAAAAATCTTAGTTGCTAGAATAACAAGATGTGTTCACCTGCCTAATGTAAAGACTACAAACTCTGAAATTTAAATATATGTCATTATCTAGTGACTTCAATCCTAAGTGGTTTCTCTGAAAAACACAGATTTTATGAGGAACAGACCCAAAATATGAAACAATAATCTGGACGTTCTGTGAAAATCTGCACAGCAGAGAGGCATTAAATTTAGGTGCAAACTGACAGTGGATGCTTGTTAGGCAGTGTAACACTAACTGTTTTACAGTTTTGAAAGACAACAAAACATTTAGTGATTTTTTTCCACTGTAACTAATAGCACATGCAGCAGATAAAGCTCCAAGCACCACAAAGAATTACAATTGTCTCAGCGATCACAAGCCTGTATATTATACATTTCTGACATGGATGCCAAACACACAGTAAGCAGCTCAGCCAATCATATTCCACTACATTATGTAGATAACAATAGCTATGACATGTATAGTAAGCATGCTGTGCTTCACAACCAGGGGGAACTGTGTCACTGCAACATTTTGACAGATTCTCCTGAGTTTTTTTGTTAATTCCATTTCAGTGGAGGCTGTTGCCCCATTAACCCTGCACTATCCATCTTAATAAAAAAATTGGGGGGGGGGTTAAGGAAGGCTGCACCCCCCCCCCCCCATACAAATGGAATAAAAATGACCCGCTACTCTCTCTCTTAAAAATATAAATAAAAATGCCAAGTAGTTATCTATTTTACCATGAAGCCCTTAGGACTCTGTAGACCCAACAGTAGTACATTACGGAAACTGGTGAGTAAGGGAAATACTAGATCTTCTTTTAATAAATGGTCACACAATTAAATAAGTCCAACACTCTACATAACTGCCAAAAAAAAGAGTCAGTTGGAGGGCCAATGACAAAAAGCAAAATGCACACTCCTTCCAAAACAGCTCCATTAATGTAAACCATATGATAAAGCTGTTCAAAGCAAAACACAATTGCCTTATTTGATCACCAAATACATCAACTTAACTTTAAGTAAGTCAGCAGTAATAAGTTTAATGCAGCATTACCTTTAAACAGACTACTGTACTGTGAATACTCCTTATCTCTGGAGCCAACAGAACTCCTCCACATTTCCAAGATGATACCTGCAAAAAAAAAAAAAAAAAAAAAAAATGAAATAACCAAATGCCTACACACATCATCCTCCCAAACTCACTATAATCATCTCTCTCAGCCTCTTAGTGTAAGAATTCTGGGCACAGCCAAAAATAATGGGGAGACAAAGGCCTAAAAAATAGAGGCAAAATTTTAAATGTTGCACTTATAAATCTAGAAAGTTGATAAAATAGAGAGCTTTGCATCAGCATGGATTTTCTGAAGGATATGAAATCAAATGTCTCAATATATGTTGATTTCAATCCTCAATGATTTGCTGG
Source organism: Protopterus annectens (assembly GCF_019279795.1). Classification (NCBI taxonomy): domain Eukaryota; kingdom Metazoa; phylum Chordata; order Ceratodontiformes; family Protopteridae; genus Protopterus; species Protopterus annectens. Next base: position 1,300,752,079 of record NC_056743.1, on the reverse strand, counting down.
AAAACCACACATTTTTTGAGGAGCATACAAAAACATCAAGCACAAACCTGGATATTATGTGAAAATCTGGACAGTCAGCAGTCTATGATACCCATTACAAGCTGGACGAGAAAAAGTCAGTCTCCAGACAACAATACATTAACTCTAGCCATCCCTTATTCTGAGTGAAATCAGATACCCCTTTCTTTTTATATATTTGGTAAACTAACACCCCAAAGAGAAGCTTGACATTGTCATGTCAGAAAAAGTAATGACTATTGCCTTAATTTGTTTACATATCACATTCATTAGAAGAGCTCCATGAGGAAACAAAAACACAGAACAGGTTTGACACAGTTATGTACGTACAAACAGAAGTAGCTCAATCACTAATATCACATTAATATACCCACAGTGACAACTGTGTCTAGATGGAGAAATGATGGGGTCCAAATGGAGAAATTAAAAGGAGAGTAGTATTACTGGAACTAAATTCATCCCAAAGTCCTGGTGAGTACCTTCATGTGGCGGACCCTGTTTTCACAAAATCTCACCAAGAAGACACTGATATGGTAGATTGTATTTTACATAGCATACATCATGGACAGAGGAGTATGTTAAAAATATCAAAAAAAAAGCTTGGTGCATAAGTCCCAGGAAAAAAAAATGCCCAATCCTGGTATACTGACTGGTGACAGGACTGGAAAAAATAAGTATGCAGAATCCTCAAGACACGGAAACATTCCTACAAGGGTTAGGTCAGGCTCAGGAGGAGGATGACCCCACTCTTACCGAAGGAAGCAATAGGCCAAAAAAAAAAAAAAACAGCCATAAAAACGATAGGATGGACTTACCAAGGATAAAGAAGAAATTACACATTGTTACTACCATGCAAGAAGCTATGAATTTCCAGACAGAAGACATACAAAAAGATTATGGGAGAAATCAGAGTAAAGAAAAATAATTGCACAAGAAAAATAGTAAAAAGCTTCAAATGCACGTGTGTTCATTAATACAACATATCTATGAAAAACATTACACATACAAAGAAAAGAAGCAACAGAGGGAGTGCCAAAATAAAGAACAAAACCTAGAGATGTTTGAAAGTTATAAAAAGAAATGTGGACATGGTTAAGAAAAGGGGATCTGATACAGTACAATATTTATGCAAAGGAGAAAGCTAAACTAATCAATACATAAAATGCAACTCAAAGGCAAAGGGATCCAGACATGGACAATTTCACAACACAAAAAAAAAAGATCACAAGGAGGAATGTAGAACAGATTAGTAAAGTAGAAACTAAACTAATAGCAGCTGAAGCTACAGAATACCTGTGAAGTCAGAGATTTATCGTAGACGGTCTAACATAGATTATTGTCACATCATGATACAAGTCCCCAAATTAAGGAGAAACAGGTGGAGCAGGGACATCTGAAGAAATAATATGGACATGGGAATGAAAAAGATTTAATACAGTGGAATATTTATGTAAATGAGAAAGTAAAATTCATCAATACAGAAAAGCAGCGCCAAAGATATTTTCAGAGAATCACAGGCAAAGGCATCTGAATAAGGAAAATTTCACAATAAAAAAAAAAAAGGGGGAAAAGTAGAAAAGAGGCTTAGTAATAGAGAGTTAAAGAAATAGAAACTGAAGCTATGGATTACCTGCAAAGTAAAGGATTTAGTGTAGAAAATCCAACTCAGAGAACATCACAGTATGATGTAACTTGTTCCCAAATTAAGGAGAAACAGGAGGAATGGGAAGCATCTAAACACTTGTCACAAAGATGCTCTGGAGCCTTTAGTACAAAAACAAATATAAAAGTTCAGCTGGATTTGGACTTGCACAGCAAGGGAAGACGAAGGAAAACAGTGGCAACTCTAAACACAATGCTGTGGAGTGACAGGCCAGTGAGCTCCCATTTGAAAGAGCAGTGGATGAGCCAGGATGCAGCTGAAGAGAATATGTCCAAGGAAAATGTTCTGGAACTTTCTGTAGAATACCTGCAAGATACAGCAAAGAATGGGCCCTCAGTTTAGAAGAACATGATCTAAGGGGTGAGTTGCTTGTTTTAATACAGATGGATAGACATAGTAAGGTTGATGAAAGAAATAGATTACAGAAAGTAAATAAGGCCCACAGATGAACACAGTAATTAAGACCATTAATAGAAAAACATGTGATATAACAGGAGTAAATAGGAAATATTACTGTACAGCTAAATTAATACTGGATAAAGTCTTAAGAGCAATAAGGGAAAGGAAGGGAAGAAAAAATGCCATCATGCAAGTATCGAAGTGAAAATGCTATAAAGCAATTAATACGAGATATGTCACTGTTAGAAAAGTACAGATGGAAGAGAGCAACAAAAACACTTAGAAAGACAGACATGATAAAAGCAATGTGCAGTAGCAAAACAGACCAGGATCTATCATACACTATTGCAAATAATAAACTAAAGATATTTATTAGCACAGGCAAAAAAACGTTGAAGACATGCAGATAAACATAAAGGAAAAGTACAAAATAAACAGTTCATTGATGACCCAAAATAGTTTTATACAGAATTGGGGAAAAAGCAAAAGGAATAGAACGACCAAAAAAACAAGAAATAGACATTTTGGAGAAATATTTATGAAGACCCTGTGGAACATAAAGATGCTGAATGGCTAGAATAAGTAAAAGAAACAGTAAGAAGTTCAAATGTACAGGATACAAAAATGAGATGAAGTTACTGCCAGATAAACTGAAACAAAATTAAGAAAAGCTCCTAATTGGAAAATCACAGGCCCAGATGCAGTAACAAACTTCCGGCTAAAATATTAACAACTTTACATGAACATTTAGCCTTGAGTAAAAAGTACTTATTTTCCACATCTCAAACAGACATCAACCTGGTTAACAGGAAATATGATACTCCTCCTTAACAGTACATCTACAAGCCATCCTAAAAACTGTAGACCAGTAACTTGCCTTCTGACAATGTACAAGCTATATACTGGAATTGATGCTGACAGTTTATAGTAATTTAGAAGAAAACTCAATCAGGGCAACAGAAAAAAAGGCATATTAAAGAAAGGATAACGTGATAATATGGAATTGTAAAAATGGGAAGAATCTAATTATGGCATGAATACATTACAAAAAAGCATGTGACAGCATCGCACATTCATGGATAAGGGAGTGATAACAAATGTATAATAAGATACATCCTACTTCGAACAATTACATTACAGTGACTATGAAACAGTGGCAAACTACTATGAAATGAAGTCATGACCAAGGGCAAATTAGTATCCCAGGGATAAAAATTCAAAGGGGGATATTCCCGAGTGATTCTTTGTCACCGTGTTGTTTTGTCTGGTCCTTAACCCATTAAGCTGTTTACTTAACATATTAGGTCTTGGTTATAACTTGACTCATAGAAAACATTTATTTAAAAGATTTCTCATCTACTTTTTGTGGATGACTTAAAAACTGTACAGTTCATTGGATTAGATGAAAGCACAACTGCAAGCAGTTAAAACTTTCTAGGAAAATATAAGAATTACATTTGGTCTTGATAAATGTGCAAAAGCAAAATTTAAAGCAGGAAAGTTGCAGTACCAAAAAATATCAGTTTTGGACAGGAATGCGATAAAAAAGGAACTCAAGTAGGAAAGAGTACATAAATATCTGGGAACTGATGAAGGATCAGCAATAAAACGAAGAAATGTGAATAAAACTCAGTAAGGAATACTTCAAAAGATGAAAACTAACATTGAAAATAGCTCTGACGCTTAGGAATGATGTCTAAGCTATAAACCAATTTGCTCTTCCTGTTTTAACTTACAGTTTTAGTGTAACTGACTGGCCCCAAAAAGTAGTGGATCAGTTGGGAAGAAAAACAAGAAAAATGCTTCATGCTTATAAAAATCAGTGCTTACCAAGATTATATATATCCCTCACTCTTAAGGGAGTATAGGCCTCCTTGAAACTGATTATATGTACAGATCACAGGACTACATACATACCTGCTGACCTCATCAGATCCAAACATAGTGAAAGTTTTAAAAGTCTAAGTTGACCTCCCTGTTTAGTTTATCAAAAACATTCATATGTTTTGGCAAAGGCTCTTGCCACCCCCATAGTGCCTTTTTTAGGCAAGGCTCAAATGATAAACCTACCGCTCTAGAAAACAAAAATGGAGAAAAACTAAGGGTAATACTGCTCAATGCCAGAAGTCTAAACCTCAAGATGCACGCCATCGAAGCCCTCCTCAGTATGGAGAACATCGATGTCTGTGCTGTGACTGAAACCTGGTTCAAGGCTCCTGAGAGCACCCCAGCACTATCAGGTTATACCTCATATCATGCGTTCCGGCCCCAAAATCTGGACCGAACCACAAAAGGAGGGGGAGTATCCATATTCATAAAGGATATCCACACCTCCAGGTTAGTGGCAACGCACGAAGCATCGGAGACCATCCAGGTGCAATTAACCATAGGTAAAACTGCCCTACAATTTGTAGCATGCTACAGACCACCTTCTCAAACTCAGGAAACCCACACAGCCTTCTTGAAGACACTGGAGAGTATGAATGTCTCTCCAAACACCATCATATTGGGTGACTTCAACTACCCAAACATAGACTGGGAACATTACTCAAGCCCCAACACCCTAGCCCAAAGGTTCCTGGAGTTCATAAACTCAAATGCTATGGAACAACTAGTCACCATTCCCACAAGAGGAGAAAATATACTAGACCTGATCATCACAAACATGGGGACAAAATGCTCCACACCGGAAGTATATCCCTCATTGGTGAGATCAGACCATAAATTAATCTCATTGGAGATCCACATCACGCCCCCACCCCCAGCAAAAAAGACCACAGTGAAGAACTTCTCAAAAGCAAACTTCACACTTCTTAAGACTGGAGTGGTATCCTTCAAGGCCCCCAAGCCAGTGGAAACCACAACCCACGCTGCTGAAACCCTTACAAATGCCTTCTACGAGCACCTCCAGGAATGTATGGATCAAGCAATCCCTAATAAAATCAAGACCCTTTCCACCAAAGGCAGGCGCCCGGTCTGGTGGACCCCAGCCATAAACAAACTCTACAACAAGAGGAGAAAGCTACTATATGACAGAGCATAATCCCTAAAAGGGAAGGCATCTCTGATCAATACTAGCAAAAAACTACGATCACTCATAAAATCATCCAAGGCCAACTTTGAGAGAAAAATCGCTAATGACACAAAAGACAATCATAAGGCCTTCTTTAGCTATGTTAGAAACCTGGGTGGAAACTCCCAGATATGCTCAGAATTAGTCCAAAATGATAAAAAATCACTGAACCCACAGACATTGCCAACATACTGGCAGACAGGTTCAGTGCAAATTTCTCCCCTCCCTCCCCCCAAAAGGAGAAATATCTATCCCACCAGAGTCTAGCCTCCCAAACATCTCAGATGCCCAGGTGAGAGCTGCTCTCTCTAAAGCAAAAAACACAGCATCAATGGGACCGGACGGTGTCCCCGGCTGTGTGCTACACAAACTCAATGAGGAACTAAACCCACACATAAGGCTGCTGTTTAATCTTTGCCTTACTACAGGATACGTAAGCAAAGAATGGCGTACGGCAACTGTGGTCCCACTCCACAAAGGCGGTGCTTCAACGGACCCTGGAAATTACCGCCCCATAAGCTTGACGAGCCTTGTCTGCAAAGCTATGGAGAGGATCACAATGGAACTCATAAATAAAGACAATGGGGACCTACAGACACTGGATCCTATCCAATTTGGCTTTGTCAAGGGCAGATCCTGCCTCTTGAACTTGGTCGACTTTTTCGAAACAGTCACTAAGGCCATTGATAAGGGTAAGGCAGTTCACACAGCCTACCTTGACCTAGCAAAAGCGTTCGACACGATACCCCACTCGGGCATCATAGAAAAGCTCACCAGCTTAGATGTAAACCCATATGTCACAAGATGGGTTGCAAACTGGCTCAAGGACAGAACACACAGGGTTAGAGTTGCTGGTGCCATGTCAGACTCTAAGCCGGTCTGGCGGTGTCCCACAGGGCTCAGTCCTGGACCCCTCTTGTTCGGCATTTATTTTTCTGAAGTGCAGGCAAACATAGGGGATTGTGGCTGACAAAATTTGCAGATGACTGCAAACTGGGCACCATAATTGACACTCCATCAGACACAGACATCCTCCAGAGAGGTCTCATAGAAATGGATAACTGGTGCCAGAGCCATGGCCTTAAGCTAAATGCCAAAAATGTATAGTCATACCCTTTGGGAAAAACAAGGTAACCCCTAATTACCACATAGGTGGTAATCCATTAAACACGGAAGAAGTTATCAGGGACCTGGGGACCCAAGTTGACAGTAACCTCTCTTTTGACACTCACATTGCCAAAGTGGTTAGGAAGACCTTCTACATTGCCCACCTGATCATGAAGGGATTCACATCCAGATCAGGAGAGGTCATTGTACCCCTGTACTCTTCACTTATCAGACCAATGATTGAGTACAACGCCCCATTCGGAATGTTCCTTACCCGACACCTGCAGCAGTTGGAAAGACCCCAAAAGTTCCTCACCAAAAGGATAAAGGGGCTCAAACATATGTCATACGATGCCCGACTGAAGAAACTCCAGCTCTATTCAGTCGCATACCGTCTGCTCAGAGGTGATCTGTGCCTGACATACAAGGCCATGTCCAACCTGGAATTAATGGACATGCTCCACCTCAAAAAATCCAAATCCACCAGAGCCACGAGAGCAAGAGACTTAAACCTCAACACGGATATAAATAGGACGTGCTGGAGGGACAGATTCATCACCCAGAGACTCCCTACACTATGGAACAGAATCCCAGTCCATGTGAGGCAGAGCCCCTCACTGACTCTGTTCAAGAGAAATCTTGACGAGTGGATGGGAGATCATAGGCTTACCCCGGGAATCATCTGTGTCACTGCTGGACAGAGGCACAGCAAACTAATGGGTATAGTATTCTCATCCTAAGGGGTGGTGAAAGCCACGCGCACTCTGGCTAGGTTTATAAATGCCCTAGGGCAGATAGCCTAGTATGAACCTATGAACCTATGTTAACTAGGAATGGATATCAAACCAGAAGTAGCCAAAAAAAAAAAAAAAAACAGACAGCAACTAAATGCGCAGAAAGAAAAAGAATACAAGAAGGATCAGATTGAGAAGGATAGAAATGTGAAAAAGTCATAAATATAGTGCCATGTATTGAAAACTCCTGGAACAACCTCATGTTGATCAGAATCTGACACAGGAACGGTTAAGGAGAGGTGAAGTTAAACCAAAAGAAAAAAAGGTTAATACTGGTGGCCCAGAATATTGGACTAGTAAGTACATGTTGGTCTACATCGTCCGTTGAACATGCGACAGAAACATACAAATGCAGGTTCTGTAAAATAGAACTGGAAACAGTCACTCACACATCTTATTGTGGGTGTGACACACTAATGGCAGAGGGCCTGTATACTGAAAGGCGTAATAATGTGGCAAGACTGCTGCATTGGGTATTGTGCAAACACTACATACTGAATGAAGTAGCTGAAAACATTGCAAACATGAGCCACAAAGCATTGCAGAGAATGATGTAGTTTGGATCACCCATTACCAACAGTTCAGAAAAAGAGATGTTGGGGGGAGAGATATAGTAGTCCATGAAAAAAGACAAAAGTAGCATTGATCATTTAAATTGCTATATCCATTGACTATTGCCCCTTACATACTGAGATAAAATCGTAAAAAATACCAAGATTTGCAAATAGAAACGAAAGCAATGTGGAAGAAAAATACCCCGTCACTTCCAATATAGGTATGCGCAATGGGTGTATTTAGATAAGCTACAAATACATCTAATTTTATATAAATTGCAGGGGACGCACTTTTGGCTAATATCAAAGACTGAAACAATATTCAATTCACGAACTTTAATCATACCCTGAGGAATGAGGTCCATTCTCGTCATTAGAAATCCAAAAGACTTGGATAAATTAAACCAAACGACCATTTACATTAAGCATATTGCAGTATGTCTTAATGTAAACAATAGCCAATACACTCATAAATTACTTGTGCATACAGTAACTAACATGTATGGCACTGCAATCCACGATGCTTATGTCGAACACTTTGAAAAAAGGACTATGGGTAAAAAAAGCAAAATAATAAGAGACAAAACACAACCTAATGTGGTGAGAGGATAATGCAAGACAAGCTTTATACAATGATAGAATATGAATGGGTGTTTGAGTAGGAGTACAGAAAAGGAGAAAATACTTTATCTGAATCAGATGTGGTACAAGATGCAGGAGTTTATCAAGAACAGTAAAGTCAGCAAAGGGAAATCTACTGTCTGCTTCTAAATCCTGCAGAAAACGCAATTCCACCAGAAATAACTGCCGTTTACATAAACAACAGCAATACACAATTACAGGACCATACACCAACCCAGAAAGCTACTAAACCCATAAACGTCAGTATAAAGCTATTATGCCTCACCCAAAACCGAAAACCCTTGCTCCACAAGGACGCTGCCATATTGGATCATTCTACTTATTTTCACATGAGGGGAGTTACCCTTGTAAATGGGTAATCTATCAGTGTAGTACCTTGCAGGATGCGCAGTAGCAAATCCCGCCCCAAACACGCCTCATGGACGGACAAGGCAGCAGCCGCATGAAAATTTATTTGCGGACTGTAGGGAATGTCATAAACATTGAGTACATGTAGAAACACAAGAAGCTGTGCTTATAAAATTATTAAAACAGTTATTATTACAATCATACAGAGCCCGCGTAACTCCAGCAACACTCTGAATTAAGAAATGCATCAACCATTTGCAATAAAAAACTGCAACAAGACTCTTTATTTAATGGTAGTAAAAACATTACTAAATTCATTAAAACATCAGTTAAAACACAAACCATTTGATATAAAAAAAAAGGTAAATCCGCGTAACTGCAAGAAAACTGTTTAATGACGGTAAAGACATTAACAAATTCATGTAAAACAACATTCCATGGAATGGGATAACTTGCAAATCATGCCAACTGTTATGTGAACTTAGCATGCCCTCCACTCTTTTGAGGTATCCTCTGACTGCACACCCAAAGCCGCGCAGAACTGAGCGTGAGCAACACACTGACGGAATACCGGATGTCTTCTCTCTGCGCATATATATGGGAGTTACGCAGTAACTGCCAAAATACGCCCTCCTACGGTAATGTAAAACTTAGCTATACTCTGCCATGGTGTATTAATTTAATACATAACTAAGATTTGTCTGTAAATAAAATACAATTTTCATTAATTTCTTCATTTTCAGATGACCCACTTGATTCATTGCAGAGTCATGGGAGATCGGGAGCTTATCCCTGCTTTGGCATTGCCGCTATAACAGTCTGACAATTGTTTTGGGCAATTTTCTTTGTATGGGGGGGCCATTGTCCTATTACCCCTGCACTGTCTATCATAATAAAAAGAGTTTTGGGGTATAAAAAGTGACTGCAGCCCCCCGCCCTACACACACGCATGGCAAGCATGCCTAGAGTAGTTTACAAGAGCATCATAGGTTCATAGGTCTATACTAGGCTAATGGCCCTGGAGCCTTTACAAGCCTAGCCTATAGGATTACCCTGGTATCGTGCCACTGGACCGTAGTTCCCAGTGCCTCTGTTGAGTAAAGCTACTGGAGTGATCCCTGTGGCGAATTTTCTATTTCCCATCCACTCCTCAAGATTTCTCTTGAAGAGGGCTAGTGAGGTGCTCTGCTTGACATGTATGGGAAGTCTATTCCATAGCATAGGCAGTCTCTGGGTTATGAACCTGTCCCTCCAGCACGTTCTGTTGGTTGCGGTAATCAGGTTGAGGTCTCTGGAGCATGTGGTGCGAAGGGATTGGGATTTCTTTAGATGTAGCATTTCTAACAGAACTGGGTCAGACATGGCTTTGTAAGTCAAGTAGAGATCGCCTCGAAGTAGGCGATATGAGACAGAGAATAGTTGGAGTTTTTTTAGTCTGTCCATATAGGACAAATGTTTAAGGCCTAGGATCCTCTTTGTGAGGTACTTTTGCGGCTTCTCCAGTTGTTGCAGGTTAAAAGGTACAACAAGGTTGTATTTCATCACACTGAGCTATTGAGGAACTGCTGCAAATAATCAGACCTACCAAGACTTGAACCCAGGACCCATACTCTATAGTCAGAGCAATGTACCACTACACCATTTTTACACAGGCACTAGAAGAAGCACTGATCGTTTACATCCATTACAGGACAGGTAAGCAACAAGCTCAGTAACAAGTATATAAAAAATGAAAGTTCAGTATAACACCTCAGACTGTGTTAGAACCCCTCATTGTAACATACTGCAGAAAATGTTAACTTATAACATAAAAAATACAATGAGAAATGTATCCTAGCCCCATGTCAGATATGTACACATGCTGTGTAGAAGTTCAAGAAGTCTCAATCTCAGAAAAACTGCATCAATGGAATAAGATGAAAACAGTAAGGAATGACAGCCTACAATGGCACTATTGTAAAATGATAAGAAATTGTAGTGCAGCACTGGATATATGTCTTCATTTTCAGAGGTGCCCCAATGCACATTATGATATTTCACAGTCAAATATAATGGCAATTAGAAAGGAGCGCCACAGCATAATGGTTCTATTTAAAAAAAAGTTAGAAGATTCCTTTTAAATAAATAGCCTTGTGTAATTAACATGTCAGTATAGGATCATAGGTTTTATTTTATCATAACGTGAAAGGGAGAGCTTGTCATTTGAGCTGTGTCTGTATAACAAATCAACACTCCCCAAGCTGTTCTCACTGCTTCTCACTTATTACTATTATGGGCGAGATTCCAAGACATGAGAGTAGCATTGCAGAGACTGAATGCCATGAAGGAATCACTGATCTGATCTGCAGATAACATCACATAAATGAGTATCTAACAACATCTCAACTTACTACTACAAAATTACTTCAGTGATCTATTGATCTATGGAGCTGGTTTTGATTAAATAAATTGACCCTAAGCACATGTGCGTATACACACACACACACACACACACACACACACACACACACACACACACACATTAGGGGACCAACAAATGACTGGCCAAAGCAGAATCAATTAATATTTTTGATCCTGAATAACAAAGTTTAGCAGTAGTTACAAATCAAAAATATATTGTACCACTCCTTGAACAAACTCTGTCCTTCCTTACTGCCTTCTCCACATGGAGCAGCAGGTGAATAAAGTACTCACCCATCTCATAGTTCCACATAAACTCTCTCACCTGCTGGCTAAATAATCAAGATACCCTTTGCTGATAATGTATTCCTTCCCTAGCTGCCATGTGCACTATGTGTAATAAACCTACAGCCCCAAATTATTAGAATTATAAACACATACATTGAGTTTGAGTGTCTTACACTGAATAGACCAAATTGTCTATCTGTTCAAGCTAGAGCCTAATTCCTATCAAACTCATTCACATAAGACATGCAAACAACTGCTATTGTGCACCACCAACAGTCTACTGAATTTTAGAGAATTTCAATATATCCTAAGGAACATTGATAATATGCTTATAATAAGACTGTTTTACTCAGACTACTGCCAACATTTGTTTTAACTCCATAAAACTAGAATCTGTGCCCTTAAGAAATTATAACATGTACTACCTTTCAGTCATTTCAGATAACCATGAAAAAAATTATAGAAACATTTCAGTGTCACTGCTTTAATTTACACATATTCTTCAACTTTTTGGCTAATACTTATGCATTTTGATCTACTTAAACATGCTTAAATTCCCAGAGGATTAATAGATCTCGATTCCTACCTACTTTCTGTCTCTTAAATTTTCTCTCCATACCTTCCTACTAAATATTTCTTGTCTTAAACATTCCTTTGACCTCATTGCCTTCTTATTTCATCTCACTGTATGTCTTTTGGCTTATGACTTCAGCGTCTATTGTGAGTGCATACGTTTTACTTTTAAATTAGTTTTTGTAAATGCTGAGGCAAAATTCATAGTTTCTTAGGTTCATAGGTTAAGAACTAGTTTAGCTGCCCTTTCAAGCCATTTTAAGCCTAGACAGTTTCCCTTTTGGTGCTTGAATTAGATTATCCCATTTGGGATTAGATTGGCCTTACTCATCCCATGGTCAATAATTATATACTACCCCTAGTGAGAATAACTAGGATCATACCATTATATAACAAAAGTGCTTATGATTCTTTTATTTTGTGGTGCAGTTAACTGTTGGTGAACTACAGCTCCAACCTTGCCTTGTGTGTGGTTAAAACGTTTGTGCTTTTCTGTGGAATCATACCATAGATAATTTGAGGGGACCCATGCATAGGATAAAGCATTTAGAAGCTGCCACTCTCCAATAGTAGTACAAGGAGCAGTCCCAGGGTAACTTTTCTGTTTCTCAACAATAGAATCAAGTTGTACTTGAATATGAACAAGGATGGGCTTTGTTTCACGTGGATGGGGAGTCTGTTCCAGAGCAGCTGTATCCTTTGCATGATAAATTTATCCCTCCAAGCTGTTCTGTTGATGTTGCAGAAGAGTTTTAGATCCATAGACTGAGTATTTCTGATGCCATCTGATGTGCTCATGTGCAGTAAATCCATTAGTATTTGGTTGGAGGATGCCTAGTATGCCAGACACAGATAAGCTGCTAGCAGTCTCTTGGCTACTGAATATGATGATATGAGGTACTGCCAGCCATGCCAGGAGAAGTAGGGCAATGGATGTGTAACATATGCCAGCACAGCTAGCTGTAATTTTGTAAACAATTATATGTCATTTGTATATAAAACTGATTTGTACATATGTTTATGCTGAAAAATATGTATTTCTAAAGCTGTTTGTGTTAAAATTGTACCAACAGTGTGCCCTGCTGGACAGAAAAAGAAATATACATGTAGTATTGTAAATGTTGAAAGGTATATATTGTAACAAAGAGTATTGGAAGAAAAGAGGTTAACCACAATCCAGCTTTGAAAAAATGTTCTGAAATTAAATTACTGGGCCTAGGCCATAAATATTGTATCTTACAGTTCTCAGTGCAGCCAGAGACAAAGAGTCTATACTAGGAAGCGTTCTGCATTGTCTTTGTGGTGAACTAACTGCTACTCTGGAAGAGTGGAGGTTTGAAATTATTTTATGATATCTAGGAGCTGCAGAGGATCTTATCAAGGCTCTGTGGGTGTGTATTATTGACACATATGTGCTAAATCCTGACAGATTCTAGTCAAGGGGGTAGCATGGGAACCAGATGTCAGATGACCAGATGTATGTGATGATCCAAAACTAAAAATGATATTTTAATACCAGCTGAAACTGAAGTCTCGTAGCAGTCTGTTTTTGTAACTTGACAAAGAAGGACCCCTCACCTACTTCATCTTGCATTGCTCTAGTAAGTAACTCGGGAATAATAATTTGTTAGATCAGTCAGGAAAATATAGTGACATTAGTTAAGTATTGTCCACCTCTGTTATTTTTAATATTTCATATGATTGAAACTCTGGTGTTTATTGTAAATAGATATTTAGTATTTTCATATTCTTTTATTTATTATTAAATATATTTAAACTTTTCATTGTGGCTGGTCCTTTAGAGAATATTTTAACCTTTGAGAGTGCTGTTTGGTCAACATTACCATTTCTATTAATATTAATTTCACTCAGTATAATTGGGTACTCTTGCAAGAGCCTTGGAGTAGCTGGCTTCGGAGTGTCTGGTGGTGGTGTAACTACCTTATAGTCTGGGCAGAAGGGGACATAGCTAGTAAATCTGTGCCAGCCTTTCCCAGTTGTGTGTGTGTGTGTGTGTGTGTGTGTGTGTGTGTGTGTGTGTGTGTGTGTGTGTGTGTGTGTGTGTGGTGAAAATCAAATCTCAAAGAGTATGTGTGACAGCTGCTTGGAGCAGGGGCACGAAGCACTGTTTCACAGAGAGAGAGATTAGTGGAGAACTTGGCTTGGAAACTCAGCTGAGGTCTCAACTCTATAGCTGTGAAAGTAGGGAGTCTTACTGGAGACCTGGAGGGAGACTAATAGAAAAACCCAAACCCTGGACTGAGTGTGTTCCCTGTATGCTCTTAAGGGAAATTGTGCTTGATGCAGAGAGCTGCATCTGGAAATACTGGGTGTATCCATTTTTGTGCCAAGTGAACATCCCTCTCCAGGGCCAGTGGTAAGGATTTAGGCTCCTTAATTACTGGCCCAGAGTGGGAACCTCACACTGAGTATAGTGACATGGCTTTGAGTCAGTCCATGTAGAACATATTGTTTAGGCCTTGTATCCATTTATTAAGGTAGAATCTCTGTGGGTGTTACAATTGTTGCATGTGTCTGAATAGATACATGCCAAAGAAGGCATTATACTCAATGACATGGCATAATGAGGGCCGCATAAAGGGGGACAATGACATACCTAGATCTAGGCACAATTCCTTTGTTTATAAGTTGTGCAATATAGAAGGACTTTCTTATGACTATTGTATTAAATTAAATTGCATTATCATATCAAATTATATTTGCATATCTTATAGTTTTGTAGACTGTTCTTCCTGACATTGGACCCAGGTCATGCCTGATAATGGTCCAAACACCAGTATACTTACATAGTGAACAAATTTAAAATAAAATAAACAACTGTCTGAGTACTTATCAGAATAAAAGTAGTTGATAAGAATTGCAGAGTGACATAAACTCAAGAAGCATACCATGCTGAAACACTGAAATGCAGAAAAAAAATCAACTGAAGGACTATTGAGAAAAAGTGATAAGAAACCCATAATATATTGATATGTAAAAATATAACCACCATAGTACTGAAGCATTCAGTTATTCCACGCAGTGCTACACATTCAACAAAAATAAGTTTTGGGTAAAAATAAAATTGAACCAAAAATTCACAAAAGCCTCAACACAGCTCATACTTAATCTCAATAAAACCAAACTCATGATCGTTCAACCCACCAGACCCACAGACCTCCCCCCACACCTTTTATATCACTGCTGCTGGTAATACAAAAATACTCCCAAACCTCAAACTAAACTACTAGGAGTTGTAATAGATAATAAACTGAGATTTGATTTACACATATCACAAACAATTAAGAAAATACATAAAAAGATGGGAACCCTATACAGAAACAATACATTTCTAGCAGACAGTTCTAGAGTAGCCATTGCCAGAACCCACCTCCTATCAATTCTCCTCTATGCCTCACCCATTCTTACCAATCTCAAAATGGCAGACATAGACAAACTAGAAACATGCTATAACAAAATAGCAAAATTTGCCACAGACTTTAAACATAGGACACACCACTGCCTCTCTCTAAACAAAAAAAAAATATCTTGGCTAGAACTTCCACAGTTCCTGGCATATAACCAGCTAAACATGGCTTATAAACTACTCTATCAGTCTGAGAAAGCTCCTGCTCTCCTAAATATAATACAACCTTATTCCAATAAATGTATGCTTCGCTCATCAAATAAATCACTATTACAAGTTACCAAATCTATAAACTCTGCAGAGGACTCTCTATAGTCACACCATGCAGCAAAAACCTGGAATACACTTCCTCACTCTATTTGAACTACTATCAACTCAACTAAATTAAAAAAAATATTATGAGACTCATGGCTCTGCTCATGTAACAGTCCAGGGTAACTTTGGACAACTATAATCTATTTCCCCCTTACATATAAAACTATCATACAAACATGTTAGTATCTGACACATACATTCTCCTTCCTACCCTTCGAATAACTATGATGGGAATTCAGTAAAGCTTACACAAATTTTTGTTTTGGGTGTATGCATGGCTGTGCAATGCATACATGAGCAAGGACAATTTTAGATTAGTGTTGCTTAGTGGCAGGCAAGCACGTGCAAACAGGGAAAGCTCTGTGTAATGCAAATTACCTCATAAGCAGTTGAATCTTATGCAAATGACACAGGTGGAGTGATCCAACAAGCAGAAAGGCGTCCGTGTAGACTCTGTGTCAGTATCTGTAGTATACGCTGAAGGAATCTACACTGACAGAAGGGGATGTAAATGTCCACAGATATGGACAAAACTCCCCAGATAATGTAAGATCACAGACATATATGTCCAAAAGGTACATTGTGGATATCTGCAAAAGGAAGGGAATATGTAAAATAAATAATTGTTTTAATTATTTCAGCATGTTTGCACTGTGCGCTGAAGTGCGCAAACTTGCTTAACAGAAATTAAAAAAAAATGATACTTCTAACATGCTTTTCACAAATATACTGTAGGACCTTGAGTCGGGTCCATGCAATGGTGCATACGTGCTGTCACCAAGCTCACACAGCTATGAATCGTGTAGTATCTAGGTTGTCAGCATGAATATGTATGCAAATAAGGTGGATTTCCTGAACTGCTAAAAGAACTGCTGTGGTAGAAATCTCCGTACGGTCCCCAGAGAGTTATGCAAAAGAAGCAACCGTATCCGTATATCCTCTTCGTGTAGGCTCCTACACGATGTTGATATTCCGAAAGGATGTGGATGATATCAGGGGTGTGTCTTATTATTTTTAGGATTTTTATTTCCAGCCGCATGTGTTTGCGCTGTGTGCTGCATAGCTGAGTGTGTTTGCATGGACAGATTACCCATGTGATAGTGATGACATAGGCAGTAATGAATAAAAACTGGATATCTTCAATAAATATTTTTAACTTTTGTACAAGCCATATTGCACACTGCAGCATATAGTGGTGCACCATGCACTAAATTAGGGCCTTTAAATTATGTTAATTATATCCTGGTCATGTGAACTGTATCATAATTAGCCAATCCCACATGGTGGGCCTAAAGCAGAACTGTATAAAATATGCAAACACTCTACATTCTGATTTTCCCTCAATATTCTGGACCACTGGAGTAGAGACTTGGTGAATTTTAAATGGGATAATGCTTGGAGCTGCTGCAGGTCTGCTACATCTGTATGTGCTAAATGCTGAAGTCAATGCTGTTGGTGTTGTTGACAGTAGGCCTAGGCTGAGAAGGAGAAGAGTGTTCAGGCTCAGGGTAACCTTCCAGGAGCTACATGAGCTGGAGATTGTAGAGTGCTACAGGGTGGACAGGGACATATTACAAGAACTCACTGAGCTCTGCCACCCTCAACTCAGAGACAGAGCTAACAGAGGGAAACCCATCACAGTGGAGCCAAAGGTATGTGTAGTCCTTAGGATACTAACTACAGGTACTTTTTAAAGATCAGCTGGGGGCATGATGGAGGTGTCACAGGCATCTGCATCCAGGATACTCCACCAATTCCTGGATGCTATGCTTCTACATGCCAGTGAGCACATACATTTTCCCCTTACCCCTGATGTGAGGGCCAGCAATATGCAACACTTCTACCATGTAGCACACTACCCTGAAGTATTGGGTGCCATAGACTGCACTCATGTACACATCAAGGCACCACCTGGTGAGCAGGGTACAATCTATGTTAACCACAATTGGTACCACTCCATCAACTACCAGGTCATGTGCAATGCCCAAGGTATTATCCTGAATGTGTGTGCTGGTAACCCTGGTAGTTACTATGGCTCCCATATCTGGCATACATCACAGCTGTATCAGATGTTTGCTAAGGGGGACATCCCACAGGGTCATTTACTAGAGGATGTTGGCTATGCCCTGGAAACGTGGATGGTGACATCCATCAGAAATGCACACATACCAATGGAAGAATGCCATAATGATGCACATGCACAAACTAGAAACATTATAGAGCATGTGTTTGGACTTCTGAAATCACAGTTCCAGTGCCTCAATATATCTGGTGGAGCCCGGCAGTACTCACTAGCCATATGTGCACATATGTTCACAGTATGTGCCATGCTACACAATCTGATCCTGTGGAAACAGCCACAGCAGGATCAGCAAAGGGAGGGCTACACAGCCCCCCACTGGTGCCTAGGTCACCACAGCCACAGTCACAGGAGGACTCAGAGGAGGAACCCCCTGCTGATATCCCCGTAGGGAGACGGAGATGTGCTCAGTATGCCCTAGCTTTGGCTAAGAGACAATGCAAAGCACATTCTCTGACAACTTAGAAACCTAGGGACTAACACATAACACCTACTCACATACAGATATGAAAATTGATGCCAGGCAACTCATACACCCTGTACCTATCCATGTATTGGCTGTGTACTGCTTGCATCAGACAGAGTCAGCCCTAAACTACAGTTGTGTCAACTGCTGCATTTGCAGGGCAAGTCCATAACCTATACAATAATCTACTGGATTATTATGATATGTCAGTGTATGTATGGACCAGGTGTTTTATGCAAGTAAGTACAGTGGGCTACTGGGACAGAAATGACATCCAAATGGGACTACAGACACACATTCCACTATCATGTTTCCATTTCCATTCAGCAGGCCTCATGCATGGAATATTCATGCAGTCTTACTGGAACAGATTACTGGTACATCATGGAAGGGAGATGTTAGACAGTTGGGTTAAATAATACTCAGACTGTCATGTATACCAGCAGAACATGTTGTGCTGTTCCCCCACCCCAACAGAGCAGTGTTCCCTTGTAAATCCTTTAATGGTAACTCATTAATGGTATATGAACATTTCACTTAGTCTCAGGACAGTAGTATAGAACTTGATCATACATTGTATGTCTTAGGTACTGGAGGAATAACCAATGTACCACAGCACAAGTTCAAACCAAGAAATGCTTGTAGCTTGTAAAAACTTTAATAAAACATACAAAGGTGCGTTTCTTGGTTTGAACTTGCACTGTGGTTTGTGGAATTAATATCAGAACTTGTTTACTGCAGGAACTTGTCCTTTTGCTTGTTTGAATAACCAATGTGCTTATTTATGCAGGTGATTGTGTGATGAATAACCCCCGGTCTGTCAAGCAGCTTCTGAGGCTTAAAGACTAAGGCAATCACCTTGTGTGATGGAATTCATGGTTCTTATCCAGAACTATCCACTTGTTTTGGATGTGAGGTATCAATAATTTGTGTTCTACAGACTGTTAGTCTGTTTGTGCTGTACTATTTCAACTGCCATCCCATATTAATTACATAAGACTGTACTTATAATCCTAGACAAGTTCTTACCCTTATTTACATGATCAGCACCTATTGCCCCTGTCCAAGGGGGACACAGGCAGAACCCCCGTGGTGAAGTTATGGTCACCCATCCAATCATACAGATTGCATCTGAAGAGGGCCAATAAGGTGCGTTGTTTGACATTAAGTGGGCGTCTGTTGCAAAGGTTTGTTAAACCCTGGTAGACATATCTCTCCCTACATTATGATTTATTGATGTCTCATACCAGGTTAAGGTCCTTACAGCAAGTAATCTGTGGACCATTTGACTTATGGATACGCAGCATTACCAATAAAGCAGGGTCACAGACTGCCTCATATGCAAGGCAGAAATCACCTCCAAAGGCTCTAAGTAGTCTGTATGACACACACTAATGTTATAGTGATTTCAGACGATCCCATAGGACAGATGCTATAGACTTGAATTTCCCTTGTAAGGGACCTTTGTGGTCTCTGCAATTGCCACTGGTGCTTGGAAATGTACATAACAAAATGGCAATTGCATTCACATATTGGCATGATGAGGGAAGAGTATATGGAGGTTATAACTAATTCATATTCTGGTGACAGTGCCCTCAGTTATGACAAGCAAGATATAATGCCCTTCATACCACTGTGAAGACATGATGAGCTAAGGTAAGGTAGGTGTTAACCTGTGTGCACAGGTCTTTCACCCCTGAGTATGTACTTAAGGTGTTGCTATTGATGTGCTATGTAGCAGGTACATTGTTTTTACCAAAAGGAGTATAATGTCATGATTGTTTTAATAATCATTTGGTCATGCATGACCCTCTTGTAGGATGTTGATGTACTTCGGAGAGTCTATGACTGCTCCCAATTTTCAGGCATCAGCAAAACTTGTCAGCCACAGACATTCAGTTTGGTTTGTATGTTGAATACATGGATTCCAAACCTTGGAGGACCAAGGACTGAACCATGTTGAACACCAATAGTTACAGCTCTGCTACTGAAGGTGGATACCCCTAGTCTGACTGTATGAGTGCTATCAGTGAGCCAGTTAGTGACCCCTCTAATGACATTACTGTTGATGTTTAGCTGGGTGTGTTTGTCAATGATGCCTGAGTGGGGGATAGCGTCAAATGACTTGGCTAAGTCCAGGTGGTTGTATGCACAGATGTCCCTTCATCCAAGTCATTGGTGAGCAGGCATGATCACCCTATCATAGATACAAACAGTATAGGGTCAAGTGTTTTTAGATTCTGATATCTTTGTTGATACACTCCATGATGCATTGCCCCATGGCCTTACAGATATGGCTAGTCAGGTTAATAAGTCTATAGTTCCCATGGTCAGTGGATGGACCACCTCTGTGCAAGGGGATAACAATGGCCGATTTGCAGTCAGCTGGTATGCAGCCAGTGGTTACTCTATGATTGCAAAGAGTTTCCAGTGGTGTTGGTAATCCATGTTGAATAACATGTAGGGCACAGCATGGGATGTTAGCAGGTGCAATAGATGCTGTTTTTGTCACCTTAGCAAGGCCATTTAGTACCTGCTCTTTAGAGATACAAGGTATGAGACAGGTTGTTGGGATGTCATGGTGTATGTGTGGTAGGAACAAGGGAGTGCAGTTGTCACAGAACCTGTTGGCCAACAGGTTAGCTATGTCTACAGGCTCGTTATATGTGATATCATTATGTATGAGTTTGGTAACAATGTAGACCTTTCCTTTTATGTTACACATGTAATTGCACAATGTCTTGTAGTTGCCCTTTGTGGAGGATGTTAATTTACCCTAATATTTTGTTTTGCAGGACTTCACAACAACACTTATTTGCTTGTTTAAGCTGAGGAGGGAGTGTCATCATTTTAGGGGTGTTCCCTCCCTCCTAATGTGAGACAGCAATGTCTACCTCTTATTGTAAAGCCTGCTAATGGCAGTTGTCCACCAGGCAGTTTTGTTGTGCCATCAGGAGTTTGTTTTGCCCACGTCAGGTACAGGCGAGTCAATGCATATGTAAAGGTTTTTGTATAAAGCATTGGTGTAGAACTTGGCATAGTTGTCTGTTCCATCTGAGTGCGGTGGTGCAGTTAAGCTATTTATACCATCCCGTAGTAGGTTCTAATCTGTTTTGTTGAACTTTATTACTTTATATGCTGCAAGGGGGGTGTCAGATGTAATACTTACTTTGAATGACACCAATCTGTGGTCAGATCTCATCAGGGAGAATCTCACAGTGGAGGATGTTTAGTGGTCACCCATACTGGTAAGCATCTGATCCAGTAAGTTGGCTCCCCTTGTGTGGATGTCAACCCACTGGTCCAGGGCATTGTAGTTAAGGAAGTCAACTAACCTCTGAAAAAGTGAGTTTGAGCACAAGTAATCTACCCGGTTGGTGGGTTGTTAAAGTCAACCAAAACCATCTTGTTTTGGCATGTCTTGGTAGACTCAAGTAGATCCATTTAAGCACAGTGGTGTCCTGATTCATGGAGTTGCTGCTGTAACTGGCAGGTGCCCTTCAAGCAGTCAATAGCACCTGCAGTTTCTCCAGGAATCATACTGTCTAAGCAATCTGGATGTGTATCTATCCTTAATGAATATGGATATACCACCTCCATTACTTTGCACACTTTAAGTTTGAGGTCTGAACATGTTGAAGGAGGTGTAGCCTGGTATGGCTATGGTGCTCTCCACAGTCTTGACCCAAGTGTCTGTGACTGCACAAATGTCTGCATCTTGACTTGGTATTAACCACCATGAGTAACCACTGCATCATCCCTACAGTGTCATCATCCCTGGTAAGATCCAACCACAAAGCAGTCACTTTTGAAGTCACCATCTCCCCTGACCCCCCCCCCTTCCCAGCTAGGGTCAAACAAAAAAACTTCTCCAAAGCTGATTACAACCTCCTGAGGGAAGGTATAAGCAGCGTCACAGCCCCCTCCCCTCCACAGATACTGGCACATATGTCCAAACTTACACCAAAGTACTATATGAGCATTTATATAGCTGCATGGAATCAGGAATATGAGACAGGATGAAATCCTCCTCCTCAAGGAAGAGTAAACCTGTCTGGTGGACATCTACAATAAATAAACTCTATAACAAAAGGAAAGAATTGCTTTCCAGGACCAAGAAGAAGCAGGTGTCTAATTGGAAGCAATCTCTCCTTAGCCTGAACAAGCAAATAAGAGCACTAGTGAAATCCTCCAAAGCAAATTTCAAGTACAAACTGGCCACATCTACTAAAGCACACCTCCAAAGGAGCTAGCAAGTACAACTGGTGCACGGCATGCCCAAACTGATAAACTGATAAACAAAAAAGCAAAAGCCAGCACTCAGAGGCAAACAGTGTTTATTCCTTTCCCTTCTTTTCAGACCGGTTTTGGTAACAAACCTTCTTCAGTGATAAAACATTCATAATTCAGGAACAGTTTTTATACATATTGTATATCCCCAATTATGACATCACTTCACCCATTTATCTATTTAAGCCTCCAAATACATATAAGTCATTAAGCAAAATAAACATTATAATTATAATATCAAATGTTTTAGCCAAACTTCCATTAATATCATATGGTTGCTTATAAAGTTGCCAATAAAGGTCCTTAGTAAAAAGAACCTCATAACTTATAATTTAGTCCTGGATGAAATAGGGTGCCCAACTTAATAATCCATTTTCTTTCCTTTTGGGTTAGTATAGTATGCCAACATTGTTTTGTTGATGTAGCTCCCTTTACCTGGTCAATAATAACAAATCTAGAAGAAGCAGTTTTGTGTAACTGACAATGTCTATACAATGCATTGGTCATTTTTTTATGATGTAAATCACTCAGATGCTCTGAAATATGACTCCTTAGTTGCCTGGAGGTCTGCCCTACATAAAAGGCAGAACATTGGCAAGTAGCCAAATAGTCAACCCAATCAGAGCTGCAATTTCCAAAAAAAGAAATGTCAAAAAATTGGCCAGTGTTTTTACTACTAAAAGATGAAGTTTTAAACATATGTTTACACAAACTGCAATGTCCACAAGGATGTGAACCAACAAGCATATATCCCAATAGGGTAAGCTGATGTTGGTTCACATAATCTAAAAAAGTTTTCTTAATATGAGCAAAATAGGATGTAAGTGTTCTTCCCCTTCTAAAAGAAAATTGACATCTATTAGGCAGACATTGATCCAGATCTGTATTAGCCCGAAGAATATTCCAATGTTTATTGATTACATCCTGTAATAAATGTATATTACTGCCAAATGTTGTAACTAACCTCATGGTTCCTGATCCATCCTTTTGAGTTTTAGCTTTATATTCCAGTAAGCTGGATCTCTCACAACTGGCCACCCAATCACTGACCCTTTGTACTACTGATCTCTTGTATCCCCTGTTAATAAATCTACCCTCAAGATCATGCCTAGCATTTTGAAATTCCATGACTGCAGAACATATTCTCCTAATTCTCATGAACTGTGATTTAGGAATGTTGTTGATGGTGTGTGTGGGGTGTAAACTGGTTGCATATAATAAATTATTATATTGTGGGTATTTCCTATATACTGACATTTTAAGCGTACCATCCCCCTGTCTCAAAATATTAACATCTAGGAAATTGATCTCATTACTGTGATAATTAACAGTAAATTCAATCCCCCACCAATTACAATTAAGGTATTCTAAAAATTCTAACAATTAGTCCACACCCCCACACCAAACCAATCAACGATCATTTAAAAAACTTCTCCATATATCCATCTCTGAAAGGTAAATATTCAGGGGCGGCCCGTGCTATTGGACTGCCGGACTGCAGCCCCCTCAACAAAAGAACTACAAACAAATTAAAAAAAAAAAAGAAAAAAAAAATTTTTAAATTCACGCATGCGCAGTAGTCCAGTCTACTGCGCATGCTCCAGGTAGGGAAACATGAGGAGAAATCTGTGCACAGACTCGCTGGGAAAACGCGTCAGGGCCAGACTGCAACAGCAGCCAGTCAGTCTCTCTCGTCGGGAAGGGTTTGGATCACGGGACTGTGGATTATTGCGCGGGCATTTGGATTACATTATGGAGAATGGGCAGCAAGGACAGGTAAGTGTGTTAAGAATGGTAGGGAAGTGTGTGAATGAATGTATGCCTATTTGAATGGACTGGTGTGTGTGTGTGTGTGTGTGTGTGTGTGTGTGTGTGTGTGTGTATGCCCCAGGTGCTTATGGTGGTGTGGTAGGGAATACCTCAGGCTTGAACCCTGTACCCTGTATGCAGGTGTTAAAGACTTGAGTTCCCTACCCACCACCATTTGTAAAAAAAATTGCAGATTTTTGCCTCATATTTGATCTGATCTGTTCCTCATAATATCTGTGGTTTGTAAATGTTGCAATGCTTGATATTTGATGGTGTAGTAGTAGCATTGTTGCCTCACAGCTGCAGGTTCTCAGGTTTGATTCTTGGCTGGGGTTCCTTCTTTGTTGGGTTGTTTGCTTGATATTTGATGGTGTAGTAGTAGCAGTGTTGGGGTTCCTTCTTTGTGGGGTCTGTTTGCTTGATATTTGATGGTGTAGTAGTAGCATTGTTGCCTCACAGCTGCAGGTTCTCAGGTTTGATTCTTGGCTGGGGTTCCTTCTTTGTGGGGTCTGTATCTTCTCCCTGTGTTTGTGTGGGTTTGCTTTTGTGTCCTCCCATGTTACAAAGACATGTCTGCATTATTTCTTCCTGGGCCTCTGCTGAAAATTGTTTTTTGTTCCAAGTCAGACTGTCCTGATTAACAAATGTTAAATAAAATTGACAGGCATTTGAATTTCAGACTTCAGGTTTCTGAATGTTTAATTTCTTACATATTTGATGGTGCAGTGACAGTATTGTTGCCTCATAGTTACATGATTTGTGGTTTGATTCTTGGCTGTGGTGCCTTCTTTGTGGAGTCTCCATCTTATCTCTGTGTTTGTGTGGATTTGCTCTGGTATCATGCCATTTTACAAAGACGTGTCTACAGTATTTCTCCCTGGGCCTCTGCTGAAAATTGTTTTTGTTCCATCAGAAGTAAAATTGACAGGCATTTGAATTTCAGACTTCATAGTCTTCAGAAAATACATAGTAAAACAACTTTTTATTCTAGCAATAAATATATAGTAACACAACCTTTTATTATAGCAATTTTTTATGTTTATAAGATGACTATTTGAAAATTTTCCTTATTTTTGGGACTGTAATACCCTGTTAGTGGCTTTGTCCAGGTTTTTTGTGCTAAGGTTGACAGCTATGGCAAGAACTGAATTCACTGAATATGTTTGAGGGCTGTATTCCCTCATTACTGGGTTTGTCCAGGTGTTTTGTGCTAAGGGGTTGACAGCTATGGTGAAAACTGAATTAATTAAATGATAGCCATTTAAGTTTCAGTCTTCCTCTCGTTCAGAAAACAGCTGATTTGGCGTAGTGGTATGCTGCTCTTGACTGTTTTGCACAGGGACCTTGTCTGTAAAATGTACGGTGGTAACACAGCATTTTTCTTTCACAAAGCAGGTGATTTGGCATAGTGGTATGTTCTGACTCTTTTTTGCACAGGGACTTTGGCAGTAAAATGTATGGTGGTACCGTGGTAACACAGCATTTTATTCTAGCAGCTTTCCAAGATTATACAAGCAATGTTTAATGTGTCCCTGGTTTTTGCCCTTTTGACCCACCCCAATAAATTTTGCTTTTTCCAGACTTCTTGTGCTGCGAAGTTGAGATGCAGTTGAGTATTGAGCAGATTTTACAAGGAGCTGAGAGCTGCAGGGGAAGAGAAGTTTAGTGCTAATAGCACAACAGTCTGTGTGCTTGCTTTTGATGCAGAAGGTTGTTGGTTCTACTCCCATAAGGGGTGAATGCTGAAAGTTAAGATACTAATTATGAGCCTGTTATCAGTTTGCCATCCATTTCCTATTGCAATATTACTAGCTTATTTTTAATGTAATTTAGGCAATTTATTCCACAGGGGCATCAGACACTTTATTGTTCGATGAAACCATGAAATATAAAAGTGATTGCTAGCACCAACCTCTTCATTACAGATTTATTTAACGTGGAATTATTTAGATGACTTTTTTACTACTTCAGAGATTGTGCATATTTACTGATAATGGTGGACTGTAGAATTGTGCATATTTACTGATAATAGTGGACTGTAGAAGTTTGAGTAGACTTTTATGATGGAAATGTTCTGAATTGGACAGTTTTGTTTCATTGTTTACTGGAAAAATGTTCAAAGCAATAGGAAGGTGTATCAAAGAGCACATGTATGTTTCATATGCAAGGGGCCTATGATTTGAAAACAGCCCAGAATTAATTTTATCTGCCACGAGTAAAATGTATTTTCTTTGAATGTGGATTTTAATGTTGTTTCAGTGAATGTGAGTTTCAAGGGCAGAGAAGGTTTAATGCCAAGTTTGTTATGTCTTAGTGTTTGTGCTGTAAAATGCAAAATAAAACTTTCAAATGAAGTTCAAATCATCATAGAAGTAAATCAGTATGCACATTAGTGTTTATGGTAAATGGAGTGAAATAGCAAATTAATGGATCATTGGAATGGCTGCAGGAGGCTCCATTCGACCTGGGTTTTGTGAGGGGGAAGGGCAGCAAACTTAGACAGCCCCAGCTGAACCATACCTCCCAACTGTCCAGATTTTCAAAGAATGAATAGATGTTTTGCTTCTTATTTTTGATTTGTTCCTCATAAAAATTGTGGTTTTCTGGCAAATCATTTAGGAATTAAGTCACTAAATAATGACACACTTAGTTTCAGACTTCATAACCTTCAGAAAAATGCATGCTAAAGTAAGACCTGTTCTATCAACTGTCCCAGTTTATAGAAGAGCATTTTTAGTACTGCTTATATGTTTCCCCAATATATTTGGCCTTGTCCAGATTTATGTCCCAGTTTATACAAGAGCAATTTTTAGTACTGTTTATATGTTCCCCCAATATATCTGGCCTTGTCCAGATTTATTGCATTAACAGGTTGAGAGGTACATGCAAATAAATTGCTTTATAGAATTAGGCATAGCCAAACCTCTGAACTGTCCCTGATTTTGACTCAAAATGTTGCTCTTCCCCTAATGATCCCTCCGCAAAATAGCAATTTTGGAAGAAAACATGGAGGGTTTATAATTAAGAAATAACTGTAATAATCAGATTATTTTTATTTCAGAAATGCATGTAGATTATATTATTTTGTCAGCTGCTCAAGTTAGCAGTACTAATATTAAAGTGTCCCTTCTTTGACAGGTTCCCAGCTGTATTGTGTTGCTATTTTATATTTTTACATCACATTTTTTGGTCCACTTTTCATAAAATTGTTTTTTTTTTTGGCAAATTAGTGACAAATAATTAAAGACTGAAGTTAGAAAATAATGACAGACATTTGAGTTTCAGATTTCATACCATTCAGAAAATTCATACTAATGCAAGACCTCTATTAGCTTTCTAAGGTTATAAGAGCGATATTTTAAAAATTGTCCTTATTTTTGGGCCTTTGTCCCATTTCTTTGTATGGCTTTGTCCAGATTTCTTGCTCTGAGGTTGAGAGGTCTGACAAATGTGTCAGGGCCATCACAAGTCAGCCAGAGACATTTCAAACTGTGACATACTTGTTACACCCCACTCCCCCATGTAGTGACTCTGGATGTGTCGAAGCAAGGCAAGGAGTAGTTATGCAGTGTAAATGTGCAGAGAATTCCACCCATCCAAGGTAGACACAAGTACTAGAGTGGCTTTTCATCTGTCCTTGATTTCTGCAGAATGGTCTGGTTTCTGTCATATTTTTTGTACTGTTGATTTATGCTTATTACTCAAAGTGCATGTTGCTCTGTGTTTAAGTAGCAATACTTTAATGACCATCAGGTAAGCTTGGCTGAGATTGCAAGATGCAAGTAAGCTTTAATAAGCATACTGTTAAAGAACTGCCAACACTGAAAGCCTTTCTGTTGCCATGTAGAGAATACTTAACTAGATAATGTATAAGCCTTGGGTATTGAAATGCATATGCCAGTATTTGTAATAAAGGACAGAATTACATTTTAAGAGTCTCATTACACTTGGAGACTTACAATCATCTCTGCAGGCTTTAACCATAAACCAAATGCCAGTCGTGTGGTCTATAACCTGTACAGTAATCCTTTTAAGCAATGTATCTTGAGCTTATTTCTTGTTTGCTTTTCATTTTTTACTTTGATCATGTTTTCCCCATGAAACAAGTAGTTGTCAGGCAGCAGGTCTTTTTTTGGATAAGGAACATTTTTACAAGTGGGGGCATCAGAGATTTCTACTTTCAGCATGTTACTTGTTACTTTAATAAAGCTGAATATAAATTATAATTAGAACTGCAGTGCAAGAAGTGGTTTGAGTTGAGTGCTGCTTGTTTTTCTTATACTTGATTTTGACTGGCATTCCATTAATATATTTAAAAAAAAGTAATTTATTTCTTCATGCCTCACAACCTTTTTGTTTCCATCTAGATATTAAGCTGTCATGCAGCCAATGCATTGAAATATTTTTATTCTTCTACACTTCATTTTGTCTTGATTGGACTCTCATGACAACTGTTTGGCACCCAATGCAGTACATTTAGTTTTTGTGGTTTGCTACTACAGGTGTTTGTGTGTGTGGTAGGGAATACCTCAGGCTTGAATCCTGTACCTTGTATGCAGGTTTTAAAGACCTTAATTCCCTACCCACCACCATTTGTGAAAAAAACTGCAGATTTTTGCCTCATGTTTGATCTGATCTGTTCCTCATAATATCTGTGGTTTGTAAATGTTGTAATGCTTGATATTTGATGGGGCAGTTGTAGCATTGTTGCCTCACAGCTGCAGGTTCTCAAGTTTGCTTCTTGGCTGGGGTGCCTTCTTTGTGGGGTCTTTATCTTCTCCCTGTGATTGTGTGGGCTTGCTTTTGTGTCCTCCCATGTTACAAAGACATGTCTGCATTATTTCTTCCTGGGCCTCTGCTGATTTTTTTTTTGTTCCAAGTCAGACTGTCCTGATTAACAAATGTTAAATAAAATTGGCAGGCATTTGAATTTCAGACTTCAGGTTTCTGAATGTTTAAGTCCTTGCATATTTGATGGTGCAGTGGTAGTATTGTTGCCTCACAGCTATAGGTTTTCTGGTTTGATTCTTGGCTGGGGTGCCTTCTGTGTGGAGTCTGCATCTCCTCCCTGTGTTTGTGTGGATTTGCTCTGGTGCCCTGTCATTTTACAAAGACGTGTCTGCAGTATTTCTCCCTGGGTCTCTGCTGAAAATTGTTTTTATTCTGTCAGCAGTAAAATTGACAGGCATTTGAACTTCAGACTTCATGTTCTTCAGAAAATACATAGTAACACAACCGTAACACAACCTTTTATTCTAGCAATTTTCTAAGTTTATAAGATGAATATTTGAAATTTGTCTCTATTTTTGGGACTGCATTCCCTCATTATTGGCTTCGTCCAGGTCTTTTGTGCTAAGGTTGACAGCTATGGCAAGAACTGAATTCATTGAATGTTTGAGGGCTGTATTCCCTCATTACTGGGTTTGTCCAGGTGTTTTGTACTAAGAGGTTGACAGCTATGGTGAGAACTGAATTCACTAAATGATAGCCATTTAAGTTTCAGTCTTCCTCTTTTACAAAGCAGCTGATTTGGCGTAGTGGTATGTTGCTCTGTTTTGCACAGGGAGCTTGGCAGTAAAATGTATGGTTCTACCAACTTTCCAAGATTATACAAGCAATGTTTATGTCCCTGGTTTTTGGGCTTTTGACCCCCCCCCCCCCAATACATTTTGGCTTTTTCCAGTTTTCTTGTGCTGCAAAGTTGAGTATTGAGTAGATTTTACAAGGAGCTGAGAGCTGCAGGGGAACAGAAGTTTAGTGCTGCGTAAGTGAAGTTGGTTTGCCTTGTTAATAGCACACAAGTTGTGTACTTGTCTTTGATGCAGAAGGTTGTGGGTTTTACTCCCACAAGGGGTGGATGCTTCTGTACTGAGAATGTTCTCCTTGGTGAAGACACTAACTATGAGTTCGTTATCAGTTTGCCATCCATTTCCTCTTGCAATATTACTAGCTTATCATTTTTTTAATGTAATATAGGCAATTTATTCCTGAGGGGCAACAGGCACTTTATTTTTCGATGAAACCATGAAATATAAAGGTGTTTGCTAGCAGCAACCTCTTCATTAGTTACAGATTTCTTTAATGTGGAATTATTTAGATGACTTTTACTTCTTCAGAGATAGTGCATATTTACTGATAATGGACTGTAGAATTGTGCATATTTACTGATGATGGACTGTAGAATTGTGCATATTTACTGATAATGGTGGACTGTAGAATTGTGCATATTTACTGATAATGGTGGACTGCGGAAGTCTGAGTAGACTTTTATGATAAATGTTCTGAACTGGGCAGTTTTGTCATTTTGGGTGCATGCATTTTGTTTCATTGTTTACTGGAAAAATGTTCAAAACAAATTTAAAACGCCCTCTAACAACTGTAATATATTGTACAAGGAATATAATTTAGTACAATGAGGAAGGTGTATCAAAGAGCACATGTATGTTTCATATGCAAGGGGCCTATGATTTGAAAACAGCCCAAAATTAATCTTTATCTGCCACTGGCAAAATGTATTTTCTTTGAATGTGGGTTTCAATGCTGTTTCAATGAATGTGAGTTTCAAGAGCAGAGAAGTTTTAATGCTAAGTTTTCATTGTGAGACTGCATTGCTTTGTTTAGTAGATGACTTAGTGTTTGTGCTGTAAAATACACAATAAAACTTTCAAATGAAGTCCAACTCATCATACAAGTAAAGCAGTATGCACATTAGTGTTTATGGTAAATGGAGTGAAATAGCCAAGTAATGGTTCATAGGAATGGCTGCAGAGGCTCTTCAACCGTGATTTTGTCAGGGGGGAAGGGCAGCAAACTCAGACAGGCCCAGCTGAACTATACCTCCCAACTGTCCAGATTTTCAAAGAATGAATAGATTTTTGCTTCTTATTTTTGGTTTGTTCTTCATAAAATTTGTAGTTTCTTGGCAAATCATTTAGAAATTAAGTCACTAAATAATGATAAACTGAGTTTCAGACTTCATAACCTTCAGAAAAATGCATGCTAAAGTAAGAACTGTTATTCTATCAACTGTCTCAATTTATACAAGAGCAATTTTTAGTACTGTTTATATGTTCCCCCAGTATATTTGGCCTTGTTCAGATTTACTGCATTAACAGGTTGAGAGGTACATGCAAATAAATTGCTTTATAGAATTAGGCATAGCCAACCTCTCAACTGTCCCCGATTTTGGCTTAAATGTTGCTCTTCCCCCTAATAATCCCTCCGCAAAATAGCAATTTTGGAAGAAAACATGGAGGGTTTACAATTAAGAAATAACTGTAATAATCAAAGTTATAGATTACCTGAAATGCATGTAGATTCTTTTATTTTGTCAGCTGCTCAAGTTAGCAGTACCAATATTAAAGTGTCCCTTCTTTGACAGGTTCCCAGCTGTATTGTGTGGCTATTTTATATTTTTGCATCACATTTGGTCCATTTTTCATAAAATTGTGTTTTTTGGCAAATTAGTTACAAATCACTAAAGACTGAAGTTAGAAAATAATGGCAGACATTTGAGTTTCAGATTTTATACCCTTCAGAAAAGTCATACTAATGCAAGACCTATTCTATTATCTTTCTAAGTTTATTAGAGCAATATTTAAAAATTGTCCTTATTTGTGGACATTTGTCCCACTTCTGTGTATGGCTTTGTCCAGATTTCTTGCTCTGAGGTTGAGAGGTATGAACATGTGTCAGGGCCATCACAGTCAGCCAGAGACATTTCAAATTGTGACATACTTGTTGCACCCCACTCCACCATGTACTGACTCTGGATGTGTCCAAGCAAGGCAAGGAGTAGTTATGCAGTGTAAATGTGCAGTGTGTCACCCCCCCCCCCATCCAAGGTAGACACAAGTACTACAGTGGCTTTTCATCTGTCCTTGATTTTGCAGAAAGGTCTGGTTTCTGTCATATTTTGTACTGTTGATTTATGCTTATTACTCAAAGTGCCTGTTGCTCTGTGTTTAAGTAGCAATGCTTTAATGACCATAATGTAAGCTTGTCTGAGATCATAAGATGCAAGTAAGCTTTAATAAGCATACTGTTAAAGAATTGCCAACATTGAAAGCCTTTCTGTTGTTGCCATGCAGAGAATACTTGACTAGATAATGTATAAGCCTTGGGTATTAAAGGACAGGATTCCATTATTTTAAAAAGCTCATTACACTTGTTGGAGACTTCCAGTCATCTCTACACACTTTACTCGTAAACTAAACAGAATGCCAATGATCATGTGTGGTCCATAACCTGTACAGTAATCCTTTAAGCAATATATCTTGAGCTTGTTTCTTGTTTGCTTTTCATTTTTTACTTACATGTTTTCCCCATGAAACAAGTAGATAGTTGTCAGGCAGCAGGTCTTTTTTGGATAAGAAACATTTTTACAAGTGGGGGCACCACAGAGATTTCTACTTTCAGCATGTTACTTGGCACTTTAATAAAGCTGAATATAAATTATAATTAGAACTGCAGTGCAAGGAGAAGTGGTTTCACTTGAGTGCTTCTGGTTTTGCTTGTACTTGATTTTGACTGGCATTCCAGTAATGTATTTAAAAAGTAATTTATTTTTTCATGCCTCACAACCTTTTGTTTCCATCTAGATATTAAGTAAGCTGTCATGCAGCCAATGCATTGAAATATTTTTATTCTTCTACACTTATTTTTGTCTTGATTGGACTCTCATAATGATGGTTTGCCACCCAGGGCAGTGTATTTAATTAAAGTTAGTTTTTGTGGTTTTGAGCATAGCCCCTCCCCTTTCTGGTTGGCCACATCCCTTCCCCTTGACCCCACCCATTCAGCTGGCTCCTGCAGCCCCCCTTTGATTTGAAGTCACCAGCCGCCACTGTAAATATTATGCATGACATCATATATAATCTGATCTTCCACATACCCCAAAAAGAGGTCAGCATAAATTGGGGCAAACGAGGCCCCCATAGCTGTTCCTTGCTGTTGCCAATAACATTACCCCCTGAAATAGAAAACGTTCTTGGTCAATACATGTTCTCCAAGACATGTAAGGAGAGTGTTAAATCCTGGTGCATATAAATTGGCTTTATTTAGCCAATATTCTAAGGCAAGTAATCCTACCCAATGGGGGATACTGGTATATAGGGATTTAACATCAAGCATACACATGAGCCAGTTGGGTTCCAAATGAGAGTTCAAAATGATTTGTAAAAACTCAGTTGTATCCTTAATCCTTGCCCTGACCCCTGATAATAATGGTTTTAGATAATGTGTCAAAAAAGCAGAAAGGTTCAGTTAAAGACCCCTGTCCTGAAACAATTGGTCTTCCTGAGGGTCTACTCAAATTTTTGTGAATTCTGGGCAAGAGATAAAGGTACTGTCAGGTTGGATCCTGAACCATGAGTTGTTCTTTTGTCTTCACATCAATAATTCCTTCTTCCACTGCTTGATTCAAAAATGAATCAATCTCAGCCTTATATTTAGGTGTAGGATCTGTGGACATTCTAATATAATTCTGAGGGTTGGACAATTGTTCATTTCCCTCATTCCAGTAATAACTGGCATCCATTATGACCACAGCCCTCCTTTATCTGCTGGAAGAATAATTATATCAGAATTAGAATATAGGTTTTTCAAAGTCTGTTGTTCACCTTTCAAAAGATTATGTTTAAAGCCCATAGCGGAACTAAAATTGAAGTGTAAATCCCTTAAGATTGCTTCCTGAAAAATATCTTTGCATAATTTTTCCAGGCCTTGAACAAATGACGGCATACCCTCATATTTTTTCATATTTTCATATGTCTCCATTTCATCCTTGATATTTTGTTCAACAGTCCTTTGATAAAAGGACATTAATATATCAACAAAAGCCATAGTGGCTTTTTGTTGTGCCTTATGCCAATCCTCCATCAGTAGGTCATCTGGCTTACCAACCAAGAGCTGAATTTTAACCCTTAAACCACGTGGAGTAATACCTTTACTCTTATATGCCTTGAATAATTTAAAGTGCCATATATTAGTTCTTAAGATTTTCATCTCTTTATTTAGTTGGTAAAACAGCAAGTTGCAGCCATCATGAGAATCTCCTACTTTCTCATTAGGGACTCCATCCATATTGGTCCCAATACCAAAAACGTTTATATCATCTTGATCTGCACAAAGACCCTGCAGAAATATTTTGGAGATCCATGACAATAAGCCCTAAACTTTCCCTATATGGTCAGATGTCACTGATCAATGATATCCGAGGGTAAATAATACTTATTTGATACAAAGCCTGGAAAAGTATGCCAAATTTACTATTCAAAAACTTAGAGATATCTATATGGGAAAGGCAACTTCCTACAGGAAGTCATAATTAGATCCAAAAGCAGAAGAACATGACCTCACCACTACCAAAAAGCATATAACCACCTGACTATTGATGTCCTTCCACCAAAGAATGCATAACGTGAATTATTATTGTGCACGCAGAAAACTAGAAGGGACACAAATTTCCAAAAGTAGGGGGTAAAATCATGTAAAACATGAACAGCTAAAAATGATAGCTAATACAGATATGTTTTGCCATCAGTCATTATAAATATGGTTGGAAAAATCTTGATGGAGGACTGGCATAAGGCACAACAAAAAGCCACTATGGCTTTTGTTGATATATTAATGTCCTTTTATCAAAGGACTGTTGAGCAAAATATCAAGGATGTGATGGAGACATGTGAAAATATGAAAAATATGAGGGTATGCCGTCTTTTGTTCAAGGCCTGGAAAAATTATCCAAAGAACTTCTCAATTCTGAGAATGGGTTGAACGAAAAGAAGTTACACAAATTTCATAGAGATGTAGAAGATCTCAGTATCTCAGGGGAAGAATCATCCAGACTGATACAGAGGGAATTTATATTAGTGACTCTCCTGACTCGAAAAAGGTACGAATTCAGGAGGGCCCTTTAGGAGACAAACCCGTAGGGGCGGACGGAAGCACAAAGATGGCAGCCTTGGAAAATCTATTACAGTCAATGGTGAAGTAGGGACCTAATTTTATAATGTACATAACATTTCCTCTTATGTTTTATCAAAGGATGAAATCCGCGATGGTGGTGCTGCGGTAGCGTTGTCGCCTCACAGTAAGATGCTGTCCGGTTCGATTCTCAGCTAGAGTGTCTTCTGCGTGGAGACATGTGTGAATGGGCGTACCTTCGTTGAAGGTTGTGCGTCAGGGCTGGCGACTCGGCACATAAAAATCAACTGCCAATCATTAGCGGACCGGAGTTCTGCTGTGGCGACCTCTAACCAGGAAGAGCCGAAAGACACAACAATAAAGGTCTAGGGTGTGTTCCAAGTTTTTTGGTAGATGAACATATTTTTGTTTCAGATCTTTTTGCCTTTTGTAGAGTTTTGAATCTAAAATTGTTTTTTGGTACATCTAATACTTCTGAAATATTATCTGAATTTCGTTTTCACAAATTTACATTTATGCCACCAATTAATAAATATGTGGGTATTTTTCAAGACGCCGTCTTAAGGGATTAGCACTTCAATTTTAGTTCCGCTATGGGCTTTAAACATAATCTTTTGAAAGGGGAACAACAGGCTTCGAAAAACCTATATTCTAATTCTGATACAATTATTCTTCCAGCAGATAAAGGTGGGGCTGTGGTCATAATGGATGCCAGTTATTACTGGAATGAGGGAAATGAACAATTGTCCAACCCTCAGAATTATATTAGAATGTCCACAGACCCTACACCTAAATTTAAGGCTGAGATTGATTCATTTTTGAATCAAGCAGTGGAAGAAGGAATTATTGATGTGAAGACAAAAGAACAACTCATGGTTCAGGATCCAACCCGACAGTACCTTTATCTCTTGCCCAAAATTCACAAAACATTGAGTAGACCCTCCCCCCCAGGAAGACCAATTGTTTCAGGACAGGAGTCTTTAACTGAACCTATTTCTGCTTTTTTGACACATTATCTAAAACCATTATTATCAGGGGTCAGGGCAAAGATTAAGGATACCACAGAGTTTTTACAAATAATTTCAGACTCTCAATTGGAACCCAACTGGCTCATGTGTACGCTTGATGTTAAATCCCTATATACCAGTATCCCCCATTGGGCGGGATTACTTGCCTTAGAATATTGGCTAAATAACACCAATTTATATGCACCAGGATTTAACACTCTCCTTACATGTCTTGGAGAACATGTATTGACCAAGAACGTTTTCTATTTCAGGGGGGAATGTTACTGGCAACAGCAATGAACAGCTATGGGGGCCTCGTTTGCCCCAATTTATGCTGACCTCTTTATGGGGTATGTGGAAAATCAGATTATATATGATGTTATACATAATATTTACCTTTCAGAGATGGATATATGGAGACGTTTTTTAGATGATTGTTGGTTGGTTTGGTGTGGGGGTGTGGACTATTTGTTAGAATTTCTGGAATACCTTAATTGTAATTGGTGGGGGATTGAATTTACTGTTAATTATCACAGTAATGAGATCAATTTCCTAGATGTTAATATTTTGAGACGGGGGATGGTACGCTTAAAACATCAGTATATAGGAAATATATAGGAAAGTAGAAAATACCCACAATATAATAATTTATTATATGCAACCAGTTTACACCCCCCACACACCATCAACAACATTCCTAAATCACAGTTCATGAGAATTAGGAGAATATGTTCTGCAGACATGGAATTTCAAAATGCTATGCATGATCTTGAGGGTAGATTTATTAACAGGGGATACAAGAGATCAGTAGTACAAAGAGCCAGTGATTGGGCGGCCAATTGTCAGAGATCCAGCTTATTGGAATATAAAGCTAAAACTCAAAAGGATGGATCAGGAACCATGAGGTTAGTTACAACATTTGGCAGTAATATACATTTATTACAGGATGCAGTCAATAAACATTGGAATATTCTTCGGGCTAATACAGATCTGGATCAATGTCTGCCTAATAGATGTCAATTTTCTTTTAGAAGGCGAAGAACACTTACATCCTATTTTGCTCATTATAAGAAAACCTTTTTAGATTATGTGAACCAACATCAGCTTACCCTATTGGGATATATGCTTGTTGGTTCACATCCTTGTGGACATTGCAGTTTGTGTAAACATATGTTTAAAACTTCATCTTTTATTAGTAAAACCACTGGCCAAGTTTTTGACATTTCATTTTTTGGAAATTGCAGCTCTGATTGCGTTGTCTATTTGGTTACTTGCCAATGTTCTGCCTTTTATGCAGGGCAGACCTCCAGGCAACCAATGAGTCGTATTTCAGAGCATCTGAGTGATTTACATCATAAAAAAATGACAAATGCATTGTATAAACATTGTCAGTCACACAAAACTGCTTCTTTTAGATTTGTTATTATTGACCAGGTAAAGTGAAGTAGATCAACAAAACAAGGTTGCCATACTATACTAACCCAAAAGGAAAGAAAATGGATTATTAAGTTGGGTGCCCTATTTCATCCAGGACTAAATGATAAGTTATGAGGTTCTTTTTACTAAGGACTTTTATTGGCAACTTTATAAGCAACCATATGATATTAATGGAAGTTTGGCTAAAACATTTGATATTATAATTATGTTTATTTTGCTTAATGATTTATATGTATTTGGAGGCTTAAATAGATAAAAGGGGGAAGTGATGTCATAATTGGAAATATGCAATATGTATAAAAACTGTTCCTGAATTATGAATGTTTTATCACTGAAGAAGGTTTGTTACTGAAACCGGTCTGAAAAGAAGGGAAAGGAATAAACACTGTTTGCCTCTGAGTGCTGGCTTTTTCTTTTTTGTTTATCACATCTACTAAAGACAATCATAAGGCTTTCTTCACATATGTCCACAATCTCAAGGGAAGCACCCAGGTCTGCTCAGAACTGGTGGTCAATGACACCACATATGCAAACCCTGTAGATATAGCCAACCTGCTGGCAGACAGGTTCAGTGACAACTTCACTCCTCTGTCCCCTCATCAGTAAAACAGAACATCTCCAGTACCTGCTCTCCATTATCTCTAGGGAGCAAGTCATCACTACCTTCTCAAAGGCAAAAAAATACAGCCTCCATGGGACCCAATAACATCCCAGGCTGCATCCTACATGAACTCAGGCAGAACTTGCAGCAACATTAGGCACCCTATTCAACCAAAGCCTGAGTACCGGCTTCATCCCAGCCAAGTGGAGGACAGCTACTGTCATCCTTTTGCACATAGGTGGAGTGTCCACTGATCCAGGAAATTATAGACCCATCAGCCTAACTAGCCTGATCTGCAAGGCCATGGAGTGGATTATCATGGACTTCATTAACAAAGACATTGGCAACCTCTAGACACTTGATCCCACACAGTTTGGTTTTGTCAAGGGGAGGTCATGCCTGTTAAATATGGTCGACTTCTTTGAGACAGTGTCTAAGGCCATAGATGAGAGGAAGATGGTGCACACAGTTTACCTTGACCTGGCCAAGGCCTTCAACACTATTCCTCCACTCAGGTATAATAGATAAATGCTCTCAACTAGGCATCAATCCATATGTTACCAGATGGGTAGCAAACTGGCTCACTGATAAAACCCACCTAGTCAAAATAGGGGAAACCACCTTAAGTAGTAGATCCGTAACAAGTGGTGTACCCCAGGGGTCGGTCTTGGGGCCTCTGCTGTTTGGGATATACTTCTCAGAGGTGCAGGCCAAATCTAGTGGGCTACGGCTGACCAGGTTTGCAGATGATTGCAGGCTGGGTGCTGTCATCAATTCCCCTAGTGATGTGGACATCCTCCAAAAGTGTCTCACCCAAACAAATGACTGATGCCAAAAACATGGCCTCAAACTGAATGCCAAAAATTCCACAAATTATCACATTGATAATAAGACACTAAGCACACGATCAGTTGTGAGGGACTGGGGAACCCAGGTTTTGACCACCGTATTGCCTCTGTTGCACAGAAAGATTTCTACATGGCCCACCTCATTAGTAAGGGTATCTCACCCAGGGACAAGGTGGTCATAACATCCCTGTATTCTTCCCTTTTAAGACCAATTATTGAATTGAATACAATGTCCCTTTCAGCATGTACCTCACAAAGCACATGCAGCAGCTGGAGAGACCACAGAGATTCCACACCCAGAGAATCCAGGGACTCAAACATCTACCCTACACAGACAGGCTAAAAGCCCTGTCCCTCTACTCAGTCTCCTACAGATGCCTCAGAGGTGACCTCTGTCTGGCATACAAAGCAATCTCAGACCCTGCCCTGATGGGACTGCTGCATATCCTCAAGTCAAGCTCCACTCGAGTAACCCACATGCAAGACCTCAACCTGGTCTATGACATCAATAGGACTTGTTGGCAGGACAGATTTGTGTTCCAGAGGCTCCCCCTTTTGTGGAGCAGACTCCCTGTCCACATAGAGCAGAGTACCTCATTAAACATTTTTAAGTGCAACCTTTATAACTGGATGGGGAACAGAAAATACACCCCTGGGATTCCACCTATGTCTCTGCTGGATAGTGGCATAGGGTACTGAACTGTTTAAACATGGGCTAAATTCTTGGCTAGACTTGTAAGGGCCTCAGGGCCAATAGCCTAGTAACTTCCTGTGATCTTCCAAGGTGGGGACAGCTTCCACTTGAGTGGAGTTTAGTGGTGACATTCTTAGCATTTAGCAGCATAACCGTGATGTTGTTTGTATATGGGTTTTTCTCAATGAAAAGTGTTTCCTTGTGACACTGCCTAGAAGGCATTGTATGGGGGTAGCAATGGCCTTTGCCAGTTGCCAAAATCCCAGGGGTGACAGATGAAGACCATCTCTGGCAAAGCATTGAGGTCTGTTGAGCAGGTAATCCCAGGCTGACGTATAGTGGATCCCCTTACACTGACACCACATACTACAGCAATTATTGACATCAATCATTTTCCGTTTGTATGGCGCCATCATCCTAGGTGATGGTAAAATGCAGATCAAGGCCAAAGGCATACCTGACAAACCTGGAAAAACTAGGAAACTTCGAACCTTACGTGCTTATTGAAGTTAAAGAGGCTCAAGAGATGACCTGTAGTAACACCATTTCATACTGGAGGGGTTTCTATATGTCTTTCACATTTCCTTGTTATTAATAGTCAGTCCCTTCATTTTTCAAATCACGAACATCATTCAAGCCTTCACCTGGTCATGTTACCTGAGTTATTATTTTTATCTTTATTTAGTAGTAGGATTCAAGTTTCCAACACATGGCTAATATAAAAGCCCAGATTACATGCTTAGGCGGGTTTATAGGACCCAGTAAGGGAATATACGGAATTGGCCTGTTTTCCTCTAGCATCCCTACATAGTATTTCTTTACCACTACACATTCACACTAGTCTTTTAGC
This sequence comes from Protopterus annectens, assembly GCF_019279795.1. NCBI lineage: Eukaryota > Metazoa > Chordata > Ceratodontiformes > Protopteridae > Protopterus > Protopterus annectens. Next base: position 1,300,711,470 of record NC_056743.1, on the reverse strand, counting down.
ATTATTGAGGTCAGTATATTTTGCCTGAACCTTTCATGTGTCGGGCCAAAGTGGTATTTGTCATCATCCACGTTTCACAGTGGACATCTATCGTACTGGTACCGAACAGTGGGGGGGGGGGGGGGGGGGGCAGCAGGTACTGGCTCCAGGTATTGAACAGAGTTGTCAGTTTGGTCCACCTTTTTGCCGGACTATGTTCCTGGAGTAGACACTATATTTAGTGTCATCCAGTTAGTCTGGTGATAGTGGAGAGGGTTCGGGGGCATTAGTCCCTCGGAAGCGGGTTCAGTAGAATGGAACAGAGTGGAGGTTGGCAGTGATTAACTACACCCCTGAGTTTGTTATTTATACTTATACTGGGGTAGTAGTATTAAGAAGAGTTACAATGCAATTTGCATTTGCAACATTGATAATTTGTTATTGCCACAGGATAGTAGTTTTAAGTTAGGATATGCATACGTCTGGCGAAACAGTAATATTTTTATAGTTTATGGATACAGCTGTCTTACTTCAGATTGTATCCTAAAGGAGAAGTTTTTTTCCACCTTTTTTGGTGTGAGGCTATCTGGCCTGCCAGCCATTTCAACAACAGGCAGTGTGTTCTGTTTTTTAAAATCTTAAAAACATTTTTTAGTTTCCAAACTTGGCAGTGGGGGTTTTCACAGCTGCCTGATTTTCATGTTTTAAATTTTTTTTTTTTTAAAAAATTCAATTTTTATGATCAAAATTAAAACCTTTATTTATTCACATGTCCTAGATTTGTCAAGTGTGTATGTACACACTGCTCTATCTGGCAACTTGTTTTGCATGTAATATGGTTTTAACATTTTGGTATTGTATCATAATTACATGAGCATTCAGTTGTTCATTGTTTCCCTAGTGCTTCTTTAGTGCTGGGACTTTAATTCAGATGAGGTTTAATCATGTGACTTGCTATTCTTAATTAGTGAACTGTTTAAATGTTCTCAATGAAGGGGAGGCACTGTTTGCTTGTTTGTTCTTTCTGAAGAAGTCGGACTGTTAGCCGACAAAAAGCGGATGGTTTTAACGGCTTAAACTAAATTTGTATTTCTGTATTTACATCCAGTTGGACTTTATATTCTCAGTGGAATTGAGACTTGGGCTTCAGAGTGTTCGTTGAGTCTATACAGCGTTTCCTAGTTTTTCCAGGTTTGTCCGGTGTATTTGTTATGGAAAACTCTCCTGAGTCTCAGTCTGGTTCCAGTACTCCAAGTGAGACCGGAAACTTAACACAGCTGATCGAGATTTTAACCGAAAAGGTGAATGTATTATCAAACAGGTTGGACAGTGCTTTGGGATCACAACTGAGCCGAGGCTTGGATTTAGAGACTTTTCCAGCAGGTGTCTGTGGTTCAGTGCATCCAGGGGTCAGCCCTATTACTGCTCCCAAGTTTCCAGCAGTCCATTTCCATCTCGGAGACGAGGGTGCTAAGCACGGATCTGACTCAGTTCCCCTGGAGACACAGCTTCCAGGTTCCAGTGCACCTTCCCAGATCCGGAGCCAGGGGAACTCCGGTGGTATCGACCATCGAGTTCATACATGTCCAGGTCCTTCCAGTCAAGGTACTACTTCTCTTTCTTCATGGTTAAATCGAGCATTCGAGTTTGGTAATTCAGCAAAGTCAACTAAACCTGACTATAACACGAGTGTTTCTACAGATCTGCCTTCTAAATTAAACACATTTGATCAAAATCTCTTGAAACTAAGAAAATTACAAATGGAGGTGGCATATTTTGGGGAATGCAAATGAGCTAATATAATCCCCAAAGGCCTTAGATCCTGGCAGTACCCAATTGGCCTCCAGGATGGGTCTGCTTTCCATAGAGATTTGATAAAACTATTCGACCGTCATGGGGCCGAACTTATGGAATTGATCTGCCATCATTACTAGCAGGCTATTGACATTCTTCTTCTTGATACTTCTAAGCTTGATGATGCTATTAGGAATGACATAAACTTTCAGAGATACAAGTTTGACTACGATCGCACCTTCTATAGTATAGATCAACACATTTCTAAATTAACTTCTACTAAGATAAAGAAGTTAAACAGGGACATCGAAGTGTATAAACGTGGTACAGCATATCCCAAACCCCCTCCATCTCAAGGCAATTTTTTTGGCCTACATGCCTTGGGTGAGGGAAAACCGCCAGCCTCTCGAAGCTTGCTTTGTTTCAACTGACTATTCTGATTCAACTACTGTCTTGAACTCCCCAAGAATCGAAGACCCAACCAACAGTAGTGATAAGCGAGCTGTCCTCAACCTTACCACTCCGCCTGGTGGGGCAGAGGGAGGTAACCCTTTTCTAGTCCTAGCCTCCTCTCCCCCTTTGGACCAAGTTTGGAGGACGAATCTTCGGTCCAGGAACAAGAATACTTAAATGTATCAGTTATAGAAGCTGCTCCTTATTCCAATTTACGTGAAACATTGACGAACACTAACAAGGACTTTAAAATTTATAATTTTTCTGATTATTTTTTTGACACAATGTTAATAGATTTGTTAGCCAAAGGTGTCTCTTTTGTGCCTTCAAGGAGAGCAGATGTATCTCCTTCTATTATTGATTTAAAACGTTTTATAAGGAAGCTTAACTTACAGGTCTTAATGGGGAAATTCTCGGAGGAGAAAAAAGATTTTTTATTATCCAGTACTTATAATCCACCCCTCCACCCTACACTGAACATATTTGAACAGATTTGTGAGTTAGACATTAGACATGCTCTCACGGACCGTTTACCCCCACGGTCCTCCATGTTCAACATTAGTAAACCAGAGAAGTCCTTACTGGATATGCTAGCTGGAGCTTCGGTCAGGGTAATGCAACCTGACAAGGGTGGGGATTTAGTGGTTATGGAGGAATCAGATTATAATAAAAGAATGGAGGATATCCTCTCTGCAGACTGTTACCTCGAGGTATCCTGGAATGAGCTTAATATAGGAAATTCTCGTGTAGCTTCTTATTTTAGTGATATGTTCTTGAATGGAACAATTGACATAGATTTATTCAACTTTATTTTACTTCCTGTATTCAAGGTTCCAGTAATATTTGGTACCCCTAAAATTCATAAAAACCTATCCAATCCCCCCCATGCGTCCACTAGGAAGTGCTAGGGCAGCATTACATACGCTGCTGCCAAAGTAGTTGATTCCATTTTAAAAAAAATATGTGGCTACTGAATCTCAAATCAGTAAAGATTCTTGGTCTTTTCTAGCTAGGGTCAATTCTACACCTTTCTGTGAGGACAGTTATTTTTTAACTGTCGATGTAAAGGATTTATATACTTCCATCCCTCACTCGGTGGCCTTGGAATGGATCCCTTCCTTGATGTCCCTTAAACTAGCCCCTGCCATCGAAATCCAATTGGTGAGTGAATTGCTGGATATTATCCTATCCAACAATTATGTTTCTTTCAATAATAGAGTCTATCTTCAACAAGTAGGAGTACCAATGGGTTCTCCATGTGGGGCAAGTGTGGCCAATATGGTAATGGCCTATTGGGAAAGGGAATTTGTCATGAACAACAGCTCAGTCACGGGCTCTGTACTTATGTACACTCGGTTCCTTGACAACATTTTTATCATCACTACAGGGGGAGAAAATGTTGTTAGATCCATGGTACAACTTTTCAACTCCTCCACTGAATTTCTACAATTTACTCATAGCACATCTAAGGACAGTATCACCTATTTGGATGTGGACCTAAGGAAGGATTTGACTTCTAGGAGCTACGTAGCCAAAATACATAGAAAAGACACCTTTTCTAATAGCTACGTTCATTTTGACAGTTCCCATCCATACAAACAGAAAAGGTCCATTCTCAAAGGCCAATTTGTATGGGCTGCACGGATGATATCTAGAGACCCTGATTTTTTAGTGGAATGTAATTTCATGGCCGACCTCTTTATTAGCAGAGGATACCCACATGACCTAGTTTCAGACCTAGTGGAAGATGTCCAATCTAAGAGATTCTCAGGTTTTTATGAACCTATCCTTAGTCAGGGGGGTGGAAATATGACAACACGATCAGAGAGTATAGAAAAGGCACCTTACTCATTCCAAAGTTTGATTATAACTTATACTATGGATGCCAGAGCCATTTTTACAACAGTTATGAAGAGCTGGCCCTTGATCCTGAAGGATGAGTCCACACATAAAGTGTTTGTGGACCCTCCCAGGGTAGTTTACAGGAGAGGTTCGAATATCAAGGATATACTGGAAAGACAATCCAAGATTCACAGTAACAGATCGGGCATGTACAAATGCTCCATGTGCCGATATTGTGGATACATAAAAACAGGGTCAAGGTTTTCCATCAATGAGGTAGTCTTCCACTTGGCAGGCAAATTCAACTGTAATAGTACACAGTAGTGTACTTAGCCCAGTGTGTCTGCTGTCCTGCTTTCTATGTAGGCAAGACAGACAGAAGATTACAAGACCGTATATATATGAACATCTGTATGCCATCAGAAAAGGCAAAATGGAGAATGCTCTAGCCAAACATGTCATGGAAAACTTAGGCCACAGTTTCACATTCAGTGTCATAGTCCAGGTCAGTTCCAACCCAAGGGGAGGTCACACTCCCTTGTACTTAGAAAGTAGGGAACTGTGGTGGCAATTAAGGCTGGATGCATGTCATGTGCCTGGCCTAAATGGTTTTTCGAACCTGGCTTGCTTATTGAAGTTAAAGAGGCTCAAGAGATGACCTGTAGTAACACCATTTCATACTGGAGGGGTTTCTATATGTCTTTCACATTTCCTTGTTATTAATAGTCAGTCCCTTCATTTTTCAAATCACGAACATCATTCGAGCCTTCACCTGGTCATGTTACCTGAGATATTATTTTTATCTTTATTTAGTAGTAGGATTCAAGTTTCCAACACATGGCTAATATAAAAGCCCAGATTACATGCTTAGGCGGGTTTATAGGACCCAGTAAGGGAATATACGGAATTGGCCTGTTTTCCTCTAGCATCCCTACATAGTATTTCTTTACCACTACACATTCATACTAGTCTTTTAGCATTATTGAGGTCAGTATATTTCGCCTGAACCTTTCATGTGTCGGGCCAACGCGGTATTTGTCATCATCCACGTTTCTCAGTGGATATCTATTGCACTGGTACCGAACAGTGGGGGGGCAGCAGGTACTGGCTCCATGTATTGAACAGAGTTGTCACTTTGGTCCACCTTTTGCCGGACTATGTTCCTAGAGTAGACTCTATATTTAGTGCCATCCAGTTAGTCTGGCGATAGCAGAGAGGGTTCAGGGGCATTAGTCCCTCGGAAACAGGTTCAATAGAATGGAACAGAGTGGAGGTTGGCAGTGATTAACTACACCCCTGAGTTTGTTATTTATACTTATACCGGGGTAGTAGTATTAAGAAGAGTTACAATGCAATGTGCATTTGCAACATTGATAATTTGTTATTGCCACAGGATAGTAGTTTCAAGTTAGGATATGCATACGTCTGGCGAAACAGTAATATTTTTATAGTTTATGGATACAGCTGTCTTACTTCAGATTGTATCCTAAAGGAGAAGTTTTTTTTTCGCCTTTTTTGGTGTAGGCTATCTGGCCCCGTGGGCCATTTCAACAACAGGCAGTGTGTTCTGTTTTTTAAAATCTTAAAAAAATGTTTTAGTTTCCAAACTTGGCAGTGGGGGTTTTCACAGCTGCCTGATTTTCATGTTTTAAAATTTTTTTAAAAAAAAATTCAATTTTTATGATCAAAATTAAAACCTTTATTTATTCACATGTCCTAGATTTGTCAAGTGTGTATGTACACACTGCTCTATCTGGCAACTTGTTTTGCATGTAATATGGTTTTAACATTTTGGTATTGTATCATAATTACATGAGCATTCAGTTGTTCATTGTTTCCTTAGTGCTTCTTTAGTGCTGGGACTTTAATTCAGATGAGGTTTAATCATGTGACTTGCTATTCTTAATTAGTGAACTGTTTAAATGTTCTCAATGAAGGGGAAGCACTGTTTGCTTGTTTGTTCTTTCTGAAGAAGTCGGACTGTTAGCCGACGAAAAGAGTATGGTTTTAACGGCTTAAAATAAATTTGTATTTCTGTATTTACATCGAGTTGGACTTTATATTCTCAGTGGAAGTGAGACCTGGGCTTCGGAGTGTTCGTTGAGTCTATCCAAAGGCATACTTGCTTGAGACACACAGTCTGACAGTCCAGTCATGTCTCTGCATACAGTCCAGAGCGGTATGTCTCAAGTTGTACACACCAACAGGAACAATGACATAGTCATAATAGTACCTGATGGTGACAGACTTGAGTACGTGTGATATGGCATATCCTTGCACCTCACAGAAAGCTGACCATTGCCTTTCCCTTATGTAACCTAACCGGGTGAGAGGCACATCAATGTATCTCATTATGTAATCACCTATGAGTAATATGTTTGATTTTGTGTTTTGCCTTAGGTGTTTCACCAGTGAGACAGTGGTGCATGAGCTATTATGTGTACTGTGTTCTGCAGAGGTATCATTATGTGTAGCAAGCTTGTGTTTGGGTTTCTGAGGTGTCTGGTGTTTATTTATGTGTCTGGTACAGACCTCCACACATGTAGGTATGTGTGATGTGGGTTGTGGGTGGGGTAGGATGTGCTGCTATGAGGCATTTACTTCTCTGCAGTCACAGCCACTATCATTGGCCTCTGACTGACTAAATTTTCAGAAGATTGCACTTTAGGAGCTGTCATTGAATCCCACACTGACTCAGCAGTTATCCAGGATGGGCTGACACAGACATTCAGTTATTCTCAGAACCATGGACTAACAGTAAATGCCAAGGAATGCACAATACTATCCCTTGGGAAGTCAACCCCCCCCCCCAGTAACTAACGTGTTGACTACATACTTCTAACAGCTGACCCAGTAGTCAGGGACTTACGGACACATAGATAGTGATACGGTTTGGTAATATTTGGGGATGCATTCTATGTTACACAATCTATAAACAAATGTATGGCATGTAAATCCAAGACAGTCATTGTTCCACTGTATTTGGCATTCATCACACATACCAGGCATATCTGACAAATGTCACATCCACAGAGGTTCCACATTAAACCGATACACATTGTACATAACATGTCCTATGTGAACCGCATCAAGCCCGTAACTGTGTATTCCATCTCCGACATACTTTGGAGGGGAGGTGTATGCCTGCCATGCAGGGAGGTGTCAGACCCCACTGTGTACCTCGTGCATATTCAAGAAAGGACTAGCACGAGAATTACCTCACCTACACACCTACACCTTGACTGTGGTATAAACAGGACATGCTAGTCAGACAGGTATGTAGCTCAGCTGCTACACCCAATATGTAACAGGCTCCCAATGCATGTGAAGCACAGTTCTGCCCTAATGCAAATCATGTGCAAGTTACATGATAGGATGGGGAACACAACGATTATAACTGCTTTATGGCAAATGTTTCTAATGGACACAGGGAAACTGTGGATGAATCACCTCACACACCCCAACTTGTCCATGTGTCAGCTCCCAAAACCCTGCTTACACTTATCAAGGGTATCAGACCTTGTCAGAGTTTAGGGGTGCATGGCTAGGTTAAAGACGTCCTTGTTTATGTTAGCCTATTATTCACATATGAACCCATGGAGCATGTAACTATACTGTTTTATCTTTCTGATGTCATTTTTCTTCTGTGCTGTCATTCTATCCTGTGCTCTGAAGCTGATGGGTTTATTGTACATGTGAACCCATAGGTGTGTCCTACACAATCGTGAAAGTGAAATGTAAACAGTGTCATGAAACACCTTTCACTGTGTGACTACAAAGCCATTACAACAGAATCCAATGTAACATACACACCATAATGTGGTTTACTTATTACAAATGGCAGCATTCAAACTGTGTGACTGACCAGTACAATTAGCATGTTAAAGTCAACAATGGATGAAGCATATACATATTAATTTAGATAGTCACCATGTGCATCAGACACGTAGCTTAATTTCTCTGCATCAATGATAATGATGACAGGGATGTAGCACAGGTATCATTACTTGCACAGGGTGTTGTATGGAGGTGCAGGAGGGCTAGGCTGACCCAGTAGGTTGGGAAGTGTATGTGTGAGGCAGAAAGGGGAGCAGGCAAAACAGATCATGTAAATGTGGCATGTGTGTCTGTAGGTGACCTGAGTGTGACAGTGGTGTGTGAGTGTCTGTGTGAACACAGCCAAGCTCAGTGCTAGCTCTATGTGAATATATGTTGGACAGCTTTGAGCCATGCATGGTAGAGCTGACAGTTCATCGTCTCTACCCCTGATCATGAGATCTGGCTCTGCCAGGAGTTTCATTGGCACATCCATGCCCAAGGTCACATGCTGGGCTACTACTTGAGGGTGACTGCTGTCTACTGGGACGGTGTCCCCCACGGGACCACCCAGGGCCATGAGTTCATAGCCTGCCATGTCTAGCTAAGGACAGCACACTCCCCTCTGGAGCACCGGATGTATTGCCACTATGGGAGCGTGATTATGCATGGCCACGTGGACTCTCAGCAGATGTAGTTGCTGGCCTATGTCCACAACTCTGATTCTCAACTCCAGCCGGAAGTTCCATCACAGATAATGTGCGTCCCAAGGTGGATAGTGTGTGATCTCTCTCAGACCAACTTCTTTCCACTGTGTCAGTCAACCAATCCAGTGTATCAGCAACCCTGAACATTCGTCTGGAGTCCCTTTTGTAATGTGCCTGTGCCTCCATGACGGCCCTAAACATATGCCGAGTGGCATGTGATGAAACACCTGCAACAGATGGTGGAGAGACAGCAGGCCTCCTACAAGCACCCCTATCAATCCTCCTGTGTGGAACTTTGCCAACTGTTTGGCTATGGCCACTGTCAACACTCACTGCAGCCACATTAGCCACACTTCTCTTGTTCAATGTCCCCACCTTCCGACTGTCCAGTATCTGTGGCTTCGGGACTGGGTATGTGTAAGCATACTGACTGTGTACAGTGATAATGAGGACAGACAAGGGATGTAAACCTCAGTGATAGATTCAGCCCTGGCAACCCCCAGCTGTGCCTCACTTTGGTCATCATCATCATCAGAGTCTGAAGAGACACTGACTTCAGGTTGTGAAGGGGACAATGACCAATCTCCCAGGTCACCTGTGATATAAAGGGGGAAAGCATCACATTTATACCTGCACTACTATGCTCTGCAGTACTATGTTTCAATATATGTTAATCTGTATACACTGCTATCACTATAATAGACTTGTACAACTCACAATCTGAGATAGTAGGACCTGAGGTTATTACTTTCTAACCCACATTTGTACATATTTCAGAATAACAACTCTTTAAATGGACTCTCATGAGCAATACATAAATTATTGACACTGCTGACATTCTTCAGAACTCTTACCAGTTTACAAGTATGTCCATCTGATAAGTCTTGTCAATACTGTGAAATTAATTACTGTGGTTACACCTACAAGGCCTACATATCACCAAAGTGTGTCCAGTCAGAAAATCCCTCCACATTTTTCTGTCATACAGACAGTACATGTGTCCAGCCAGCAGGCCTGGGATGACACTTTAGCTAATACCTCAAATTAAATCTACATCTGTGACAAAAATGTTTTGTGCTTACCAGTGGCAGGGGCATGGCCTCTTCCTATTCTTGATGGCCCTGAGGGAGAGGTAATGTAAACAGCACTGCAAGTTACAGTATAACACTGGATGTATGTCCAAATATCCCCCAGTTACAGTAGCTGCTATGATAACAGGTATGTGGGTCACAATGTCTGCATGAGGTTAAAACTGCAGGTAATCTACTTCCCCCAAACCCTAAAACACCTGACACCCATGTAAAACTATGTACAGCCTGACATACTACATGCTACAGTATTCTGATGCTGCTTCAAATAAACATGCCTGGACATTCCTCCTGCGTGGAAATGGTGGCACCCACATCCACAACATATGGTGTGATGGAAGTCTGGGAGCTGTCCTGTGTTGCAAGGTTCGCCAGGAATTCCTCAGTGGCTGTCAGAGGTTATTCCACTGCAGGCTCACAGCCAGTGACATGCGATCCCGGGCCATGTCCGTTGCCCTTCTGCATGCCGAGTGGATCATGTCTGTGGCACTGTGTTGCACCTGCTCATATGTGCAGTTCTGATGCGCCACATCAGTGAAAGGTGGGTAATATCTGGGGTGCATGTTATCACCTGAAATACAAAAATAATTAGAAGACTTATCAGGATCACATATGTGGGTGTATATAGTAATTAAGGAAGTCTATCAGTATTCCCCACTTGATTACACGTCTCATATTCAACAGTATGGCAATCATGCAAATGGTGTGGAGGCAACTAGGATAGTGGCAATAGTGAACTACACCTGCTTGTGCCATGACAGATAGTAACATATAATCACACACCCAATACAGGAGTCCATTTGTAGTGTGGCCCATAGCAGTAAAGCCCCCCCCCCCATAGCATATGTCTATAGTTCAATTCCAAAACATAGCTGTGTAGTATTACAACTCTCAACAAAGGCAGCATACAGGAGACCTATGTTCCTAGTTAACAGACAGCATTAAACCCTTGCTGTAGTTTACATCCTCTGTAGGTGTTACACAGCTGCAGATCAATGGCATGTCACCAGTACAGTTCTAAGAAAGGCTTACTGATGTAATCCCCATTCCCCCTAAGTATATTAAAGCATATACATCATGTTGAAAACAAAATGGTTACATACCTGATGGAATACAATACTCCTCTTTTGAAAGATACAGGTATATACGTGTTGTGACAATGAGTTCACCATAGAAAGTAACTCTCATACAAAATGGTTTCCTTGGCTAGGTGTTTGGCTTTTTAAGATGGTTCTCATTAGCAGGTGATTGCCTGTGAACCAATCTGTGGTTGAGTAGTGCTAACTGAAGCATGCACAGCTGATTTTCAGTGTAATCAGGCAATCCTATGCAACTATTGAAGGAGATATAAGGCCTCAATGTAGAATCCATCGCCTTTCTCATATGATGAGGTGGAAATGCTGGGTAGAAATACTACATCAACACAGGGAGGGTGTTTGTTGTAGATACTTATTACATACACATATGTGTGTGCTGCAGGCTGCAGTTGATGCTGCTGCTGGTACAGGCAATAAGCATAGTGAGACAGGCTGCAGAATGTGGAGGACAACAGCTCTTATGAGTAAAGGTGTGACCACTGGCAGCCCTGGTGTACAGCCAGAGCCTGATTGGGAGAACCCATCCCACATGATATTGAGGTATGTGTTTAAGGTAAGTATGTTAGCCAACGGGATCATTAACAGAGTAAAAGGCAACATGTTTGTTGTGTCCTCGAACAACTTAAGGGGTAAATTTACCATTATGTCAACCATTCGGGCAACTGCCAAGCCATGTGTTATGCTATGGTAGTTGTCTGGAATGTGTGTGCTGGCAATCCTTATGGCTAGCACAACATCCATATGTGTATGTTGGTTGTGCAGCTATGCTTATCTGTAATATCAGTAGCAAATGACTGTGCTGCAGTCTGATGTTACTGGGCCTCCTTTGTATTACATAACTTAAAATCCTCTGTGAATGCATAGTAATGCATGACCTGACACTCTATGCACTTTCTTCTGTTGCAGTAGGAATATGTGTTCCTATCTCCAGGCCTTCGACTTCCATCATTGAACAGCAGACATTCCATCTGAAATGCATTGGGTCGATAAATAGTTGATGACATGGTAATAAACACATACATGTATTTTAAATGCTAAGCACTACTGGATTTGAACCCAGGACCATATGTACCAAAAATTAATGTTTTCAAAGCATTTAACAGACTAAGCTACTGAGTCAGTGTTATAGCAGATGTATTTTTCAACATATAATTGCACACTTACAGGCTGATACATACTTCATTTATATCCATTATTATGTGCACGGCTTTATATTTATGTATTTCTCCACCAGAGTCCCAGTTAAACACCTACTTTGCCATTAATGTTTTAGCAGATGTATTTTTAAATGTTGCAGATAGAAGTGCACATTTACCTGCTATTAGAGACCTCACTTACATCCATTGTTCTGTGTCTGGCTTTCTAGTGTTATATTCCTGTACCAGACTCCAAGTTACACTTCTGTTTTTTTTCCATCACTCTTTAAGCAAATTTGCACAAAATGGCTCAGTGAGCAGCCCTACTTAAACACGCTTAATACTGGTAACTTGGCAATTGGTATGTTTTGCTTAAACCACCTGTGTTAATTAACAGCTGTGTGGCTTGGCAGGTTGATGCACTGATCTGCATGTGTGATAGCACTGGGTTTGAAATACGGTACGGGTGTACATTTTGAACATGATTATTATTATTTCACACACATATATCAGTATAGCACCATTTAGCTGAACTTAGTGATGCTGCATGTCTCGCAGCATTGCACAAAAAATCTTTAAAGAAATGAAAAATGGTGAAATGGGGTGCAAGCAGGGGGAAAAACATAGTAAAAGGCATGTAGGTATGTGCAGGAAGTAGGAAAGAACCATAGCTATCCATTTCTTGTACAGCAACAACTGTGCACTTTAACTGTCACCCCCAGAGAGAGGGGTGAGGACAACATAAGTGTGTTGTCAAGCCAGTTTGACCAAATTGCGTCCAGTGGAAACGTGTGAAATGGAGAGCTATGTATGGGCCATTTTTTTTTTTAAGGTAAGAGTGGAATGTTAGGGAAGGGACATAGGTACGTATGGGGGAGGTAAGTTGGGAAGGTGAGGAAGCTTTTGCAGACAGATAAGACCAACAAGACAGCAGACAGGGTCGGTGTGTAACACAAGAGGGGGTAAATACCTTGGTTGGGGAGGTTGCTGTGAAATTCCAGTTCCATGAACATCAGACACGGTAGCAGTGTGACTTAAATCCTCACCCATGGGACTGTCAGCACTGCACTTTCACTGCTCCTGTGGAGGCAGTAGCCGACACCAGTGCCTGGAGCAAGAATGCCCCAAAGGACATACAGCATGCTCTCCATCTGGCATGGGAATGCACTGTGTGTTCGGTACATAGGTTCATAGGTAGGTACTAGGCTATCTGCCCAAAGGCATTTATAAGCCTAGCCAGAATGTGTTGGCTTTCACCGCCCCCTTAGATTAGTTCCCTGTGCCTCTGTCCAGCAGAGCCACTGAAGTGATCCCCGGGGTAAACTTTCTGTTTCCCATCCACTAGTCAAGGTTTCTCTTGAAGAGTGTTAGCGAGGAGCTCTGCCTAATGTAGATTGGAATCTTATTCCAAAGCATGGGAATTCTCTGTGACAGGAATCTATCCCTCCAGCATGTCCTATTTATTGTTGTGGTGAGGTTTAGATCCCTAGAGCATGTGGCTCGAGGGGATAAGCTTTTCTTTAGGTGGAGCATGTCCATCAGTTCTGGGTTGGACATGGCCTTGTATGTCAGGCAGAGATCACCTCTGAGTAGGCAGTATGCAACCGAGTAGAGCTGGAGTTTCTTCAGTCGAGCTGCATAGAGCATCTGTTTGAAGCCAGTGATCCTCTTGGTGAGATACTTCTGTGGTGTTTCCAGCTGTTGCAGGTGTCTTGTAAGATACATCCCAAATGGGGTGTTGTACTCTATGATGGGTCTGAAGAGCGATGAGTAGAGGGGCACAATGACCTCTTTTGATCTGGATGTGAACCCTTTTGCGATAAGGTGTGCCACGTAGAAGGATTTTCTAACCACTTTGGCAATGTGATTATCAAAGGAGAGCTTACTATCTACTTGGGTTCCCAGATTCCTTATTACGTCTTCCGTATTTAGGGGACTACCACCTATGTGGTAGTTTGTGGGTACTTTGTTTTTTCCAAAGGAGATGACTATGCACTTTTTGGCATTTAGCTTGAGGCCATGATTTTGACACCAGGTGTCTGTCTGAGTGAGACCATTTTGGAGGATGTCTGTGTCAGCCAGAGAGTCAATTATAGCCCCTAGTTTGCAGCTGTCTGCAAACTTGGTCAGACATAGTCCTCCTGTGCTTGCCTGTACCTCTTAGAAGTATATGCCGAACAGGAGGGGTCCTAGGACTGAACCCTGGGGAATGCCATTTGTAACCAGTTTAGTCAGACCTAGCTTCCACAACTCTTACCATGTGGGTTCTGTCCGTGAGCCAGTTGGCAACCCATCTTGTGATGTAGGGGTTTATGTTCAGGCTGGTGAGCTTGTCTATAATACCAGAATGGGGAATGGTGTCAAAGGCCTTTGCGAGGTCTAGGTAGGCTGTGTGTACCACCTTTCCCTCATCTATACCCTTGGTAACTGTCTCAAAGAAGTCCACCAGGTTTAGGAGGCATGATCTGCCCTTAACAAAGCCAAACTGTGTAGGGTCCAGTGTTTGGAGGTTCCCAATGTCTCTGTTAATGAGTTCCATGATGATGCGGTCCATAGTTTTGCAGACCAAGCTAGTCAGGCTTATAGGGAGATAGTTCCCGGGGTCTGTTGTGGCTCCACCTTTGTGGAGCAGAATAACCGTTGCTGTGCACCACTCTATGGGTACGTAACCTGTGGAGAGGCTGAGTTTGAACAGTGTGTTTAGGTGAGGGGTTAGTTTGTCTTTGAGCTCATGTAGGACGCAGCCAGGGACACCGCCCAGTCCCATTGATGCTGTGCTTTTGGCTTTGGAGAGGGCTGTTTTAATCTGAGTGTCTGTGATTTCAGGAGCTCTACATTCTTCTGGTATGGTTATGGGCCCTTTTAGGAGTGAGAGGGGGGGGTGAAGTTTGTGCTGAACCTGTCTGCCAGGATATTGGCAATATCGGTCAGTTCAGTGTATTTTGTACCATTCTGCACTAACTCCAAGCAGATCTGTACATTGCCACTTAGATTCTTGACATAGCTAAAGATTGTCTTATGGTTATCTTTGGAGTCCTTGGCAATTTTTCTTTCGAAACTCACCTCGGATGATTTTATGAGGGATTGTAGTTTCTTGCTGATACTGATCAGGGATGTCTTCCCTTCTTGGGATTTTACTCTTTTCTGTACTAGTTTCCTCCTTCTATTGTATAGCTTGTTTATGGCAGGAGTCCACCAGACTGGTTTCCTTTTCTTAGAGGAGTGAGTCTTGGTTTTGCTTGGGATAGTATGATCCCTGCATTCTTGTAGGTGCCCGTAGAATGCATTACTAAAGGATTTTGCAGTTTGGACAATGTTATCCTTTAGCATGGGGGCTTTGAAATTTTCCACCTCGGTCTCAAGTAACGTGAAGTTTGCTTCTGAAAAGTTTTTCACGGTGGTTTCCTTGTCCGGGAGTGGGGGCGGAATGTGGATATCCAAAGTGATTTGTTTATGGTCAGATCTAACCAGTGAGGGGTTGACCTCTGGTGTGGAGCACCGGTCACCCATATTGATGATGACCAGGTCCAATATGTTGTCACCTCTGGTGGGAGTGTTGACCAGTTGATCCAGGGTGTTTGTGTTTATAAATTCTAGGAAATGTTGGGCAAGGGAGTTAGTACTTGAGTAATTCTCCTAATTAATGTTTGGGTAACTGAAATCACCCAATATTAGGGTGTTCGGTAAGACCTTTATATTTCCCAGTGTTTCCAGAAATGCAGAATGGGGGTCCTGCAACATGGTGGGTGAACTGTAGCAAGCTACAATTTGAATTGCAGTTTTGCCCATTGTTAGTTGCACGTGGATGATCTCTGAAGCATCGTGCTGTGCCACTAACCTGGAGGTGTGGGTATCCTTGATGAATATGGATATGCCCCTGCCTTTTGCATTTCGGTCCGGGTTCTGTGGCCGAAATGTATGGTATGAGTTGTAGCCTGGTAGTGCCGGGTTGCTCTCTGCAGCCTTAAACCAGATTTCTGTTACTGCACATATATCGATTTTCTCCATACTGAGGAGTGCCTTGAGTGTGTGCATTTTGAGGTTTAGACTTCTGGCATTGAGTAGCATTACTCTCAGTTTTTTGTTACTTGTGCTATTTATGGCGGTGGGTTTGTCTTTTGAGCCTTGCCTAAAAAAGGTACTATGGGGGTGGCAAGAGCCTTGGCCAGTATTCAAAAGCCTAAGGGTGACAGGTGCAAGCCGTCTCTAGTGAAGCAGCGTGGCTTGTGGAGCATGTCATCCCAGGCAGACAGGCACTGGATCCCTTCTGAATGACAACAGAAACTTAGTCAACAGTTGAAATTGATCATTTTTTTCTTTATACTCTGGTATCATTCTTGGTGAGGGTAGGATGCTACTCAGGGTCAGGATCATACCGATCTGGGCTACAAGATCAGAGAACTCTTCCATGTCTCTTTTCATGTAGTCCAGGGAGGTATGGCTCAGGTCATTCACACCAACATGGACAATGACAGAGTCGTATTTGTACTTGTTCTGGAGTGACCTGAGTGCTTGTGTTATGTGGCGGATCCTGGCACCCGACAGGCAGCTAACAGTAACCTTCTCCTTATTCAGCCTAGTGAGTGGGACATAAGTGTGCCTGACTATAGAGTCACCTATTACTAATATGTTGGGTATATTATTTTGCCTTAAGGGCCGTGATTGTATGGCACACTGGTTTTGTGAAGTATGTGTTTCATGATTTGTGTTGGGGGGGTGGAGTTTGCTTGGATGTCTGCTTTGGAGGTCTCTGTTGCTTTTGCAGATTTTTATTTAGTGCCTCCAAGTATGTTTTCATGTATTTATGTGTGTTTTTTGCCGGCGCTGGTTTAATGGGTCTATGTGAGACTGGTGGTGTGATGCAAGTATTTCCCTTCTCCTCTTGACTGTCTGATCCAGCCTTGGGTTGAGAGAGCTTGGCCTCCAGTTTGGCTGTATAATTGCATCTCTCACATGTATTAGTGTTTGGTGGTAGGAGGAGAGGGTTGTCTGTGTACATGAGGCAGTTGTAACATTGCCTCAAAATGCCCAGATTCACCAGATGGACTGGAGAGTACGTCTGAAACTGCCCTTTGGACATGCCTGGATAGGTACAGTGAACTGTTTTACTGAATGGCTGGTAAGGTTGAATAGAGAGCCTTGTCCTTCTGTACAGTATAGGTGGGTCTTGTGCTAGGGTTTATAAGTGCTTGCTATGAGTTTTGAGCAAGTGCTGGGCTGAGAAATGAATGGCTTGAGTGCTTAAGTTGAAAGTTTGTTTAGTTCCAAGGGAAAAATTGAACAGGAGACTTTGTGGAGCCGGGAATAGTTATACCCTAGCTAGCCAGTGCTGCCTGGCATGCAAAACTGGGCAAATGCGGTATTTGTAGCAGGGAAATGAAAGAGAGAGAAATTAGCCCAAAATGGTCAATAGACTATTAACTTCTGGGCTGAAACCACTCCTCAAGGGACAGATAGGCTGCTCAAAGCTCCCCTCTCTCATAGGTGAACAGAGAAACTTCCTTCTATCCAAGTAAGGTATGGGCAAACACAGGGATTTGTAACACAGCCCTGAATTCAGCACTTAACCTGAAAACTGGACTATACTAGCTTAGAAAGGCGGCAAACAAGTATATATATATATATATATATATATATATATATATATATATATATATATATTTTTTTTTTTTTTTTTCCGAAAATAAAGCAGATACAATCAAAAAAACTCTTTAAATGCACAGAAAAGTATACTTATTGTTATACATCTCAGATCAGAGTTGTAGTCAATGCCACTAGTAATAAAGTAGGAAGAAACACAAATACAGTAAAAGCAGATTAATAGAATGCAATTTTATATATATATATATATATATATATATATATATATATATATATATATATATATATATATATATATATATATATATATATATGTGTGTGTGTGTATATATATATATATATATATATATATATATATATATATATATATATATATATACATATATATATAAGCCTAAGCAGCTCACACACCATGTCTGGCAGTTCCACATGGGTGACATAATTACCTCCTTCACTTCCAAAGGGGGGACCAACCCCAGCTTGTGAGTTAGAACTACCCGATGGCCCAAGGAGTGCAGGGGCAGCAGAGGGTTGCCCACCAGGCTGCAGCCCAGATGTGCTGGGCCCTGGTGCCACGGCCAGGAGAGCCAAGGTAGGTGGATCAGTTGGAACCAGCCTACCCTGTCATGCTGGACTGAATTAAATATAAACATATGGTAAAAATAAACATAGCCAAGAAAATGTTAGTATTAACATAATAGAAGAAATATAAAAGAATATAATGAGGAACATAACAATAAATAACAGTATATTAACAGCAAAGCAATATGAAATTATACATAAGGCCAGCATAAGAGGTAGTTACAAATAATATATTAACATCAAATCATAATAATAAATATAAATTAATAAATTAAAGAAGAGAAGGGGTGAGGTGAGAGAGAAAAAAGAAACCATTAGGAACTTTGCAGGTAATATTGCTACACAGACTACTCCTAAATACTTCTATATATCTAAGATTTCAGTTGTGAGTACAGTGACTCCAAATGTTGTATAGATTATGTTGCACGTACATAGCTCTCAACCTGTTAGCATGGGACATTATGGGCCAAGCCCTACCAAATGGTTGTACAAAGGAACAACTACAGGGAATGTTGTTATAGTGTACTCATACATTAGTAGTAAGGTGTTCTGCTAATGGATTTCCCAATAAATTGCATTCCAAGTAATGTCATGTATCTGCTAATCAAGGACCAGACATATGGGGTAGTAGTGATTACATTCTGTAAAAATCATTACAGTTGAGAGGTATGTTTATGTATGCTAATTACACTAGACAGCTGGTCATTTGTCAGTTGGCTGCCATGGGATAAGAACCCACAAACAGTGACTACAGGAATAATGTGCACTTTATTTGAACATAATGAATTCTCAAAACACCATCTCCTTTCAGAATTTTATTGCAACATTTTTTTGTAAAATCATACATTTACACATATGCATAGCTGTGTGTGTTATCAGACTGGAAAACAAATGCAGTGACCACTTGAATAATGAGCACTTTATTTGAAAACATTACTTATCAAAGCACCATCTCTATAATGCTTAATGTCACATCATGAAATCTGGCAGTTACACACATGTATGGCTGTGTAGGACATCTGTTAACCTAACCGTATACCCTGTTCATTTACTGAGTGCTATCTACAGCATACTTCATGGAAAAGTATCAGAACAGAAGCTTGACACTTAATCTGGGTATTGCACTACATTTACTTCTGAAATTAGTTGCTGCATTATTTATTAGTTAATACGCAACAGTTGACTGGTGTCATATTAGAATAATCATGCAGTGAATTCAGTAATAATGAACACTTATTTGAAAAGATTACTTATCAAAGCACAATCTTGTTTTAAGCTTTATTGATAATATTTCTTAACATCTGGCATTTAGACACATGGATAGCTGTCCGGGACTTCAGTTAACTTATCCATATACCATGTTCATTTACTGAGTGTAATATACAGCATTATTTCAGACAAAATGAGCAGAACACAGGCTTGAACATTAATCTAGGTATTGCAATACATTTATTTGTGACATTTTTTTGCCCTATTGTTTATTGAGTTACATGTAATACTTGCCTGGTGTCAGATTAGAACACACATGCAGTGCATACAGAAATAGTGAACACTTTTTTGAAAACATTAGTTATCAAAGCACTATCAACTTTTAAAATGTATTGATTACTGTTGCTTCAACTCTGGCATGGATAGCTGTGTAGGACTTCTGTTAACTAACCCATATACCCTGTTCATTTATTGAGTGTAACCTACAGCATATTTCAGACAATGACCAGAACAGAACAGTGACTATTAATCTGGGTAGATCCCAACATTAACTGATCTTTGGAAGCTATACTACACATTACTGCATGCTTACTTGCTTTACCATTTCAGGTAGGCAGTGACACATTAATAAAAATGTAGGATGTCCCAGATATGTCATACATGACTGTTAAGACTGCAAACTCTAAGTAATTTATTGTATTAAGTTATTACTTTGATGTTTTCCTATTTATCATACGATTGTCTCATCCTGGTGAGGCACCCTGCATGGGAATGGACATTGTGTCTCCTCTGTTCTGCAGCTGTGGGAAGAGAAACAAACTATTATGCATACCAGTTTTGCACAGATTCAGCTTGTATATTTCTAAATTACTGGCAAACATACTTACATACCTGTGGGGTTTGGTCAGCCCTAGCCTCTTGGACCCAGGTGTCCGAGGTTCCCCTCTTTCTATGCTTCAGGTCATTGTAGTGGTGAAGACACTGCTCATCAGTGCGGGGGATACCAGTAGCACTGGTAAGTTCCCTGGCCAACTGATCCCAGTCCTCAGACTTACACTTTGAGCCCTGGTAATTGAATTGCCCTGCAGCAGCTGGGGTTCAAAATTCTTAACCAGGAGTCCAACAAACACTCTGGACTCCTGCACTCCCCACTTCTGCACATGGCAGTGCACTCCTTCTCCAGCAGCACCAGGCATATCCACAGCTAAGTTAGAACTCCAATGAATGATGTGAAATTCCTGCCTATTGGCCTTTAAATAGGCTGTATTCCTGCCTTTGCACGTCATGCTGCAATTTTCACACAAGAGACAATTTGTTTACCATTGTGCAAACTCACACAACCTATGTGTAAGCGCAGCTTAGCAATGTACAAATGGGAATAGACTGTTTACCATGCTTAAGCACTGCTTAGCATCGTACAGCTTTTCTAAATGTAACATTTCTTTTAATTTCAAACTAAACCAAGGTTTCAGTCACCTGACACATTTTCACAGCAATAAATGTAATAAGTCTGACTGTCCAGAACTCGAACCCAATGTAGCTCATGACTCAACCTATCTAGCCACTGGGATAGTGAAGAGAACTTATATATTTTCACATATAATACCTTAGGTGCCTGTAAGTGTAGTGCAGCTTTGCTGCACGGGTTTGTGTGTTGATAAGCACTGCAGAACTACAACAATTGAATACATAAGTTCCTACTACATTACTACAATAATTGAATACATCTGTTTTTTATTTTTTAAATGTCTAGTGGATGTCTGATGTATATATCAGTGCAGCTAAGCAATGCACTGCATCGCTCAAAGAAGCACATGGGGAAAAAAAAAAGAAATAAAAAAAAAACCAATAATTAACATTGAATACATCTGGTTTCTATTTTTAGATGTCTACTGTATATCTGAGCAATGCTACGAACAGCTGCACAATGCACCGCAATGCACATACAAGCACATGGATGTAAAACAAAATTAAAATTGCCATTTCATGAAGTAATATCTGTTGATCACCTTTTGGTCCAGGTTAAAAGGCTGAAAGGTATTGTTCTATGCTTACCAACTACCCAGAAGTTTTCTGGACAGTTCACAAGTACAGCACAGCCTCTACAGTTCTGCTTACATGGATTCAAAATCTGTGTTACTGTGGTCTCTCTCAGCAGCATGCCATAGTTAATATGTATGGCGTGCTGCCGAGGAGGAACCTTGGCCGTGTACATTGGTACATTCTGTGTAGGCTCTTCACGGAGCCTACACAGGTTGTATTGAATCCTGGGGTATAACCTTTTTCTCCCTTACACATAAAACTACCTTAATACCTATCCATTACCTCACTTATCTAAACATAAATATTTTATTCACTATCTCTATCTAAAACTCCTATGTTCCCTCAACTGTTTATCATGCTTCCTTGAAGGTGGTAACACCGAGGCGCTAGAATATACTACATTTGTTTTACTACGTGGTCTCTTTTATTGGAAGTAAGCAGCTGAATATATTTTCATTTGGATCCTAGTTGTTGCTTTGAATTATTTCAGAGGGAGTGAAGATTGTGTTGTGGTGTTTATCACGCTGACCTCCTTTTTTTCTCACTTTTACCTTTCTCTCCTCTTCCTCACTTTTACCTTTACTCTCCTTTCTTTAATATAATTGAACAGAAAGTGATTACAGTGTAATTTCTACGTATTTCTAGTTTTTTATTTTCAATTGCAAATACAACTTTATAAATAATATTTTAACAATTTTCTGCGAAATGTAAAACAATAAGTACCACCGGGCTAGTCTTTCACTAAATTCTGAACTGTATTGTTGCAAAACCATATAAAACTCTGCCAGTTCTATCCAATTACTATTATATAAGTACGGTAAATTACAATATTCCTATCATGTCTTTTATCATTGTATAAAAAATATCATTATGTCTATGTTTTTATATATTGTTACTGTGTTGGAGCTTTTCTCCCCAGGCCTTCACTGAAAATGTGTTCTGCCCAGTTAGACTTTCCTGGTAAACAAATGTAAAATAAAATAAATAAATAAATATATACTGCAGCTACATGCCATTACAAGTAAATACTACAAAACCATAATGAAAAAAAAATAACTAACAGGTTACAATCATTAAGAATGTGAAAAAAAAACATTAAATACAATACTCCCATACAATGGGCTACAAAGTAAAAACAAAACACATTACTTATAGCAATAGGACTACAAAGTAAAAACAAAACACATTGCTTATAGCAATATTGTTTTAATGCCTGTTGAGAAGATATTTTAGTGCTTCTCCAATGCTAGATGTAATGGCTGGCATGTCTTTAGCAAAGAATGAGACCATTATGTTCATATGACCTCAAAAATGTAATTTCCATTTGAGATGACTGCTTCATTATTGTTATTTTTGGTTGTTAGAACTTTATAGACTTAAAATGACTTTTGTTATCAAAACTGAGGTCTTTTTTCTGTTAAGGTTTGAAAATCTGGATTTTCATTGGTGAGTACTGGGCAGGCCTTTGTGACTTTTTTCATTTAAAAATCATTGAACTTTCCTCCAGATTTCTTATCTTACACTGATGTATGTATATTATATTGCAGTGATGATTGCTGGTATTAGTTACCCTTGTGTGCTGACCCCTTTATCACATTAACATATAGAAGGCAGAGAGTCGTAAAGAGACATTTGAATGTTGGATAGGAGGAGCTCCTATGCTATGCACCCTGAACTGGAGAAACAGGATGGGAATAGAGTTACCAGTCACCACCCAAGGGTGACCACCACCTAGACAGGCATCCTCCCTGTCAGGTGATGGTATTTCAGGAGTCAGGTTACCATCTCTGACCTTATGCAGGGCCTGCTCCCTGGAACCCTTACAAGTGCTGTGGTGCTTCACGCCTAGTCACATGGTTAATCTGGAATTTATCATGGAGACCATGACAGATGACAAGTGTAGATCAAATTTAGTAGTGTGCATTCCTCCTGGACTCGCAGCAGCAGTGGTTGGGTAGCTAATTGTTTAACATTGCTGTTGAGTATGTCCTCAGTATGGGAGTGAACTACAGATTCCTCCTTATTAACCATACACCCAGCTACCTTGCAACATTTGTGTAGGAGTTGATGGAGCTCCTTACAGGTTAGCACATGAATCTCCTTGAAGGCTTATCTTGAGCGACTTCACTGCTTGGGTAATGATGAGAGCCATGACATTGTTATGGCATCTCTCAGTCTTGTACAGAGTTTAGGTTTCTGTCAGGGACTTATTGCTGCAGATACATGATTAGTCCCCAAATCATTTTTTTTTTTTTTTGTCCAGAGGTCAAAACACTGAAAAAAATGCTGAGCAAATAGGAATTGAAGCTTTTTTTTGAAGGAGGCAAGCCCCCTGCATCCCCATGTGGGTGGAGACCCCCACACTTCCTAACATATATATATATATATATATATATATACACCAACTTTACAATTGCACAACAGTGGAGAAAAGGCAACACCACCGGTTTGCTGAAAGTGACTTTCAGCGATAAAGCTGTCATGCTGTTTTCAGTCAGACTAACAGCTTTTGGCTCAAACACACATTCCCATCACTGCTACCTATAAATCTGAACACTTTTTGAACTTGATGTTCCAACTTGGTTCATCTGGCAGTTTATTTCCGAGGATTAAGTTTATTTGCTGTTAATAAGCTTCATCTCCGTATTCCTGGATTTAAGTTCCTCAGTTTCTAATTACAGATTATGTACCTCTTTGCAAGTTACTTACTTAGACAGTGTTCCTGGGTCATCCATGAAAAGGGATATTTGTGTCTAGTGGGCTTCCCTGTTAACAAATCAGTAAACAATTAAACCAAGTACTTGTTGGTGGAGCCTGTCTCACAGGGCTTTGAGACAGTCTGCATAAGACTTGTTATTTTTCCCTGTATTCATTTTTTTAAAGAACTGCTATGGTCTCTCAGGCTGTTTCTAGTGCCTGGTCAGGTACACTTCAAAAGGTGCATTGTATCTGATGACTGATCTCATGAGAGCTGAGTGCAGTGGGCCAATGACTTTACTTTGGCCGAATGGTTGCTATGTATGCTGCCTGAATGTTTGTTCTACTGAAATAAAGCTTTATGTACTTATTTAAGTGTTTTTTTTTTTGGGTCCCTTCTTCCTTGGAACATGTGCTACAAGGTTTGATTTATTTGCAAGTGCTGGATGTTATGGTTTTCTGGACTGTGTGTGTATTCCAAGCACCACATTTGTTTTGGCGTGCACCTTTTCTCTTTTGTTTTATATATATATATATATATATATATATATATATATATATATATATATATATATATACACATCTCAAACTGAATAAATAAAGATCATGTTTATTTGGCTCAGCTATCGTATTATAGCATGTTCATATATCATGTATGGATGTGGCCATTTAAAAGATATATCAACATAATAATGTGTGATTAGTCTTTTATTTCATTATTTGCATTTGTCTACCATAGTAGACTACTGATCACAGAATGACCAATTGCAGGCTCCGACCAGGTTAGATAAAACAGTAACAATAAAGTATTTATTAAAAACAGGTGATACATGCAGGCACTCACTGAATAACCAAAAATATGATTTATGTGCATAAATACATAAGGAGAAAGGATAATAGGCTGATTGGAAAATAGTGCTTAAGTAACAAAGAAGGTGACAGAAGGAAGGAGGTTGGTGGTGAAGTATGATAGAATATCATCTGTTCAGTGTAGTATACCCTTGGTGGACAGTGTAATAGGAAAATACGGATGAAGCAGAAACCCATATATGATTCATTTAGCATCCGATGCTAGCCCCTGATCAGACATTCTTCCCCCTTAGCTGTTAACTTGAAGAGCTGAAGAGCTAAAAAAAAAAAGGTCCATTCCCTTAGTCTGGCACTCTACTACAGGTCCATTCCCAGCTTCCACCCCCTCAGCTCAGCTCTTCAGTTGAAGAATAAAAAAGGACTTATTCAGAAATGCTGGTACAAAAAATAAATGCAGAACTGTACTTTCTGATCACATCCTCTGACAGCTTGCACCTAGTGCTGCTGTCCCCTTCAACCCACCCTTGCTGCACTTCTGGGGTGAAGGTATCACACTATTTTTAGTCATTGTGATTATTTGACATGCCCATCAGTCAGGCAGTTGCATTTTGCATGAAACAAGAAGCTGTAGTTAGATGAAAGAATGGTCCTTGGGATTCAGTAAAGTGTACACTGTTCAGAGTGAACAGACAACACAAGCATAACTCACACCTTCTTCCTCTTAATTTTAGTTTTCCTACTGATTTTCTTGCAGCTTTAAATACTGAGGGGGATTCATAAAGGTTACCACAAAGTGTAGACTATATGTACACTTAGTATAATCTTTCTGAGTGCCTAGAAAGCACAAAAAATGTGGTTGGGATGTTCTTGAATACAGATTGTGTACACTTGGTGTAGGTGTTATTGAATCTGGTCCAGTATCTGTATGATATAGTAGTAGTTTCTCTCACATATGTTTGTTTCATTTTGAATGTTATGTTATTTTGTTCAGTGCATAGTATATATTTATTTTTGAAATTACTTTTGATATTGTGATATTTACAAGTCTTTCATGTGCACTGACCATATGTAAGGTTGACAATGTCATGCTTTTTTAATGCATTTTTCATACATTCTTACTGCAACATAAGGGTAACTTACTGTGGTTACTGAAGCTATCTTGATATGTACACAAAGAGGCTGATGGCATTATCCTCATGGCACAGCAGTGTAGCAGATATTGTCGACAGCTCACAGCAAGAGGTTTTCCAATCTGATTATCAGCTGGGGTGCTTTCTGTGCGGAGTCTGCATGCCCTCCCTTTGTGCTTGTGGGTTTCCTCCCACATTCCAAAGACATGCAGTAGGTGGATTGAACACTCTGAATTGACTATAGGTGTGAGTGTGTGTGGGAGTGTGTGGTATGGAAGCACAACCATGGCAGAGCTCACCACCCTGTGGTACGAACCATGGCTCTAGATTATTACAACTGCTGAAGTAACATAGAGGAGAACCAGGAACCTCTGTTGTTAAAGCTGTGCATTGGAACACCAAGTAAGCAGAGTTAAGAGAAACAAAACCACTGCACAGCACCACAGCATGAAAACAGTTCCAAATAAAAAGCTTCAGTAACTCTCCTTAAAAATTTTTTTTGAAAATTTTATTGTGAAGGTGAGTGCTTTTGCAATTATTCAAATTGCTTCATCAGACCATAAAAAGTGACTACCAAACACATATTTATACATCAGTCTTAAGTAGAACATTGCATCTGCTCTATCAATTATTCAGTTAAAATCCTTGGCAACAGAATAAAGGCAAAGTACATTAAGTAAACTCACAATATAAAACAAACATATAAAAATAAACATAAGGATAAAATTGCAAACAAAATGCAAATCTAGAATAAAAAGGTTTTGTGATGCATTTTACTTATTCACTTTTCTCCCTTTTAAAATGGGTTTTAATGGAACAAATTCATTTAAACCAAAACCTTTGTGTGATGCTAATTCCAAGATCCATCTGGTTTCTTTATTTTTATTGTTATTTATAATATCTCCCTTCCTTTGGTGTTCGAGCACCTCGTCCACTACAAGAAAGTTAAAATAATGTGCATCTCCCTCTTTAAGAATATGCTTGGCAAGAGCACTATAACTGTGCCCCTTGTGCATACAGTAATAGGTTCATAGGTTCATACTAGGCTATCTGCCCTAGGGCATTTATAAGCCTAGCCAGAGTGTGTGTGGCTTTTACCACCCCTTAGGATGAGAATACTATACCCATTAGTTTGCTGTGCCTCTGTCCAGCAGTGACACAGAGATGATTCCCGGGGTAAACTTACGATCTCCCATCCACTCGTCAAGATTTCTCTTGAACAGAGTCAGTGAGGGGCTCTGCCTCACATGGACTGGGATTCTGTTCCATAGTGTAGGGAGTCTCTGGGTGATGAATCTGTCCCTCCAGCACATCCTATTTATGTCCGTGTTGAGGTTTAAGTCTCTTGCTCTCGTGGCTCTGGTGGATTTGGATTTTTTGAGGTGGAGCATGTCCATTAATTCCGGGTTGGACATGGCCTTGTATGTCAGGCACAGATCACCTCTGAGCAGACGGTATGCGACTGAATAGAGCTGGAGTTTCTTCAGTCGGGCAGCGTATGACATATGTTTGAGCCCCTTTATCCTTTTGGTGAGGAACTTTTGGGGTCTTTCCAACTGCTGCAGGTGTCGGGTAAGGTACATTCCGAATGGGGCGTTGTACTCAATCATTGGTCAGATAAGTGAAGAGTACAGGGGTACAATGACCTCTCCTGATCTGAATGTGAATCCCTTCATGATCAGGTGGGCAATGTAGAAGGTCTTCCTAACCACTTTGGCAATGTGAGTGTCAAAAGAGAGGTTACTGTCAACTTGGGTCCCCAGGTCCCTGATAACGTCTTCCGTGTTTAATGGATTACCACCTATGTGGTAATTAGGGGTTACCTTGTTTTTCCCAAAGGGTATGACTATACATTTTTTGGCATTTAGCTTAAGGCCATGACTCTGGCACCAGTTATCCATTTCTATGAGACCTCTCTGGAGGATGTCTGTGTCTGATGGAGTGTCAATTATGGTGCCCAGTTTGCAGTCATCTGCAAATTTTGTCAGCCACAATCCCCCTATGTTTGCCTGCACTTCAGAAAAATAAATGCTGAACAAGAGGGGGCCCAGGACTGAGCCCTGTGGGACACCGCTCATGACCGGCTTAGAGTCTGACATGGCACCAACAACTCTAACCCTGTGGGTTCTGTCCTTGAGCCAGTTTGCAACCCATCTTGTGACATATGGGTTTACATCTAAGCTGGTGAGCTTTTCTATGATGCCCGAGTGGGATATTGTGTCAAACGCTTTTGCTAGGTCAAGGTAGGCTGTGTGAACTGCCTTACCCTCATCAATTGCCTTAGTGACTGTTTCGAAAAAGTCGACCAAGTTCAAGAGGCAGGATCTGCCCTTGACAAAGCCAAATTGGGTAGGATCCAGTGTCTGTAGGTCCCCAATGTCTTTATTTATGAGTTCCATTATGATCCTCTCCATAGCTTTGCAGACAAGGCTCATCAAGCTTATGGGGCGGTAATTTCCAGGGTCCGTAGAAGCACCGCCTTTGTGGAGTGGGACCACAGTTGCCGTACGCCATTCTTTGGGTACGTATCCTGTAGTAAGGCTAAGATTAAACAGCAGCCTTATGTGTGGGTTTAGTTCCTCATTGAGTTCGTGTAGTACACAGCCGGGGACACCATCCGGTCCCATTGATGCTGTGTTTTTTGCTTTAGAGAGAGCAGCTCTCACCTGGGCATCTGAGATGTTTGGGAGGCTAGACTCTGGTGGGATAGATATTTCTCCTTTTGGGGAGGGAGGGGAGAAATTTGCACTGAACCTGTCTGCCAGTATGTTGGCAATGTCTGTGGGTTCAGTGATTTTTGTATCATTTTGGACTAATTCTGAGCATATCTGGGAGTTTCCACCCAGGTTTCTAACATAGCTAAAGAAGGCCTTATGATTGTCTTTTGTGTCATTAGTGATTTTTCTCTCAAAGTTGGCCTTGGATGATTTTATGAGTGATCGTAGTTTTTTGCTAGTAGTGATCAGAGATGCCTTCCCTTTTAGGGTTTTTGCTCTGTCATGTAGTAGCTTTCTCCTCTTGTTGTAGAGTTTGTTTATGGCTGGGGTCCACCAGACCGGGTGCCTGCATTTGGTGGAAAGGGTCTTGATTTTATTAGGGATTGCTTGATCCATACATTCCTGGAGGTGCTCGTAGAAGGCATTTGTAAGGGTTTCAGCAGCGTGGGTTGTGGTTTCCACTGGCTCGGGGGCCTTGAAGGATACCACTCCAGTCTTAAGAAGTGTGAAGTTTGCTTTTGAGAAGTTCTTCACTGTGGTCTTTTTTGCTGGGGTTGGGGTCGGGATGTGGATCTCCAGTGAGATTAATTTATGGTCTGATCTCACCAATGAGGGATATACTTCCGGTGTGGAGAATTTTGTCCCCATGTTTGTGATGATCAGGTCTAGTATATTTTCTCCTCTTGTGGGAATGGTGACTAGTTGTTCCATAGCATTTGAGTTTATGAACTCCAGGAACCTTTGGGCTAGGGTGTTGGGGCTTGAGTAATGTTCCCAGTCTATGTTTGGGTAGTTGAAGTCACCCAATATGATGGTGTTTGGAGAGACATTCATACTCTCCAGTGTCTTCAGGAAGGCTGTGTGGGTTTCCTGAGTTTGAGAGGGTGGTCTGTAGCATGCTACAAACTGTAGGGCAGTTTTACCTATGGTTAATTGCACCTGGATGGTCTCTGATGCTTCGTGCGTTGCCACTAACCTGGAGGTGTGGGTATCCTTTATGAATATGGATACTCCCCCTCCTTTTGTGGTTCGGTCCGGATTTTGGGGCCGGAACGCATGATATGAGGTATAACCTGATAGTGCTGGGGTGCTCTCAGGAGCCTTGAACCAGGTTTCAGTCACAGCACAGACATCGATGTTTTCCATACTGAGGAGGGCTTCGAGGGCGTGCATCTTGAGGTTTAGACTTGTGGCATTGAGCAGTATTACCCTTAGTTTTTCCCCATTTTTGTTTTCTAGGGTGGTAGGTTTATCATTTGAGCCTTGCCTAAAAAAGGCACTATGGGGGTGGCAAGAGCCTTTGCCAATATCCGGAAGCCCAGGGGTGACAGGTGCAAGCCGTCCCTTGCGAAGCAGCGTGGCTTGTCAAGCATGTCATCCCAGGCAGACAGACATTGGATCCCCTTAGAATGACACCAGTAATTAAGCCAATTATTAAAGCTGATCATTTTGTCTCTGTATTGTGGCATCATTCTTGGTGAGGGTAGGATACTGCTCAGCGTCAGGGTCATACCGGCCTGGGCTACATAATCTGAGAGCTCCTCTATGTCTCTTTTCATGTAGTCCAGGGAGGTACGTCTCAGGTCGTTCACACCGGCATGGACAATGACTGAGTCATACTTGTACTTGCTGTGGAGTGACCTGAGTGCTTGTGTTATGTGGCGGATTCTAGCGCCTGACAGGCAGCTTACTGTGATCTTTTCCTTGTTCAGTCTGGTGAGTGGGACGTCAGTGTGTCTGACTATGGAGTCACCTATAACAAGTGTGTCTGGCATTGTGTTTGGCCTTAAGGACTGTGACTGTTTAGCACACTGACTTTGAGAACTATGTGTTGCATGTCTTATGTCTTGAGGTGGCAGTTGCTTGGGTGTCTGCTTTGGAGGCCTCTGTAGTTTTGGTAGATTTTTGATCAGTGCCTCCGAGTATGTCTTTGTGTGTTTATGTGTTTTTTTTGCAGTTGTTATAGTTCTATGTGAAACTGGGTTTGTGGTGTGTGTGGTTTCCTTCTCCTCCTGTCTGGTCTTGCCAGTCCTGAGTTGAGAGATCTCTAATACGCTCCTTTAGGCGTCTGTTGGTTTTCCCTATATAGAAAACCGAACACATGGCAAAATAAGCTAAATAAACTAAATTTTTACTATTACAGGTCGCTTTAACTTTGAAAACATATTCTTTCTTACTTTCAGGATGGATAAATCTATTTGATGTATCTATATATTTGCAGTATGCACATTTATTACAAGGAAAAGTACATTGATTATCATCTGTTCTAATTATAGCAGGCCTGTTATAAACTGGATAACATAGTTTTCGTTTTAACAATTTTTTTATTTTTATAAATAAATCTGGGATGGTCATTTAAAATCCTAATTAGATGTGGATCTGTTTTGAGAATATGCCAGTTATTTTTAACTATGTTCCTAATACCTGAACTATCAACACTATATGCCATACAAAAGGGGGGTTTATTTTCATATTTTCTACCCTTATTTTTCAATATTGATGAAGAAAAAAATTGTCTCTCATTGCTCCCTCTATCATCCTTACCTTTCTGCAATATCATCTCCACTTCAGAATGGCTATATCCTCGTTTTAAAAATGCAACACCTATTTTTTCAAGACTTCTTAAAAAGTCTTCATCTCTATCATAAAGCCTTGAGGTTCTTAAACCCTGGCCTTTAATAATATTTTTAAAGATATGCTGTGGATGCATGCTATTACAATGTAAATAGTTGATCTGAAGTAGTTTACTTCATTTGGTCTTCAAGCTGTGGGATACCGGATACGTATCGGATCCAAGCCGGCAACTTTACTAGCATCTGCGCTGAGCTCCAAGCTTCTCCCCTTACCCATAATACACCTCCACTACCTTCCATCCCCCAGCTCACATTTGCCGTGGCTAGCTGAAGCATCGTGATCTCCAGAGCTCCAGGTTGTAA
Organism: Protopterus annectens; assembly: GCF_019279795.1. Lineage (NCBI taxonomy): Eukaryota > Metazoa > Chordata > Ceratodontiformes > Protopteridae > Protopterus > Protopterus annectens. The sequence goes on along the minus strand of NC_056743.1, from coordinate 1,300,679,833 downwards.
GTAGATGTAAAACTTTTAGAAAATCTCTTTTTTCTCTCTAAACTTTAGGTACTTATAGTGTAGGTTCCTCGTTCTCCAACCCTCGCTTGGTGCGTCGAGTTTTCCAGTTTTAGAGTTGTTAGCTTAGTTTAGAGTAGTTGTGTGTGTTTTTTGCTTCCCCTCCCCCTATCTGTTCTGTGTGTGAGTGTGGTGAGTGGGTATTTTCAGTGAGAAAGATATAATATTTTTTTCAGTTATTCTTTCCACTGTTACTATGGCTGATAAGCCTATATTTAAAAGATGCACTGAGTGTGGCCATACGTTATCCCCTGTGGATGGCCCCACTCTTTGTGTCATGTGCTTGGGTGTGGCCCATCTTAACACAGACTGCAATATATGCATGGGGTTTAACCCATGCACCCTTAAAGACAGGAAGGCCAAGTTGGCCCTGAAAGGCCTTCTTCCCCCTTCTGAGACAGTTGCCTTGTCTTCGGTCACAGTGGCTGCTGTGGCTGCCTCTCTTTCTTCTCTTCCTCTGGCTTCTCCTCCCTTCCAGGCTGGGACTCAATCTCCTGTGCAAAAGCCTGTGGAAGCAGACTGGAAAAGGGGCAGAGAGAAGGAGAGATTGCTTGATCTTTATCTGCGAGCTTTAATTCAAAAATGTGCAAAAATGGGAAAAGGGGGTATAAATTGAGAGATGGATGCATGGAAATACATCTAAAATATAAGCCTGATTTTTGTTTTTGTTCCCATGTACAGTCATGCTCAATGCTTGAGGCATTTGGAATGTGCGTGCAAATGCCATGTTCCTGTACTTTTCAGATTTCATTGCACTACTATAGATTGACTGTTGAGTAAAACTTGTATCAAATCTATTCAGCCTTTTAAGCACATTTTGCTCGATTTCTTTTTCCTTATTCTTGTCCCCAGATCTATATATCCCATGCTGTCAACAATTCTTCACAGGATTCTCTATCCACCACACTATCTGACAATTTATTCCATGGGTTGGCAACTATCTCAAAGATGAACTATTTTTGCAGTGGGTACATTATTATTAGTTTGTGTAGTCTAATATCTGTGACCACCACATAGCAGCATTCATGTTCAGATTGACTCTTCATACCTGTACATCATGACCTTGTTCTCTCACATCATGTTACCTGTACATTTTCAGTCCTCTGCAAAGAGTAGTTCAAACACATCTATTCTTTAATCACACCCTTCCTTTCCCATCCACTACACCACTCAGGTGATTTCATTAGTACTCCTGGAGGAGCCTAATGACTGCTCCATGTATGACATTCTTTTTTTTTTCAGAAATGTTTTTTATTTTTTTAATAACAAGAATAATAACAGTAATAACATATTTACAATCAAAACTGGAACAAATTATTTACAAAGTCCATAACAAGGAAATACTTCTATATACATTCAGGAAATCATCTAAAACCTTTTTAGTAATAATTGTAACTTTTTCCAAGCAATTAATTTGTGTGTTAAATTCTTTGTATTAATTTTTAAACTAGATATTTCTTTTTTATATAGGGTCCTGGCTAAATAAATAAATTCATTTCTGAAAGATATAGGAGAGTTAGTTTTCCAATTTTTTGTCACAACCTTTCTTGCTACTGCAAGTATTGACCAAAGCAAATGTGTTTGAGATCTGGGTATGATTTCTGGTACTGGTACATTAAATAAAATGAGTGAACTTGAAATTTCACAATTATCATTCCATAAGGCCTTACAGAAACATTCAAATTCCTTCCAAAATTGGGATAACATATTACATGCAACAATCCTATGAAACCAATCAGCTTCTGTTGCTTTACACCTCCATTTCATATAATTTGTTTTGTACATATTTGCAATTCTTTAAGGTATATAATAACTTCTGTGGAGGAATTTCCACGTGTATATTTTCTAGTAAAGAGAAATTGTTGTTTTTTGTACTGATTTTAGAAGTAGTTTCTTGTTTTTAGTAGTAAATTCTCCATTATTTATTTTGGTGGAGTATTCCCAAAAAGAAGCATTCGTGAAATTATTATCAGATCTAATGACTTTATATATTAGGGATATAAATGAGGTGCCTTTCAAAGAACCATCAATTATATTGGTCAATAGTTCTAGTGTTTTTGGTATGTTCTTCCCATGGGTTTGTAAGGAAGATATAGTTTTGTTATATATAAATTCTCTACAGGTTTGTATGTCTATCCAGTTATTATTATGCAGGCTGTATCTAGTAATTAGGTGGTTAGCTGAATAAATTCCATTAGTGGATAAGAATTGGTTCCAATATATTAAGTCATTATTTTTAAAATCAAGCATTTTATTTTTATCAAAAGAAATTAAACATTCATTTGTATAAGCAATAGAAAAAAATATATATTAATAAGCTTTTAATTGGTTAGATTGGGTGATTTTTATGAAATTTGCTATTAGAATAATAAAGGAGCAAGATTTTAACTTCTGCTTATCTTGCGTGTATATTTTTAAAGGCCAAATAAAGGTATTTTTGTTAGAGGGTCAATTAACGTTCTATTATTGTTTAACAAAATGTTTTCATGTTATAGTTTCAAATATGAATTATATGAGGGGGTTTAACCATAACAGGATTATATTAAAAATAGAAGCATTTATATAATATTCAATATTAGGAAAACTAATACCTCCTTCTTCCCAACTTGCCACATGTCTTTGTAAAGATATTCTAGGTTTTTGGGGATACCACAGAAATTTTAGTAAGTTATTACTAATTTTTTTAAATATTTTCTTGGTTGGGGGAATGATTAAAGACTGACTTATATAGAGAATTTAAGGTAGCATTATCATTTTAATTAGCATTAGTCTGTCCTCAAAAGTAAAATAAAGTTTGTTCCAATTGTCTGTGAGATTGATAATTAGATTTGTTAAAATTTGTTAAAATATTATAGTTTGTAGTAATTGTATTCTTAAGAGTGGAATTAATTTGAACACCAATGTATTTAATTTGTGCATTGTCTCAGTTAAAGCATTTATAACTTTTTCATTTTCATTTTCATAGTCATCTTTTTATTTATTAACAAGTCTGGTTCTTGTTATAATTAAATTTTAGTCCTAATAAACCTTCAAATAAATCTAAAGCGTTAAGTAGCTGATCTAAAGATGTTTCAATGTCTCCACTAGTTAGTAACAAATCATCAACAAATAGCTGAATCTTTGGAAATATGTTACTATTTAAATTATAGCCTTTAATGTGAACATTATTTCTAATATAGTTGGCTAGTGGTTCTACAGCGAAAATTAAAGGGGAAAGAGGGCATCCTTGTTTTGTTCCTTTTGTAAGTTTAAATGAGGGGGATAAGAAAGAGCCTAATCACTAAGGCCATTGATGAGGGTAAGGCAGTTCACACAGCCTACCTTGACCTAGCAAAAGCGTTTGACAATACCCCACTCGGGCATCATAGAAAAGCTCACCAGCTTAGATGTAAACCCATATGTCACAAAATGGGTTGCAAACTGGCTCAAGGACAGAACCCACAGGGTTAGAGTTGCTGGTGACATGTCAGATTCTAAGCCGGTCACGAGCGGTGTCCCACAGGGCTCAGTCCTGGGCCCCCTCTTGTTCGGCATTTATTTTTCTGAAGTGCAGGCAAACATAGGGGGATTGTGGCTGACAAAATTTGCAGATGACTGCAAACTGGGCACCATAATTGACACTCCATCAGACACAGACATCCTCCAGAGAGGTCTCATAGAAATGGATAACTGGTGCCAGAGCCATGGCCTTAAGCTAAATGCCAAAAAATGTATAGTCATACCCTTTGGGAAAAACAAGGTAACACCTAATTACCACATAGGTGGTAATCCATTAAACACGAAAGAAGTTATCAGGGACCTGGGGACCCAAGTTGACAGTAACCTCTCTTTTGACACTCACATTGCCAAAGTGGTTAGGAAGACCTTCTACATTGCCCACCTGATCATGAAGCGATTCACATCCAGATCAGGAGAGGTCACTGTACCCCTGTACTCTTCACTTATCAGACCAATGATTGAGTACAACGCCCCATTCGGAATGTACCTTACCCGACACCTGCAGCAGTTGGAAAGACCCCAAAAGTTCCTCACCAAAAGGATAAAGGCTCAAACATATGTCATACGCTGCCTGACTGAAGAAACTCCAGCTCTATTCAGTCGCATACCGTCTGCTCAGAGGTGATCTGTGCCTGACATACAAGGCCATGTCCAACCCGGAATTAATGGACATGCTCCACCTCAAAAAATCCAAATCCACCAGAGCCACGAGAGCAAGAGACTTAAACCTCAACACGGATATAAATAGGACATGCTGGAGGGACAGATTCATCACCCAGAGACTCCCTACACTATGGAACAGAATCCCAGTCCATGTGAGGCAGAGCCCTCACTGACTCTGTTCAAGAGAAATCTTGACGAGTGGATGGGAGATCGTAGGTTTACCCCGGGAATCATCTCTGTGTCACTGCTGGACAGAGGCACAGCAAACTAATGGGTATAGTATTCTCATCCTAAGGGGTGGTGAAAGCCACACACACTCTGGCTAGGCTTATAAATGCCCTAGGGCAGATAGCCTAGTAAGAACCTATGAACCTATCTTTATAAAAGAAACAGAGTCTTCATAAAGGTTTCTAATTGATTTTATAAAATTTAGGGGAAATTTATAGTGTTGTAAAACTTTAAATAAATAAGACCAACTCAGTGAATCAAAGGCTTTGTTTATGTCCAGACTCATTATTGTTGGTTCATTTTTATTTTTGTTAGCTAAATCTACAAGAGTCAGAAGTCTTATTATATTGTCTTGGACTTTTCTGTGTTTAATAAAACCCGTCTGATCTTCCTCTATTAGGCTAGGTATAATGGAATTTATTCTGTTTGATATTATGCTCATGAAAATCTTATAATCTATATTTAATAGTGAGATGGGCCTATAGGAGGAACAGGAAATAGGATCAGGTTTAAGTATGGGAGTGATTAGTGAACATCTCCATGATGGTGGGATATTATAAGTAGTTTTGATTTCCCAAAATGTGTTTGGTAGTATTTTTAAGATATTATCAGGAAGGATTTTGTATATTTCAGGAATTAAACCATCTAACCCTGGTGCTTTATTAGTTTTTAAGTTGTTTATTTGATTTTTTAGTTCTGTAAATGTGAAAGGTCTATCAGTTTTAGCAATATTCCCAGGAGATAAGGTCTTTAGAATATTATCAGATAAGAATTTGTCTAGATTTATATTTTCATTTATTGGTTTGAGAGTATTTATATTCTCATAATGTTTTTTGAAACCTTGTAGTATGGAACTTAAATTTGTAGCTTTTATTTTTCTCATATTTTCAACATATGTAATTTCTTTTATGTGATTTTTTATTTCAAGTACTTTGAGTGTACTGCAATTCTATGTAGACTTTTAGGATTGATAGAGTATGAACATAATTTAATTTGCTCTAGATTTATAGATATTTTGTGTTACAATACATTTTGATATTCTTTGTTTAATTTATTTATATTATCTAAGACTTTCTTATAATTTGGTATTAGATTGCCTTTTAAGTTATCTAATTTTGTTTGAATATCTTGTAATCTTTCATCCCATTCCTTTCTTTTTTGTATATACCACATTTTAACTTTTCCATATAATACAACTTTGAGGGTGTCCTATAGAATTGTATCTGATACTTCTCCACTGTTATTTGTTTCTAAAAACTGATTAATTTCTGATAACATCCATTCTTGATAGCCTTTTATTTTTATAATATATGCTAGCATTCTTTGGCAATGTATTAAGGGTTCAGTTTGAAAAGTTATGGCATTATGATCAGAAAGGGGACAAGATATTAATAATACATTATCTATTTTTGATTGTAAAGAATTTGACACTAAGACTTTATCTATATTAGTTGGTGTCCCAAACCTATATGAATAGTGAGAGAACTTTAGGGAAGAGGGAAGTGTTATATGGTATATGTCTTTTAAATTTCTTGTAATGATATAATTATGTAGGTGTTTTGCTACAGGGGAGATCTTGAAGGTTTTAGAACTCGTTGTTTCATCAGTTGAAAGAATACAATTAAAATCCCCTGCGACTATCATTTCTCCTCTAGAATGTAAAGTTATAATGTCTAAGTATTTCTTTACTGACTTTGTACCAATTCCAGGGATCCAGTAAGATTTAATGAGTGTACAGTATTTTCTTTCAAGTTCAATTACTACTAATGTTAACACACCCTCTTCGTCTATATATGAGTTTACAATTTCAGGAAGCCTTAGACTTTTTTTCCAAAGAATCAGTACACCTCTTCTTTTGTGATTAAATTGGGAACTATTCAACATTTTATAGTCTTTTAGTATTAGCTTATTTAAGTCTTGGGATATTAAATGTGTCTCCTGAAGAAATACTATATCAGCCTTATGTAAAGAAAGGTATTTATTAACGCTTGCTCTTTTAATATGGTTATTTAGCCCATTTACATTCAATGATAGACATTTATACGTTAAGACCATTTAAAATGTATAATAGTTCAAAATAGTTATAATGATTTCCTAGGGGATTAACCTTGTAGATTATAACAAAATTTGTTATGGACTGAGTTTCTGTAACAACTAAAGAAGGTAAAATAGTATTTACAATAACATCCTTCTTCATGGAACAACTGCGGTGGTGGTGCTGCAGTAGCGTTGTCGCCTCACAGTTAGACGTTGCCTGTTCGATTCTCAGTTAGAGCGTCTTCTGTGTGGTGACATGCGTGAATGGGTGTTCCTTTGTTGAAGGTTGTGCATTAGGCCCGGCAAGCCAGCACGTAAAAATCTACTGCCAATCATTAGTGGACCGGAGTTCCGCTGTGGCGACCCCTAACCGGGAAAAGCCGAAAGACACAACAACAACAACAACATCCTTCTTCATGGAACCTAGTGTTCCTGGCTTAATATGTGTTACATACAAGCAACAGATCTGCCAACACATATTCAATAGCAGTGGGTCACTGCGACTGCATGCTTCATTAATAACCAAAAAGAAGGTAGGGTTATATATTGTAGAGTCTATATGAACTAATATTTTGATTAAGGTTAAATGTAAGTAATATATAGTACCTTACTATTCTTACAATCAAACATTCAGAGAACGGTAACAACAAACTTTTAAATTTGTATGTGCATAAACTATCTATTAATTAAAGTATTTATTCCATTATAACCTTTATTTCCCCTCCCCAAAAAACAGAAGATTGTTTGAATAAACTAGGTCATATAAAATTTTAAGAAAAAAGAAAAACTTAGTACATTACTACAAATGTTATACTTCATGGGGTGTCATGTTGGGTAAACAGTATAAAAAAGAAAAGGAGTATGCAATAGTACATATACTTTCTGACCTTCATCCACAATATTTTAACATTTAATATTTGGTTAATCTCTATATTTTCTCATAATGTGTCTTGCAAGGTACTAACAAAACTTAGAGAGAAAAAAAATTTAATACATTCTAAGTCAAACCTCATCACTTCATAAAGTTAACAAGTTATGGCAACAGTATAGCACAGTATCCCTTAAAATTATTACAAAAACTAAGGGTGAAATACTTTAACATTAACGTATTTAACCAATACTTCTCTAGTATGTAATGCATTTGTGCACCATCTCTGCACATAACCAATGTTCAAAAAATTTATTGTATTGGGTGGCTGTATTGCTTTACTATATTTTTATTGGTACTTTTCCGTTATTAGGACAACACCTCCAATGAGCTGATGGAATATCCTGTATTACATTTTCAAGGTGTGTGTTTGTAGGAGGAAAGTACCTTAACTTAATAACGTCCAATCAGGTTATGACATTTTCAAAATGTTGTGACACTTTATTTCTTGTAGGTAGTACATCTCTTTCTACAGCTGTTTGGCATTACTGATTAATACTGTAAATAGATTAGGTATTTCATTGCTTATGAGTTATTGAAAAAAGTAGCGTACTAACTGAATCCCAAACCAAACGGCGTCTGTAGAAAACGCTGAAACGCCTGTAGTCCGTGAATCACGATGTCACAAATTCACCAGTATCAAGCAGCCATGACTTCATAGTTTAAAACTTTAAAACTTGTATTACAAAAACAAAGGTTAAGCGCTTTCACCTACCAAACGTAGGCTTCTTCAGAACATAATTCATCAAAGTCCTATTGTATAAATACTTGAAATTGGCGCCAAAATTCCATTCTCTACTCTCATTTATAGAGATATTACCACAAACTTCCTAAGAATACTGCCATTTACAATATTAACTTAAAATCATGCAATGTATTACACATGTGTATATTGTTTAAAAAAGAATGACAGTAATGATATAAATGTGAATATACCATATATTGTTACAAATATTCCAAAATGGTTTTGGTTGATATAAAATCATTTAGTCCTGGTGGCGTGGTTGCATCAGTAAAAATCTGCCAATAACTTTCCCTAAATGCTAACTTGCTTTTGATGTTACCCCCTCTAGGGTTATTTTTTATCACCTCTAATATACCAAACCTGAACTGATGTTCATTGCCTTTGTTACTAATGTGTTTGGCTAATGCATTTTTCTCATCTCTTGTCTTTATACTATAAATATGTGAATATATCCTTTTCCTGAAATTTTGTTCCGTTTTGCCTATATAATATGACGGACATATTGTGCATTTGGCCATATACACTAAAAACTTTGTGTTACAATTTCCCTTTTTGAAATATACTTTAGTTCTGTTGTAATTTTTTAACTTTATTTCTGTATCCTCTAAAATGTAACTGCACTGATTACAAAAGCTGCATCTCCTAGTGTGTGTATTTTTCTCCAACTCCCCTTGTTTACTACCTCTCTCTAATATACTTTTTAAATTTTGTCCCATTTTGTACACATAAGTCGGTTTTGAACCTAATATCTCAGTCATCTCTTCCTTGGTCAGTAAAGTATACCAATATTTGTTTAAAATGTGTTTCATATGATTGCTGTAGGGACCATATTCTATAATACAAGCTTTACCATAGCCCTTGTTTTTAACTTTACTAGTCACATCTACACATATGTCTGATTCTCCCTTATATTTCATTCCTAATAGCGGGACTATACTGTCTCCCCATCGATGTATAAGATCTGTATTAATTTTATTCATCATTTCTAAGTTGTATCCTCTGTCTGTAAACAGAGATGTTATAAATTTTATTTCCTGTGTCAGCTCCTCTATGGAAGAGGTCATTCTCAAAGCTCGAATGCATTGACCTTTATAAATATTTTTCTTGGTCTTAGTAGGATGGCAACTATCATAATCTACATAAGAATTCGTAAATGTTTTCTTCCGATGAATTTTGGAATAAAATACATTATCTATTCTAGTCACCATAGTATCTAAATATGGCACTCCTATGTTGTTGCTATTGGAAGTGAACTTCAAAAAGTCACTACTGTGATTCAAATATGTAAAAAACTTATCAAAAGTTTCCTGATTTCCTTCCCAAATGATATGTATATCATCCAGGAAACGAGAATAATATTTTATTCTGCTAAAAAATTCACTCTTGAATAAGTGGTTCTCCTCCCAATTCAACATAACTAGGTTGGCGTATATGGGGGCACAAGCTTATGAGTTATTGCGAGCAAGCCCCCTTGATTTTAGCACAAAATTTAGTAGCAGTTCTGTTGCACAAAAGGGGGACTTCACAACTCGTTTTTATTTCAGTGGAATGGCTTTCTCAGCAATGAATGCAGCAAAAGAAAAGTTTAGAGACCAATGATTAATATGAATATGTGTAGCATTTTTTATAGGAAGACAGAACCTTTTTGTCTGGGTATTTCTGTCCATTTCCCGAGTAGTGTACTGCAGACGAAAAACAGAAAAAATATATATTCTTCACACGTAGATTATACATACAACAGTGGCTGTTCAGTCATAGCAAAGCTCTTAACTTCTTTGTTGAACAATCAGCAGCGAAGACAAGGAATAAAAGCTTTTAAAACCTTATTCTTTCTAATTCCAGTTAATTCAACACATGTATTAACGTGCATTTTCTAAACAATAATAACCATGTATTTCTTACATTACTGCCTGAATGCAATGTAGTGCTTTACCAGGAAATGAAACATTTTAGGAGGAACAGCACGACAGTATGAGGCAAAATCAGGAGGACCACTCTACAAATTAACAGCAGTGCAATCATTACATTAGAACTGTTGCCCTGACAACAAAAAAGCACCTTTTTATTTAAACAGCATTATAAACTTTGTAAAACATATAGATAGTTATTGTCAGGTATATTGAAATAAAGCTCGTTTTATGTTTTGAGTTGCTTTGCTGTTTTTCCAGCTTTCCGATTGGTCCATTGGTCTCAAAGAGGAACTACGGGTTCAGAGGTCAATTGTTCAGTTCCTGCTAAGCGTCAATGTTGTTTCTGTGAAGAAATGGAGCTCATGGGATGGATTACAAGGGTTGAGCTGCTTTCAGAAACTCTAATTTCAAAACCATTTAGGTAAGAAGGCGGGAAGTATATTTAACATATATCAAATGATTAAAAAAAATGTTCGCGAGATGCTGCAAGGTTTGTTTATATGTTGCGAATCAATTGTACTGTAGAAAAACAGCAGTTTAAGCACATTTACTTCCATCCAGTTTAAAAACAGGCATAAAATATAAGCTCTATCTTAAAGGTTATTAATAACTAATATGCCATGCTTGCTTCACTAAATGAACACATCTCCAGTACTTTGTTAAACAACATAAATAGAGCCTTTTAGGAGGCTCTATAGTTTTCATAAAATCAAGACATAATATGCTATAACCACACTGCAAGTGAGACATTGCACTCATATAAATCCCAACACATCACATTAGCTATATTTTATAAACTTTTTTGTGCGTGTTTACTTTTTAGGTATTAATAAAGAAGAGAGGAAAAAAAAATATATATATATATATATATATATATATATATATATATATATATACTTTATCCAAGATGTAGTTTAATTAATGAAAGTTATTAAGAATAATAGCTAGGCATTTCTTAGGTACCTTGCAGCCTATGCTAAATGTGATGGATAAATTTTAATTACTGAAGGTTATTAAGAATAACGGCTAGGCATTTCTTAAGTACCTTGCAGCCTATACTAAATGTGATGGATGAAGTTATATTACTTCATGTATATGTATTATTGATTAAAAATAGCAATAGAGATATTAATGAAAATAAAAATCATATTTTACCTTGTTTATCTTTGTAGCAATCTGTGATGTCAGAATGTTAGTTGACTATTCAAAAGATTTAAGGTAAAGGAGACAAAAATGGCAAAAAGTACATTTTGTTCATTTGTCTTTGAGTTTTTTCTTGTCTTTCACAGTTCAGTCAGACTTTGTTGCTGCTTGTCTCTTTAATGTTGAAGTAGTATCCATTTGTTCTTCTGTAGTTATCAGATTTTTCTTCTTTATAAAAGTGTTTGCTTCTTCTAAGGTTTCAAAGGTTCTTTTCCCCTCAGGAAGGCAAAGTCTAATTTTGGCAGGGTATGTTAATTGTGCCTTAATACCAGCTTGCTTGAGAGATTTGATGAGAGGAATGAAAGTTTTTTATTTTTGTAAAAACAGTAGTAGGGTAGTCGTTGTCAAATCTGACTATCTGATCATTTATTTTTATAGGAGAGAGAGCCCAAGCTGATTTTAAGATCAGATCCTTGTCCTGGCTAGACAGTAGTTTTGCTATTATTGATCTGGGGTATGTCTTCTTATTGTTTGACGGGATTGTAGTTAGTGATCTATTGGCTCTTTCAAAGCAAAAGAAAGAGCCTCTGGTAAATTTAGTGTTTTAGGGATCCATGTTGTCAAAAAATTAATCATATTGTCTCCTTCCATTCCTTCCGGTATATTGTATATCCTGATGTTATTTCTTCTGGTTTGGTTTTCTAAATCATCTACTTTATTGATGAGTTTGTTATTTTGTAATAGGAGAGTTTCTATATTTTTCTCTGCGTCTATCAGTCTGCTGTCAATATCCGAGACAAATTCTTCTATTGATGAAATTTGTATTTTCTGTTGTTTTAGAATGTCACTCAGTATTTCAATTTGTTTATTGGAATCTTCTTTAATTTTATCCCCTTTTGTATCTAGTTTGTCCATTTTTGTTATTAGCTCTTGGATATTTGTCAGAATGGAGTGTATCTCTTTCTTCAGAGAGCTGTCTTACTGTGTAGATTTTAAAAGACTCATCTTTTCTTTAAGTGCAGTTTTCCCTTCCTTCTTGTTAGTTTGACAGGAAAATCTGGAAATTCTTAGATGAAAAATACACCAAAAGAAAGCTTTTGAGTTCTAGTTTATAGAGCTATTATTTTGAAATTATTTTTGGTGATTTTTAGTAATAAATCCTGTCAGGAAAGTTGAAAAGCTGCAGAGCAGAGATTTTATGTTGCTATCAGGCTTCCATTCAAGCCACGCCCCCCTTGTATGATATTCTTAATGATTCAGTTTGCAAGGTTTCCTGACCATGGTCTGTATGTGTGAGCATTACCTTTATACTGAAGCAGTCTCTCTCAGTAGAGATTAACACCAGCATTCTGTTCCTTCCACAGACCCTGTCATTATGCTAATATTAATTGTCCAAACTCCAAGAAACTTTTCCTTGATGATTAACCAATGCTGTCATCTGAAAAAGTGATAAATCAGTCAAGGATGGTAGTGGCTCATGTGAACTGCTTAGCATATTTTTGCACTAAATTTCATTGTATAATTTTCTGGACACTTTGTCAGTCTTTACAGCTCCTTCAGTAGACTGTTTCCTCCAGTTTTCCTGCAGCACTACTACACTAATCATGTCAGTTAATCCTCCCATAGTCCTTCCCACTACAAACAGGCATGTTCTGTCATGGCTGCCATGCTGTAGTACAGTTACTTACTTATGGCCCTACCATCAGTTCCTAAATGTTTGCTCAGAGGTACCTGTGCAAGACTAAGTCATGTACCTTACTGATGCTCATATATACCATGCATCTTGGTACTCATTTGTCAAACTCTCCTGTAACCCTATCATAACAGTGTAAATATCTGCCTGACAGTTCCTTCTCAGAATGAATAAGTATATTTTATCTCCCTGGAGATGTTTATCCCCTAATAAAGCATTAATGATTTCTCTCAATATTCTCTCCATAGCCTCTCCTACCAGTGTGGTAAGGCTAACACATCTGTATGTCAGCATAAGATTAAAGATCACCACTTTATAAAAGAGTTTAAAAGGGTCACCACTACTGCATCCTCCCATGCTTAAATACAATGGCACTGCAGAAGCTATTGAGTATGCAGTACATGTCATATAGAAGACAGATGTTTGGGGAATATTAAATATAGGAATAACAGCACAAAATGGCAAGAAAGATGGCAAAAAAACATGAGATGATAACTAAGTTAAAAGGCAAAAGTTACACTGAAGAATTGGCAACAAGTGAGGAGTAAATGCATTTTCAGATTTGTTGCATAAGGACAGATCTGCCTGAGCTGGTGGTAGCTTAGGTGGTTGTAGAAGATCCCAGTCACTTATCAAAAAGAGTAGGAGTTGCTTTATTTGCATCTTTCCTTATTTACACTTCACATTATTTACACTTTTAAATTTATAACATATATCTTAGCATTTATTTCCATTTTTTTCCTTATCATATAATCTACACAAAAATATTTCCATCTGTATCATTTCAAACAAATACAAAAAAGTCTGATGTTTTAATTTAACAATACCAACTATTCTTTAAAATTTCTTTATCTATCCCCAACCTTTTTCGCACAACCATATTTTTATTTAATCTAGCACACTTTCATTATCTGTTTTAATTATACAATAATACTTCACATATTCTTTTTACCTAATCTCCAGACTGCTGTGAAGAATGTTCTTTCTCATGGTTCAGTTTCTTTCTTATGTTTTCAATATAATAAGATATGCATCATTATAGTTCTAAATCCTTCCCATTTATATGTCTTTTTAAAACTTCAAAGATATTAATTTTTACATTCCATTCTAAAAATAATGTTTTGTTGTGTCTTCCTTATTACACCCAATTGCTATTTCATATTACTTTTAGCTGGTAACTTATTCAAATATTTCTCCACAGGAAATCTCCTGCTTTTAATTATTCTCAGATCTTTCCCTTCTGTTCTTTTTAGGATTGTTTACATTTTATTTTAATTCCTTTCGAAGAATATACCATATAATATTTTCCATAATATTGTTATACAACAATTTTCTGATTTTATCAATCTCATTAATTTTCATCTTTGATAATTTTATTTTAATTTAATATTTTTGTTCTTGCATTCTTTCTTATTTACCACATTTCCCTCCCTCATATTTCCACACTTTTCATCATAAGCTGCAACTCTCTCTCACCTACTTCATTATCCTTATCCAGCAAAAATGCGTAGATGCTAAGTGCACTTCTGGATTTTTGCGATTCAAAGGATCATCTTTTGCTTTATTATATATCACTTATCTTCTCAGCAGATTCCATCTTGAACCCCCAAATAAAATTACAAATATTTCTAACATCTATTTCTCCCCACTCCAAATATGCTAGCGTTATTAATAAGTACATACTTAACATACACACATTTTTTTTAAATGATAGATTACAAGTTTTCCCCATTATGTCATTTTTTTATTTCTTCCAGCATTATTTTCCACCGTTCTATTACATTTTAATACTTATCAAATTTTACTCTTAAAAAAATGTATTATTTTCCTAGTGTAATATATTCATTCCACTTAGTTTCTAAGTTTCACCAAACTTTTTGCTTTTGACTTATTTAACTGTAACCTAGCTTTCTGTAATATTCCCCATTTATCACCACTTCACTTATCTATGTCTTTTTTCTTACCACAGTCACTAAATCACCTGTATATGACAAACCAATCAGTATTAGAACTCCTTTTCCTAACTCTTATTTTGCTTTCTTCAATTCATACATATATATGTTTTTGAATTATTTAATTAATTACCAGTACAAGCAGAGACATATTTGATGGACATCCTTGTTTAACTCGTCTCCTAATTTTTTATCTTTCCTCCCATCCAATCTTTTGCCACAGCTTTCACCTATGACATTTTATAGCATATTTTTATAACATTCAGTTTTTTATTCTATCCCATATGTCCTTGCAATCATTAATATTACTTCATGGCTAACTTTGTCAAAAGCCTTTGCTACATCATATCACTAGCTTTACTTCCTTATTTTCTTTCAAAAATCATTATTTTTTTCTTTTAGTATTATTATTTGCCTCATCTCTTTCTCATTGATTCCCCAAACCCCTTATCCTATAACTTCATCTAAAACCTTCTATATACTTTTTTGTATTATCCTTATACATATTTTTATAAATCTGTATTTCCTGATGTTATCAATTTCCATTCCCAGGACAGAACCCTGTGGGACGCCACTTGTGACCGGTTTCGAGTCTGACATGGCTCCAGCAACTCTCACTCTGTGGGTTCTGTCTTTGAGCCAGTTTGCGACCCATCTTGTGACATAGGGGGTTATATTTACGCTGGATAGCTTATCTATGATGCCCTAGTGGGGTATTGTGTCAAATGCCTTTGCAAGGTCCAGATGGGCTGTGTGGACTACCTTCCCTTCATCTATGGCTTTGGTGACTGTTTCAAAGAAGTCAACCAGGTTCAAAAGGCAGGATCTGCCCTTGACAAAGCCGAACTGGGTAGGATCTAGTGTCTTTAGGTCCCCAATGCCTTTGTTTATGAGCTCCATGATGATCCTCTCCATAGCCTTGCAGACTAAGCTAGTCAGGCTTATGGGGCAATAGTTTCCAGAGTCCATAGAGGCTCCACCTTTGTGGAGTGGGACCACTGTTGCTGTACGCCATTCTGTGGGCACATATCCTGTAGTGAGGCTGAGATTGTATAGCTGTTTTATTTGAGGGATTAGTTCCTCTTGTAGTTCATGTAGGACACAACCTGGGACGCCATCTGGTCCCATGGAAGCAGTGTTTTTTGCTTTGGAGAGGGCAGCCTTCACCTGAGCATCTGAGATGTTTGGGAGACAGCCCTCTGCCGGGATAGATACTTGCTCTTTTGGGGGGGGGGGTGGAGAAGTATGCACTGAACCTGTCTGCCAGGATATTGGCGATGCCTGTGGGTTCAGTGTATTTTTTGTCATTTAGAATCAACTCAGAACAAGTCTGGGAGTTGCATCCCAGGTTTCTAACATAACTGAAAAAAGCCTTATGATTGTCTTTGGTGTTCTGTGCAATTTTTCTCTCAAAGCTGGCCTTGGAAGATTTTATGAGGGATCGTAATTTTTTGCTAGTACTGATCAGAGATGCCTTCCCTATTAGGGATTTTGCTCTATCATGTAGTAGCTTCCTCCTTCTTTTGTACAGTTTATTTATGGCAGGGGTCCACCAGACAGAACGCCTGCCTTTGGATGATTGGGTCTTGGTTTTATTTGGGATAGCATGATCCATGCATTCCTGGAGATGTCCGTAGAATGCATTTATATAGGATTCTGCAGTTTGGGCTGTAGTTTCCACTGGCCCTGGGGCCTTGAAGGATTCCACTTCGGTTTTGAGAAGTGAGAAGTTCGCTTTTGAGAAGTTTTTCACTGTGGTTTTCTGGGCTGGGGGTGGGGTTGGGATGTGGACATCCAGTGAAATTAATTTATGGTCTGATCTTACCAATGAGGGATATACTTCTGGTGTGGAGCATAGAGTCCCCATGTTGGTAATGATTAGGTCTAGTATGTTGTCCCCTCTTGTGGGAGTGGTGACTAGTTGTTCCATAGCATTTGAGTTTATAATTTCCAGGAATCTTTGGGCTAAGGTGCTGGGGCTTGAGTAGTGCTCCCAGTCAATGTTTGGGTAGCTGAAGTCGCCCAATATAATGGTGTTCGGAGAGATCTTCATGTTCTCCAATGTTTTCAGGAAAGCCGAATGGGATTCCTGACTTTGAGAGGGTGGTCTGTAGGATGCTATAAACTGAAAAGTAGTCTTGCCCACTGTTAGTTGCACATGGATGGTCTCCGATACTTCGCAATGCCACTAACCTGGAGGTGTGGATATCCTTGATAAATATGGAAACTCCCTCCTTTGTGGTTCAGTCCGGGTTTTGGGGCCGAAAAGCATGATATGAGGTATAGCCTGGTAGTGCTGGGGTGCTCTCTGGAGCCTTGAACCAGGTTTCTGTCACTGCACAGATATCAATGTTCTCCATACTGAGGAGAGCTTTGAGTGCGTGCATCTTGAGGTTAAGACTTCTGGCGTTTAGCAGCATTACCCTTAGTTTCTTGTGCCTTGTGCTGTCTATGGGGGTGGGTTTGACTTTTGAGCCTTGCCTAAAAAAGGCACTATGGGGGTGACAAGAGCCTTTGCCAACATCCAAAAGCCCAGTGGTGACAGGTGCAAGCCGTCCCTAGCGAAGCAACGTGGCTTGTCGAGCATGTCATCCCAGGCTGACAGACACTGAATCCCCTTTGAATGACACCAAAATTTTAGCCAATTGATAAAATCGATCATTTTGTCTTTGTACTGTGGCATCATTCTAGGTGAGGGTAAGATGCTGCTCAAGGTCAGGGTCATACCAGCCTGGGCTACATGATCAGAGAGCTCCTCTATGTCTCTTTTCATGTAGTCCAAGGAGGTACGTCTCAGGTCATTCACACCAGCATGTACAATGACTAAGTCATATTTGTATTTGCTTTGGAGTGACCTGAGTGCTTGTGTTATATGTCGGATCCTAGCACCCAACAGGCAGCTCACCATGACCTTCTCTTTATTCAGCCTGGTGAGCGGGACATCAGTGTGTCTGACAATAGAGTCACCTATAACAAGAGTATCAGGTGTGTTATTCAGCCTTAAGGGCTGTGGCTGCTTGGCACACTGACTTTGTGGGTTATGTGTTGTGTGTGTTTTGTTTTGAGGTAGCGTTTGCTTGGATGTCTGCTTTGGAGGTCTCTGTTGCTTAGGTAGATTTTTATTTAGAGCCTCCGAGTATGTTTTTGTGTATTTATGTGTTTGGTTCGCTGATGTGGTGGGACTATGTGATACTGGAATTGTGTTGTGCGAGGTTACCTTCTCCTCCTGACTGGTTACACCAGTTTTGAGATGAGAGAGCTCAGCCTCCAGTTTGGCTAAATAGTTGCATCTCTCACATATATTTGAACCTGTTTGGAGGAGGAGAGAGTTGTCCGTGTACATGAGACAGTTGTAACATTGCCTTCATCTGTTATTCCTGTATCTAGAAATTTATGCAATATTTTACAGAATACTGATTGTTCACTTCCATTCATCTCTTTATAACATTCTTAACCCAATCCATCTATTCCTAGTGGTGAGTCTTACATTCTTTCTTTGATTGTTTCTTCCATTTCTCTCATTTTAATCTTTTCCTAGAGAATTCTTAACATTTTCAGATATTTTTTACAATCCATACTTCATCTTGTACTACTTTCTTTTCAAACATTCTACTCACAAACATTTCCACAATTTCTATTATTTCTTTCTTCATATGTCTAATATTTCCTTTTTCATCAAACATTGCAACTGTTATGCCTTGCCTTATTTGTACCTCTTTTCCCACAAACAGTGAAACTTTGTCTTGTCTTTTTTCCTTTTAAAAAGAATCTTTGTCTATATAAAATAATTTAAACTTTTTTCTGTTTTTTATACTGTTCTCTTTCTATTTCTCATATTCTATCAGCACATTCTATTTCTTTTCATGTCATTTTATTATTCTGCTATGTATTCACCTATTCCTTTGCTTCACACTTTTTCTACAAAAATATTTGCTTGTATTTTTCTTTATAAGTACTCCAGTAATCTGTCCAGTTTTCATAATGTACTCTCGTTGTCATATATTGTTCCCATAAAATCATATGTTGTTTTTTTTTTCATCTCATCTGTTTTAGCAATCTTTTTAGTCAATCTTTTTATTCATTTTCCTTCTTTTATTACTTATGTGTAATTTCCTATTTTACCCCATAGAACTCTATGATTTGAAAACTCACCCATCTCTACCCCACCTATTTCTTTCATATATTTTGAATACACATCATAATCCATTTCAGTCCTAAAAAGTCCCCCATTTACACATCCATGCTCCACTTTTTCCTTTTTTCATCCATTCATTTCTTATAATTTCTCTTATTACTTGAATATCTTGTGTTATTTTTTCCTTCCTGGAATTAAAATTTCCCACCAAAATAACTGATATATTTAGTAGTACAAAGTTTTTAAGTCTGTCAAAGATCTTTTTCTTCTGCATCATATTAGTGCATTCATAAACTACAATTATCTTTTCCATATATCACATACCACTAGTCTTTCAAGTAATATTAGTGCCACATCCAGTATCTTTATCTCTTCATTTAAAAAAATCCTGAACATATATCACTCCCCACTGACACCCTACATTGCATTAGTTTGCTTCCTTTTTTCTTCTTTCACACACCTCATATCTAGCAAACATATAATCTTCAATTTTTCCATTTTTTTATACCATTCAGTCACTGCCACAACTTTAAACCAGGCCTTTAATATAATTTTGAATGCTATTTACATTAAGGGCTAATATTCCTAAGTCATCCATTTTCTTTTCTGCATCTTCCTTATTTCCAGTTTTTATTTTTATTTTCCTCGCTGTATCTCTCTGACTGACTCATCACCATTTTCTTCTTGTCATTGATTCTCCTTCTTGCTCTTCTTCACTTCCTAATGCTGCATATCTGTTTTTATCTTGCACTGTAATGCTTTCTCTTTTAGAAAAATGTCCTGTCTCATTTCCATCATCCTTCTCCATATTAGTAACTTTTTCTTCTTCAGTTATCTCCCCCATAATATTTTCTCCACCAATATCTTCAGTTACATTATCATCAGATTGCCTTTCTTATGTTAATATAGGAAAATCAAGCAAAAATGTATAAATCCATTGCATTTTCTACACGTAGGCCGACAACTGTAATGATATGTCTGTCCTTGTTCCCTAGACTGATATATCTTCTTTTATTACTGTCTTGCACCAACTGCCTGTCATCCCCACAATAGCATGCTTTAGGTTTATCCCAATATCTCACTGTTCCCTATTTCCCATTCACAATTATAACATTTGAAATATGCTGCATTTTTCCCTCATGTACATTCAATGCCATCCACCCTGTTCTCCCATCTCCTGTCCAAACATTTCTTTCATCAAAATGTTTTTTAACCTTATGTACCTTATTATCAATAGACTGAAACAATATTTAAATCAAGCTCCTCTGTTTGATGTTCTGATTTGTACATTTATTGTCTTCCTTAACTGCAGTTTGAAATTCTGAAAAATCTACTCCTTCCACAGTACCAATGAACTCTGTCTCCATCTCACTTTTTTCAAGTAAAGTAAAAGTTTCAAAAGTAACCTCACAAAAGTTTTCTGTTCCTAATTGCATTAATGCTCTTATGTCATGCACTTAAAACCCCAAAGTTAAAATAATACTGTCCGTAATTTCATACCTGTTGTTACTGTCATTATTCTTTATTTTAATTCTTGCCACCATTTTTCTTCTGATTTTGCTGTGCTTGCATCTTTTAGGCCTTTGTTAACCTTTTCATATGCAGAAATTGTATTCTTACTGTAAGACCCTGCTGCAGGGACCTGCTTTTAAAACCAGCTACTCCATTGGCTAGGCATGCCCCTAAACTATTGTCAGCACTTTCTGATAATCCATCCGTTTATCCCAATTCATCTGTCAGCAACATCCTCTGTTACCTTTTCCAAGGAAGGTCGACAGTATCCCCCAATTCCACACAAATTTCTCCAAGGCAAGGTAATACTGACGCAACTGAATATGGCCAGAGACTACACACCATTTCTCTGCCACTCTTGATTTAACTAAATATAAATTATAAAAATTAAGATCTTTCTTTAGTAGTAGGCACAATCAGTTGAACTTCTGGAGGTAGACATCACCACTTTGTCAACCTACAATGCTCAATACCCTATTCTCATATAATAATGCATAAATAATAAATATCAGCCATAAGATCTTCAGAAGTGAATAAATACAGCTTTACTTAATAAAGAAAGCATTGTTAATACAGATTAAATATGCAGAAGTCATAAAGTGTATTTGGAATATAAAAATACCAGTCAAACTGACAGTATTTATACACACACACACACACACACACATGCACACACACCCACACCCACACACACGCACACACACACACACACACACACACACACACACACACACACACACATATATGCACACATAAAATATAACATACATTTAAATAAGTAGTCTAGCTTTCTCTTACTGAAGAAATACTGGCCCTAACTATTCTGTTATTAAAAAAGTAATATCACACAGAATTCAAAAACAAACCCTCACAGATCTGTCCTAGGCAAAGACAGTTCACTGGTTTTAGTTCATTCATTTTGGCTTACCTCTCCTGTATAGAAACACCAGGATCATCAAAT
The DNA here is from genome assembly GCF_019279795.1 of Protopterus annectens. Lineage (NCBI taxonomy): Eukaryota > Metazoa > Chordata > Ceratodontiformes > Protopteridae > Protopterus > Protopterus annectens. The sequence continues at coordinate 1,300,658,371 of NC_056743.1, read as the reverse complement.
CATTTCCTTTCCCTCAAAGAACAGGTGTAGTTACATTACATAAAATTATATTCCTTCTTCCTCATGCAGAGGAACAGTTGGCTAACTACCAGTAAACAGTATTCCCTTTCTTCTATTAACTATTTGCATATTAATACATCAGTAGTATCACTTCTATGCTGGACAGTCACATTACAGGGCTGCAGGGCTAAACTCCATCTATGAAACTTTCCATTATGCCCACTTTCCCCATGTAACCACTTTAAATGGCCATGCCTTTTAGCCATAGTGAACATTCTGTCAGACAACTAGGGTTGTAACATTTGCAAAGCCAAGACTACACTCACTGTTCCCTAAGGCTGCATAAGATTCCTTCCTAAGTTGAAGATTTTGGCTCAATAAGTAGTAAGGTGCTTTTCCTCTCCCTTTGAGAAAACCGAGTTAAGTAGCTGGAAGCATCTACCTGTAAAATGAATTCTTCACTGTAATCATGGCTGACTAGTACAGGGGGTCCAGTGAGAGACTCAATGAACTTTTGAAATGCCTGCTCACAGCCTGGTGCCCAGACAACTATATCTAGTCTATTTTTCTTGGTATGGTCTGTAAGGGGAGTAGCTACTGCAGTGTAACAGGGAACAAACTTCCTATAGTATCCCACTGACTCTAAGATTGGCCTCATTTTTTTTCTTGATAGTAATGGTGAGCAATGCTGAAATAGCAGATATGGCATAATCTTTCCACCATACTCTCTCTCCGAATCAGATAGGACACCTCTCAGGGTTTGCCCAACTCTTTCAGGCACGATGTAAGAGGTTTGTTTGATGGATCACTCGATTCCTGTGTCTACGTGGTGCTCTATCAGATGAGTACATCCTGGCTTACCAGTAAATGTATCCCCAGATTCATGCAAACCACTTGGATTTCCAAAACCTGGCTAGAAGAAATGATCTGGACAGGACTACCCCATCCATTGAGGTGTTAGAGAGAGCCTCACCAAGGTGATCTACCACAAGATCCCCCTTTACCTGTGCCAGATGCTCCTATGCCATATCCCATGAGTTGCTGAAGTCTAGTCCTGAATTTGAGGATATACTTCCCAACTGAACCATTGTGTCAAGTACAGATGCAACCCCGTTCATCATAAATGAACTCTAGGGCTCCCTTCACCCTGCAACCGTACAGCAGTTCAAAGGCCAAAAAAAAAAAATTTATATATATATATATATATATATATATATATATATATATATATATATATTCACTTTAGAAGATTGAAAGCCCATGACATTGAAATTCAAAACACTGAGACCAAAATCTTGAAAATTCAAAACACTGAAAACTCAAAACATAACCCCATAATCATATATATATATATATATATATATATATATATATATATATATATATATATATATATATATATATATATACATATACATATACATATACATATACATATATATATATATATATATATATATATATATACATATATATACATATATATATACATATATATATATATATATATATATATATATATATATCTTGATCTCCCCCTTGTATGCAAAGGGCAGGAGCAGATCAGGCAAGTATTTGTCCTGCTTCCTGTTGAACTGATCTGCAGATACCCACAACATTGTCCTTACCGTAGACTTATTCATCTCCACCACACTATTCATCTGTGGATGGTACAAAGTAGTCTTTAAATGCTTTACTCCACAATGCTTCTGCAATGATGTCAGCAGTTCTTATATAAAGTTGGCATCTCTTTCTACCACTATTTCTCTAGGAAAATCTATCCTGCTGAAAATGTCTATTAAACATTTGCAACCTTTTCTGCTTCAATGGAAAACAGAGCCACCACATCTGGGTATCTGGTGACATAAGCCACTACCAGGCTATAATTCTTATAAATTGTACTTGGAATACTCAGCAGTCCCACAGTATCCAGAGCTACTCTATGCAATAATTCCTTAATAACAGGCAATGGCATCAAAGCATTCTTGGCTTTGTCTCCAGCATTGACAATCTTTGGGCACTGCAAACAGGTCTTTCTATACCCTGTTACATCCCTGACAAATAAAAATTCTGCATAATCCATTTTAGCATATTTTATATCCATATGGCCATCCAAAGGAATACTGTGGGATATCCCCAGAAAACTGCTATACCATTTTCTCCCTCTAGCCCCACTTTGAGGTCCATTTTCTACACAACAATCCTTTGTCCCCATATAGGGAATCCTTCTACCCTTGAGTATCAGGAGCTTCCTTGGTACCTTCCTCAGGTACTTTAAAGTAAGGCCTGAGACCTAAGCTTGCCTCAAGTCTTTTTTGGTGACCTTGCTCAGCTCCCCTTCCAAAGGAAGTCTGATACCTACTTCCAGTGGTGCCTCAAGATCCAGCTGGCCACTACCACCTACTTCTGCCCCTGAATTACCACATTTCAAGGAAATCCTAATACAATTTTTTCTGTTACGGCTCAGATTCCAATTTACTGCCACTGACAAACCTCCCCTCAGAAGAAGCCACCTCATCAGCAGTGGTTGGTGGAGTAGACCCTGGATGGTCCCCTGCTACTTCTGCCTTCTCAAAGTGATTGCCTCTATGTCTGGCTGTTTGTAACAGCTTACACATAAGCTACTCTATTGTCATTCCCTATTATGGTATTGCCAAGAATATCCACAAACACAGGCACCTGCTTGCTCCCTTGCCCCCATTCCAAATTCATATACACTCTGCACCTGATACTACACTTGATTTTATCCAAAAGACCAAGAAGTGATTATAGGTACCTGAAAAAGTATCCCTCCCAAGGCCCTAATTGAAATGGAGTGCCCAGCCAAGTATTGTTCCTGTCTGATCACTGCAAACTTGGCTGTGGTTATGTCTGAGGATGTGCCCCTCTTAGCAATGGCCTCTGCCCCCTCTACCAGTATAGAACACAGACTTTTATAGTAGTTAGGTATAGTTGTCATCTATAGTGTTGTAGTGCTCACACTGCTTGCTACTTTGTGAGATTTTTGTTCCCAACCCTGTTTTGGTGGACTTTGAGACAGTACATTCTCCTTTTCCCCTTTTGGTTACTTCTGAAACATTTAACTGAAAAACTTGGGTGTGTACCAGAATCCATGTCTTCCCCTTTTTACTGTGTAATCTGTTGTGATGGCTTTGGCTCCCCCATGGGTTCCTGTAAACCCATGTGCTGTGTTGGTTGCCTCCCTCCAATGCAGTGGTAACCTGACATGTAGAGATCTCCACTACTCCCATCTTCTCAGCAGCATTACACTCCCAGTAAGCCAACCCAACCCTCATGTCCTCAGGTCAAGTACTGAGGGCTTCTTCCCTGGCCAAAGCATCTCCAATCATTTCAAGTTTGGTAACCTTGCATCCACTCAGTAGCATAGCTAGGGTGGAGCGGTGGGGGCAACTGCCCCAAGTGCAAAGTGCTGGGGGGGCACATTCACTTTATCCCTATCCCTCTTTAATGCTTACAGGCTTTTAAAATCTGGTATTGCTTTTGCAGTCAAACCTAAGCACTGTAGCACTCTGTGCATGGTTTAAACTGTAGCAACTACTTGCTTGCTACAGTTTAAAAGTAAAAAAAAAAGCGCACTGTAGTGTTCTGTGTAGGGTATAAACTATAGTAGCAAGCAGTTTACTACAGTTTAAATGAGAAAAATTTTGTTTCTTTTTTATTTTAACTAGAACCTGAACACGGTAGCTTTTTTTTTTACAAAGTGAGAAGAAGGAAGTTTGGAGGCAGGGAGCAGAAGCAGGACCTGATTGGTTAGGATGGGGGGGGGGGGGAGTCGTGTGTCTGGCTGCTTGAGCCAGCTACGCTTCTGCATCCACTCCCTCTTCTATGAAAATAAGTGCTGATTTCTGCAATATACTCAATCACACTGTTATCTGTATTTATTATGTTATTTCTGAACTTCTTTCTCCACATTTTTCAACTTAGCTTAAAACATGCAACTAAACATTCTTTAACTTTAGCATATTTTCAACAGTCGGCATCAGTAAGTTTAGAAACTGCATGCATTCCTTTACCCAAGAACAATACAATTAAAACCCTCACTCAGTACCTTTAGTCAACTTGGTGACAGACCCTTTCAAATGCCCAGATATAGTCATGAAAATCATTCCTCTTTATATACAGTGGAGAAAGTTTTGTACTCACCTAGGCAAATAGAGCTTGACTTCCCCCTCTCCATGGTTCACGTGCTCCTGGCAAAGGATGTTCTGTCACATCTGCTTGTGCCTTGTCTCTTTGCACCTCCAGCAGTTGCATTTGCTTAGCAGCTTAGCGCTCCAGATGCTCAATCTCAAGTGCCATGGCCTTTGAGGTCTTCCTGGGATAGAACACATTGTCCTACTGTTCTTATCTGCCCACTGTCCACCCTCAGCTCCTGCTAGTTTGTCTCCAGGCTGCATTTCAGCTGTACACAAAGCTGATACCATCTCTTCTTTGGACATTTTAGCATGCTGGATTTCTTTTTTTTTGCATCCCTTCATCAGCCATGCCACCGGCATTTTTGCATAGCTGTCAGAGGATTTTATTTTCTGACCGATCCTAAACTAAACTGACTAAAAATAAAATAACTGGTGTGTACAACAAAACCTCTGTATATCTGACCTTGTGGCTGAGAGAGCTAATAAAACTGCTTTAGGCTGAATAAGTTCAATTCAAGTATCATAGAAACTTCCATCAGTTGTCATAGCCAGCACCACTGCCACCCAATTGTCATAGGATATCCTGACACTACAACCAGTATGTGACAGATGATTAGCATGGGTGGAGGTTTGAATTCCACCACTGCCAGCCAGTGTACCACCTGAGTATGTAAGGGACAAGGGCTATGGTTTTGGGTTCTGCTCCATTGTCCCAAACAGGCCTTATAGCTATTAGAGGAGTGGTCTCTCATGTCAAAAGACTGGTACCAATGGGTTAAAGTGAAAAAATGTTTACACAAATGTGATTCACCAGTAAATCAAATGTAACACAGGTTCAAGAGCATACAGGAAATATGTGCTGCAGTCCTGGGTATCAGTTTCCAACATCTACATCCAGACTAGGACTGCACACTAATTTACACTTACAAAGCTAAGTTTTTGGATTAGCACACTAGCCCCCCCCCCCCTTCTCCCATTTTCACCATTCTTTCTGTGAACAATGGTGTCTTCCAATGCCCCTTACAAACAAATTATTTATCTGGATATGCATATGTGTGTGTATGTATGTATGTGTATGTGTGTGTGTGCGTGTGTGTATGTGTGCTCATAAGTGTCAGTATGTGTGTGTTAGTAGGTGCCTGTGCACCTGCATTGCATGAATTAATGGGGAGACAACACTTGCACATTTAGTTTTAGTTGTGCTACTGTTTGATTCAGAGACATTGCTTTGTGATTCAGAGACATGAAATAAAGTCACTAATGAGATGCTGATCAGTGCAGCTTTATTATGTTGCTGAATCTCAAAGTAATACTCTTGCACTACTGGGCACAGTGGCATTGTCCATGTAGTACTGAATCTCAACTATTATTTTCTGTCACCCTTTCATCTAAATCAACATACAACAAACCTTTTAAACTACATTTTCTGACTATTCAATTTGTTCTAGACATTTGTGAAAATAGATGAAAAATGAAATTCCTGATGTAAAACTGTCCAGGTATACTATTTACTTTTAAAGGCATTGAAAATTCTATACTGAGAATCCTGATGTAGCAGAATAACAACAACAAAAAAATAAAAAAAAAACGATCACAAATGGAGAAGATATTTGATCCTGATTAATAGCTGGTTGCTTCTTTCAGTAAGAATATTAACTATAAGTACAATCTTTAGGGCAAATATATTCAAAATTTAATAAAAAAAAAAATTGTCACCCATTAGGCACTATTGGTTTTGTACTAACTACACTAGGAAATTTGACCTAAACAGACAATTTAAATATACAGTGCTATAGTAATTCCAGTATGACCATTCTCATGGTTCCTCTAGCATCTTCTGGAACAGAATATTGCTTCTGTGTTGGGGGTCAGGTAATATTATTTTCTCAATCCAAGCTAGTCTCCCATAATTTTTACTTTTAGTTCAAAATATTTCAGTGTACTTGTATTACTTTATAGGTAATCTGATTGTTTCTCTTTATATTATTCATAAAATGACTTTTTAGTATTTTCTTGCAAATATTGTATAGCTGTTTAAAACAGTAAATCTCACTTCCCCCTTTTTTGATTCTTTTACAAAATGTTATTACTCTGATCTGTTATTGATCCCTCCTTTACTATTCAATCATTAGCTTAATGTATCTTCATGGGTATCACACTTCAGTACTGTTTCTACAAATGTATGGGACTCAAGGGTGTAGATAAGGCCACTGTTTACTTATAATATTATAGCCACGTATGCCATGAATGTGCCAGATTTCTCCAATTATTATTTATTTGTTTGTTTGTTGTATTTGTTTGCCAGGATGGTCCAACTGGGTCATGCAAGACCCTTTTCAGCAGAAGCCTGGGAAGAAAAGCTCCATGTGTTACGGAAAATATATATAAATTACAAAACTATATCAAGCATAATAACAATTCTTCTTCTTTCAGCTTTTTCCGGTTAGGGGTTGCCACAGTGGATCACCTGTCTCCTCATGATTGGCAGTGAGTTTTACAGTGTCGAGTTGCAAGCCTGGTGCCCAACCTTCCACAGAAGACACACAAACCCCTAGGGCCAATTTAGAGTATCCAATCCACCTACAGCATGTCTTTGGGATGTGGGAGGAAACTGGAGCACCTGGTGGAAACCCACGCGACCACAGGGAGGACATGCAGACTCCACACAGAAGGCACCCCAGCTGAGGATTGAACCAAAGGACCTCTTGCTGTGAGGTGGCAATGCTAACCGCTGCACCACCGCAGCCGCCCATCAACCATAATAACAATATGTTATACAAATTAAAATAATGTTGTTTGAAACACAAAGGAATATTTAACAGCTGCATATGTACATTTACATAAAAAGCTTAAAAAATAAAAGTAAGCTGATAAAATAATATGTAAAGAAAGGAAAAAGATAAAACTGAGTAGGAAAGGGATTACATCTAATATGAAGGTATGCAGAAAATGGGAAACAGTAGCAGGTGTACAGTTGAGCAAGAAATAGGGTAAGTCTATAGAAGCTGGTGTAAGGAGGAAAGGAAACAAATTAAGGAAAGTGTGAGAAATAGCACCAACTTAAAAATAATGAGCACATATTCAATGTAGAAGGGATTTAACAGTAAATATTGAAGAGTCAATGTACAAAGCAAAAGAGGAGATAGAGTTAATGATGATACAGAATAAGGAAATATATGTGCAGAAGAGTAATTGCAGCAATAATTTAGAAATATTTATGATTAGCCAGGAGAGCAGGCACAGGTACAGAGCCAGAAATTAAAAAGAAAATCCTTTAATTTCACTTTGTAGAGGTTGGAGAAGATATTATCTTATTGTAGGGCGAAGGGAGTTCCATAGTTTTGGTACATAGGTGGAATATGGGGAGTCACCATAGTTTATGTGTGATCTTTTGACATTTGAGTCTACAGATTGGAAAGATCCTGAGGGAGAAAACCATTGCAGTGCAGAATTGAGAGAGGGGCATTTTTCTAGAAAAAAAAGAGTATATTGTGGGCAAGATTAAGGATGACGGGTTGTCTGAAAATTCAAGCCAGTGTAGTTTGTTGAGGGCTATTTAGTGATATGTTGAATTTTATTGTAGCATTGTTTCTGTGTTAGTGAAGAGTTAATGTTAGTAAGGATATGAGAAGCATAGAGTACACCAGGTAGGAATTACCAGTAGTTCTGCAGGTGTGCAGTGAGAAAGCTAGATGCCTTGTTGAGCAGACTTAATTTACAGTGAGTTTTATTCACTACCGGTTGAATATGAGTATCAAATTTGAGTTGGTTGGTTACCTAGGATGACACCTAAAAGAAACTTTCAAGTTGGATATTTTGGGAGGAAAAAATTACAAAGTTATTGTATTTATATGAGTAGGGCAGAGGAGTAGAGAGTATTACTTTTGTTTTGTTAGGTTGTATATGTAATTGAGAGTGAGCTAGCTAAGATTTAATGGATGTGAATGACTTGGGTGATATTTTGTAGTGAAAAGAAAAAATATGAAGAACAAATCAGAGTAGCATAATCAGCATATTGGATAAGTGTAGCATGAGATTAAGCAGATACAAGGTTATTGATGAACAGGTTAAATATTATAGGTCTGTGAATGGATCCCTGTGGGATTCCAGAGGATACTTGCAAATTAGTAGGGAAGGCTGACTGCCATTTTACTGCTTGCATGCCAATGACGAGGCAGCTACTAAACCACTTAAGAATGAGAAAGAGGAATCCTAATGAGGAGAGGGTATGAAGTAATTTAGGATGGGAGATAGTATCAGAAGCTTTCAAAGGATCTAGAAATAGACCTGTGACATATTTATTGTCATTTCTTTCTTGATAGATGGTGTTGAGAAAGGAAATAAAAGAAGTAGTTGTGCTATGGTTAGGAAAAAAATCCATGTTGTATAAATGAAAAAAGATTATTGGTCAGGGTGTATTGAATAACCTAATTATAGATACATCTTTCTAGTATTTTTGATAGAGAAGAGAGAATAGCTATAGGGTGAAAATTTCACATTTCTGTGGAGGTACTACCTTTATGTAGTGGAAGAATAAAAAGATTGTTTCCATAATGTAGAAACAGTGCTTTCAGATATGGAATGATCAATGAATAAGCAAATGGGGTGTGAGAGAGGTTCAGCAGCAAGTTTTGAGTATTTGGCTGAAAGATTATCAGCAGCCAGAGTGGTGACATACATTTAATAAGAGAGTTTTGAATAGCTGAGGTTGATACAGGTTGAAAAGTAAAGGGCAGGTGTGTTAAGGGTTGTGATATGGAAAACGTAGGCTATGTTGAATATTATTGCATCAATGTTGCTACAGTGTTTATGAAGTGGGAGTTAAATGTCAACGCTATAGCATGGCTGGATAAATTTGGAAATGGAATGGGTTGGGAAAATTCACAATGTTTTAAGAGACTGTTAATTGATTATAAGAATGACTTTGAACTGGGTGTATGGGTGTTTTGTAAAGAGATATAGTAATTTATTTGATCAGCTAAGACAAGTTTCTTAGAGTGGCTACAGAGCTGTAGACTGATTTACAATGAGGACTAATTCCTATATGTATGCCATCTTTTCCAAACCTTGTCTCTTTATTGCATAACTTGTCTTGTTTCTGCTTTTAACCAGGAAACAGAGCTGGATTTGATTCTAACCTTTATGATTGGGACTAATGAGTTAAGAATATTAGGGTAGATACAAGTAAAGGCATTAACTGTTTCATCAAACTGTAGACATTTTAATGATGACTAGTTGCATTGTGATAGGCAAGATATAAATGTGACAGAATCAAAGATTTGGATGTTTTGAATATGATTATACTTGATAGATTTATATACCCAACTTTGCTGTTTGCTAATTGGTGTCTAATTTGTTAAGAAAGTTGTAGATTCATTGTCTAGTAAAGCTGAGACCTATTGCTTCTGTCTTTAATCAACACAGCTAATTTTGACATTCTTCAATTTCTCTTTAACAAACTCTGACATTTTGTTGTGCTTTCATAGAAATGTAAGCATCTTTGCTCAGTACTTTCTTCTGCACACTGGTTCTTTGTAAAAGATAGATCTGCACTTGTCCTTATAGCATTTATTTTTAAAATCATTAGACTAAAACACCACCCCAACCTGATCCCAAATTATTGTCCAAGCCCACCATTTACTCCTTAAGATCTCATGCTGAAGGTGCCCTGGTTTTATACCCACTTGCCAATAACTCTGCCTACTCAGACCATGCATGTTCCCTCTTAGGGTGTAAGGCCTGGGACATCTTCTCCCAATGAAAAAACACAAACAGTTGAGAAAAAACTTTATAAAATAGCAAAGCTTTCGGGTTACTACCCTTCTTCAATACTAACAAACATTAAACGAAACAATCAAATTTAAATAGGAGTCAAACAATCACATGATTGCAGCCAGTCAATCATGTGACAAGCATATATATATATATATTTTTTTTTAAAACAATTAAATACAGAATCAATATGTATATGTACATATAAACATAAATCACAACAGACATGTATACACACATAAGAAAACTATCTATTAAAACACAAAATAAATCTAACAGCATAACTTAGTCCGTTGCAACTTAACTAAAACAGGTTTCAGGGTGACAGCAGTATTCAGACCAGGAAAATGGTCTGCCGCTAAGCTTAAAATCCATTCATATTCTTTAATCTCTAAGAGATTATTACGGTCCCCACCCCTGATAGATGCATATAACATGCCAATCACCCTAAATCTAAACCTATGATTAGAACCATAAGCATTAATATGTTTATATAAAGCATTCTTTTCATTGTTTCTTCTAATTTCAGATTTGTGTTCAATGATACATTCTTTTAATTTTCTCGTGGTTTTCCCCACATAAAAAGAGGGACAAGAATTGCAGATAGCTAAATAAACCACATTCACACTAGCACAGGTAGCTGTTAATTTAAATTTATAAACTCTTCCAGTAATCGGATGAGTAAAAGTATCACTAGTGTTACCCAGGATATCTATACAGCATATACAACTCATACAACTATAAGTACCATGTCTAGATGTAGTATGAAAATTACAACTACTTCTAAAATCCTTATAACACAATTTACTTTTCAAAGTTCTCATATTTCTATATGAAAAATAAGGTCTAGAGTCCAAAACATTCCTTATCTCTGCTGATGCCATCAGAACAACCCAATTCTTTTTATAATATGTTTAACTGACTGTGTCCCGGTATTATATGTAGTAACATACCTAATCTTAGTTGTATCTACTCCATCTTTACTTAATGCTGGAACAGGTTCATCCAATAATGAAAAAAATGGGTCTAAATATTGTCCGTCTATCTTTTATGGTATTGACTTTCAAATCCAACAATAGGTTAGAGTCATAACCACTGCTTAAGAATTCACTCATCATTCCATCAAGCTGTGAAAGAAAAAGTGAATCATCAGTATTGAGCCTACTAGCCCTACTGAATTGTGTTGTTACTATTCCTTTAAAAACATGTGGAGCATGCATAATGTTCCTCTGTATATATCTACCAGCATGTACCTCTTTTTTGTAAATGCTAGTATGTAACAATCCTTCTTTCAATTCAACCTTCAAATCTAAAAATGTCACCTAACTATCTGAGAACTCCATTTTGAATTTCAAAAAAGTAGTTGTAGTATTTAAATAATTAATATAGTCAAATAATTCAGTGGAGGTCCCTTTCCAAATCAAAAAACAATCATCGACAAAGCGTTGATAAAAACGCACATTATTATTTAAAGAATTGAAACTACTGCAAACATATGTTGTTTCCCATTGATGTAATACTGATGTGCCCATAGCTACACCAGTAAGCTGCAGGTAGAACTGCTTATCAAACAAAAAAGATATTATTAGTTAAAACTATATCCAATAAAGAACAAATGTTCTCCACTTGTCTGGTTGATAAAGAAGCCTGTGATGTCAAAAACTCTCTAATAGATTCAATACCATAATCATTAGGTATGACTGTAAACAGGGATGGAATATCTAGGGTTACAAAAAGAAAGTCACCCTTCTGCAATCCCATAGTGTGTAAACTTTTAAACCAATCTCTTAACTTGATGACAAAATCTGTAGTAAAGGATGCAGCTGTTTTTGCAAATAAATAGAAATAGGCTCTGTTATCCAGCCATTGCCAGACACTATCGGTCTCATAGGGGGGTTATAAAATGATTTATGTATCTTTGGTAGCCTGTAAAGTTGTGGAATAACTGGGCAAGATACAGTAAAAAATGGAATAAGTCCAAATCAATATCACCACTAGTTTGTAAGTCATAAATCATCCTATTCACTACACTAATACACTTCTTAATCTCATTAGAAGTGATGCATTTAAATGCATTTTCTTCCTCAAGGAGGTTAGTCATGGATAGCATATATTTGTCACGATCCATGATTACCACTACACCCCCTTTGTCTGCCTGTTTGATAACAATATTATTATCAGTTTCCAAAGCTTTCAATGCTAAAAAAATCATCATAACTTAAATTATACCACTTCATGTCTGTATTATCAGAATATAATTTCCTTAATTCAATTTCACATAAGTCATGATATGCAGTATGAACAGGAATACTAAGAGGTATAAATGTATTAAGTCTTTTACAAACAGATTGATTGGATACAGATTCTTTAAATAATATTTTTAAGTTCACATTTCTCACGAACTGTTTCAAGTCAGTTAAAGCAGTGACAAGGTCATCGCTAGTCATGGGTATAAAACTATGCCCCTTTTGAAGTAAAGAGAAATGTGGGGCTTTCAAAACAAAACTAGACAAGTTCAAAGAACCTTTAGTTATCGATGGCTCATTTTCCCTTGTCCCATAGGACTGTCATTCTTCCGTTTGGTTGCATTCATTGTTTGCCTCGTTAAAGACCTGCCCCTTGATGTACACTACTCTTGGACCTTCTTCGGCTGGTCCAGCTGAAAACGCTTCTGGGAGAGATTTAAAACCAACTGGTGACTTTTTTTGTTTCCTTTTCCATTTTATTTTCGTGTTACTTCACCATTGACATGCGCACTAACATCCACCTCCACTGCCTTCAACATAGTTGAGGTGGGTGTGGTCTTAGACAAATGACCTGATACGTTGGTAGATGTTGGTTCATGAAAAATTGAAGGAACCGCTGTAAGCTCAGGAAAGTCATCCAAATTTTTCATAGAGACTCGTTGAGCATAAGTTTTCTTATTACTATTAAAAGAATCATTTTTAGGCCAAGAAAATATATGGCCCTTTTGAAAATCAGCCATATCTCTCATGAGTTTACGTTTCTTTGTTGCTTCAATGCGATTATCCAAGCCCTGTAACCTGTCAAGCATTTGCTGATACACATTAAGCATATTAGGAAAACAGGACATTAAAGGTATAGAAACTAAACTTAATAAAGGATTTGTCTCCTTCGCTAGAAAGGATTTGAGTGAATTTGTGGTTTCCATGAATATAAGTAGATATCCTGGGTAACACTGGTGATACTTTTACTCATCCAATTACTGGAAGGCCACACCTTTTTTTAGAAAAAGAACCTGGTCAAGGGGCAATTAGTACGGGTCAGTAGAATGACTTCTGATGACAACATTTTCTAACTCATCTTCATTTTAAGAGTGGCCACCCTTTCCTTCAGAAAAAGAACCTGGTCAAGGGGCAATTAGTATGGGTCAGTAGAATGATTTCTGATGACCTTGATTTCACTACTGAAAGTGTTAAAGTTTTAGAAATGTTTAGTGATCATGGCTATCCTGATAATTTACTACAAGAGATGTTGGATGTGGTGGTTCAAGGGAGAAAGGACAAATTTGCTCCCATTTTAGGTTATACTAATCAGGCTTCAAGAGACACAATTATTCCAATGAATCAAGTTAAGAAGTGGGATGATGCATTTATTTTAGATTTTTCGGCAGATTCAAGGGTGGTCAAGGAGGTCATTACAAGGGAATGGAATAGGTTTGTGAAAATTTCCGATTTGGACATATTCAAAAACAAAACTAAAAATTCACTTATCGGAAGGATTTGAATTTCAATCAATTATTTGAGTTCAGTACATCTAGTAAATCCAGTGCATCTTTAAAAAGACCAGGCACTTTTAAATGTGGAGCCTGCTCACAATGCCCTCACCTTGTCAACAAACCAAGTGTTTATATTACAGCGAGGGACAGGGAGATTATTAGTGACAGTTTTTCCAATTGTAACACCCAAGGAGTGGTTTATATTGCTATATGTAAACTGTGTTGCTCCTTTTATGTTGGAAAAACTGAGAGAAAGTTAAGAAACCGTATTTATGAGCATTTGTATGAAATTAAAAAACAAAACAGCAAAAATGCTTTGTATAGACACACCTTGAGTTGCTCTAAAGCTACATTTCTCTTTTTTGTCCTGGAAATTATACCAAAAGAAATAAGAGGTGGCATGTGGGAGGCCAAACTTGAATACAGGGAGTTGTACTGGCAGATTATATTAGAATCCACAAAGCCACCAGGTCTAAATGATATGATCTCCATTTCTTCAGTTCTTAAGTTAAGGGCAGCTAAATTATGATTTTAGTTTTTTGGTCACATGGTGGCAGTACAACACTGGTTATGGGACTCATCGTTATTGAATTAACTGTACAAATATTTAATTTTACCCTGTCAGATAATATTTTAACATTTTTTAATATTTTTATTGTCGACAGTGTGTGTTATTTATTCACTAAACAAGTTTTAACATTTGTATTATGTTTTGTAAGGTTTAAAATAAATATTAATATGCTAGGGTTTTGTCACTTGCTTAGTAGCACTGAATTTTATTGGTTTAATTAAATCATTTGCATAATTGAATGGTTATATAAGGGTTCAATTTAGTGCTTAAAACTTGTTCATTCTGATGAAGACTTGTATGTGGTCGAAAACGTATAAATTGGTCTGGCGTTATTGTGATTTAATAAAGAAACCTTCTCCCGGTTTCCAACCTTTATTTGGATCCTCCTGGCAAGTCTTAAGTTTTGGTTTTAGTTGTTTATTGACTTGCTTCCATCTTTTTATCTAGCAAGAGTACCATTTAAGTATGAGCACCATAACAGCATGCTAGTGTTGGTTTTGTTACTTTATTACAATTTATAAAGAGGGTTCTGCCTCACTTGAATCCCCATATGGGTTATAAACCACTATAAAGATGAGTTGGATTAAGAGTGAAGGTGACACTCTATCCCTTCCCATGTGGAATATAACAAAATATTAGTATATTGCAATGCTACTCAAATAAAAAAAACAGTGATGCACATCTCACACACTAATTTAGCCACAGTTTTATTCTTCATTCCCAAAACCTTACAAAAGACTTGTTACTTCAGTTTTAAAGTATGTTTGTATATCCTAAAGAGCTTCATGTTAATTGCAGGTGTTTAAAAAAGTCACCATTACAAGCCTTCTTTGACAACATTATTTTAACTTAGTTAGTCTCCTCACATACTAGGTCTAACCCACCTCTGCTAATCATTTCTTTCATCATTGATCACAGCCAGAAGACCTACAGGTATTATCAGATTTATAATAATTTCTCGATCCACTAATGACCATTATCCGTACTTCTCCCACTGGCAAAGCCAAAAATTAAAAGTTCTCAGAATACACTAATCAAACATTCCTTAAAACCTAATGCTGCTTTCCTCTTTGCACTTAGATCTTGCCCATCTGGCTTAGTCTTCTGTCACTAAACAGTCTGATATTAACACGATACTGGAATATTCTCTTAATCTGCTCATCCATCTTTAAAAATATATATTTTCTAGTCAGCACATTCTAAATTAAAGATGATAATAGTACTGGAATAGTAAAGAAAACTAAATGTTGAGAACAGGCATGCTATGTGTATAAGGCTTGCCTGAGACTTTTAATTGTATCCAAATTATCCTGCTCAGAACTGGCTCCTAAAAACTTAAATTTGCATATTTCTATCAAAATCAAGCTGCCTTACTACATAACTCCACAACACTGTAAAGCACTGGAAACCATTTTTATTTCATTTCTTACTGGTTTTGTTTCCAGCTGTTCAGACTCCAGGAAGCTTGAAGTTTTGCTTTCTGTTTTTCTCTTCTTATCCATTACTAGCAAACTCATTCAATATACTCACATGCTGTCTTGGCTTTTTCCTTATCATTTTCTTCTTCAACGGTCAGTAAAAGAAAAACAGACAAAGAGTGGTCAGGTTTTAATAAATATTTGAGCGAGTACATCTTGAGATTTAGACTGCTAGTGTTGAGCAGCATGACCCTCAGATTGCATTTATTTATAGCTGTTACGATGGTAATTTTGTCTTTGGAACACCGTCTAAAAAAGGCACTGTAGGGGTGGTAAGAGCCTTAGCCAGTATCTAGAAATCTAGGAGTGACAGTTGCAGGCCATCTCTGGCAAAGCATTGAAGTCTGTCAAGCATGTCATCCCAAGCAGACAGATACTGGGTCTCTCTTAGAATGACACCAGAAACTCAGCCAATTGTTGAAGTCAATCATTTTCTGCTTGTACTGCGGTATCATTCTGGGTGACGGTAGGATACTGCTTAGGGCTAGGGTCATACCTGCCTGGGCCACATAATCCAAGAGCTCCTCCGTGTCTCTTTTCATGTAGTCCAGGGAGGTACATCTCTTGTCATTCACACCCACATGGACAATGACAGAGTCATACTTGTACTTGTTGTGGAGTGACCTGAGTGCTTCTGTTATGTGTTGGATCCTGGCCTCCGACAGACAGCTTACCTTCTCCTTATTCAAGATAGTGAGTGGGACATCAGTGTGCCTCACTATCGAGCCACCTATAATTAGTGTATTGGGCAAGTTGTTTTGCCTTAGGGGCTTAGGTTAAGGGGACACTGTGTAGGTGAGCTATGCGTCTTGTGATTTGTGCTGTGTTGTGGTGATGGTTGAGTGCGTTTCTGATTTGGAGGTCTCTGCTGTTTGGGTAGATTTCTATTGAGAGCCTCCTTGAAGGTGGGTGTATGGTTTGTGTTTTTATGTGAGAGCTATGATGGTGGGTGTTCAGCAGGGCTATGTGTTCCATGTGGTGTGGTGCAGGTGCTGAGCTTCTCCTCCTGACCAGCTATTCCAGTTTTGGCTGGAGAGTGCATGTCTTCCAATTTGGATATATAAGTGCATCTTTCACAAGTCTGAGTGTTGAGAGGTAAGAGAAGAGTCGGTCATTACCAGTTTTGAGGTTCAAAAAATGGGGTGCCACGATTCCCGAGTGGCACTTCTTAATTTCTGATGTTCCTGGCTTTGTTTTTTTTAAAAAGCACTTTTACAGCTGATGTCATCGCGTGGAGAGGCGTGCGGGATGACATCAGTGATGTCAGCTTTGTGAACAGCCTATCGGAATTAGCTCCATTATACACAGTGTGTAGGCTGCGTGTGAGCAATTTCAAATCAACGGCGGTTCTTTTTGCGACCCGACTGACCTTATATTTAAGCTGCAGCCATGCACACGAGCTACGTCGGGAGCTTTTTTGCAAGGAGATCCAGGCAGTAGTAGTATAGAGTGCGTGAGCCGGAGAATGGATCTAGGTATTACTGTTTATGGAATATCAGCGTTTCTTCCGTGACCGTCTGTTTTTCAGCTGCAAGGACCAGGTACTGAGTGTCTGCATGTGTGTATGTCTGCATGTGTGTATATGCCTGCGGTAGTCTCATCATAAAGATGCCTACATTTTACTACTAATTTCAAGTTGCAGCATAACCTAAAATATGATAACCTTGATAGGACTGTAACAGAAAAGTGAATGGCAGCAATAATATCCAGTTTAACAACAAAATGTCTGTTGCTGTGTCCGCGCACATGTGTGTATGTGTGTGTGTACCCCGGCCTACAGTAAGCTGCAAACCTGTTTTTTTTTTTTTTTTTTTTTTTTTAGACATGGTTTGGTATTAGAGTGACTAAGAAAAAAAAACTAAGCTTGGTCATATGACTCGTGTCTTTTGCAATGAAAACCTCCCAGTATTTCATCTTGTCAGTAGGAAGCATGTGCATAGAATATAAAAAAAGCTTTTTTTCAAGCAATGCATACAGGATGCTTCTGAGGAGAAACATTGAGCTTTGAAGCATGGCAAACCATGTGAGGCTTTGAGCATGGAGTATAAATAAAGTACAGTTTTGTACCTACCATAAATGTAGATGTTCGAGGATCTCCATTGCTGCAGTCCTGACAAATGGGTACTCCGCTGCCCACCATCGGCCCGAATATCAAAGGGCTAGAACCGGCGTCAGTCATGGGTGCCTGAGCTGACGCAAGTACTTGTCAGTACAAATGCGCATGACCGACGCCATAACCTCAGTCTTTCTTGCCTCAGACGTCAGAATGCAAAAAAAAAACACCACCCAAAAACCCCAATCTAAAAAGAAAAAGGGGGAAGGAGGGAGGGAAAATAGGACTGCAGCAATGGAGATCCTCGAACATCTACATTTATGGTAGGTACAAAACTGTACTATGTTCGTCGTCTCCCATTGCTGCAGTCCTGACAAATGGGTAGAATCCCAGAGCAACGGAAAAAGGGAGGCCAGCCAACTAAATAGCAGGAGGAGCTGCAGACATGCCCTGCAAGACTGCAGTGGCAAACCCAGCCCTAGACCTAGAATAAAGAGGCAAATGATAATGCTTTGTAAAGGTATGTACAGAACTCCAAGTAGCTGCCTCCAGAATGTCTTTAGTAGCTACCCCTCTCAAAAAAGCAGTAGAGGTGGCCGTAGCCCTAGTAGAATGAGGCCTGATCCCAACTGGAACCTCCTTTCCATGATGAGAGTAACAAAAGCAATACAATGGCCGATCCACTTGGAAATAGTTTGCTTCGAGACAGCTTTCCCACTTGAAGCCACAGCAAACGAAACAAATAACTGTTGAGATCTCCTGAACTCATTGGTTCTGAACAAATAATACCATAACTGCCTATGCACATCCAAAGAATGCAAAACTCTTTCCCCTTCATTTTGGGGTTAGCATAAAAAGTAGGCAAATGTATAGATTGGTTCAATGCCACATTAGAAACTACCTTAGGCAGAAAAGTAGGATTAGTACGCAAGGAAACTCTGTCCTGGTGAAAAATCAGAAAAGGTTCCACTGCCATGAGAGCCTGTAATTCAGATACCCTTCTAGCAGAAGTAACAGCCAATAAAAAAGCAGTCTTCCAGGACAACAACTTCAATTCAGCCGTGGCTGCAGGTTCAAAAGGAGGCAGAGTCAGTTTTTCCAAAACAAAATTAAGATCCCAGGCAGGAGTAGGAGCCCTCCGTGGGGGTCTTATATTCTTTGCCCCTCTAAGAAACTGTTTAAGCAAAGGATGTGAAAATAAAGGAGGATCACCATCATAGTGAGCAGAAATAGCTGCAGCATGCACTTTTATAGACGAGAAGGACAAACCCTTGTCCAGTAACATAGTCAAATATTGCAAAGTACAACTCAAATTAGGCAAAGTGACATCAAGGCCTTTAGCTGAACTCCAAAGAAAAAATCTCTTCCATTTATCAGCATAAACTTTTCGAGTACTAGGACGCCTGGCTTCCAAAAGGACATCTAAAACTTGTTGAGGGAGCTGAAGGCCCCCATCCTCTAAAACTGAATGCGCCAGGCTGTCAGGTGTAGGGATTGCACCCTGACATTGAGAAAATGATTGTCTGCTTGAGACAATAAGTGAGGAATCCGTGGTAATGGCCAAGGTGTCCCGTGAATTAGGCTCCTCAACAGAGGGTACCAATGTTGACGAGGCCAATCCGGCGCTATAAGGATCATGCAAGGTTTGTCCCTCCTGACTTTCAACAGGACCTTTGGAAGAAGAGGCAGAGGAGGAAAGGCATACACGTGAAGGTTGCTCCAACTGAAGGATAGTGCATCTATTTTCCAGGCTTTGGATGAAACAGCCTTGTGCAAAACAGAGGTAGTTGGGAATTCAGAGGAGAAGCGAACAGATCTATGTCTGGAGTTCCCAAGCCATGGTCAACTGAAGAAATACCTGAGGGTCCAACTTCCATTCGTGAGGATCCACCATCTGTCTGCTCAGAACATCTGCTAACGAATTTTGTGCTCCTGGCAGAAACTGTGCTCGAAGAGTGATGTGCAGATCCAAAGCAGTTTCCCATAACAGCAATGCTTGTCTGCAAAGAGGGTAAGAATGAGTTCCCCCCTGCTTGTTGATGTACCACATGACAGTTGTGTTGTCTGTTCGAATCAACACCAGTCCCAGTCGAAGTAGATCCTTGAATGCTTTCAATGCAAATTGAACTGCCAGCATCTCCTTCATGTTGATATGCAAGTGAAGCAGCTCCGGGGGCCAAAGGTCTTGAATCCATTTTCCTTTGAAATGAGCTCCCCAGGCCGACTCCGAGGCATCTGTCGTTAATATCTGACTTGCCTCCAGTTGGGTCACAGAGAGTCCCTTGTTTAGGTGACATTCCTGAGCCCACCACACAAATTCTTTATGAATGCAAGGTAGAATCCGAATGACAGTATCCAAATCGTGGCTGTGTTGAGTCCAAACGCTTTTGAGATACCATTGTAGCTTCCTCATATGCAGTTTGGCATTGGGAAGTACTAGAATGCAAGATGCCATGAACCCCAAGGCTTGAAGGACTGTCCTTGCAATCAGCCTGGACATTACGGATAGCTGTTGGAAGTATAGGTGAAGATTTCTTTGTTTGTCCGGGGTAAGAGATGCCATCTGAGTAGCTGTATTCAGTCTCACACCCAGAAAACACATCTCCTGTGAGGGTACTAGACTGGACTTTATTTCGTTCACAGAATACCCTAGGCATCTGAAAACTGTCATCACATACTGCAGATGTCGAAGAAGTTCGTGCTCGCCCTGAGCCAGTATCAAACAATCGTCCAGATAAGGATAAATTTGAATTCCTCTTAGCCGGAGAAAAGCTATTACTGGAGCCAGGACTTTTGTGAACACCCTGGGCGCAGTAGATAAGCCAAAGGGCAATGCAGAGAACTGATAATGCAAATTCCCAGTCCGAAACCTCAGGAATTTCCTGCAACTGGGCCTGATAGGAATGTGAAGATAGGCCTCCTTGAGATCCAAAGTCACCATCCAGTGATCTCTGCCTAGCATAGGCAACAGCTGCTGCAGTGTTAACATCTTGAATTTCGGAATTTCCAGAAAGGTGTTTAGAATGGATAAATCCAGAATGGGCCTCCAAGTATTTCCCTTCTTTGGCACTAAGAAAAGACGGAATAAAACCCCGTGCCTCTTTCCACAGAAGGAACTGCCTGTATTGCTCCCAACCGGAGCAAAGAAAAAATCTGTGCCTGCGCTTCCAGTCTTTGCTGATGAGGCACATCCGGCATACCTTTGAAAGGAGGGAATGTGTGAAAATAAAACTTGTAGCCTCGAGTTATAATGTCCAATACCCATTTGTCTTGGGTAACCAAATGCCAATTCCGTTTGAAAAGCCCCAGTTTTCCTCCTAGAGGAGCTGCCAGCAAAGCAGAGTCCGGCAGCTGAAGACACAGGTCATTGGGACTGCTTCCGAAAGGACTGACCCCTGCCCACCCCAGCAGAAGGGGAAAAGAACTCAAAGGTCTAGAAGTAACAGGGCCCTGAGAGGAAGCCCTACCACTACCACGCCTCGACCTGCCCCTAGAATGAAAATCCGAAGAGGGAAAAGACCATCCCTTAGCAGGCCAATTCCTACTGAACTTAGGGGGCTGAACCTGTAAGAAGTCTTTTACCGTCTGCATAGACTTAGCTTTTTCCTCCATTTTTTTCAAAACTGATTCCACTGGAGGGCCAAAAAGAACATCAGATTGCAAAGGAGCATCCATAATGCGAGCCTTAACATGCTCTGACAAGGACTGATCTCTAAGCCAGGCATGTCTGCGAACAACAGAACTAGTAGCAGCCACCCTGGAAGAAGCTTGTAAAGCATCAAAACCACACTGCAAAGAATGCTTACCAACCTGGTCAGAAGCATGCACTAAATCCTGAAGCTCCTTACAGTCAACACCTTCAGCTAAAGCATCAACTTTACATTTCAATTGACTTAGCAAATAATTCTGATACCTGAGCATATGAAATTGACAATTTAAAGCTCTCATAGCCAAAGTAGAAGAGGTATACAGTTTTTTACCCCACCTATCCAGGGCCCTAGCATCCTTGTCCAGAGGAACTGGATTCTTAACCACAGAAGCCTTAACACCTTTGGGGCCTTGAGAAATAGTTTCTGGATCAGCCCTAGGACTCTTATACAAGTACTTGTGAGCTTCCGGAACCCTGTAGTATCTATCTGGTTTAACTGGGGCAGGAGGCAGAGAATCTGGGTTAAGGGCCGCCTCAGAAAATACATCCTGAACAACATCCAGTACAGGGGGAATAGCCAAAGGCCTGTGCTGAGGTAAAAACAAGAATTCTCTTAGCCTTTTACGAGAATCAGAATAATCTTGGCCATCCCACTGGAAATGTTCCCTCATGGAATGCAAAGTTTCAGAGAAAGAAAAATCTTCTGGAGGGGACGCAGAGGGGGTAGCGTCCTCAGCCTCTGAATCAGAATAGGGAGGGAAATCCTGAAGCTCTTCCACAGAGGAATCTGACTCATTGGAAGACTGAACCAGACCCTCCAACTCTGTGTCTATCCTGGGCCTCTTCACAGGGGGGGGCATGGAACCTCTAATTAAAGTAATCAAATCTTCAGCCATCTTTAACATGTGCTTCCTAGGGGCTGGACCCTGGGGATGAGCACCAGCAGGGAAAGACCTAGATTTAGAATGGCCTTTGCCTTGAGAAGGAGGAGATCTAACTACCCTACGAGGGGAGGAAGCCACAGACAACAAAGAAGCACCCTCAGCCTGGCCTAACACAGGAGAAGCCACTTCCTGCAGTAACAAAGGCTCCCCTTGACACACAGGTAAACTGTCAGAAGGAGCCACTGAAGCAGTCAGTGGTTCCACAGAACCGACGTCCGGAGTGGACGCCTCATCCTGTTTGGACCGCAAAGACTTTTCTTTGCGCTTCTTAGAAGAACCAGTCGTCGGAGAATCCGACGGCATGTTATAATTACAACGTTTACCAAACACTAGCCTAGCACAGTCCAACCGACGTTTAATAGTACGCTTGTTAAAAGTAGCACAAAAGCGACACCCAACAATGTCGTGCTCAGGCCCTAAACAAGGAATACAGAGTGAATGGTAATCCCTATGAGGAATCTGTTTCCCACAAGAAATACAGTTATTAACTTTTTCTGACATCCGTCAATACTGAGGCAAGAAAAAGACAAAAAATGTCCCCAACAGGGTACTTAGCCAACTTGGTATCCGGTCTGAAACTCGAAAACCGACAATTCCAGAACGCCGAACGGCACTTGCAAAAACTGCTTCTGCTTAGGACCATGCGGCAAGAAAGACTGAGGTTATGGCGCCGGTCATGCGCATTTGTACTGACAAGTACTTGCGTCAGTCTCAGGCGCCCATGACCGACGCCGGTTCTAGCCCTTTGATATTCGGGCCGATGGTGGGCAGCAGAGTACCCATTTGTCAGGACTGCAGCAATGGGAGACGACGAACATCTCAATTTACACCTATGAAAATATAGTAGTTCTTGTTTTTATAATTTCAGTGGTTAATGATGCTGAGCTGTGCATGAAACACTTATTTCTTTGCAGCATAAGGAAAGCTTAGTTTTTTCAAAGCAACCATCTGCACTTAGTGACGAATGAGCATGCCATATACACATTTAGTGCAGGCTGTCTGAAACCCAGCTTGGCTTGAAACATTTAAGAGATGAGAGCATTTAAGACAGATTAGTGTTTCAGACTCACTCTTCTAGATAATTTGTATGTGCCTTCATAATATTAGTTAATGATTTTGTCTCATTGTGGAAGATTCCACCCCAAGGTTTGTGAAGGAAATGCATGTAAGGGGCAAAAGTTCTGAGTTCCAACTAATCTATGCTTTTGTCAGATTTATGCATTTTCAAATACTAAACATGCCCCTTTTTCTGGTTTTACATTACTTTATATGGATTTTTGTAAGCAAATAAGAAGGTAAGAAAACATGAGAATTCATTCTGTGTTCCAAAATTGTTCCCATTATGTCAGTTTTTTTTTTAATTAGAACTCATGCAACACATATGATTAGCAGTTAATACAGCAAATGAATGCTATGAGCTATCAATGAGATACTTTCTGTAGTCTAGGGTTTGTGGAGTGGAGAGGAATAATGAAGTAATTAAATGGACTATTATAAGCAGCTGTGACACAGATTAGTGATAGCTTACTTCAGCTATGTTTTTAAGCGCTGCAGTAAATATGCCATGTATCAACGTCTCTTTCAAAAACATTGATAATAAATTGGAAACATGATCTGACTGCATCGATAAGTTTACACTATGAATGGTGTACTTTATAAGACAATTGCATCATCTAATTTTACAACCTGCTTTGTGTAAACAAACCTGCAATAAATAAGATTCCCTTTTCCAATCCATTAGTGCTAATGCAGTTTTTATTAGCACTTGATTTGCAGTTTACTAGATAGCAGCTAAAATGTCTTTTATGGGCATAGATGCTGTAACACTGTATGACACTTGAAAAGAACATTGATTTTCATACTTCTATCCATTACTTTTTTGAATAAATTTCAGGTTTTCATACTAAGAGAATTTTCTAACTATAATAACTCGAGAAATATAAGCATGTTTTGAAGTGATATGAACTACCAGTGCTGCAGTTTTTTTTTTTTTTTTAGTAGTACTTTATATATAAATGCATACATGCCTGAATATTTCCATTTATTTATTGACATTTGATTACCAGGAAAGTCTAACTGGGTAGAAGCCCATATGTATCTACACGCTGCAATACATAGTCTGTATTTTTTCTTTATAATAAAATGAAGTGAAGTGCAACAGAAATTAATGTAAATGTATATTGCTGGGGTGTCATGTGTTAAGATCCACAGTCTAAAATGTCATGTTTTTAATTAAGATATACTAGGTCACTGCATACCAAATGATTCTCTGGGGCCATATTTTGGTTGTCTGTTCAGTCTGCATTTGAAAGTTGATATCCCACAATTCCATCTGTAGTGGGCGGTGCTACATACATATGCATGCAAATTTTATGTTAATCAGCATACAGATTTGTACCTATTTTTCATGGGCCTTTGTCCAGGTTTTTGATGTTTCCAGGTTGAGAGGTATGGTTGTCTGTGTACATGAGACAATTGCTACACTGACTCAGAATCCCCAAGTTCAACAGGTTAATAGGAGAAAGCACAGGGAACTGATCTTTAGACATGCCTGGAGGGATGGTCATTATTAATATGTATTGGAGCTGTTTCCTTATAGGATGTTTAATGCTGTTTGCACTTGTGTGCGCTACAATAATTGCTACAAGAAACCAGATGAAGTGCTAGGAGAATAAGCTAGTTAAATGCAAGAGAGAAGAGAACTAGCAAGATTGAAAGGAAAAATTGAAGAGCAGACTTTCTGGCACCGGTAATAGTTTACCCTAGCTTAGTGGCGCTGCACAGCGCACAAACCTGTGCAAACACGGGCTTTTAAATAAGAAAGTTGAAAGGGAGCTAGAAACCACTCCTCTTGTGGTAGATAAGCTACCTAGTGCGTACCACTCCCACTGATAAGCTGAGAGGCTTCCCTCTAACACAGAAAGGTCTGGGGAACTCAGAAACTACAATACAGTCCTGAATACAGAAAATCTGAATCTGGACTACTCTAGTAACAGGAAAGGTGGGAAAACAAGCTAGAACTTTTTTTTTAATATAACAGTAGCAAACAAGCAAAGAGATTTAAACAAATTAACCAATTAGCCAATAAAAACACTAAAAACTGAGCCCTGTTCCAGCAGTCTTCAATCAGACAAGTTCTAGCTGCACATTCCTGCCACTAGGGTGCAGGGGAACCTTCTCCAAAAAAAGATGGCCTGGATTAGTGCTCAAGTTATACAAACAAAGGTAGATTCAGCAGGTCTGAATCTAGCCTATGCTACAGCAAAACAAGGCACACCAATTTCAGAAAGAAACTGTTCAAATAAGCAGGCACAATAAGCCTTTAACCAGAAATTCCCAGCTCAGAAGGGCAGAATCTACCCTCTCCCACAAGAGTGCAGACCACATACATTCTTAATGTAAAATAACTGGCCTGAAGCCCAAGTGCTTAAACCATAACTAAGACACTTTTAGAATAACAGACACTAAGTCTTTAATCAGCAACTCCCAACTTAGAAGGATGTAAGCTACCTGTCCTGCCACAAGAGTGCATACCACAAGCCTTCTTAATGTAAAACAACTGGCCTGAAGCCCAAGTGCTTAAACCAAAAGGCTTAGAATAACCGTTACAATTTAATCAGGCTACTAACAAGCAGTAATAAATGCAGCAGAATAAATGTAATTGAGTACTTTTAAGAATAGGCAGCAAAAGCAAAATAAAGTAATAAAGTAGGAAGAAACACAAATACAGTAAAAGTAGATGAATAAAGTGCATTTTTTTAATATAACAATACCAAACGAGCAAACTGAGTTAAACAAATTAACCACTTAACCAATAAAAAAGCTCAAACTGAGCCCCGTTCCAGCAGTCTCAATCAGACAAGTTCTAACTGAACACTCCTGTCACTAGGGTGCAGGGGAACCTTCACCAAAAAATTATGGCCTGAATTAGTGCTCAAGTTATACAAACAAAGCTAGATTCAGCAGGTCTGAAATTAGTCTATGCTACAGCAAACAAAGCACACCAATTTCGGAAAGAAACAGTTCAAATAAGCAAGTCCAATAAGCCTTTAACCAGAAATTCCTGACTCAGAAGGGCAGAATCTACCCTCTCCTCCCACAAGAGTGCAGACCACAAACCTTCTTAATGTAAAATAACTGGCCTGAAGCCCAAGTGCTTAAACCAGAACTAATACACTTTTAGAATAACATACACTAAGCCTTCAATCAGCAACTCCCAACATAGAAGGACGTAAGCTACCTGTCCTGCCATAAGAGTGCAGACCACAAACCTTCTTAATGTAAAACAACTGGTCTGAAGCCTTAGAATAACCATTACAATTTAATCAGGTTACTAACAAGCAGTAATAAATGCAGAAGAATAAATGCAATTGAGTACTTTTAAGAACAGGCAGCAAAATCAAAATAAAGTAACACAAATACAGTAAAAGTAGATGAATAAGACATCTGGAGAAGCTGTCATATAGGAATCATGCAGGTCCTTTTTTTAGCCATGCAGGTTCTTGATGCCCTTTGCTGGCATCTTGGTTATGACAGCATTTCCAGTCGCTCTAACCTCATTCTTATGCAATAGGAATATGCAATCCAGATCACACCAAAGGACCATAATGCATTTCCTAATTGAGTACATGCTTCTATAAACTCATGGTGAAGGCTACTACCAACTGGTGGCTTAAGGGGATAACACACACCTCCAGACCACTCATTTGTATCACCATCCCTCCTCTGAGGAATTGTGGTAATAAGTGGTCCATTCCATTCTGCCCTTCACACCAGCTCCATCAGAGACACCCAGTCTAGTATGCAAACACAGAATGATGTGGCTGTAGTCAAGTCTTTATCCCTCTACACTACTTGAGCTGGCTTGACTCTCTGCATGTTTGTCTCTCCTGGGGGAAAAGTGCAAAGACAGGAAGAATTCTCCTACTTTTTTCCTAGCAAATTGCAGTTTGAAATGACTCCCTTAGTACCCCATATTTTAATTTTCAGGGTACTTCCCCCTTCTTGCCTTTGACCACCATCCTAATGACCTTCTCATTTGGGGGCAGGATATTTAGTTTTCAAAGCTTTTGGAGCAATTTTTCTGACATCATTTGTGGCTGAAAAAAGTTTTATAATTAGGTTAGAAAGTAGAATCTCTTTTAGTGTATTTTTGTCAACCTATTGCAAGGGTATCCAGTCCCTTGTTTATCAGACTAAAGCCTGGTTTTGTATGATGTTAAGCCAAAAGGTCATACAAAATGTACCATATTATTTCAGATAATTGGCGTATTACTAAGTGGTCTTCCTAGCCCCATGGATGGATAGTGGGACTTGGATGCCCATTTTGAATGTACCTTTTCTGGATGCACCTGAAAGTAAACAGGTTCAAAACACTAAAAATTTAATTGAATTCATCCTCTTCTATTACAGGGAGCCTATGCTTCAAATCTAGATTTAAACAATTCTTCTTGGCATATTCCCAGATTTCACACTCAGTATAGACTGTTAATGTTTCAAGCAGAAAACAGTGCTTTAAATTTGTAAGTCTATGTTTGGTGTAAGTGGCCCATAGAGTATTCAACAATTTCTAACTTCCACCACAGCAGCACATGAGCTGAATTAGGATACACATTTATTCCCATCGGGATAATTGTCTTAATTTGGCCAGTCAGCAATTAGTAGATAATTTCAATATGGTGATCCATGTCTAACTTCAGTGGGCTTATTGATCAGTGCAAAGAAATCAGATTTGGTCCAGTACAAAGACTGACCTTTCTAAGAGCAGTCCTGGACTCTTTGTAAGGGAAACTCTCCCAAACCCAGTAAAGGGTGTGGGACTTTGTTTCTGTGTTTCAGTAGGTAGCAGCCCAGACCAATTTCTTAGCAATGAACTTTATGGCAGTGTTAGGTAAAATGTCAACCAGCATTAAGATATCTTACCGTACCAGATTTCAAATGAAAAAAATTAATTATCTGCAAACTCTGTAGGATCATTAGCTTTCATTGATCCTGGTTCTGGTAAAGCTGAACTGAGAGGTGTTAATAATGAATTTCAGTGTTTGTCAGTTTAAGCAAAAAGAAGGAAACAGTGCAGAGAGCACAGCTATGCCAACTATTCCACCAACAAATTCATTAGTGTTTATTAGTGCCTTAAAATGCAAGGATGTATGTAATCATTTTTTTAAACACCCATATATGGGTTCATATTATAAGCTCAAAGGTCCTGTTCAGCGAATACGAAAAGAGGGACACATATTTACCGAACCGCGAATACACCAAATGCCGTAAACCTCAAAATTTAAAATCACGAATCGTCATACTTGGCCAACCCCACCGCTAGCGACATACTACCTACCCAAACAAAATAAATAAACCATATACATACACTATATCTATGCACTTACCTTAACCCACACCCTAACCCTAAGGTCTGCAACTATCGCACACTTACCCTACAGAGATATACCCAAACAAAATAAATAATCCACACACATACACTTAACAAAAACCTTACTTCTAACCCTACATTAAACCTTACATACAATACCTAACTATGCACTCACCTTAACCCACACCCTAACCCTAAGGTCCATAACTATCGCACACTTACCTTACAGAGCTATACCACAGAAGGGCCAACTATGACAAATCGACATTTCGAATTTCCCAGTTATGAACGTTCGCTGTTTTCATGGTTCGCACAATACGTGTCACTCTTTTCATATTCACTGAACAGGACCTTCAAGCTTCTAATATGAACCCCCATATATTGCTATATCTCATACTACCTAAGCAACATTACATAAATTATTCAATTCCTGCCCTTTATTTATTTTTTTTACATGAAGATAGATCTTTATTAAACCATCACTTATGATATAGGCAATCATACATTTATATAAATGAAAACAAACCACACTGACACAATCCTAGTTACACCACAAACCATACTGAAACACTCCTAGTTGCAAACACAGTACACCACTTATAATCTACCCAATCATTTTCAGTCAAACATTACATAGCTCGTTTAAGTCCTGCCTTCTTTTAAACCTCATTTCTCCCCTGTATGTATTGTTCCCACAATTTTCAGTTTTTCCCATGTAGTTTGCTCCTACCCTTTTCTAAAGCTCTTAATTCCAGTTGCTTTATCTCTGTTACTACATTCACTACTTCTAGTATATATAGATGGTTTAGATTTTGATTTCCATTTTCTTGTAACTGTTTTTTTGGCAATCACCATAATTAGACACAGCAAGGCCATACCATGTCTATGTAGTTCCGATTCTGCATCATAGCTCAGAAAAATCATTTCCCTCATCACAATAATCTGCCTACCCAGCATCTCCAACAGTGCATCCCACAGGGAATCATTAAAGTCCACCAGCTCACTGCACTCCCAGAAAATATGTTCCCAACTATTTTTTTCTTCCCCGTCACACATCCAACATTTGCTGTCTACCTGAGAAAAAATTCTCTGGAGTCTACTTGGGGTATAAAAATATCTGTAAACATTTCCAAGCAAAAATTCTAAATCATCTACATTTTGTTGCAAATTGGGAGACGTACATATATATCCTCCCATTGTTTCTTTGTGAACTTCTTATCCAATCTCTCTTCCCAATTCTTTCTAACCTCCTCTGATTGATTATTATACTTATTATGCAATATTTTATATGCTCTTTTAATTACTACTTTTTTAATGGCAGCTTCTGTTCTAGATTCTACTAAAAACTCTACAATTGCTGATCTTTCATTTAGGACCCCGCTATTTCTTTCTCTTTGCCTATACTCTGATATCAATCCTTAATAGGGAAGGCAGCCAATAACCTGCAGTCCAAATAAATTCTTGGCATCTTCCCATTTTATCATCTTTCCCTCTTTAGTTATTTGCTCCCAATACCTTAGTTCTTTTGCCAGTTTTCTCCAATATATCCCAGCCCACTCTTGCCTATTCTCTATATCCCTAATTGCAGTCATCCTTATTGGCAGAATCTCATTTCTCCATTCCCATGTTGGCTTAGTTCTTAGGATACTTTCTGCTATTTTATGGATATAATATTCTGCATGATTATTGTTATTCCCCTTAAAGGTCTACATACAAAATACCAGTCTCTTCTAATTTCTTGAGCTTCTCCCCTGTTTCATAATCCCTTTGCACTTTGAATTATAGTGTTCTGCTATGTATAGGAGCCTTAACTGTGTAGCTCTGAAATACCTTTTCAGTTTGGGTAATCCTAATCCCCTCTGTTCTACTGGAAGAATCATCTTATCTCACTTGACTCTTGCCATCTTTCCCTCCCAGATAAAGTCTTTCAGCTTTTTATTAATTGCTATCCATAACTTCTCCTCTGGTTGATAAAAATATGCCTGACCTATGTACAAGACTAAAGGGACTAAAATATTTTAACTGGTCGTATTTTACTACCCATATTCATACAACAAAGCTTCCGTTTTCTCATTTTTTGTATTAGCTTTTGTTTAGTCTCTTCTCACATATCCTTAGCTGCCACACCAGAATCATTTTTAATCCATACTCATAAATACTTAATTTCATCATGTCCCCATAAAAATGGATATTGCTGAACCAATTCATGTGTGGGTTCATAATTTACCACTTTGCCTTTGTTTTAGTTTCATTAATTTTGTACCTCAAAAAGATCTAAAACTGTCTCAAAATGTTCCACAACACTGTAATGTCTCTTTCTGGTCTTGTCAGGTATAAGATAATATCATCTACAAATAATGCCAGCTTTTCTTGACTACCATCCCAGTTATATCCCTGAATTTCTGAGTCCCTTATTTTCTTTGCCAGTGGTTCTAAATACAATGCAAATAAAGGGGAAATAGGACACCCCTGCCTGGTTCCTATGCTCAAGCAGAAATTATCAGACAGGACCCCACCCATTTTAATTTTCACCTCCGATCCCTCATATTTCTTCCTAATCAACCTTATAATTTTTTCAGGAAATGCAAATGCTTCCATTGCCCTGCTCATGAAGTCCCAGGTTACTCTGTCAAATGCTTTCTCTGCATCAAGATCCACCAACAGCACTAGTATTTGCTTACATTCTGCTTACATGTGGATAATCAGTGTTCTGTTAATGTTGTGAAATGTTTGCATCCCCTCCACATAACCACATTGATCCATATCTATCCATTTTGGCATTACTTTTGCCATTCTTTTAGCCATCGTAAACATGGACACTTTATAATCATGGTTTAGTATTTAAATGGGCTTGTATGAAGGTGGATCTGATGGATCTTTACCTTTTTAGCTAGTACAGCTGCCATTGCTTTCTTCCATGAATTTGGTACTTCTCCTCCTTTTAAAACACTGTTAAAAAAAACTTCCAGATCTTTGTCGGTTTTTCCCCTCCTAGCTTCCAAACTTCCACAGGAATACCATCGATTCCTGGGAACTTTCCTGTAGATTGGTTATACAACACAATTTTTATCTCATCTCTTCTTATCCTAACTTTTAGTAATTGAGCTTCATATCTGCCTCTAACCTTGGCATATTTAATTCTTCTATAAACATTTGCTATTGTATATTTTCTTGATTTCCATATTTCTTTGCTTTATACAGACTTTCATAGAATTACCAAAATATTTCTAATACCTCTACAGGATCTCTTGTGACCTTATTTGTTATAGGTTCCCTAAGCTTGGCAGTAGCCCTTTCTACTTTCTGTTGCTTGAATCTTTGTGCTAAAAGCTTTTTGTGCTCTAGTGGTATTATCAAAAACACAATTGCTTAATAGCAATCTTTCTAAGCTTGTGCATATTATTGAGGTAATCCCTTATTTTCTTTTTGGCATTCTACAGCTGACCCTCTTCTTATTCTGTGAAATTCCCCCTATTCTGCAATACTTCAACATTTGTCAGTCTCTAAATAATTCTTGTTACTTCTTAACCATAGCTCCCTTTCTTTTATCTCCACCCTATTTTTAAAGTCCATCTTACTTTTATCCCACTACCTAGCTATATTTTTAGAAGTAATTTCTATACTCTCAAATAGCTCCTGAATAATCTCCACTACCCTTTCCTTAAATTCCTCTCTTTTCAATAGATGGAAAAGTACCAATGTCTCATTTTTATTTCATTACCATGTGTTTTTATTTTAGTTATTATTGGTGTATGATCTAAAATAGTTATTGGGTGCATATCAAGACCTTCAATTAAATGCACATGTTCCTGTGAAATGTAAATTCTGTCTACACTAAGCCAGTTTTATATCTTGGGGAATAATATGTAAATTCACTTTGAACTCCTGTTACTGAATTCAAATCTTCCATGCCAAATATTTTCATAAATTTCTTCAAAAATCTACCCTACTTTGTTATACCTTCCCTTCTGGGGAAACATAACATTTAGATCATCTAAATTATGACAGCGAGCAGTTTACATTTATTATATGATATTTATTGATCAGTGTGATAAAGAATTGTGTCTTTAATATTATTGGCAAGATCTGGCAATACTGCGGTCTGATTGGTTACAGATGTGGGAGTGTAGATTTGATGAAGGCTTTTAACATGACATTTTGTTTCAATTCATTTTTTATGGTTCTGATGATGTCTACAGATGTGAACTAGATGAAAACACTTAACCTTATTTTTAATAAAGTCCTTGTTGGGGTTTTGTTGCCACCTGGTCATTTGGTTTTGTCTTATTTTATAGCGCTCCTAGCTGGGAAAACTGAATGCTTTCAGATGACATTATCTCCTAGACGGTTTCTCTTTTCTTTTTTTTCCCAGCCAATCACTGTCCACCAGACTGTAACCAATTTCTGTTTATCAGATTGTCTCCATGGAGACATGAGAACCAAACAGCCAATTTCTCATTATCAGGCTGTCTCCATGGAGACATGAGAATCAATCAATTTCTGTTTATCAGATTGTTTCCATGGAGACATGAGGACCAGATACATAATTGCTACTAAGCATAAATTCACTTGCTAGAAAAAAAGCCTTATGATATTCAATATTCTTTTTCATTTACTTGCTTTCTCTTAAAACATATTACGAAATCAATCTAAGGTCCTTAAATCCAGTCATTCCCCTTCTTTTGTCATGCTGTTTCAACCAGGCTTTTTTTACATTGCAGTGCCTAGATTTCTTAAAACTAAACAAGAAGAAACAGGGGAGGGAGAAAGAAAAGAAAAAAAGAACAGTAGCATATGTTTACAATCCTTGTTATGCTTAAAAATAACTGAGAAAACTTTATAGCATGCAAAGAAAACCATAAACCACAAAAATAGTACCAGTAAGACATGTTTTCTTCACTTACAATTCACTTTCTCCCCTCTCTGCCCCTTCCCAAACCATTTTCCAAACATTAATGACATGAAGTAATGCATAGGCTTTAAAGTCCCCCACAAGTCCAACAAATTCTGAAAAAGTCCAATATTTCCAGATTTTCTTGTTCTGTCAAATTTCACAAATATAACTATTGCATTGTAATAGCATATTAAGTTACTGGTTTTATTACTGTAGAAGCAACACAAAGGAAGGCAAAAGGCAAACTGAGCCACTCCCAAGTATTTATTTAGCATTTTCGTTTATAAAATACAAATTTCCTCAGAATAAAAGCTTAAAAACTTGAATCATGGTGCCATCTCATTTATATATGCACTAAAAATCATGTGATAAAACGTGCCTCAGTTTGAAACCAGCATTTAAAGATACCTTACATCTGCAGTTTAGAACACATGCATTTTCCTCTATATTCATTGCTTACTTTCTTGAGAGAGAGTAGGAATCAGGTTGAGGAGACTCTGGAGAGGTGGAGATATGCTCTAGAGAGCAGAGGAATGAAAGTCAGCAGGGCTAAGACAGAATATATGTGTGTAAATGAGAGGGAGGGTAGAGGAATGGTGAGGATGCAGGGAGTAGAGTTGGTAAAGAAGGACGAGTTTAAGTACTTGGGATCAACAGTTCAGAGTAATGGTGAATGTGAAGAGAGGTGAAGAAGAGAGTACAGGCAGGGTGGAATGGGTGGAGAAGAGTGTCAGGAGTGATTTGTGACAGACGGGTACCAGTAAGAGTGAAAGGTAAGGTCTACAAGAGGGTAGTGAGACCAGCTATGTTATATGGGTTGGAGACAGTGGCATTGACAAAAAGGCAGGAGTCAGAGCTGGATGTGGCAGAGTTAAAGATGTTAAGATTTGCACTCGGTGTGACTAGGATGGATAGGATTAGGAATCAGTATATTAGAGGGTCAGCTCATGTTGGACAGTTTGGAGATGAAGCAAGAGAGACGAGATTGTGTTGGTTTGGACATGTGCTGAGGAGGGATGATGGGTATATTGGGAAAAAGATGCTAAGGATGGAGCTGTCAGGTAAGAGGAAAAGAGGAAGGCCTAAGATAAGGTTTATGGACGTGGTGAGAGAGGACATGCAGGCGGTTGGTGTGACAGAGCAAGATGCAGAAGATAGGAAGAAATGGAAAGAGATGATCCGCTGTGGCGACCCCTAACGGGAAAAGCCGAAAGGTGATGATGATGATGATTCATTGCTTACTTTCACACTGCTAAACTACACAAACACATATTCACATGTAATATTACTAAAATACCTCCACTAAATAAATTTTTACATATGTAAATGAATGCATATGTGAATCTAGCTGTCATGCCACCTATAACATGTATTATATACAACAAATGCTGGCTTCAACACAGTGTATGCCCCATAAACAAAGTTGTAGCTAGATAGCAAACTTGGCTTTCAGTCTTAAAATAGGACTGATAGAAACCACACCATTTAGTCCTGGATAACTTGTTGCGTTGATAGGCAGTTGCCATTTGAGTTCCATAAATTCCAAAAAGTCATATACAGGACCCCCTCTTTCACCCAAATCAACATGATCTATAATAATATTTTTAAAATGATGGTTTGCAAGTTGGGTTATATGTTCAGCTAACGCATTCCTGCAATCTTTTTTACTGATATAATATTGATGTTATGTTCTGGTTTTAAAGCTTTTTTTTTGTCTTATCTATATAAAAACATGGGCATTTTTGACAAATACCCATGTAGATAACCAGTTTGCTATTACATTTATATCTCTTTTTCAGACTTATTGAACCAAAATGAGCTTAATAAATTTCATTCTGCTCTAATATATATTTACATTGTGGGCAGTGCCCACATTTACTCATTTTTTTCCACACAATTCATCATACTTAGGTTTTTCAAACATGATTTTAATACTTGCATCCTTTTTACAAGATATACGTGGGCCCACCCCCACCAATTTCTTACAGTCTGGGTCGGTGTCAAAGACACACCAGTTTTTTTTAGTAATTTCTCTAAGATTACCATATTGCTTGTTAAATGTTAAGATCATTGCATTTGTGTGATCCACTATAGCAGTATTGGGTATAGTATTCATGCTAGTGTCGCTACACCACAAATAGAAACAACAATGCCAGTGTAAAAATAAAGTTCTGTATTTATTCTCTAGTGCCTCGGCCACAGTAAGCCTTCAAGGAGTCTCCTTGAAGGCTTACTGTGGCCGAGGCACTAGAGAATAAATACAGAACTTTATTTTTACACTGGCATTGTTGTTTCTATTTGTGGTGTAGCAACTTGGTCTCTTAATTTGCTGTTGTTCGTTTTATTCATGCTAGTGTGTCTGTCTGAGCCCAGCAATGGTAGGAAGTGTCCACTGGCTCTTTTCTGGGTTACCTCATTACCTATGTTGTCTATGAACAGTGTGGGGTACCCTCTGCTTATCAGCATATTTTTAAGAATATTTGCCTGAATAACATATTCATCATTGTCTGATACCATTCTAACAAGACAAACATATTGTCCCTTGACTAGGGACTTTATCTGGTGCAAGGGATGCCCACTCGTAAAGTGTAATAATGTGTTAGAATACATTGGTTTCTATAAATAGTAGAGTTAAATATCACTCTAGTTCTATCTTTTAAAATAGTGACATCCAAGAAATTAATAGTCTCAGTACTTCTATGGATAGTAAAATCCAAAAATGTTGTAGTGCCACACATGTAGTTAAAAAACTAATTTAGTTTTTCAGAACTATCTTTCCAAAAATAATAATATCGTCCAGGTATATCTGCCATAAAGTGTCCAATATTGGGAATATGGTGAATTGATGACAGATTCCGTTTCCCAGTATGCCAGGACTGTATTTGCAAAAATGGGGGCACACACTGCCCCCATGGCAATTCCTTCTACATTGCTTAAATATTTGATGTTCAAATGTAATGAATTTATTCTCTAGGACCACTTCCATAAGTGCTGTGATGGTCAGAATCCGATCATTGTTCAGGGTTGTGTTATGGCATAAAAAGGTGTAAAACCACTCAATACCCATGTGGTGTGGAATAACTGAGTACATATCCTTAATATCTATGGTGACAAAAATAAAGGTGTCACTATATAGCTCATTAGAGACCTTACATAGGAAATCCCATGAGTCCTTGATGCAATAACTATAGTTCATTAGTATATCTTTCAGTTCTAGGTCAATAAACTTGGCTACTGTAAAAGTTTTTGATGCCTTAGCATCCACTATAGGTCTAAAAGGTGGATCTATAAGACCCTTATGGATTTTTGGGATTCCAAATATTGTTGGTAACTTTGGGCATTTGACCTGCAAAAAGTTGAATTCAGTGATGTTAATTTAATTATTCAACAATAGTTCTTCAAGCAACAAATCAATTTTTTGATATGCAACATTCAGTTCATTCACACTTGCTTCACTATATGTTTCTGAATATAACATGGGTAACATCTTATTTTTATAATTATTGCTATTAAAAATAACCAGGTCTCCGCCCTTATCGGGTTTCATTGCCTATAACTGCTTATTGTCACAAATTCTTTTTAGTGTCATATATTCTGAATAAGTTGTTACCATCATGTTTCTGTCACTTAATATTCAAAAACAATTTCCTAATTTCAAACTCACATAATTTCTCATATACAAACACAGTAGGATGCAATGCAGGGTTAAAGGTGCTAGGTTTTACATATCTGTTATCAACCAATGTGCCTGTATTTGAATCTTTAAAAAATAATGCAAAATGTAACTTTCTAGTAAACAACTTTAAGTTGATAAGTACATCGTCTAACATGGCATTCCAGGCTGGTAGAAAGGAAAGACCCTTTTCAAAAATGTTAGCTATGTCACTGTCCAAAGAGGCAACACTGTAGTTATAGATCTGAAAGTCACGCATGTTGTTATATATGATGGTGCAAGGTGGGAGAGTGTCACAAATAAAGTCTATCGATTCATGTAATTGTGACTGTTGTAAATAGTGCATGCTCTCCCTCTCCCCCTCCCTCTCCACTCCCCTCCCCTCCCCTGTCCACCATAGTTGAAATTGCTGTTGTTGCAATAAACTAGCCCTCTTTGGTTCCTCAGTCATTCCAACCTCCTCAGAGGGGGCTGGGGGTAAAGGGGGTAAGGCAGTATGATCCTCATTGTAAAAAATCAATGTTAGGGTCATCTTCAAAACAGTCATTGTCATTATGTGTAATAGTAGGAGGTTGTTGCCCCAAAGGGGGATGGGAATAAGCCTTCCCCTGTTCATATTCCTTTTTATCTCTACTTGTTTTTTTTTAATTTGTTTTATTTTTCAGGTCGAGAAGAGGTTTATCTACTCTTGAAAACAATACATAACAGTTAGCCTTCTTAATATCAAAAAGTAAATCATTCTGTATATTTCTATTTTTTGAATAGTAGCTAGTTGTTCATCCATTTTCCTAATGTCGTCATTGATAAGACACTGCAATAGTTCACAGCCATACTTATTAAGTAGTTGTATAAGTTCACGATGTAAAAGTGAGTCCCTAATCAGCCCAGTGAGAAACTTTCACATACTTAGGCCATTTGGGACTAGTTCTAAACGTATGCACTCATTTAGGTATTGATTGGAGCATTATTTTGAAAAACTAATGTATCTCCTCCATTAAGCCACTGTGAAAGGGTAGAATTACCATTATACAAAGTTCCCATCGTCGCAATGACATCATTACATGCTGTATGCAAATTCTCCAAAGCTGATTGCTTGGAAAGTCGTGCTGGTGATCTTTGAGCTGGAGTAATGCTAGTAGAAATGAATTAGTAGTCTGAGATTCCATTCTGACATATTCATTGAAGTTCACTCGCCCAGTGCTTCTTGAAACATTGGGTTGAGAATTCTGCTCCATAAGCTGCTCAACCAAACAAGTTAAGTTAGCCACAGATTTACTCAGTTCATTAAACGAAGTAAGCCAAGTAGGTGGGGATCTAGGATCAAGTTCCTTAGTGCCTTCCATACTAAAACAAACTTCAAAACTTCCACGACTCACACAAACTGTAGAAGTAACACAAATGAAGGCAAAAAGCAAATTGATCCACACCCCAAGTATTTATTTAGTGTTTTATTATTGTTCATCTCCATCTCCCAAATCCTGTCTCTGCTTCATTTCCAATGCACTCTCGATTCGTCTAGTCAACTCTCATGCTCCCTTCTTTCTCTCTAACATTTTTCTTTGAAACTTTGAAAAAGGTTTCAAAGGTACAAGTCTCTCTGTTGTCTTTATTATCAAAAGAACAAGATGCAGAATCTCTTTCCGTTTCACAGCTAACTTTTTGTTGGGCAATCTTTTGTATTTCCTCCTTAGCATGTATTTTATCAAAAATGATTTTGTCCCTCCAGGGAAGAATATCTTGAAGACAGCTGGGTACAGCAGTTTGACTCTCATACATACATACATCTAAACATTGCTGGAATAGTGGAATAAATGTACTCCTCTTCTGCCTGGTGTACAGTGATTAATCATTCTCTTCAAACACTCTGCTGTCTCCAACTTTTAGTACTTACGTTGTCCTTCTGCCACAGTTTTGTCAGAATCAACTCCTTCTGCTGGCAGGATTGCATCTTTACTATTAAAGATCTAGGTTGTTTTCTCATAGTCAGGTTTGAAGCATACACACAATGTGCCCTTTCAACCAACAACTTCTGCTGTGGAATACCAGTCCAGTTGCTTATTTGTGCTTTCATAAAATTAATGCAGTCTGTTCCTTCGAGCTTCTCTAGTATAACTAAAAATCTCAGGTTTTCCCCTATGTGCTCTGTTCTCTAATTCTATTTTTTTTTTAAACATCTCTTCCTGAGCGGTCTCATATTCAGCCAGCCTTTTCTTCATTTCACCATCTGACTTTTGTAGCTTCTTTCATTTTCAGGACAGTTGCTGGAAATCTTGAAATCTGGATCAATATTTTGCTTTGTCCCTAAAAGTGGAGTAGCAGAGAAGCTTGGAAATTACAGTGATCTGGGTTGTTGCATGTCACAAGGAGGGGCTGAGATTGAAATTTGTACTACATTTTGAGGTTTATGAGGAAAAGCACAGATGGCATAACTGTGATGAAATAAAAGT
This sequence comes from Protopterus annectens, assembly GCF_019279795.1. Lineage (NCBI taxonomy): Eukaryota > Metazoa > Chordata > Ceratodontiformes > Protopteridae > Protopterus > Protopterus annectens. The sequence goes on along the minus strand of NC_056743.1, from coordinate 1,300,618,624 downwards.
TTCAGGATTATAGTAAGCTGATAAGGTATCTGTCATATGTTTGCTAATTGTTCTTCACAAGGGTACAAAGTCTCATGGAAAGTATTATTGCTTATACTGATTTAAACAACTGAGCCAAATTCTATGAATGTAGTGAGCCATATAATTAATTAGTATACAACAGACTTGTGCATGGGATTTGAAATTGTCAGATAATGGACAGATTGGCTTGAGAATCAGATTTTATATTGTATAAACCAATGGAAATATGCAGAACCAGCAAAATTACTTTTAATTAAGTTACAAATATGACAGAAATATTAGAAGTGTGTAAAATCTGCCTAAGAAGAGACAGTCAAGTGAAATGATAAGAAGAAGAAGAAAATAAAAAATGAAAAGCATACCTTTGGTAAAATGCACAAAAAGCATGGATCTACATTAGAGGAAAGGAACTGCCCTGCACTGGGTCAGTTACATAACAGCTGTGGAAAGAAAGATTGTTTTGCTGAAGTGTGTCAAGTGCAAGGAACGAATATGCAACTGAAAAGAAATGTGTTGTTAAAGAACCATGAAGCCTATTTATTTTTGGACACTGTAAATGTAGAAAGAATGTATAGTGTGCAAGGGAAGATCAGTTAGCAGTTTGAACAGAAAGCACAAGATAAAATAATCATAACGAGGAATAAATTAGGCACTGGGGTAAAGTAAAAGGAGTTCTGCTCAAACATTTGAAGAGCTGTAGCTGTAACATAAAATAAAACATTCTGCATGCAAGTTTTTTTCCAGGCCTTCAGGTTTTGTCTTGCCATTGAGTCACAAATGCTTTACTTACTTGTGCATAAATACACGAGTTAAAATTACCAGTACAATTTTCAAATAGCTGAAGTAAAAAATGGTTCAATATTAAGCCATTTTATTTATTGTTATGGTGATGGGATTCATGATCTTCATGGGTACAGAGATTTGTTGTATTATTATGAAGATTTATTTGTTGGTCTGGAATGTTTTCCAAGGGCAGTATCATATCCAGATGTATCATATTACCAGCTATACATGCTGCACGGTGAGTTCAGTAGCACTGAAGGGTAAAACTGAGATGCATCTGCAGAGAAGATAGCATTTGTGTGATTAAGAAGAAGATTGAGCAGGACTTCCAAGATGGCTGTACATTGATCATCAGCTTAATTTCAGCTGCCCCACCGTAAAACAAGAAACAAAGAAATAAGAGCCCATAATATTGACAGCCTGAGTACAAATTAGTTACTAACTAGTAAGGATGCCAGCAAAGAAAAAAATATAGAGAGGCTGAAAGAAAATCAATGAGAAAAGGTGAAGAAAAAACACTGTCTGAGAAGAATGCTGCAGCTGTTCAGCAAAAAGCAGTTAAAGTTTTGGTTTTAGTACAAGAGATGGCTTCCAGTAATTTACAGGAAAAAATAAACCAAATGTCCTCAGAGGTGATTAAAATAAATAAAACATTGAAGGAGTATATCAACTCAAATAACAAAAGGCTAGAAACATAGAAGATGCTTTAACTAGCTATTCAGATGAACTGATAAAACTGCAAAAATCATAGGATGAAATGAAGAAAAAGCTGACTGAGTATGAAACTTCTCAAGAAGAGCTGTTTCAAAAAACAGTAGAGTTAGAAGACAGTGCACACAGAGAAATCCTGAGATTTTCCGATGTACCAGAGAAACTGGAAAGAACAAGCTGTATTAAAGGAAAACTCCACCTTAGAACTCAAAAAAAAAAAAGTTTTTTTTTCATTTTATCTTTGTTTTTGAGCTATTTTATATGATGATGGGGTCTGCCTTGGTAATGTGATCTTGTTTTCTTGCTTTCATTCCTTCCTCCAAGAATACATTTCAAGTCCTCTTTATATGACCCATGCTAGACATAAGGAAGTGGTGCTGTTTTCCCATGCCATTAAGACTGAATGGCAGGAATGTGAAGCATTGTCATCTAAACACACCTTCTGTAACAGAGCTGCTTTTCTGTTTACCTGACTGAGCCTCATTTATGTGTCTGTCAGATAGGGTTGCCACCCCTCCGTTTTTTTTCCGGACTATCTGGAAATCAAACAGATTTTCCGCTAGTCCAGAAAACACTGTACAAACTCTGCTAGTCTGCTTCAAAAAGGAAACAGACTATCGGAGTTCGTAAATCGGCTGATTTACTATGCTTTTTTACAGAAAAGCATAGTAAATCAGCCAAAAGTAGGCAGCAGGAATGGAAAAAGAGGGCGTTCTCCACCCGGTGATGCCATTGTAACATCACAAAATGGGCTTAATCTGGACAGGGTTTGATGGGTGGGGTTACTGATGATGCGAGGGGTGTGGCTTTACTCTGGTTTCAGTCATGACGAAAGGTGGCAACCCTACTGTCAGAACTTGTTCTATGCTATAAATAACTGTTAGCTACTTGCAGGGAAAGAAAGTAAATAAATAATGGGTTTTTTTAAGAGTCTTTTGTAGTCCTAAAAGATATGACAAACCCTCCCCTGCACTCTCTTGTTGAGGTGTGAAAACTACCACTGCAATAAATGATCCTTGCTGTACATTTACAAGTGACAAGTAGTAGGACTCCAAACTAAGTCTGCCTGCTACTTCCAATGCCTTCAGTAGAAGGATTTTTCTCTCTTATGAATGATGCAGACTTAAAATGTGCATTACTAGTTCCTCAATTATTTCTGTCATGTTCACCCTCCTTTTTTCTATTTCATATTTATTTATACTTTGGTAACCAGGAAAGAGAACTGATCCCAAGACCCTTTTCAGCCACAACTTAGGCTACACTGGCAAAGATAATAACAATTACTAAATGTACTTAATACAATGATAAAAATACTGACATAAAAACATTGACCAAGACTGCATGTGCAACACATAGCCAATGTATGACAGTGACCAAGTAAATCATTGAGCAACATTTACTAAAATGTATACATTAATAATGCTTAACTACACTATTTTGTTTATTATAAATAATTCATTGTATGCACACATATTGAGCAAACACACATACATACATTTTATATATATATATATATATATATATATATATATATATATATATATATATATAGATAGATACACTAGACAATGTCGAATTTCAGTACTTTGAGACTGTCTATGAATGTGAAAATGTCAAATTCGCTATTGTGGTGTCGCGTTCGTGATTTATGGTGAGGTTTGTGGATTTATCTGGGGTTTCAGGTAAGTGGTGCTTGTGTAAGGGTATTGGGGAGGGATTTTAGTGAGTGTGTGTAGTGGTGTTTTTTGTGTGTTAAGTGCGACCTTGGAGTTAGAATATATAAGTAGAGTGGGTGTGGGGGGGGCACAGCCCCCCCACATGGGGGGATGCAGGCGGGCTTGCCCCCTGCTTATAGGTAGGGTAGGTGTGTTTGTGTGTTATGTTGTGTTTGTGTGTGTTGTTTTGTTTGTTTTAGCATAGTTAGGTGTGTGTGTGTGTGTGTGTGTATGGTCAAAATTGTGCTATTCACAGTTCTGGGTGTTCGGGTATGTGGGTTTTCAACTATTGAGTCTCAAATACTGAAATTTGACATTTCAGTATTTCGAGATTGTTTAGTGAATCTATATATATACATACATATATATATATATATATATATATATATATATATATATATGTGTGTGTGTGTGTGTGTGTGTGTGTGGATTCCATACATTTGGTCAAATTACACTTAGTCAAAAATTATTCCAGTCATTTCACTTCACTGAAATCTCACTTGACTGAAAGCTCACTTGGTTGAAATTCATTTGGTCGAAAATGGAATATAGCCCCTGCCCCACTGCAGTGCAACCCTGGAGTGAGAATATTAAATAAGGGGGGTGTGGTGGGCACAGCCCCCCACATTATGCCAATAGTTTTTACTAAAGATATATATATCAATGCATTTCTAATGGATATACCTTGTTATAATAGTGAATACATAAAAATTATGTGGGGGGGGGGCTGTGCCCACCACACCCCCCCCTTATTTAATATTCTCACTCTAGGGTTGCACTGCAGTGGGGTAGGGGCTATATTCCATTTTCGACCAAGTGAGCTTTCAGTCAAGTGCAATGCCTGGTATCATTTTCGATTAAGTGTAATTCGACCAAATGTATGGAATACATATATATATATATATATATATATATATATATATATATATATATATATATATATATGTATGTGTGTGTGTGTGTGTGTGTGTGTGTGTGTGTATATATATATATATATATATATATATATATGTGTGTGTATATATATATATATATATATATATATATATATATATATATATATATAGTGTGTGTGTGTGTATGTGTTTCTGTATATGTGTATGTGTATAAAGTACATGTGTACAAAAGCATGTGTGTGTGTGTGTATTTAAACACAGTTAAGTACTTCTGATTTCCTTTTCTTAGTGTTTTTAATGCAAGGGCACATAGTAAAAGTATGTTAAAGTAAATTCAGCTGCATATTATGGTTGCACTCTAACAATGCACTCAAAGGACTGTCTCAAAGTCAGTGGGAATCTCTTACAATAGATCTCCATGCACCAGATATGCATCTCCCTCTGGAAGGATGTCACAAAAAAACATAAAAGACCTTTTTATGAACAGTAGGTCAGTGCACCCAATTGATAGGGTAATGTCACAAAAATCATTGTTGCTATGTTTGTTATCTTTACATATAAGCTGTTATAAATAACCCACATTTAAAGCTCAGCATTTCAATACTGTGTTGCTGCTTATGTAAATTTGTTAGAAGAGTTGACAATTGCCTTTAAACCCCTGACTGATCTAATTGCTTTGCTTTGTTATGAAAGGGGAGTGTTAAGTTTTCCTCCCCTCTGCAATAGAAACAGTGGAAAACAATTCCACACCTTTTTGTCTTTTTTTATATCAGCTGCTTTGCTCCTGACATTAGCAGGAATAATTGCCCAACTAAGATTGACAGCAGTACCTGACAGGGTAAACTACAGATTTAACTGTGTCTATATGATGTCATGCAGGTGGAGAAGAATTTTTCTGCAAAGTATGTGAGAAGTTGAGTTTAAAAAAAAGTAAGTTTCCCTTCCTTTCCCTTCCTTTGACTCCAATGCAAGGAAATAAAAGTTTTAAAAAGTACAAGCAGGTTTCTGGTACCTACACAATGCTGGAACCATACTGTAGGGAGAAAAGAAAGCGAACAATGGAGATAAATTGTATGAGAGGGTGGAGTTTTCCTTTAATTTTATTAAAGCACAAATAAGAAACTGGAGTGCTATTCCACATCAGGATTTGTTAACTGAAAGGGTTTACTGAGTGTATTTTCTAAACATGGCCATTAGAAAGCAACCAAAACCTGTATTAGTAAAGATGAAATTATACCAGCAAAAAGAGTTGATCCTGACAAAACTATGGCAGAAAGGAAAGTCTGAGATTTGGACCCAGCAGATTGTTTGTGAAAATGATTATTCATTGTACACCAGGCAGATGAAAAGCAAATGTATCCCAACAATCGGGGAATGTTGAGACGCAGGTGCTGTACTCAGTTGTCTTCACAATATTTTTTTTTCTGGAAGATCAAAGATATTTTTTATGCAGGCCAGGCTAAGGAGGAAATAAAAAAATACTCAGCAAACAGAAATGGACTCTGCTTCTCATTCTTCAAACAATTAAGGTCATAGAGAGGCTTTCCCAGTGAAACCTTTTCCAGTTTTCCAAAGGCATATACTTGAGAGACAGAAAAAAGCTAGGAGTTGATTAGAAGAATCAGCAGCACCTTGGACTTGAGCCAGAGTCTTTAGTTGGGAGACTGAGATGAAGAGGAAGAATACCAGCAACAGTGAAATTAGTGAATACATGGGATACTATAAAGCAAAAGTCAAGTGAAATATGGTTTGCAAGAAAAAGGGGTTGCAAAAGCCTGGACTTCTGTTGACTTTGTTAAAATTATGGTTGGACTGTAAAACATATACTCCACATTATGTCATTAATGTTTAGAAGGACACAAAAAGGGAACAATAACTAAGTAAAACAATTTTTGTTCTTATCAGTATTTGTCTAAAACATTTCATGATATAAACTGCATGTTGTATATAATAAATCAGTTTTTGTGTTGTGTAGTCGGGATATTTTAAATGTGAGGGACTCTCTTCAGTGACTGTTGCATGTGTTAAAGATATTAAAGTAAACAAAGACTTTTTAGTTGTAAGAAATATAGGCTTTACAGTATAACAAGAGAAGAAAAAGAAAGGCTGGAACTGAGTTGTTGTGTTTCTGTGGGACTGTGACCTAAACTAAGTCTGCTAGTGATATGTCATGCCGATGGAGGCTGGGTGTTGTCTCCATGCACAACAAGGGTGGCAGAGTGGTTATATGCTTCCTGATGCTGATAATGAATGTGTATTTTTGATTCCCCTTTGCATGACCACCCAGGCACATGCCCTACCTGTACCAAGTACAACACTGCCAGCCTGAGCAGTGAAGATGAAATATGCACACCTCCAACCGATGGTGGTGGAAATGGAGGCAGCATGTGCCACTACAGTCTCCATAAGACTAATCATGACATTGTCCCTGGACTCAATGCCCTCACAGTGTTTCCGATAGTGCGGGGTGGCATTATCACTAATGCCAAGCAACACAACAGTCATCTTGTTGGACTGGGTAGCAGCAGACTAAATAGGTGATAGTATGGCATATATGCTGAAAGATCCTGAGTGCCACCCTCAGATCAGGGGCCAACTGTGACACATCATAGCATCAATAATCCCATGAGACTCTGCTGTGGTGGGTATACTGATATCACATGCAGTGCCTTCATCTTTTGTTACAAATGCACTGGAAGCATTTCTGGTGCTCACAGTCATGGAACAGCCCCCCCCCCTCCCCCTCCCCACTGGAGGTGATGAGCACTCAACTACATTTTTCAGATAAGCAGTGGATGATGCTGAAACTTCACCCTGTACTGCAGGCAGATGTCCACTTAGGAGGTTGACAGGCAGTGCTACTATGTTATCTTGACTATGATTCGGCTATCTGTTTTCCAGCATCATTGTCAACCCTTACATGGGTGTCAACATCAGCCTGTTTCCTAGTCCTAGCCTCCACAGGTGTTACCATAGCAGTGGTCTGACCTGTGGATGTAAAACATAAGAAACACTATAGTTAACATGAATACTTAGTCGAGTCCTATGGCATGCATGCTACAAGGTTCATGCAGTAAGAAGCATGCAACCCAAACACATCTCAACTGCAATCCTGGCACAGCTGAATACCTGCTTTTCCAAAGATAAAACAAAAGCAGTGGATGATGTGGTCATCCTTTAGGCTGTATGTGATTTTTGGCTATAAAGACATCTGCTGTCTGTAGTTCTCTCCTGGTGCATCATCTTCTGAGATGTGTAGATGTTGGATCATCTGGGCACTGGTATCTAATCCTCTTGGGCTTATCCCAATGCAGGCCAACAAAAACCTCCCCCAGCAGAGTTAGACTGGTGGCCCTTGGTGTCCTCCCTGTGGCAGACTTATATACTGCTACGCCTTTGCAGTGGCATTTTATATATCAGAGATATGCTTATGATATTGCTGCAGTGAATGAATCCTGCCCCAAACACTGATTCTGTGGATCATTGTCTGCCATACATGGTTCCATAAAGGTTAGTCAGCTCCTCCTCTTCCCAAGAGGTGCTGTCTATGGGTCTTGAGTGCCTGCAGTAGGACTGCAGCCTTTACCATCCATGTCATCCACTGGATATGCTCTGTGAAGAGACATAGTTATAGAGACTATACAAGGGCTGGTAGGATGACAGCTATAGGCACAAGGGTACTCTAGGTATATCATTCCATAGTCAATGGGACAGCTATGGGAACACAGAGCTAGTATACTTGCCACGTACAGACTGTTATGCACTCCCAGAATGACCAAACTTCTCTGCTAGGAACTACATGCATGGAAAGGAGAAGAGCAGTCCTCAGTGCTGCCAGTTTTGGGGTGACACCTAGGGAAACACACATGATACATTTATATTATACTAGAGTGTGAAGAACACATAAGCATAGTACTGGAAATGCTTGTTGAGACCTCCACCTGGTTTCTAGCTACATATCTTGCAACTATACCCAGTCAGAAAGTGTGAACATTGAGAGAGTAGATGACTGAATTGTCTGTCTTCACAGTAGATTCCCTCTCCTTCTCCTGTAACTACCATTCCATTACTAAACATACTATGTTAAACTTTGTGTTATGGTGTCAGAATGTGATAAAAAATAAATTCCCTTTCACCTCCAGACCAATCTTTACTAGAGTAACTCATGGCTCACTCTTCAGCCCCCTGTTCTCATCTGCTTTTCAAAAACCAAAGGCTTACAGCATTAACTAGAAGCCAGAAAAAATGGCTAACTAGAAATAGATAAAATACACTTATTTAATATATTGCTTTACCATTCAGCATCATCAGGTACAAAATAACATCCATACTGCATCTTTTAAATCTTCTTCTTCTTTCGGCTGCTCCCGTTAGGGGTCGCCACAGCAGATCAACTGTTTCCATTTCTTCCTGTCCTCTGCATCTTGCTCTGTCACACCAACCACCTTCATGTCCTCTCTCACCACATCCATTAACCTCATCTTAGGCCTTCCTCTTTTCCTGTTACCTGGCAGCTTCATCCTTAGCATCTTTTTCCCAATATACTCTGCATCCCTCCTCAGCACATGTCCAAACCAACGTAATCACGCCTCTCTGGCTTTGTCTCCAAACCTTCCCACCTGGGCTGACACTCTAATATACTTATTCCTAATCCTGTCCATCCTTATCACACCCAGTGCAAACCTTAACATCTTCAACTCTGCCAGGTCAAGCTCTGACTCCTGCCTTTTTTCAATGCCACTGTCTCCAACCCGTATAACATAGCTGGTCTCACTACCCTCTTGGAGACCTTCCCTTTCACTCTTACTGGTACTCGTCTGTCACAAATCACTCCTGACACTCTTCTCCATCCACTCCATCCTGCCTGTACTCTCTTCTTCACCTCTCTTCCACACTCACCATTACTCTGAACTGTTGATCCCAAGTACTTAAACTCATTCACCTTTGCCACCTGTACTCCCTGCATCCTCACCATTCCTCTATCCTCCCTCTCATTCACACACATATATTCTGTCTTAGTCCTGCTGACCATCATTCCTCTTCTCTCTAGAGAATATCTCCACCTCTCCAGGGTCTCCTCCACCTGTTCCCTACTCTCACTACAGATCACAATGTCATCTGCAAACATCATAGTCCACGGGGACTCCTGTCTGATCTCGTCTGTCAACCTGTCCATCACCATTGCAAATAAGAAAGGGCTCAGAGCTGATCCTTGATGTAATCCCACCTCCACCTTAAACGCATCCGTCACTCCCACTGCAGACCTCACCACTGTACACTACCCTCATATATATCCTGTACCACTCTTACATACTTCTCTGACACTCCCGACTTCCTCATACAATACCACAGCTCCTTTCTAGGCACCCTGTCATATGCTTTCTCTAAATCCACAAAGACACAATGCAACTCCTTTTGACCTTCTCTGTATTTCTCCATCAACACTCTCAGAGCAAACATTGCATCTGTAGTGTTCTTTCCTGGCATCTTTTAAATATTTTATTAAAAATATTTTGATAGACAAAGTCTCCACTGCGACCATTAACTACCAAAAACTGTTTGCCAGTGGTCTTAATTTTTTATATGGATCTGGTACTGGTTTTTTCATTCAACCCCATATCAAAATGAGACTTAAATGCAGACTGCCTCTTCATTATACCCACAAGTTATTTCCTGTGACACTTTATATTTCTTGTAACTTTCTATAAGTAACCTTTTAAATCTAAAGGCTACATCAGTGTGTTCTGAATGATGCTAACAGATAATATTCCACCGAATTTGATCCTCAAACTACTTTTGTTTGCTTGGTTGCATAAAATTTGATACATCTACATTATCATAATTATTTGGCATATTTGCTGTCACAGTGTAACACTTCCAAGTACAATAAACCTTTTTTTGTCTTCATTGAGTACATGAAAAGGTCTTTCTGAACTATCAAGTAACAAACTTGTAAAGCCTCTCGGCTCTCACACCCTTTATCCTTATATATATCCCAGCCCTTACCCTGCTTATGCCTGATCAGTTAGTCATATTTTCAGCTAGTAAATCCTTATACATTTTTATCCATTTTAGTTACACATCTTTGGTTGCTACCTCTTAACTTTCATAATTTGATCAGCCATCAAAACATAGCAGATTTTTGTTCCTCACTGAATTTTAATCTATATCTAGAACCTTTCATCTCCTAACAACTGCTGTGCTCTCCCCTGGGGTGCATTTGTAAAACACAGTTGAATAAGTGTGCCTGCCCAGAGAAGTTTAATATTCTTTGCTGATGCTCAGATTATACAGAAATGTGCTCCTAAACCAATTGACTGTACACTCATCACATTTGCACATTCTCACTAACACCTGCATACCCTATACCTTGTCCTGCCTTATTCAGGTTCCCGAGGACAAGAATATTCAGTGACACACACACACTGCACAATGTCAAAAGTAATGGTTGCTGAACTTGCACATTATTAGAAAAACTCTTGGATTTATAATGTAATTTTACCAGAGTGTGTGTGTGTGTGTGTGTGTGTGTGTGTGTGTGTGTGTAATACATTAAGTAACTGCATTTTTATAAACACAGTAATGTGTTATGTGACATACTAACACAATGATTGGCTTTGCTGCTTCATAGTCAGTGGTTTTCCGCTTTTCTCTGCTGGGATGCCTTCTGTCTGAAGTCTGCATGTCCTTCCTATGTCCTTGTGGGTTCTTGCCTGTTGCTCATTTCCTCTCACATCTCCGAGATGTGCATCAGGTGAACTAGCTTTCATCCAAAATGTCTGTGAGAGGGTATATGCCATGTGTGAAAAAGCAAATGCATCCTGCTTTACGTTGGTGACCAATCTGAGATTAGATTCATTGCTTTGTACCCATGGGATAGCAGGGAAGGTGCTTGCTCTGGCTAATGAAATTAAATTATATACACATATATATTTCTAAGTATATGTTTGTCTGTGTATGTATATATGGTTCTATTATGTTTTGTTGAGGATACATTTGATGAAGTTAAATATGGTCAAAAATTATTAAGGCATGTTTAGCTATTGTTCTCATCTTCTTTGTTAATGGCATAAAGATGCTCTCTCACTCTTTCCCCAAGTGTCTGATTCATTTTTCCTATATAGAATACAGGACACTTAGTGCACCTAGCTAAATAGACCAAATCCCTTGATTTACAGTTGGCATAACGTTTAAAATCAAAAACCTTATGTGTTGTAGGGTGTGTGAAGCTGTTTCCATTAACCATATAGGTACAATAGTTGCAAAGCCTACATCCATAGGTCCCTACTCTCACAGATTGTACCCTCTTCACAGTTACTATCTCATAGCATAATAATCTCTTCAGTGATTTATTATTCTTGTATGAATAACTGGGCCTGTCACCTATTATGCTAGCAATTTTATCATCGGTCATCAATATTTCCCAGTTCCTTGTTATGATGTCATGAACAACTTTATTATCTGTAAAAAAAAAAAAGGCATCACCACCCTACATTTAATACGGCCAGCCCTTAGAGTCTCTGTGATGTTAGTATCCTGGGCTCTCCTATCTCTAAAATATGGTCTTTCTAAATTTCCTGTCAATAAATTTGTCATCTCGTAATCGCATATATTCTCCCTTCTTATACCCTCTTTTTATAAGTTCATTCTCAAGTCCTCTGAATGCAGCACCACATCTCACATATGTGCTAGTATGTCTAGAAACTCTCAGATCATGTCCTTGTTGTATCAAATTCTTATAGACATGGGGAGGGTGCATACTACTGCGGTGTAAAAAGTTGTTCCCTCTACAGTGCTTTCTAAACAAATCAGTCTGTATGTTGTTTCCACACTTGTAAACTAAAACGTCTAAAAACTCTATCATGTCATTGGACCACTTCCCCATGAATTTTAAGAAATCAGTGGTAGAGTTTATGCAGTCCAAGAAGTTATATAGTTCTAGTTCTGAACCACTCCAAATAAGAGACATCATCCACAAGTCTCCTGTAGTAAGGGATGTACTGTGAAAACTCTGCTCTGTTCAGCACATAGTTCATCTCCCAGTACGCCATCACTATGTTTGCATATGAATTGGCACATGAAGTGCCATGATGACTCCCTTTTTTTGTAATGTCTTCAAATGAAAAAACATTATTACTGAAGATCAAGTCTAGCAGTAAACACAGCATCAAGATCGTATCACTTGGTATTCCCTTCATATTCCAAAACTGCCTCACATAGTCAATACCAATATCATCAGGTATAGCCGTAAATAACGAGGTCACATCTAAAGTGACCTACAGGACCAAAGTATTATATTCCTGAGAAAAAAACGTATTCTGACAAAGTGCTCAAGAATGTTCTGTATCCTTAATAATAGTAGGTGTATCATCTACTGGGGCTCCAAGTTGTTTTTCAACATAAATAGACATGGCTTCTGTGAGCCACCCCCCTACTGGATACAGTCTTAATGGTGGATTCAACAAACCTTTGTGTGCTTTAAGAAAGCCTTTAAATGTTGAAACAGTAGGTATTCTACTAAAGAACAGAAACTTTGGAAAAACCAACTGTTACACCTAACAAAACAGATGAGCATTTGGCTTAAACGACAGAGTTATTTAAAAAACATTTTGAGTGCATAGACCTCTTAGGCATTGATTTTATGTTTAGGTTCATAGATGTGTACTAGGCTAATGGCCCTGGAGCCTTTACAAGCCTAGCCCATAGGATTACCCTGGCATTGTGCCACCCGACCTTAGTTCTTAGTGCCTCTGTTGAGTAGAGCCACTGGAGTGATCCCCGGAGTGAATTTTCTATTTCCCATCCACTCATCAATATTTCTCTTGAAGAGGGCCAGTGAGGTGCTCAGCTTGACATGTATTGGAAGTCTATTCCATAGAATGGGCAGTCTCTGGATTATGAACATGTCCCTCCAACATGTTCTGTTAATTGTGGTAATGATATTGAGGTCTCTGGAGCTTGTGGTGCAGAGTGATTAGGATTTCTTTAGATGTAGCATTTCTAACAGAGCTAGGTCAGACATGGCTTTGTAAGTCAAGCAGAGATCACCTCTAAATAGGTGATATGAGACAGAGAATAGTTGGAGTTTTTTGAGTCTGTCCATATAGGACAAGTGTTTAAGGCCTAGGATCCTCTTTGTGAGGTACTTTTGCGGCCTCTCCAGTTGTTGCAGGTGTCTAGTGAGGTACATGCCAAATGGGGCATTGTACTTGATGATTGGCCTAATGAGGGAGGAGTAGAGGGAGACAATGACCTCTTTCTTCCTGGATGCAAAACCCTTGGTAATGAGATGTGCCACATAGAAGGACTTTCTGACCATAGTGGTAATGTGGTGATCAAGAGAGAGAGGTTGCTGTAAACCTGTGTTCTCAGATCGCTTATAACGCCTTCTGTGTTCAGTGGACTACCATCAATGGGATAATTCAAGGGAACTATGTTTTTCCCAAGGGGGATAATGGCACATTTTTTGGCATTGAGCTTAAGGCCAAGGTTCTGACACCAGTCGTTGGTCTCATTGAGGCCTTTCTGTAGGATGTCAACATCACTTGGGGAGTTAATAACAGCTCCCAACTTGCAATCATCTGCAAACTTTGTCAGCCAGAGTCCCTTCATGTTGGCCTGGACTTCAGAGAAGCAGATACCAAACAGGAGAGGACCCAGGACAGAACCCTGTGGGACTCCACTCGTGGCTGGTTGGCAGTCTGACTTGGAGTCAGCTACTTTCACACTGTGGGTTCTATCTGTGAACCAGTTTGCAACCCACCTAGTGATATAGGGGTTGATGCCAAGCTTAGTGAGTTTTTCTATGATTCCTGAGTGGGGAATGGTATCAAAGGCCTTGGCCAGATCAAGGTAGGCTGTATGAACCACCTTGCCTTCACCCACACCTCTGGTGACTGACTCAAAGAAGTCGATCAAGTTGAACAGGCATGATCTACCCTTCACAAAACCAAACTGTGTGGGATCCAGAGTTTGGAGATTCCTTATATCTTTTGTTTATTAGGTCCATGATGATGCGTTCCATAGCTTTGCATATCAGACTCATCAGGCTAATGGGGCGATAATTCCCGGGGTCTGTAGTCACTCCTACTTTGTGGAGAGGGATGACTGTAGCAGTGCGCCATTTGGTAGGGACAAAGCTTGAGGTGAAGCTGTGATTGAACAGGGCACACAGGTGAGGTGCCAGTTCACTCTGTAGTTCATGTAGAACACGGCCAAGGATATTGTCAGCTCCCATAAAAGCTGTACTCTTGGCTTTGGACAGTCCTGTTTTAACCTGTGCAGCAGTAATACTGGTTGCCTGGATATCTCCTGGTATTGTGACTGGTCCTTTGGGGGGAAGAGGGGTAAAGTTATCACTGAATCTGTCAGCCAGTACATTGCCAATATCTGTTGGCTCGGTAAAAGCAGTACTATTGTGCAGTAGCTCAGAACTGATATGTTAAAACTGGGATTTCATTAAAATCTTAATTATGATGCATGATATAATAAATATATAGTACAACATATTTAATATAGCAATAACCCACGCCTGGGTGTGGGTAATGCTGGATTTACCCACGGTTGGTGTGGTTTGGTCATGAGGGCGAAACCAGATTGGCCAAACAAAGACAACCGTGGGTAAATCCAGCATTACCCACACCCAGAAGTGGGTTATTGCTATTATATAATGACATTATTTAAGAAAAAAATAATTACTTTTCTTAAATAATATCATTGTATAATGCCTCCTTGCTGTCCTTCCGCAGCTGTCTGGTATTCTGCGGCAGTTCTGATGTACTGCGCATGTGTATGCTTATGCAGTACATCAGAGCTGTGGGTGGAAGCAACAGAAAAAGCAAGATCTCTGTTGCTTTTTACAAATTGTCTTACTATGTTAAAGGAGTTTAACATAGGGAGACAGCTTTAAAAAAAGCAACGGAGACCTCTGTTGCTTTTTTTAAAGCTGTCTCGCTATGTTAAACCCATTTAACATAGGGAGACAGTTTTGAAAAAAGCAACGGAGAAAGCAAGATCTCCGTTGCTTTTTACACACTGTCTTGCTATGTTAAAGGAGTTTAACATAGCGAGACAGCTTTAAAAAAGCAACGGAGAATCTCCTCTGCTTTTTTTAATGCTGTCTCTCTATGTTAAACCCATTTAACATAGCGAGACACCTTTAAAAAAAGCAACGGAGATAGGAAGATCTCTGTTACTTTTTTTAAAGCTGTCTCATAGTGTGACAGTGTGTAAAAAGCAATGGAGATCTTGCATTCTCCATTGCTGTAAAAAAAAAAAAAAAAAAAAAAAAAAAAAGAGTTATACTAATGGAAAAAGACCGGGCGACCGGACCTTTTTCCATTACTATAACTCTGATTTACAACGTGCACGCTGACCAGTCAGCGTGCAAATTTTGGAATATTAATGGGGGGCATTGTATAATGCTTAATATTAATATTTAATGTTTTAACATTATTACAGCAATTTATATAATGTCCTATACATATACCTATTATTTTGCATATTTACATCATTATGCATATACACATCTCATAATAATTATTTTGTATATTTATATCATCATGCATATACACATTCCATGACTGTGTTATACTTGGTATTTCAATATAGTTTTAGGGGTCTATTGCATTTCCACGGTGGTGCAGCGGTTAGCGTTGTCGCCTCACAGCAAGAGGTTCTCCCATTCGATTCTTGGCTAGAGCACCTTCTGTGTGGAGTCTGCATGTCCTCCCCGCGGTCGAGTGACATTAAAGACATGCAGGTAGGTGCATGTGCGAATGGGTGTGCCTTCTTTGAAGGTTGGGCATTGGGCTGGCAACTCAGCACCGTAAAAATCCACTGCCAATCATTAGCGGACCAGAGTTCCGCTGTGGCGAACCCTAACCAGGAAAAGCCGAAAGACATTACTATTGCATTTCTATGCCTCATTATCAAAAGTTGTTAGGGACTGAAAATCTTCCACACAGTGAAGTTTCTTACACCGTTTTGTTTTTAGACCCACTACACTTTAGTGGGTTGTTTTGAGACTTCGGGGATACCATGGAGATTACTTGTTTAAACAGACTTAAATACAAATAAGAGATCCCATATTAAGCTATATTTGTAGTTCAAGAAAATTTCTTCTTTTTTCTCTCCCTCCTTTTTCTAAGGTATACTCGCAATCACAACAAATCTCACTGAAATGTAACAATTTTTCTCTCGAATATTGAAAGCATCTATGTATATAGTGTAAATAGTATTGGTTGATTGTTTTATTTCTGTTTGTACTACCCTCAATGTATAACAACTGCTTAATTTGAAGAGGTCTTACCTCTACCTGTTCTATTATGTGTGCTATTTTAGATCAATGAAAAGAATAAATAAAAATTATTGAGAAAAAAAAAGTTGTTAGGTTTAGCTGGACTGAAAGAGACATTGCTATTTTATTTGGTATTTGCTGCCATTTACTGGCTTTTTTGAGTAATGTAGACTCTTGTGACACTGAATATTTGATATATGGAATTATTTTATATGCTCTACTTATAATACGTGATATATTTTAAGACGTGCTATAGTTCTCATTTTTATTTCACTATTCAGCATATAAACAAAAGCAATTATGTACTGCAATTGAATGGGGTGTTCAAGTTGGACATTTAACATTTGTAACTGATGCAGAATTAGGATTGGTTAGTCACACGCTGATGCATTGATAGAGTAGCATTTAAATGAGCTGAATGTGTTTTTAGTATATGTCATTATTCAAGAGTTGCATAATTATTTTTTACTGGACTCTCCTACTGTTTCAACTTTTACAGGCATCCCAAAAGTGCACAAAGATTTGTTGAATCCACCATTAAGACTGATTGCATCCAGTAGGGGTGGCTCACGGAAGCCATTTCTATTTATGTTGAAAAACAACTTAGAGCTCCAGTAGATGATACACCTACTATTATTAAGGATACAGAACATTTCTTGAGCACTTTGTCAGAATACATTTTTTTTTCAGGAATATAATACTTCGGCTCTGTAGATCACTTTAGATGTGACCTCGTTATTTACGGCTATACCTGATGATATTGGTATTGACTATGTGAGGCTGTTTTTGAATATGAAGGGAATACCAAGTGATAAGACCTTGGCACTGAGCTTATTGCTAGGCTTAATCTTGAGTAATAATGTTTTTTCATTTGAAGACAGATATTTATAGAAAAAGTGAGTTACCATGGGCATTTCATGTGCCAATTCATATGCAAACATAGTGATAGGTCATTGGGAGATGAACTATGTGCTGAACAGACCAGCATTTTCAGAGTACATCCCTTACTACAGAAGATTTGTAGATAATGTCTTTTTTTTTTTTTTTTTCAATAATAATTTTTTATTATTTTTCACAACCATATTACAAATTCACACATTATATACAATATATACAAAATGCTTCCATTGGTTAATTTCACATATATATCAACCTCATGTATTGATCAAAGGTACAGCACTAACAATCAAAAGGAAAAAAAAAAAAAAAAAAAAAAAAATTCAACATTAACAAATCCAAGCCAACAATCTGTCTTTTCTGTACATTATATGGAGTGGTTCAGAATTAGAACTATATAACTTCTTGGACCACATAAACTTTACTACTGATTTCTTAAAATTCGTGGGGAAGTGGTCCAATGACATGCTTTTTAGACGTTTTATTTTACAAGTGTGGAAATACCATACAGACTTGTTCAGAAAGCATTGTAGAAGGAACAACTTGTTACACCGCATAGTATGCACCCTCCCCATGTCTGCAGGAATTTGATACAAGGACAGGGTCTGAGAGTTTCTAGACTCACGAGCACAGATGTGAGATGTGGTGCTGCCCTCAGAGGACTTGAGAATGAAAGAAGGTATAAGAAGGGAGAATATATGTGATTACAGGATGACACTTATTGACAGGAAATTTAGAGGAAGACCATATTTTAGAGATAGGAGAGCCCAGGATATTAACATCACAGAGACTCTAAGGGCTGGCCATAGTAAATGTAGGATGGTGATACCCTTTTCTACAGATAATAAAGCTGTTCGTGACATCATAACAAGGAACTGAGAAATATAGATGACCGATGATAAGATTGTTAGCATAATAGGTGACAGGCCCAGTTATTTTTTGTGTCTTTCGGCTTTTTCCCGGTTAGGGGTCGCCACAGCGGAACTCCGGTCCGCTAATGATTGGCAGTTGATTTTTACATACCGGCTTGCCAGGCCTGACGCACAACCTTCAACGAAGGTACGCCCATTCACGCATGTCTCCATGCAGAAGATGTTTTAGCTGAGAATCGAACCAGAATAATAAATCACTGAAAAGGTTGTTATGCTATGAGAGAAACACTGTGAAGAGGGTACAATCTGTGAGGGCAGGGACCTATGGATGTAGGACTTGCAGTTATTGTACCTATATGGTTAATGGAAACAGCTTCACACACCCTACAACACACAAGGTTTTTGAGTTTAAACATTATGCCGACTGTAAATCAAGTGATTTGGTCTATTTAGCTAGGTGCACTAAGTGTCCTGTATTCTATATAGGAAAGATGAATTGGACACTTAGAGAAAGAGTGAGAGAGCATCTTTATGCCATTAACAAAAAAGACGAGAACAATGCCCTATGTAGGCATGTCTTAAGTAATGATTTATCTCATAAGTTCAAGTTTTGGTCATAGAATTGATTAACATGGATACGAGGCTAAGTAATCTTAAGAATCACACTGAGAAATGCGAAATGAAATAGGTTATTAGATTACAAGCAGACAGAACATTTGGCTTAAACGACATGGTTATTTTAAAACAATTTTAATGGCTAGACCTCTTAGGCATTGATTTTATGCTTGATATGTTAAAACTGGGATTCATTAAAATCTTAGGTATGATGTATGATATAATAAATATATAGTACAACATATTTAATGCTTAATATTTAATATTAATATTTAATGTTTTAACATTATAGACATTTATATAATGTCCCACACATATACCTATTATTTTGCATATTTATATTATTTTATTATTTTATTTTATTTTACATTTGTTGACTGGGCTAGTCTAGCTGGATTTATTTCCATTTTCAGTAGAGGCCCGGGGAGAAAAGCTCCACACAAAATACAACAATATTATATGTTAGTAAAAAGCTAATTATTAACAAAATCTAACAAAAAGACAAGCCACACTAAACTGTAGTAGACAAAATGACAGAGTCAGATTACAGAGCATATTAATTAATGGAATAAAGTGGACACCAAAATGATAGCATGTAATAAAAGAAAGAAATTAGAGTACAAGAGACAAGAAGAAAAGAGGGAGTAACACAAAAGTTAGAAGAGAGGAAGAGGGAGTAGAACAATCGAGAAGTGAAGAGTCAACAGAGAAGACAAAGAGAAGAGAGAGGAGAGAATGAGAGGAGAATGTCCGAGCATAAAGGAATCCAAAGGGCACAGGATAAATTTGGTAGAAGCTTAACAAGAAGTGATAGGAGTAGATGAAAAGAGGGAGTAACACAAAAGTTGGAAGAGAGGAAGAGGCAGTAGAACAGTCAAAAAGTGAAGAGTCAAAAGAGAAGACAAAGAGAAGAGAGGGGAGAGAAAGAGAGGAGTTGGTCTAAGCAAAGAAAGAGTCCAAAGGGGACAGGGTAATCTTGGTAGTAACTTAACTGATAAGTTAAACATAAGAGTAGATGAAACAATAGGGGTAGAGAGAAGAAAGTTAGTCAGGTGTACTACAAGAACAAAGCCAGTGATTTTGGAAGTACAGTTTAATTTTCTGTTTGAAGAGAGGTAAAGAAGTGATCAGTGTTATATCCCTAGGGAAAAGATTCCATATTCTACCTACAGAATTAGTGAATAGAGAGTTGCCAGCTGAGTTGTTGGACTTTATAGATCTGGCCAAGAGTTTACAAGAGGATCAGAGGGACGTAAGATTGCTATAAGGGATTAAAAGTTGTGAGAGTATAGGGGTGTTATCAGGTTGGTGCAGTATTTTATGGGCAATAGTGAGTTGTGAGATTACAAGGCAGTTTTGTAGTTCTAGCCAGCCTAAAAGTTTCAAATTAAGACAGTGATGGGTTCTGAAGGGGTTACCAGTGGTGAAGCGGGCAATATTGTTATAGCAAGTAGCTAGTTTATTTAGGTTAGCTTTCTTGAGGTTAGTGAAGATCGGAGAGGCATAAAAGAGAGTGGATGTAAGATGGGAGTGGGCGATAGTAGCTCTAGTAGATGGGGTTAGAAAAGGTTTAATACGGTATAAGGATCCTATTTTTCTGTTAACTGATTTGATGGTGTTGTTGATGTGTTGATCAAAAGTGAGATTATTATCGATGGTTATTCCTAACAGTTTAGTTGCAGAGTCAGGAGAGATGACAGTGGTGTTGTTTGACAGGATGGTGAAATTTAATGGGGAGGTTCGAGTGGTTGGGGAGAAGAGAAGAAGTTTAGTTTTTTTAGCATTAAGAAGGAGGTAACGTCTAGTAAACCATGTTTCTACTGTACTGAAAATATTTTGAGTTAGTGAGATTAGATCAGAAGAGGAAGATGCAGAGCAAATAATGGTAGAGTCATCAGCGTATTGAATGCAGGTAGCTTGAGGGATAACTGAGTGAAGATCATTAATATAGAGGGAGAAAAGAAGTGGACCAAGAATAGAGCCCTGGGGGACTCCGATGGAAATGGGCAATAATGATGAGATGTGGTTATCCCAAATAACGGCTTGCTGTCTGTTACTTAGATATGAACTAAACAATTTAATGGCAAGGTTATCAAATGAGAGGGATTTGAGGATGTGAATTAATGAAGAGTGGTTGACCATGTCGAAGGCTTTGGAGAGGTCAATGAATAGAGCAGAGGAGAGAAGGTTATTGTTGCGATTCCTATTGATAGTGTCTACAAAGGAAAGGAGGGCAGTGGTGGTGCTATGATGTGGTCTAAAGCCATGTTGACAATTAGCTATAATGTTGTGTAAAGAGAGATACTGTACAAGTTGTTGATGAATACATTTCTCCATAATTTTTCCTAAGGGTGAGAGAAGAGCAATTGGTCTAAAGTTAGAGTAGTCAATACAGTTACCACCTTTGTGTAGAGGGATAATATGAGACTTTCCAGATATCAGGGATAGTTCCCTCTTGGATTGTCCTATTTATGAGTATAGATATTGGGTATGCAATTTCTTTGGCTGCCTTTTGAAGATAAAGAGGAGGGAGTTTGTCAGCAGAGGGGGTACAGGGTTTCAGTTTGTGAATAAGTCTGTAGATGAAAGAGGTAGGGATAGGTTGCAGAGAGAAGTTGTAAGAAGAGTCTACTAGGTTATTTGGGGGATAGAAGTTGTTGGTGTTCAGTTGTCTAGCAAGAGATTGTATAGTTTCGGAAAAGAAAGAGTTAAAAGCATTTGCAGTTAGGTGAGGGGTGTCTGGGTCAGCATTAAGGGGGGAGGGAGTTTTGGCTGTACCTGGTGATAGGAGTCTATTGACTGATGACCAGAATTGTTTAGGTTTATTGAAATGAGTTTCTTGAAGTCCACAGTAGTATTTTTTGTCAGCAATTATAGCCTTTTTGGTAAGATTTCTAAGCTGGCGGAAGTAAAGAAAATCAGAGCGGTTTCTATGGCATCTCCATTTGGCCCAGACCTTATTTCTAGAGAGTATTAGTTTTTTAGTTTCATGAGAGAGCCATAGGGCTGTATTAGTCTTCATTCTAATGGTACGCTCTGGAGCATGTTTGTCAAGAATGGCAAGGAAAGTGGAGTTAAAGAATAATACTGCATCTTCAAGTGGAAGTGATTTTAAGGGGTTCCAGTTACATGATCTGAGTTCATTTTGAAATAGGTCAATTTTAAAGTGTTTGGTAGAGCGTATTTTTCTTATATTAGGGAGGTTTAGACAATCAGTCTTTTCTCTTGTAATATAAGTTAAGCAGTGATCACTGAGGTCATCTGGCATAGTTCCTACTTTATAAGTAATGTTGACTTTGTTTATGAGTATCCAGTCTAGGATACTCTCTTTTTTACTGGGCTTATTAAATATTGTTGTAGAGGTAATGGATTGGGAAAAAACATATAAGTTTATGTGAGAGGAGGGATTTTCAGCATTAATGGTATTCCAATCTATATTAAAGTCACCAAGAATTATAGTTTCTTGAGGGTAGTTGGTAGAAACCCAATTGAGAAAGTCCTCTAAGATGGGTATGTTGTTACCTGGAGGTATGTACATGCAGATGATGTAGAGGGATTTATTAGAATTTAATTGGAGTTTGGTGATAATGGCTTCTACCTTACTATCCTGGGTTGGACAGGCTGGTAGGGTAGAGATATTGAGGTGATTCTTAGACAGAATTGCTACTCCACCACCTTTTCGTTTAGTTCGGTCAAGTCTTAGTATATTGTAGCCTTGTGGTATAATTTCAGTATCTTTGGTGACTGGCTTTAGCCACGTCTCTGTAAGGCAGAGAATGTCAAAACAGTATGTGTCAAGAAAGGTGTGTAAGAAGGGCACTTTTTTGTTTACACTTCGTATGTTAAGATGTCCTATTAGGAAGGTATTATTGAAGGTTGGTCTAGATACTTGAGGGGAGTGATGTGTGGGGCCAGGGTTGGGGTGAATGTCACCATCTAGTAAGGTGGGGTTATCTGGTTTGTAAGTAAAGTTACTCTTAAGAAGAGTAGGCAGTTTAATTTTTTTGTTTTCTGAGGGTAAGGCATAGTTAAGGTGAGAGTGCCTATGAAACTTAGGTAGAAGTTAGCTGGGGGTGGAATTAACGTTTAAGAATGAAGTGAGAGAATTGTAAAAAGAAGATGTGTGTTTCTGTATGTAGTTAGGCTGGATATTAAGTGGATTTTCAAAGAAGGTAAGAAGGTAAGCTGACAATAGGGTGGTTGGGAGTAGGACTGAGAGTATAAGTAGGGTAGGTAAGTGTGGAGCCATTTTAAAAGTGAGACTAGTTAGAAGTAGTTTTAGAGTAAAGGAACAAGATATGGGTTTTAGAGGTGGTTTTATATATGTAACTCAAAAATATTAAGTGGAGAGATAAGGATATTAAGTGGTATCGAAAGAGGAGAGCTGTAGATATTAAGGGGTAGAAAAAAGGGGAGAGACAGGTAAAGTGAGTGGAGGGATGTAGGAGGAAAGATTATAGTGGAAAAGGAGAGATGCAAGTAACAGGATAGGCGTGCAAGTAGTGAAAGAGGTGTTAGGAGGAGGAAAGGGGTGTGTATAGAGGGGAGGGGTTTAAGTTTAGCGGGAAGGAAAAGGATAGGAAGGTAAAGATAATGGGTGTGTTCAGAGAGCTATAATGTTAGGACCCCTGGGGGTGGGTGGGAATCGGGGGTAGGGAGAGGAGCGGAGTGAGCCCGCAGGGCAAGCGGAGCGGGTAGAAACAGTGAAAGAAAAGTGCAGGAGTGGAATCAATCAGTCAGGATATAAGAGAGACAAGAAGTGTAGGTTTGGAAAGAATAAGTTAGTGAGGTATGGGGAGAGAGCGAGGGGAAGTTCTGGGAAGTATAAGACCAGAGGGCAGATCAAACTGCACGGGGGAAATCTATACAGAAGGAAAATAGGTGTATTTCAGTATGAAAGAGCTACAGTTGGTACAGAATTGGACAGGAGAGAACCACCATCTAGTGGCCGTCATAGAGAATTACAAGAGCAGTTTCAGTTATGGAAGGGAGAAAACGGGCAAGGGAGAGAAGGTTTGTGGGGGGAACTAGAGCGTTGGATGCTGGTGAGCCGCTGGCAGACACGAGGCAGAGCCCTATCCTAGGCCACATACAAACACCACACAAAAGTATGCAAGATGGAGGTGTAAATACATACAACAGTCTTTAGGCAGGCACTAAAGTGTGCTTCAGAAGATTTCCTAGGGTCCAAAACGCCGTAATAGCTTCAAAGGTGGGGAGATTCACAGGGCAGGAACAACACCAGGTGAGCAATGGCACACACACAGGAGCAGAGGACAGGCTGTAATCTAAGGATTAAAAAGGTAATACAGTTAGGCGCTAGAATAAAAACTAATTAGTTAGGTTTAAATGTAGTCTTATAGCTGGAATATAACAGTTGGAAGAAGAAAAAGAAACGAAAGAAGGGAGACAACTTGAGTAGGCTTAGCCAGGAGAGAGCAAGAGAATACAGTAGGAATATCGAGGGGGACTAAGAGAGGTAGATAGCGGATAGGTAGTGGAGAAAGGAATAGAAGGACAAATATTATGTAGAAGACTGGTGAAAATAGCAAGAGGATAGGAATTAATTACAAATGTAGGCACAAATAACCCTATATAAATATTGTGATAAAATGCATGATAGGAAAACAAATATAGTAGAGTATTGAAAAATAAGGCAACAGGCTAAAATATATCCAAGAAGGCAGCAAGCAATTCTAGCAATGTACATTCATATAGCGAGGATTAAACATCAGCGTCAACAACTAATATAGCTAGGTAATGGTCGTAGTTTAAAAACCACGTTCTAAGGTTATTGCAAGCAAAAAACTGGCTTCAATGCAGGTCCCAGTGGCAACTTCATTCAAGCCACGTATAAGCTTTAACAAGAGGTTACAATGTAATATAAGGATACAAAAGTTGTATCATATAACAGTTGAAATTATGATAGGTAATTGAATCAAGTACATGTAGTAAGTACAGGTATTGTGAGGCTGTCGCTACCCGTTAAAGCACTGATTTCCTCGTGAAAGACAATGGGTAAAGACAGGAATTCAGGTAACACAATTAAAACAAAAAGTAGCGACTGCAATTGTAACTATAATCACAATATGATAGCATATTTAGTTCATGAATATCACCAGGGAAAAAACTAGTATTAAGGTAATGCACTGAAATTCAAAGGTAGCGACTGCAGTTGTAACCACACACACAATAATATATCTTACTTAACTAGAAAATGACACCAGGAAAAACAAGTATTCAGGTAGCGCAATTGAAAGAAACAGTTAGCGACTACAGAGTAAACCGTAGTCACAATATTATAGCAAGTTTAACCTACAGGTATGATCAGGAAAAACAGGAATCCGGGTAACACTCCTAAAACAAAAATAGCGACTGCATTTGTAACAACAAGTACAATTCTATGGCATATTTAACTTCAGATAAAAAGAATAGTCTGGCTGTAAATACAAACACGCAGTTAAAAAGCAATTACAAGGCATGACACTTACATTGATACAAAGTAATCAGGGATGAAGAAACTCGCCTGTGAGCAAGCCAGCAGCTTGTTTGGGGACAGGAGGTGTGCGCTGGGGAAGGTGTATTTTAAAAATGGCACCACTCGCAATTGGGATGCTATATAGATGTCCAGGCGGGAAAAAAGAGGGGTAGGGAGTGGGGGGGAGGGGCAGTGCTCTGATGAGGTAAGTGGTGGGAGAGGGGTGGAGCCAGCTATGAGGGCAGGCGTACAGTGAGGTAAGGTAAAAAAAAGATAGTACAAGTCGGGATATGCAGTTGGGTTTATGGGACCAAGCGTAGGGACTTGAAGATCTACCAAGACAAGCATAGGTAAATTATATGTGGTACGAGTAGAATGTGGTGACCCCAAGGTGTGACGTAGTACGATCTGGGCTTCTGCGAGGGAGATCTAGGGAGTTAAGCAGAGACACAATGAGAAAGAGAAGGACATTAGAAAGTGAGTATGGAAACAATAAAGTATAAAGGATGTGTATGGAAACAATAGGTATAAAGGATGAGGGAAATAGCAGTAGAAACAGTGAAAGAAAAGAGCAGGAGTGGAATCAATCAGTCAGGATATAAGAGAGACAAGAAGTGTAGGTTTGGAAGGAATAAGTTAGTGAGGTATGGGGAGAGAGCGAGGGGAAGTTCTGGGAAGTATAAGACCAGAGGGCAGATCAAACTGCACGGGAGAAATCTATACAGAAGGAAAATAGGTGTATTTCAGTATGAAAGAGCTACAGTTGGTACAGAATTGGACAGGAGAGAACCACCATCTAGTGGCCGTCGTAGAGAATTACAAGAGCAGTTTCAGTTATGGAAGGGAGAAAACGGGCAAGGGAGAGAAGGTTTGTGGGGGAAACTAGAGCGTTGGATGCTGGTGAGCCGCTGGCAGACACGAGGCAGAGCCCTATCCTAGGCCACATACAAACACCACACAAAAGTATGCAAGATGGAGGTGTAAATACATACAACAGTCTTTAGGCAGGCACTAAAGTGTGCTTCAGAAGATTTCCTAGGGTCCAAAAACGCCGTAATAGCTTCAAAGGTGGGGAGATTCACAGGGCAGGAACAACACCAGGTGAGCAATGGCACACACACAGGAGCAGAGGACAGGCTGTAATCTAAGGATTAAAACGGTAATACAGTTAGGCGCTAGAATAAAAACTAATTAGTTAGGTTTAAATGTAGTCTTATAGCTGGAATATAACAGTTGGAAGAAGAAAAAGAAACGAAAGAAGGGAGACAACTTGAGTAGGCTTAGCCAGGAGAGAGCAAGAGAATAGAGTAGGAATATCGAGGGGGACTAAGAGAGGTAGATAGCGGATAGGTAGTGGAGAAAGGAATAGAAGGACAAATATTATGTAGAAGACTGGTGAAAATAGCAAGAGGATAGGAATTAATTACAAATGTAGGCACAAATAACCCTATATAAATATTGTGATAAAATGCATGATAGGAAAACAACTATAGTAGAGTATTGAAAAATAAGGCAACAGGCTAAAATACATCCAAGAAGGCAGCAAGCAATTCTAGCAATGTACATTCATATAGCGAGGATTAAACATCAGCGTCAACAACTAATATAGCTAGGTAATGGTCGTAGTTTAAAAACCACGTTCTAAGGTTATTGCAAGCAAAAAACTGGCTTCAATGCAGGCCCCAGTGGCGACTTCATTCAAGCCACGTATACAGCTTTAACAAGAGGTTACAATGTAATATAAGGATACAAAAGTTGTATCATATAACAGGTGAAAGTATGATAGGTAATTGAATCAAGTACATGTAGTAAGTACAGGTATTGTGAGGCTGTTGCTACCCGTTAAAGCACTGATTTCCTCGTGAAAGACAATGGGTAAAGACAGGAATTCAGGTAACACAATTAAAACAAAAAGTAGCGACTGCAATTGTAACTATAATCACAATATGATAGCATATTTAGTTCATGAATATCACCAGGGAAAAAACTAGTATTAAGGTAATGCACTGAAATTCAAAGGTAGCGACTGCAGTTGTAACCACACACACAATAATATATCTTACTTAACTAGAAAATGACACCAGGAAAAACAAGTATTCAGGTGGCGCAATTGAAAGAAACAGTTAGCGACTACAGAGTAAACCGTAGTCACAATATTATAGCAAGTTTAACCTACAGGTATGATCAGGAAAAACAGGAATCCGGGTAACACTCCTAAAACAAAAATAGCTACTGCATTTGTAACAAGTAGTACAATTCTATGGCATATTTAACTTCAGATAAAAAGAATAGTCTGGCTGTAAATACAAACACGCAGTTAAAAAGCAATTACAAGGCGTGACACTTACATTGATACAAAGTAATCAGGGATGAAGAAACTCGCCTGTGAGCAAGCCAGCAGCTTGTTTGGGGACAGGAGGTGTGCGCTGGGGAAGGTGTATTTTAAAAATGGCGCCACTCGCAATTGGGATGCTATATAGATGTCCAGGTGGGAAAAAAGAGGGGTAGGGAGTGGGGGGGGGGGCAGTGCTCTGATGAGGCAAGTGGTGGGAGAGGGGTGGAGCCAGCTATGAGGGCAGGCGTACAGTGAGGTAAGGTAAAAAAAAGATAGTACAAGTCGGGATATGCAGTTGGGCTTATGGGACCAAGCGTAGGGACTTGAAGATCTAACAAGACAAGCGTAGGTAAATTATATGTGGTACGAGTAGAATGTGGTGACCCCAAGGTGTGACGTAGTATGATCTGGGCTTCTGCGAGGGAGATCTAGGGAGTTTAGCAGAGACACAATGAGAAAGAGAAGGACATTAGAAAGTGAGTATGGAAACAATAAAGTATAAAGGATGAGTATGGAAACAATAGGTATAAAGGATGAGGGAAATAGCAGTAGAAACAGTGAAAGAAAAGAGCAGGAGTGGAATCAATCAGTCAGGATATAAGAGAGACAAGAAGTGTAGGTTTGGAAGGAATAAGTTAGTGAGGTATGGGGAGAGAGCGAGGGGAAGTTCTGGGAAGTATAAGACCAGAGGGCAGATCAAACTGCACGGGGGAAATCTATACAGAAGGAAAATAGGTGTATTTCAGTATGAAAGAGCTACAGTTGGTACAGAATTGGACAGGAGAGAACCACCATCTAGTGGCCGTCGTAGAGAATTACAAGAGCAGTTTCAGTTATGGAAGGGAGAAAACGGGCAAGGGAGAGAAGGTTTGTGGGGGAAACTAGAGCGTTGGATGCTGGTGAGCCGCTGGCAGACACGAGGCAGAGCCCTATCCTAGGCCACATACAAACACCACACAAAAGTATGCAAGATGGAGGTGTAAATACATACAACAGTCTTTAGGCAGGCACTAAAGTGTGCTTCAGAAGATTTCCTAGGGTCCAAAACGCCGTAATAGCTTCAAAGGTGGGGAGATTCACAGGGCAGGAACAACACCAGGTGAGCAATGGCACACACACAGGAGCAGAGGACAGGCTGTAATAACAGTCTTTAGGCAGGCACTAAAGTGTGCTTCAGAAGATTTCCTAGGGTCCAAAAACACCGTAATAGCTTCAAAGGTGGGGAGATTCACAGGGCAGGAACAACACCAGGTGAGCAATGGCACACACACAGGAGCAGAGGACAGGCTGTAATATTGATACAAAGTAATCAGGGATGAAGAAACTCGCCTGTGAGCAAGCCAGCAGCTCGTTTGGGGACAGGAGGTGTGCGCTGGGGAAGGTGTATTTTATAAAAAAAAATAAATAAATATACACATCCCATAATAATTATTTTGTTTATATCATCATGCATATACACATTTCATAATGATTGTGTTATATTTGGTATTTCAATACAGTTTTACTGGTCTATTGCATTTCTATGAGTCATTATGAAAAGTTAGGTTTATCTGGACTGAAAGATACATTCCTAGTTTACTATTTGGTATTTGCTGCCATCTATTGACTTTATTGAGTAATGCAGACTCTTTTGACAATATTTGATGCATGGAATTATTTTATATGCTCTATTTATAATACGTGCTATATTTTAAGATGTGATACAATTCTTACTTTTATTTCACTATTCATCATATAAACAAAAAAAAAATATTTTTAATATATTACAATTGAATGAGGTGTTCAAGTTGGACAGTTAACATTTGTAATTGATGCAGAATTATAATTGGTTAGTCACACGCTGATGCATTGACATAGTATTTAAATGAGCTGAATGTGTTTTTAATATATGTCTGATGAAGTGTCTTGGATGACATGAAAGTGCTGTTTTTTACATTTGTTATATTAAATTTTATAATTTTTTACTCCCTAGTTGCCTTGTTTGTGACCTCTTTGTATATACTTCTCATAGCACAAAAAAAGTTGAGGGCCTGCTGCCATAAACTTTTCATAATTTATTACACCTACATCCTTGGGGTGCAACAGCATCATTAAGAATGTGGATACAGTTATACCAAGAGGATGTCATCAGTTCAAAACTGGGGCTCCAAACCGTACTCTCACCTATTCTCCTAAATGAAGATCTCTTTAAATTCTAAAAAGGCAACAAACTGAACAGGATCCCAGGACCCATATAATGTGAAAATACAACCATAGATGGGGCAACCCCAAGAAGGCTCCAACTCTGAATAAACCTCAGAGACAATAATCTGCTAGAACTGATACCCTATCACAGTAACTGAAGGGAACAATTGAAAGGACCTCTGTATTAAGTTTCTGATTCAGACTCCGAGGAGACTTTTCCTTCTGATTCTTCCTGTGGGGGGTTCTCTTTCTGTGTGACTATTGCTAGAATGTCCCATTGTTTTCAGTGGGAGAACCATGAGGTTTCGCAGTCCCTCAAAAATACTGAGTTGTTACTGAAGATCTCTGCTTCTATTTTTATTTATTTACACTTTTTTTAGTGCAATGTAAATACTTTACTAGTAAAGTTTTTCAGTATAAAAAGTGTGCAATCTTCACGCATGGTATGCTAGACACAACAGCATCATTCAAATTAAAACTTTCACATTGACTACTGCAGACAGATGTGAAGTTGTTCAGTCTCACCGTTCATTCTTACACATGGGTTCAGAGCCGATCCCTTGGCTCTAAGTCAGCCGCTTTTACAAGCTCGAGGTTTTAGAGTAACTTGAGGCCAAGTCTCTATCCCATGATGCTCTCTGTCTCACCTCAGATCTAGTTTGCCACTGCAACAGATCGGAGGTCGAGAGAGAGCTTGGGCAAGTATTTCTAACTTTTACTTATTGGATAGTTATCTTTACAGTCTTTATATATAAATTGTGTTTATTGGCTAGTTAGCCTTAGCTTTTTGTCCAGGCTCTGTCCTTGCTGTTTTTTTGATGGATTTTCATCTTTATAGAGCGGCTGCTCTTAGGCCTTCTTGGCCACATTTTAGTTTTCTCCCCTATCCTGTTTTATAAAAAGTTTAGAAAACTTTTAAGCTTTAAGCTTTATGGTTAAGCATTTGACTATATATATTTGCTGTTGTAGACTTTGCAGCTTTAGCGTTTTTGCAGTGTGTGTTGTTAGCTATTCCAATATTAGATTGGTCTACTATCTAGAGTAGTTTGGCTTTAGACAGTTTTGATATATATATATATATATATATATATATTTTTTTTTTTCCCCACAGACTGAGTTATATACTGTTTGTCTTCTAATATGGCTGATCATAAAGAGAAAGAAAAGCAAAAGTCTGGATTTTTAAGAAATGCCCTAAATGTGAGCAGAAAATGTCTATAACTGATCTGCATGTCAGCTGTGTGTACTGTTTGAGGGCAGGCCATCTTCAGGAGGACTGCTCCATTTGTCACCCCTCTAGCAGCAGGTTATTACTGGAATGCAGTTGAAAACTGGTGTAGGGGTTTGCTGAAACCAGATTTCCAGGAATCGTTGGACAAGGCCGACCAGACTTCAGTCATCGAAGGGATCGAAATCTTTGAAAGCTTTCGGAGCCAAAGTCTTTGGCTCCGAGCCTTGCTGAGAAGGTGTGGTCACTGGTTCCGCAGTCCTCGGAACTGAGCACTGAACTTGTTTTTCTGAGCCGGTCCCCGATACTTTGAAATCACCCATTTTGCAGTCGGTGGCTTCATCCATCCCTTCGACTCATTCTTCGAGGAGCCTCTCCAATGTGGATGTTGACCAAGTGGTGCAGAGGCTTCTTGAGAATCTGGCACTAACCAAATTGTAATTGGCTTTGGCCCAACTGGTTTCAGAGCCGAAGACTATTTTACCTACTGCGTCTACTCTTCCGCCAAGCTAAGCCGGGCCTTCGGAGCCAGGGGAGGTGGAACTGATTATTGTGGAACCTTCAGAGCTGAGGCCTGTTCCAGTGCCATCGGTTCCGTCAACTCAGACTACTTCGGTGTCGTTCGAGGAGTCTGGGAGCTGACACTCTCTAATCGGCTCTGGGGGGTAGTTGAACCGATGGATCAGTTCCAACCCTTCTGCTCGGAGCTTCAACACAGATGAGCTCGGCTCCTTCCTCTGGGTCAGAGCTGGGGAGGATGCCCATCTTCTTCGGAGCTGGCTATTTCCTCACGTCGGAGCAGTGGAGGCTTAGATGCCATGAGGAGAGTTATGTCTTCCAAGACTCCTATGTCATCAGGACCTTCCTCCTCCTCCCCAAAAGTGCCGCTTTCTAGCTCTTCATCACAGGTCCCTGTAAATCGTCGAGATCCGGAGCCTCAGGTAGCCCCATTGGGTGACCCGTGTTCTGCTGAGACCTCACCAGAAGCTCCCATTAATGAGGTTCCCAGGAAGAAACTTTGCAAGAGGAGGCATTTAGACTCCCCACAGGAGTCTGTCACATCGGACTCTGATTTAGAGGAGTCAGAAGGGTCCCCACGGTCCCCCTCGGAGGATATCTCCTTTGCTGATATCCTTGAAGTCCTGAAACAGAGGGGTGACTGGCAGTCCATTAGCCCTACTGATGATGAGTCGGTGCTTCTGAATTTTGGGTCTCAACCCTCCACCTCATGGGTGACTCCACCCTTTGGTGAACTTTTGGAGTTGGTTGCTCGAAGAGCGTGGGAGTCTCCTGATACTGTGGAACCTGTCCTTCGGAGGTCCAACAAGTTTATTACATCACCACAAGACAAACTGTTCCTTACCAAGGGAGTGCCAGTTGATGCCATGGTGGTGGCAGTGGCCACCAAGAAAGAGATGTCTGAAACCTCTTCTACTGTCCATCCTCCTAATAGAGATTCCAGGATTACGAACAGGTATGGGAAACACATTTTTAGTTCAGCGACTTTTGCTATGCAATCGCTCAACTATTTGACACATTTTACCCGTCTTCAATGAGATCTCCCAGCTCAATACCCTTACTTCCATAGTTAACTCATCCATGCGGCTCATTTCTTATGCAGCTGATGGTTCGAGTCGGGCAGCGGGTTCAGCAATAGCTCTTCAGAGAGATTCCTGGATACTCTTATGCTCCTTTGCGGAAGCCTTCAAGTCTTCCTTCGTTAATACCCCATTTGATGACTCGTCCCTTTTCGGGCCTAAAGTCAAGGAAACCTTCACTAGGTGTGAACAAGATGGAAAGACTATCTGCTGTAAGAGTCTGTTTTTCCACCCCTACTAGATCTTACTCCCAAGTGCAAAAGGGAGGAAAATTGTGGTTCCGGAAGTCCCAAGGAGCTTTTCAGAACCCACGTTATGAACCCCCCTCCAGGGGCAGAGGAGGGGCTAATAATGGGAGACGCCGCCCAGGTGGCAGAGGAGGTCCGCAAAACCAGGGTGACAGGGATCAGTTCTTTGGCAAGCCCTACCAGTGCTCCTGAAAGGAGACCCGACTGTCCTACTCTGGAGGCAGCCAGGGTCACTTGTCTTTGTATCTAGACGCCTGGCTAGAAATTACAAAGGATTCTTGGGTACAAAGAATTGTTACCAGAGGTTATGTCATTCTGTTCTCAGAACCCCCCACTGTAAGAAGGAAAATCCCAGACATTCCACCCAGTCTCGGGGATCAAGCAGCCATAGAAATTCAAAGGCTACAGGAAAAGAGAGTCATCCAGCCAGTCCCAGCAGACCAGATAGGATCCGGAACCTACACCAGATTCCTTTTAGTTCCAAAGAAAACAGGGGACTGGAGGCCCATCTTGGACCTCAGCAGACTCAACACCTTTGTAAAGAAGGAGAAATTCTGGATGGTCAACACTTCAATCGATTCTGTCGTTTCTAGGAACGGGTGATTGGATGTGCTCTATAGCTCTCAAGGATGCATACTATCACATCAAAATGGCCAAACCATCCAGATATCATTTGCGGTTCTGGCTGGGAGCCAGTCACTATCAGTTTCGAGCACTGCCCTTTGGTCTCATGACAGTCCCCAGAGTGTTTACCAAATGCATGGCAGTGGTTACGGCTCACCTGAGGCGTCTAGGATTCAGTGTGTTTCTGTATCTGGACGACTGGCTCCGCACCACCACTTCTAGGCATCAATTACTTTAATCCAGGGATCACACACATAATCTGTGCTCTCAGTTAGGAATAACTATAAATTTCGACAAGTCTGTGTTGTCACCATCGCAGCGTATTTCCTTTATCGGAGCAGACTTAAGACACCACCACCGCCATGGTAAAATTGCCACTGGAGAGAATAGTCACTCTTTGACAACAGGTATCAGGCATTCTGACGAGCAAAAAAGTACCAGCCTCTCAAGTGTTGAAACTACTAGGTACTATGGCAGCTACGCTCATAGCAATTCCTCTGGGGAGTATGCACATAAGAATACTTCAATGGTTACTCTTAACCCAGTGGTCTTACCAACAACTTCCGATGTCATTCATGATAATGATTAGATTCATGCAGAAAGGATCTTCAATGGTGGCTGACCAGCTATCATGTAATAGGTCGCCCATTTGTTCTTCCTCCGCCATCAGCCGCGGTGACCACGGATGCTTCTCTGATAGGGTGGGGGGGGGGGGGTTTCAGGAAATAATGGCCCAAGGCACCTGGTCAGAGACAGAGTCACAGTTGCACATCAATGTCCTGGAGATGAGAGAGATACTTTTGGCTTTGCAGTATTTCCATGACTCTCTACCTCTGGGGATGATTGCGATCCAGACCGATAACATGTCTGTGGTCTGGTATATCAACAAGCAAGGGGGAACCATGTCTTACCCTCTTGTGTCGGGAGACCCTGAGAGTTTGGCAGTGGGCTGTATCCACCAGGCACTTTCTGATAGCAATGGGGAAATCCAACATGATCGTGGACAAACTGAGCAGAGCCATTCTGATGCTACACTAGTGGTCCCTCAAAGACAAAGTTGCGGAGATGATTTTCTGCAGATGGGGCCAGCCTTGCTGCAACCTGCTTGCATCCCCTATGGATGCTAAATGCAGAAGCTACTTTGCCCTGAATCCCCCACCAGGGGAAAACCCAAGGGATTCGCTCATACACGATTGGCCCCTGGGACTCCTATATGCTTTTCCACCATTTCCCCTGATTCCGAAATTCTTGCAGAAAGCCAAAGCCCTGGGGAGGACTGTAATTATAATAGCCCCGTTTTGGCCTCAACAGATTTGGTTCCTCTTCCTTTGACTCTACCAACTAGAGGAACCTTGGATTCTGGACCCAGTTCCAGATCTGCTGACAAATTCATCAGGGGCTCTTCATCCTTCTCTTCATTCCCTCAGATTTACAGCTTGGCTGCTCCAGTTTCCAACATAGCCAGGTCACACAATTTTTCCTCGGAGGTACAGCATATCCTGGTATCCTCTCATAAAGCTTTCACCAGAAAGTTGTACGCCAGCGAATGGAAGCGATTTGCTTTTTGGGCTTCGCAAAATAATACTGACCCATATGTCGCCCCAATTGCCAGCATTTTAGAGTTCTTGACTAAGCTTTTTAATGAAGGTGCTGCAGCTGCCACCATATGAGTTCAATTGGCTGCGATTTCAAATTTTCACCTCGGAGCTGAAGGTTCTAACCCAATGATTACGTAGAGCCTTCTTAAAAGGTACCATACATCTTAGACCGCCAGTTAGATAACCTGTTACACTCTTGAATCTGAATTTTGTGTTATCACAGATTATTCTTCCTCCTTTTGAGCCTGCATCATCCTGTCAATTAAAATTTCTGTCTTGGAAAACTATCTTCTTGGTAGCCATTAGATGAAAATGTAAAGTGTCCGAACTTCAGGCCCTATCTATCAAACCCCCATATTCGGTTTTTCACCCCGGCAGAGTGCTGCTGAGGACTAACCCTTCCTTCCTTCCTTCCAAAGGTATGTTCGGAGACTAACCTGAACCAAACTACTGAACTCCCAACTTTCTTCATTAACCATTCTAACAAGTTGGAGTATATGTTGCATAAACTTGATGTTCACAGGCAGATAAGATTCTATTTGGACAGAACAAAAGAATTTAGAAAATCAGAGCAACTCTGTTTCTCATGCTGACACCAAGAAAGGGCTACCAGTATCCAAAGTTACTCTGTCCAAATGGTTGACTGGTTGCATAAAATTCACATATTCCTCAGTGAATCAACCATTAGGACATAGCGTGAAAGTGCATTCCACTAGGGCTGTTTTTACTTCTTCAGTTTATGCAGCTAGGCTGCCTTTGGACACTATATGTGCAGCTGCCACTTGGTCTAAGCCTCATACCTTCATCACGCATTACAAAGTAGATAGGGCCTCCAGGATCAGGGCTTCCTTTGGTTCCACTGTCCTCAGGAATATACTCCCATGAGCCACCCAGGATGAATGGTGCTTGGGGCACTACCAATGTGCAAGAATGAACGGTGAGATTGAACTTCACATAAAGAAGTTATGTACTTACCATAACGTTCCATGTGAGTAGTTCATCTCATCTTCATTCTTACATTCCCACCCGCCTTCCTTCTCTAGACTTCTCAAAGAACGAGTAAGACTTTTCCATCTGGTGGGTCTTGTTCTAGGATTTACTCTGGCTGGAGTACTGTTTATGTATTATTATGTTATACATGTTGGGATCAGCAAACTAGATCTGAGGTGAGACAGAGAGCATCATGGGATAGGGACTTGGCCTCGCGCTACTCTAAAACCTTGAGCTTGTAAAAACGGCTGACTCAGAGCTGAGGGATCGGCTCCGAACCCATGTGTAAGAATGAAGGTGAGATGAACAACTCACATGGAACGTTATGGTAAGTGCATAACTTCTTTTTTTAAGGAGAAGAAAGATTTTGAGATTCGCTCTACTCTGGGTTTTCATTTTTTTTCCCTGGCTTTTCAGCACTTGGCATTTCGAGTGCCAACATTTCAACAGGAAGCCAAAATCAGCTATACTAGTCAGATTTTAAACCTGTATTTGATTTATCACTGCTTTGCATCCCTCCCCGGATTTATATATACCAACTCTAAGGTCACACAACAGTGGGGGGAAAAAAAACACCAGTGACAACAAAAATAACTTCAGTGAACAGCAATTGCTGCTTTTGCTTTCTCCAAAATTACGTTTGATGAGATGATGTGCTCCTGTTCATCTGCATGTATAATGTCATTCAACTTATATTCATTACACTCTGCATCACTTATATCACCACCCCTAACAAGTTCAAGAACTACTTGCAACACTAAAATTAAAACATGTGCTGCATCAGTATCTCCTATATGCTTAGATCAGAAAGATGACCACTAATATACTCTGAGTTTCCTATTGGTCTTTCTCACATACTGTGCAGTGCATTTCATGCATATAGCAAGATACATAATATTCTTGGTGTCACAATCAGTATAAGCATTCAACTCTTATCTAATGTGTGTTACAGAATGCACAAATTATTTTCTTCTATAAATATGTTTACAGAACTGACATTTAGTACTTGATATGCCGCGGTGGTACGGCAGTAGCGTTGTTACCTCTCAGCAAGTGGTTCTCCCGTTTGATTCTCAGCTTGGCTTGGGAGTGCCTTCTGTGTGGAGTCTGTATGTCTTCCCCACGGTTGGGTAGCATTCGAAAGACATGCATGCGTAAATGGGCGTGCTTTCATTGAAGGTTGGGCGTCGAGCTGGCACCTCGGCATTTCGTAAAAATCTACTGCCAATCATTAGTGGACCAGAGTTCCGCTGTGGCGACCCCTTACCGGGAACAGCTGAAAGACAAACATAGTCCCTTTCCTACCACTGTGCTTTCAATTAATACATTTATTCTATTCTTTATAACAATCTTTGTTTCAAATCCATTGCTTTCTTATAAGAGCATACAGGTCGATCCACCCATCCATCCTGAACCCTTTTTCCCATTTTTGCACATGGGGTCACTGTAGCACAAAATGTTTTAATATATCCATGTTATGCAAAATATGCCAGTGTTTCTCTGAAATACCTTTTCCAATTCCTGTATGCCTGTTAGAAGTCATTGTAAAGTGTAACTCATTCTGTTTTACTACTTGATTCCAACTCTAATTATTGCTAGAAAAAACTGGTTTGTTACTCACATAACCCTCTCCTAATACTAATATCCTGTGCCTACTGGTTAACTGCTTGCTATATCCTCTCTAACCAAAATATCCTGATAAGGCACCCATCACCTCTAGCAGCACACTATCATCTGTATTTAGTTTTGATAGCCATAACATTGACCCCTTATTATATTTCTTTAAAGAAAAAGGTGAGATTCATGCTGCAGATATGTATTTGTTGTCATTCGTTTTTTATAAGGCAGAGTAGTAATTTCCCCAGTAATCGACTTTTCTACCAACATATCTAAAATAGTTATAGTGTTTTCTGAGTGATATAGTTTAAAATGTAAAAAAACTAACCTTTCTGTTAAATAGTTAATGACTGTACCTAATCCATCTGTAGTCCCTCCCCATAACATAAAATAGCATTTACAAATATATAAAGTAGAACACTATTAGCAAATCTATTGTTTTTCTTTGAATAAATATACTTTTCTTCCTATACGGTCATTACTATTTTTGATTTTCATATCTTTATTGAACTGTAATATTAGACTTGTGTATA
The DNA here is from genome assembly GCF_019279795.1 of Protopterus annectens. Taxonomy (NCBI): domain Eukaryota; kingdom Metazoa; phylum Chordata; order Ceratodontiformes; family Protopteridae; genus Protopterus; species Protopterus annectens. The sequence continues at coordinate 1,300,580,383 of NC_056743.1, read as the reverse complement.
GAAGTTGATCTGAGACCAGTAGCCCAAAAATGTGCCTAGCTTCATCTCATTTTAATGCCTTATCTCCTTCTAACATCTGCTTCCAAAATCTCAGTTGTTTGTCCTTTTTTCTCCAAGTGCTCATGATGTTCTCTCCTGTGTTGTTCTTCTCACTATATACTGTATAATCTATTGGTGTTATTCTTTTTTTCCAGGCTCTATCTTCCTTTAACATAAAAACTTGCTTAACAGTATTATGTATTTAAGGCTATACTTAATGTTTTTATAATCATTTCCTAGATTTGCCAAAATGCCCACATGTGATCTTGTTATAAGCTTATTGGGCACTATGCCTATATCTTGAATCAAACATATTAATTTAAGTTGCATGGCCTTATACTATGCCTCCAAATATAGAAGCCCTAAACCACCCTGCTCCTTTGTCAGTATTATTTTTTCCATTGCACTCTTTTCCTTTATCACAAAGAAATTCTTTAAATTTCCTTTTTCATATTTTTCTCTGTCTGTTCTCTTGCTTAATACATAAAATTTCAAAAACACACCATGGAGCCATGTTGTTAAACTGTTTAATATTTGGTACCTCGGCCTTTTGCTTTCGCCTTCGGGAATGAAACACTTTCACCAAGCAAATCTTTTTGTACAAATGCCACCATTTAATTAATTGATTAAATAACAACTGAACATTAACAATCAAACAATTATTATAAATTCCTCTTTTACAAAGTGCATAGTGCATAAACCTTCAATTACAACACAAAAAACCAGTGCAATATTTTTCATTATATATAACCTAATGTGAAAAAAACACATTTAATTTTTCCAAAATTTTTTACAAACATACCATTGTTAAATGTACTACCAAGAAGAACCCTAAAAGTTCAGACTGATCTCCAAATTCAAACCCCCTAGGCTGCACTGTCCTGTAATTAAGAATTAACCTGGTTTCCAATACTAAAATCTTACAGGCAAAGTCATCCTCATTAGACAACTGTGGTTTAGACAGTATACTTAAGAAAAAAAAAATCATCCAAACCACGATGGACATGGTGAAAATGCTCTGCCATGGGGCTATCCAAATTAACATTCCTGATATCCCCAAGATGTTCCAGGATAAATGTTTTCATTTTCCTTTTAGTTTGCCCCACATACCACTTGGTGGGTTTGTATCCACTTCCAATGATGTAAACCATCCCACAAGAATCGCAACTAAATATTTCAAAAGAAATGAATTTTCTCCCATTTATTTTTGTTCCCAACAGATTCCTAATCTTTTTGCATATCTTACACCATCCACAAGCAAATGAGCCCTTCCATTCCCCCTCTGAAGGCATAAGACTAACCTTCAAATTCAATAACTCCTTTAAATACAAAAACCTTTCATAGGAGAATGTAACCTGCTTAGGGAATAACCTACCCATTGTGTTGTCATGGCAAACTACAGGCCATAAATTGTTCACAACATTCCTTAAAATATCAGAAAAAGGAGAATACTTAGTGACAAAATAAATCTTGCCATCATATCCTTCCTCACTGATATCATTTACAAGCCATTCACTACCCCTCCAACTTTTTATGGTCTTTTTACCCATGCTTACATCTAGCTTCCTTCTAGCTTTATCTAAAACATGAGAAGGATATCATCTAGCCTGTAGCATCATTCTTACTTTCGATAGTTTCCTCTGTAGTAATCTTACACCTGAAATGTTGGTAAAAATTCTTTTAAATTCACCATAAGGCAAAGAACTAATTAAGTGTTGGGGGGGGGGTGCATGCTGCTAGCTTGTAAAAAGTTGTACACCGCTGTGGTTTTTCTATATGGTTTGCATTGTATGATCCTGTCCATGCCTACATATAATTCCACTTGCAAAAATTGGATCAAATGTCTGTTCAATACATGTGTAAATTTCAAACCATATTGATTCCTATTTAGTTGATATAAAAAATCCCTAAGTTGTGACTATTTCCTTTACAAATAAAAATCAAGTCATCTGAATATCATTTGTATATGATGATGACGTGCTTGGAAAAAAATCTGTGGGATATATGAACTTCTTCTCAAATTCATCCATGAAAATAATATCTTATGAAGGAGCAAATGGAGCTCCCATCACAGTTCTCTCCTTTTGCAAGAGAATCTCTTTGCCAAAACAAAAATAATTATGTGTAAGGCAGAATTCTCAAACAAGAAACAAGGTGCGAGGTCCCTCCCCTAACATGTTATTAACTGCTTCCAGACCCCATCTATTTTAATGCCACTGTACAATGAACATCTGCAGTAATCCAGTAGCAATCATCTTGCCACTCCATCCCCTTTAACACTCTCACAGAATTCTGCAATATTCGTAATATGAACTGGAACTTTCTGTGAGTTGTTGCGTCTTTTGGCTTATCCCGGTTAGGGGTCGCCATAGCGGAACTCCGGTCCGCTAATGTTTGGTAGTGGATTTTTACGTGCCGAGTTACCAGCCCTGATGCACAACCTTCAACGAAGGCACGCCCATTCACGCATGCCTCCACACATTAGACGCTATAGCTGAGAATCGAACGGGACAACGTCTTGCTGTGAGGCGACAACGCTACCGCAGCACCACTACTTTCTGTGAGTATTTTTTCAAATGAGCATCTAAAAAAATACCTACATTTGGTAAATACGACTCCACTCCCAAAACTATCGGTCGCCCCGGGGGATCATTTAAATTGTAATGTACTTGAGGAATCGTATAAAAGGTGGAATCCCTGGGTTTTTTGATTTGTAGCTTAACATCTTAAGCTGAGGGGAAACCTAACCTTTCACCTCTCTCCACAATTTCCCATAATGATGAATTAAACTCAACAAGTGGGTTATTGGACAACTTTTCATATTTTTCTTCATTCAAAAGTAAATCAAAAAACATTTTGTTATATTTAGTCTTCGTCATTATGACCCAATTCCCCCCTTTGTCTGCCTGCCTAAAAACATAATCATTGGTTAGACTGTGAAGACTTTTAAGAGTTAACCACTCCTACTATAAATTAAAACTTCTTGCTGATTTAAAGAATTTCACATACTCAATTTCTACTTTCTTACATAATACTCTTTCAAAACTAGTTAAAGTTATAGAAGTTCTAGGGAGTGTGAAACAACTAACAATAGGAAGTTCAGGAGCAAAGATTTTTTATACCCCATGCAAAAAATTTACTTCCATCCGAAACAAGTTCTTCATGTGCATCTAACTCACTGTCTGACCCCACATTAAATGACATTTCACATAATTTATTTTCATACAGTGAAATATTCAACAAAGAATCATCCAAGTCTGCCATATCAGATGTATTACTGATATTACTCTTTGCCCGGAAAAATGCTTTTTTAAATGCAACTTTCTGCAAAAACTTTTAACTTCGATTAAAACATCAGCCAGAGTTGGTAATTTAGTAGGCACACATTTTGCACTTTTTAATAAGTGCCTGATATCCCATGTGATAACAAAATCAGACAAGTTACTAATGTTTAACAAATCAGATTAATCTAAACACTTACTCTGTAAATCACAAACATGAGAATTTTTTTCAAAGTATGTCATCAAAAACAAACTATATACATATGACTTAATTTTTATTTGTAAAGGAAATGAGTCACAGTTTAGGGATTTTTAGATCAACTAAATAGGAATCAATATGGTTTGAAATTTACACACATACTGACTAGACATTCGAGACAATTTTTGGACATGGAATTACACATGGGCAGGGTCATACCATACAGAAAAGCCACAGAGGTGAACAACCTTTTACATGCTAGCAGCATTCATTCCCCCACTTGATTAGTTCTTTACCTTATGGAGAATTTAAAATAATTTTTACCAACACTTCAGATGTACATTTACTAGAGGGGAAACTATCGAATGTAAGAGAGAGGTTACAGTCTAGAGGATATTCTTTTCATGCTTTAGATAAAGCTATAAAGAAGCTACATATAAGAAAGGATAAAAAGACCATAAAATGTTGGAGGAGTAGCAAGTGGCTTGTAAATGATGTCAATGAGGAATGATAGGATGGCAAGATTTATTTTGTCACTCTGGTTCTAATATTGACTCATGTTTGTCCTGAGATACAGGAGGTCAGGGACCACCAGATCTTTAATGGTACAGTAAGTCGGGTAAAGATAACTCCTCAGGAGCCTACAAGACACACAGTACAGGTACAGGACTTTCAGTCATTTCTGATAACGAAGGTCTGAAAGAACAGAAATATTTTTTGTTAGGAACTTCTGGAGCTTTTTAGGTTTTTTAAGATGTTGTGTGAGATGCATTCTGAATGAATCACTACACTCTACAGCGTGTTTGGTCAATGCTGTGTATAGGGGACAACATCATCACTGGATCTAGACAAAATAACTTTGGCTACTAGCTGTGCTAATTATTGATAGCAAGGGTCAACATCTAACATATGGTTTATAGGTTCACAGATAAGTACTAGGCTAGCTACCCTTGTGGCTCATTTTAAGCCTAGCCAGTTTCTCTCAAAGGTGAGAATCAAACCCTGTCCCCTTTGTCTGTGAGGTAAACACCTTAAGCATTATGCCAATCCCTCCCCCATGTGAACAACAAAAAGACCTAGCAGCTAAAGAAGAATGCCTGTGCATCACTAGTTAATACATTACTGCATGCATCATAATCATCATCATCAAGATTGTGTGATTGTCTCAAAGCATGAAAATATCCCAAACAGATGCCAGATTATAATTGGTAGAAAGGATGAACCCAACCATAAGACCAATTAAAGGGTCATTGTTGTTAGATCTACCCATTACCAAAGGATGATGAACAACAACTATGCTCACCCAATGTATGGGACAGAAGTAGCACAAACTAAAAGTGTTAAACCGGGGTGTGTGTGTGTGTGTGTGTGTGTGTGTGCTGAAGAGTAGCATAAATCAAATGCAGTGATAAGAAAACAAACCATGTACAAAAACAATTTTATCCAAAATAACATTTTGCTCACACAGCTTATGCAATGACTATTCTGTTTAATGATGCACTTAAAACTCACCCACAATCTTCAAACAATTTTCCTGGTCAGGGAATCCATGGAATGTTATCATCAGGCATTCATATTTGAAGTATATCATATAATGTTTAGCAAATTCAAATAACATTAAATACTAGCAGGAAACATACAAAAAAAAAAAACAAGACTACCATATCTTTTTAAGGTTTGTTTTATTTGATAATGAAACATAACATTTCCTTCCAAATGAGGACATACAAGACACATTTTTGAATGTGATCATTAGTTATAATCTAGAACTAAGAAAGATTATTAAACAACAAATAACCATAATTTACAAAACTATATATAATACGTACATATATATGTATGTATATATGTACATATATGTAAAAACAGAATGAGAGAAACATTCAGAGCTTGGCTTTAGGCAGCAGTTGTGCAGTAACAGTGCACACTTCATTTTTAAAAGGAAGACCTCTCACTCAAAATATTCAAGATCTCATTTTTCAAACAGAACAGCAAGGCAAAGCAACTAAAGTAGGAAATTCCATCCAGAGAAGGCACAGCTCCTTTCCACACTACTGATTGGTATTCCCTAATCTTACTTCTTTCTCCTATTTTATATTTGGTTCCCGGCATATTTATGAAGTTTCTCCCCTGCTCTGCTCCCAGGATGTACCCCTCACCATCTTGCCTCTCTGGTCATCTTTTCCTGGTTACATAAGATATCTATCACAGCTCTTGCTCTCAATTCCTCCACTCCTCTGTTTCAGTTTGTCAATTGCCATTGTCACCCTCCCAGTACCTCTACTTCCAAAACTGTTTTCATATCCTCCCCTTTCTTCTCTTCTTGGAAGTTGATTCCTTTTCTTAAAATCACTACAGTGAAGCAGTGTTTCCTGAATATTTGCTATGGCTGCAGCACACCACAGACTGATGTGCTTCAGATATTTAGTTGTGTACCAAAATGATACAGAACTGTGATTCTTATGTAACATGTTTACTCCTGAATGCCATCACCTTCCTTTTTAAAGGCATTTTTAACCATCTCCTCTAATGTCTGAAGAATATTTTAAGGACAGGCACCTTTGTTCCTAGCCTTTTCTCTTATTTTCCTGTCTTGCAGGTCTCTATCCTTATTTATTTTATCCATTTCTGTCTTCATCAAGATGCACTGTCACCTGACAAGCTGTCACTCACAAGTGCAACTGGATGACCCCCCCAACTCCCACCCTCCAAAAAAAAAAAACTCAGTCAAAAGGAACCAAAAATCTTGTAGTTTGATGCACTTACAAAGCACAGAAAATGGAGACAACAGTCATCTCCACCAGCATTCTTTTGAAACAAACAGCCATGCAAAGAAACAAATGCCCAGCACACTATAACTGGAAACTAAGTCAACAATCTGTAAAATTGTTTCACATTTTAATAAGAATAAATCACTTACAGTCATGCTTTCATTTTTTATTCAGCTTTTTATATAGATATATGAATGTATTTATAAAAGACCATACAATCATCACAAGCATGGGTATCCTGAAAACTGTAAAAGCAACAGATATCCCCCCTCTGCATCCTCTCCCAAGATCAGAACTGGAATGCCCCTATTATAAGCAGATGGGGATAGACATGTCTGCTTTTTCAGTTTCTTAAGGTCACTCTACAAATTAGGCAGACTTTGGGAGCTACAGCCAAGTAAATGAACTTGTGTCACTTTCTGAGACCAAGACCAGAAATAGCACATTAGAGATGAGTTTTAACATGCTGACGGGTCTCTGGACACCCCCTTCCACCATGCGTCTGCAAAGAGGAACAGCCCAAGCGATATCAGCAGATATAGCACAGATGAGGTATTACGGCTTAGGCCCAAGCTGCATGCTAAATCTCCCAGCAGGAGCTACTGGGGACTACAGTTTAACTAGCAGGGCAAACCCTGCAGTCCACCACTTTGATTTCACAAATATGTCTCACCTATCATATTATCAAATGAATATAGCAGCTGTTTCCATGTCCCTGTACATACATGCACACACACACGTGTGCACCCACGTACACACACACACATCGCAAGGGCAACTATGGAACAGAAAATAATTAAATTATCAGTTCAAAATTCTCATGCAAAAATGTGGGTAAAATGGCTAATAAAGTTAGATTTTTTTTAAATCTTGGCAATAGTATTATTACTATAGTTATTCCACTGCAGATATTACCTATCTTCATATACTACAGTTGAACATGTATTCAAGGCATGGATCCCTTCAATGAACATCCTACAGCTTGTGAAAAGCTATAATTCTGCAGTGACATGCTCAAGCAGTGTCCCACTGTTACGGTGATGTTCCATCATTAATTATTTGTTCTCTAGAGTCCAGTCTCTCAAGTGTGTTAATGCTGCAGAATTTCAGACCTTCCACTCTCTGTATTTAATACTTTTACCCCTCCCCATGTGCACAAACCTTATGGCACTGTAAATCTCTGACACTTTCTATTGCTTAGGTAAACATAAGCAAGGATGCAAACTACTACATACATCATCTTCTAATTTTTACACACTCATTTTTTTTTTTTTTTTTTTTTTGCTGGGCACTGTAGCTGTAGTCAACATAACAAAACTAAAAAACACTACAGCGATAAATTAAAATCTGCTTTTCCACACAGTTCCATAGTACTCATTTCTCTTCACCCCTTAAGGAAGTTCCATGTATATCCTGCTTGCTTTCACTTTTCTTGTCAGAAAAAATATTAGAAACAGTAAAATGATGTGATGATCATTTACCAGATTTTAAGAACAACTTTCTGTGTTCTGACCAAAATAGAAGAAACTTAAAAATGTTTTTTGACTTCTGTTGCTGCTTAGTCCAAAGTTACAACAAAATACTTAGTCCAACAAACCTAAAGCACTTAAGTTAAAGTTATTGGGTACAAAGGGCTGTTTTTTTCTGAGCAGAAAAGTATAACTCAGCACAAGAACACATTACAAGCTTCAAAGCACACCCCTTTCTTGCTGTTAAGACTTAAAATCAGCAATCTGAATTCAGGCATATGCTGCCCAACAAAGTCAAAACGTAGTCAAATGTACAACTGTTCTATAGATCAGGAAGCTTGGTCTTTCACACAAGACATTACCAAGTAATAACATCTGTGCAGAGTAGGTGATCTGCTCAGCAAACAATTGCTAATTTCAGTGGTATAGGAAACACAAACACATATAAGGACTTTTCTATTGTTTTCATGTACTGACAATTTCATTTGAAGTTCATTGCATTTTCTTGGAGAAAGTACAAAAAATCCAGTGATTTTAAATGTATCCATTAACTATTCCTATTCAGAGTGTATTCATGAGAAATCTAAGAACCACTGCTGATGTGGGAGTCCCAACAGTGTGTATGTGCCTGTCAAAGACTTAATTGTAATCCCTCAACACATTTCTTATCTTAAAAAAAAATGAAACATTCTTTTACCTTCCATCGACATTACACTAGCACTATATGTACTGAAACCAAAGCTGGAAGTTTATGGAAAAGGTCAACAGTACCAGAAGGCACAACTCAAGCTCAGTGGGGCACTTATAATTTGGCTCCAACTAAAAGAAGTGGTTCTGAGAAAAGCCTTACTGGAAATGGCTGGGGGCTAGTGGTACTGCTGCCTGCACTTTAGGAGTTCAGTTTATTTGTACATTCAAAAATATGAGTGGAGTTTATAATGACTATGTGAAAAGAAAATGTCTTCTAATTCACAACTGAAATTAAAAGTGCATTTTTAAATTTGTGCTTCAGCTTCAAAAGTCCCACTTACCCCCCAAAACAACAGACTAGCCACAATGGTTCAATAACTCTGTTTCTTTTGTATGTCAAGTCTCTATCCTTCACCCTTATCAAAAAGCTCATGTGGTGGCTACACATTGATAGAAATATTGAAAGAGTCAGGTCTCTGAGTTATGGATCTCTCAAAAATTACTTGCAATGCCAAACTATTAAGATGGAACTTTGGTATGCAAAAGAAAAAAAAATGCAGTGAGGCACCATTTGATGTGAAAACCTTTGTTACACAAACAACAACCAAATGTCTTTAACACTTAAATATAAGCTTTCCCTTTGCTGTCGAAACTCTCACCATCAATGGTGGCTTTCAGAGGGAAAAGTATGAGAGAAAATGTGTATTTGAGGAAATAAAACAAAAGTTTTCTACTAAATTTAGCATTACTTATAAAAGACTAGTGTCCGGTTAATATACTAAAGGATGGACAGAAAAAAAAATATTCTCTCAACTTTTACTGAAGAAACACTACCTAAAATGACTGATTGTGGAAGTTAATTATGGGTGTTCGATTTCTCAAAATAACAATTACATCAAAAATATTAAGTCTTCACAGCAAGTCTGTAAAAAAAAGACCAGCTAGACTCCAATCATAAAAATCATGTGATTAAATCAGGTGATCATAACTTCCCCAAGTTCCTTCTTTTACAGTCATTTCTGCAGCCATGTGCTGGGGTGCCAGCTATGTGCCATGTGGAAGCTCTGTTTCGGACTCCTAACAAAATCCATTTCATATCAGCTCGTGACTGAGTTTGACTCTCCCAACAAAAAGACCATACAAGAATCATCATTTATAAACAGCAGCAGCTTTGCAGATTTTCACAAAGGCTACAGGTGTGATCTTGACTTTAAAGAATAATTTCCTAAACATTTACACACCCCCCCCCCCTTTTACAGGAACAGCCATAAAGGAACATTCATAATAAAAACAGAAAGATTTAATGTACAAAATGGTAAACAGCTTTCACTACTCAGTTTGAACTGTCACTACTGAAATGTCCATGCTTTGGCAAACAGGTTTGTTTTAACCTCTACAGACTTACGCCATCAAACGTGAGCTATACAGAGAACAAACAGTATACAGTAGCCACTGATCGAAGTTGTACATTTTGTTTAAAATACCTGTACATCTCAAGACAGCTGAATGAAACACCAGAATGATTGGGCTTAATTCATTTTTTTGTCACAAACGTGAAATATTTTAACTTTTTTTTCAAAAACTCAGCCACCGGAGGAAATGACAAGTGCATGCGGACACATGTGCGTCACCGCTGGTTCCGCGGGGCGCGGCTCAGATCAAACTCCCGATTCTCTGATTCGGGGATAAAACTGGACATGTCTTTCAACTCTGAAATAATAAAAGTGAAATAAAGAAATATTACTCCTTGGATCCACTTTTTATACAGTCTTTCATCAATTCCTGTACAACTCTTCTACCATTTATTTAATTCTGCAACTCTGCCAGCAGACTACTGAGTTTACTGTTGCTATGCCCAATCTCACAGTTATGTTGCTTTTTCAGTTTCTTACCCCCAAGTTACTGTTTACTGCAGCTTTGTACATGAGAGACATGAGTATTTTCACCACATTAGTTGACCTTTGAGATTGTTCCCTGCAATTTGTCAAAAACTTGGGCATTTGCTTTCAGACCCATAAGTCTCACTAGTCTTCTATGTAAAGCCATGGAAAGAATTATCATTGAGATGATCACGAGAGATATAGTAAACCTCCAGACACTGGACCCAAAACAGTTTGGTTTTGTCAAGGGCAGATCATGCCTACTCAACCTGGTGGACTTCTTTGAGAAGGTCATCAAAGCAATGGATGAGGGCAAAGTCATTCACGCTGCCTACCTTGACCTGGCCAAGGCATTTGACACAATACCCTACACTGGTATTGTTGACAAACTCAACAGGTAAGTAACGTACAAATCTATATGTCACCTGATGGATAGCCAACTGGCTCACAGACAGGACCCAGGATGTTAGAATTGGGGAGTCCACCGCTACAAAGAGGCCAGTCACAAGTGGAGTCCCTCAGGGATCAGTCCTAGGAACACTCCATTTTGGCATTTACTTTTCAGACGTCAAGGCCAATGCCAGTGGTCTCTGGCTGACTAAATTTGCAGATGATTACAAATTAGGACCGGTCATTGAATCTCACACTGACACAAATGTTCTCCAGGAGGGGCTGACACAGACAAACAACTGGTGTCAGAGCCATGGACTAAAACTAAATGCCAAGAAATGCATAACAGTATCCTTTGGGAAGTCATCCATCCCTGGTAACTTTCATATTGACAACACACTCCTAAGAGTTGATCCAGTAGTCAGGGATGATAGTAATTTAGCCTTTGATCATTACGTGTCTACAGTGGTGAGGAAATCATTCTATTTTGCGCAGCTTATAAACAAAGGTATTGCAACTAAGTCAAAGGAAGTCATTGTTCTACTGTATTCACCATTCATTAGACCTATCATCACCATTCATTAGACCTATCATTGAGTACAGTGCCCCCTTTGGCATGTACCTAACCAGGCATATCCAACAACTGGAACGTCCACAGAGGTTCCTCACAAAAAGAATAAAGGACGCAAGTTATATGTCCTATGCAGACCATCTCAAGGCCCTATCTTTGTATTCTGTCTCCTACATTCTTTTGAGGGGAGATCAATGCCTGGCATACAGGGCATTGTCAGACCCCACTCTGATGGACCTCCTGCATAGCCACATAACAAACAGCACCAGAATTACCTGTTCTTAAGACTTAAACCTTACCTGTGATATAAATAGGACTTGCTGGAGAGATAGGTCTGTATCCCAGAGACTACCCAGTTTATGGAACAGGCTCCCCATCCATGTGAAACAGAGTTCCTCCCTAACCCAATTCAAGTGCAACTTAGACAACTGGATAGGAAACCAGAAATTCATCCCTGGTTTGGCACCTATGTCTTTAATGGACAGAGGTAACATGTATATAGTTCATCTCCCAGGCCCATGCTTACACTTATCAAAGGTATCAGAATTTTTCAGAGAATTGGGATGCATGGCTATGGCTTAAAAAGGCCCTTGTGTTTGTTATCCTAGTAAACACCTATGAACCTTATTCAGAACTTTCAAGATCTTCTGGCCTTACACTTGTAGAGGATTCTTTACTTTGACCAGGGCATATTATCACTGCTGCAGTTTAGGAGAAGTATATACATCATATGTCCCTAGCTGCAGAATTCTACTTGCAAGGGAACACAATGACTACAATGAAATAAAAGTAATGGTTGCTTTACAAACCTTCTACCGCAACTTTAGGATGCAGCTTAGACAGCGAAACAATAGGAGGACAGAGTGCAGGAATAAAACACCCACTGCAGGGGATATGCTTGAAGATCATCTGATTTGGTATGGTATGTCTTACTTTTAAGGGCCTTTGGCAGGTACAAAGGATATACACATCTGTCCCACCTTTATACCCTGTAAACTTTGCTGAGAAAAAACTGTAATAGGCTATAGATAGCCAGTGTAGAGAATATGTCCTCTTATTCTGAAGCTCAAAAAAAAAAAAAAAAAGCTGGGAGGTAAACAGATTCCTTGTACTCACCTCTAGTCTGCTCATCCTGAAAACTGGAAAAATATATGTATGTGTGTGTCTATGTGTGTGCAAACGGAATGAAAAAATGGCAAAGTGACAATTCATAAACCATCCTTTGTGGTCTATGCATAATATCAAATGTCAAATGTGACTATCTGTGCATAAGATCCCAAAACTCCAAAATGCATAGACCCAAAGAGACTTTCACCAGAAACAGCATCTTTCAAAACAGAAACTTAATGTGCTGAGCCAGATAGTTCCAAGGATAGCTAAGAAGGGATGTCAGTCATGAAATTAACATCTCATGGAGATGACTGGTTCTTCATGTAGATCTGCAAAAAATATATATTTTTCAAAAAAATTTGAATTATGTCACTTTGTGAGACCAAGACCAGAAATAGCACACTAGATATGATCTTTAACATGCTGAGAGGTCTCTGGACACCCCCCTTCCACCATGCTTCTGCAAAGAGGAACAGTGCAAGCAATATCAGCAGATACGGCACAGATGAGGTATAAAGGATTAGGCTCAAGCTATCCTTCCTTTCAAAACACCAAGGAAAGCTTAAACATGGAGCTTGGTGGTGGAAAAAATTGGGGAGCAAGTCAAAAAGTGTCTGAAGAAGAGCAGACAAATCTGAAGACTGACAGGCTAAAGGGGAAATATCTTTTAAGTCCAAATGGAGAACCTTGTCCTTCTGGACGCATAGGTAGGCCTTATTAGAAAGATTCCTGACAGCTTCCAAGACTTCAGATGTTTCTCCAGAAAGTATGGTAGGTGGATCAGCAGTATTACACAAACTATGCTCTCAGATGGCACTACCACAGAAACCAAGCTCTCAGGTGCAGGTGGTCAACTTTATGTGGTGCTAGAACTCCCAGAACTCATGCAATAATCATCCCTGCAGAGGCCACAAAACTGAGGACCCAAAATCATGTTTATATGGGCTAGCAACAAGCAATGATAATGAGTTCTGCCATTAGAGTGTGGAATTTTTCAAAGGAAGGCAAAGGATCAAAAGAAGTGAAAAAAGAAGATACAAGAACAATTTCTCTCAGCTTACAAAGAAGACATACACCACTCATTTCACCTACCTGGCTAAAGGAAACAAAATCAGGGTAGCCCTGGGGCTTGCTAAATTATAAGCAGGTTGATTTCTGGAGTGCTCTGTTTCCAGAAGACTAGCTAATCACTATGCTGGATCAGACAAAGATCCAGGCCAGTGATCGAGTTATGGTTGAAACCATTTACTAGATTGCATGAGTCCTCTGGAATCCAAAAAGATATGACAGCTGGTGGCCTAGTCCCACACATTAATAACCTCTCTTCAAAGAAAAGAGTGGCAACTGTGTCCCACATGCACAGATGACACCACTGTCTGACTGACCAACCTCATCAATAGAGTTTTTGAATTAAGAAACATTTCCAAAGCCTTAAGGATCAACAGAACCACTCTCTGCTCTAAAAGAAAGATGTGAAGAATACTCTTCACTGAACTTCACAAATATGAATTGGGGTATACTCAAAGTGGGTTTCTCTCCACGTCAGTGGCATCTCTAAAGTTAGTAACTGTCTCACAAAAAGAAGAAACCCTGGCTCAACATTGTGAGTCAACACACATCACTCTTATGAATGGAAGAAATCTGACGCAAGTAGTACATCTAAGAGGAAATGGTGACATTGCAGTCACTGGATATGTACATTCTACTACAGGATAAATGGTTCTAGTTCATGTGTCTGAATGCTCATTTGCCTGAAACTCAAATGCTCTTACTCATTTGCCTGAAAACTTATTTTTACTGAAAAGCATCTCCACAACAAATATACCATATAAAACTTATTGCAGGTGGACAAGCACCCCTGCATCCAAAGATTCCCCCAATCCCCTTACTTTTATATACTAACTCTATGGTCAAACAACCAGAAAGACAAGACAAACTCCACACATAGTTAATCAGTGCCGGAGCACAAACACAAACATCTACACATCTGGGGGTACAACAAAATGCTAATCATTGCAATCTGCGCATACTCTGCTAGACTCACATCCCTTATAACTCCTATGATGAAAAATTACACCATCATACACATTCTATGGGCTTTGACACTTTCCAGACAGATAGGTTTTGAGTATTTGGGTTTCAAGTAAATGAGTATACATGCAAATGAACTAGAACCAGATAAACACATGAAGATAGGCCAAAGACAGTGTGAAATGTCACTGCCAAGTGTTCTACAACAGTAAGGAAAGACAGGGTTGGACATTTATGTGCTTTCCACAGACCTTGTACTTTCACTACTTTGGAAACTGTTCCCCATGCCAGGTTTGAAGTATCTGTAGAAGAGCAGCTGTAATAGAAAATAAGAGACCTGGATTGCAAGAGATCTGTTCTACCTACCAGAAAATCTCCCTTCTTTCAAATCTCAACACAGAGATCTGAAAAGATAAAGGGTGGACATGCTAAGTTCAGACTGACTTGAGGTACCACTGTATCTTTCTCATGTGGTATCTGGCCAAAGGAAGCATAAAAATCACTGATGCCATGTATCCCAAAATCCTGCAAAATTCCCTTGCAAACTTCTGGCTTTGAGTAGAGAAACTCAGGAAAAACTTTTGCAGCATCTCAACCTTGTCTGAAGGCAGAAAGGCACTTCCTAGGGCATAATCGATCAGACATTTCAGGAATACAGTTCTGTGAGAAGGGATAAGACAAGATCTTTGTATGCTGATTTGAAAACCTAGACTGAGTAAACGATTCTGAAGTGTTGCTAAACACTTTTGACAAATGGAGAAAGATTCTGTAAAGATAAGACAATCATCCAAATATGGAAATATGTGAATGCCTTGAAATCTGCACTAAGCAATTACTGGAGCTGTTATGGGACAAGACCAGCTTATTAAAATGTATATTAATTTCAGTTTATTAATGATGCTGTAATATGATTGTTAAAAAGCAAATATAATTTGTATGCAGGTCTGGGAAAAATGCAGCTTCATAAGCCACAGTATTGCTGTCTTTTAAACTGTATTCTTTTAGTATGTAATAAAAGAGAATAGTACGTGTTGCAGTTACTACAAACGGAATTTGTTAGTCTGACTCCTCCAGTCTAGGAGTACATTGTTGCTAGGGCAGGTTTGAAACGTCCAAGGTCAGAAACAAGACCCCTTGGAAGCAGGTGGATCATGTACAGAAAGGTGTTCAAGTGAAATCTGAGGTGAAAATCATGAGGGATGAGGACATTTGCAAAGTTTTCTATAGGACACAGTCACTGTAATGTAATGAAATTGCATGAGCACTTTGATAAGAAAATGTATAAAAATACAGTTTTGGTATATAAAGTGAGAATGCTTCATCAAGAGCTATGAAGACCAACTCCCAGCGCTGTAAGAATAAAACTTCTGTTTGCACATCCTGAATTGTTGTTCCTGTCTAAAGGCATATAAGGTAAATTCTTAATGTTATTTATTTATGACTATAACAGAGCCAAATACTTTGTAAATATCATTGGTGTGGTGGAAAGTACAAAACATAGGTCAAAAATGTAAACAGATTAGCAATGGGAATGTTATCAGACAAATCCTTTAAGTATAGCTCTACCATGAATGTTAGAGAAGGGAGCAGAGGGAAAAGGGAATGAAAGGAAAGCATTTTGAACTTTGGAATCTTGACAAAAAGACATGGAAAGGAATGGTTAAGCACAGGCCTTCAGAATCATTCATTCATTGGTACCAGAAAAAATCTTGAATAAAAGCCTTTCCCCATTTGGCAAGGGTCACTGGTTACATTACTCCCTGGGCAAGCATCTGATGCAGAATGGGAAGAAGCAATGACACTTGGCTCATGGGACACCCTGAAAGAGGGGAAGGAATTCCTATTGCCAAGTGTATCCCTTCTGAATTACATTTAAAACCCATGTGTTTGTCACAAGTTGGTACACAAGGGAAGATGAATCCTCAGGAATATGGAGAGGTTATCAGGGTGGAAAGGGGGGACCTAAACAGACAAAAAGTCATGCTGACTGGGAGGACTGTCCTTCATTTTTAGAGGCTTTTCCTTTTTGGGAGCAGGGCCTCCTTGCCATTTACTTTTTAAACTAATGTTTAACAGCTTCTTGCTTCTTAAACTGGTTATTGAAAAGGAAGTTGAGGAGAAAAGATAGAGTTGAAATAATTCAGTCAAATTTTGAATCAATTTACTCCTTTCATCATACTTCTTGAAGACCTCAGCTGAAGAAGAGACAAAAAGAACTTTTAGTAAAGAATTAAAAATTTCAGTTTTAACATCTTCAGGAAAGTTCTGAGAATGAAGCAAGACAAGCTTATCATTACCGACTCAGAAGCAGCAGCTTTGAGGAAGAATCAGAGCGGCATCATAAGCACACAGTAAAACATGCATACTAAAAAGAGAAGCAGATGTTACTGAAGCATTCAATGATCTTTTTACCACAGAAAGAAGGAAGGTTAATAACTAACTTTTGCATGTTCTCAAAAAAAAAGTATACACTTTAACACATGAGCTTTACAGCTTAAATTCCTGTAAGATAAACTAGTAGAAGAATAAACTTTCTTCCCCAACTTGTCAAAACACTGTAGACACTTGACCCTACTGTGTTTGGTTTACTCAAATGCAGGTCATGCCTACTTAACCTGGTGGACTTCTTTGAGAAGGTCACTAAAGCTATGGACAAGGGCAAAACAGTACACACTGCCTACCTCAACCTGGCCAAGAGGAACTGGACACAAGTACCTCATTCTGGCACTACAGATAAACTTACAAAATTAGGCATAAACCTGCATGTCACCTGATGGATAGCCAGCTGGCTCACTGACAGGATACAAGAAGTTAGGATAGGGGATTTGTCTTGACAAAGATGCCAGTCACTAATGGAGTCTCATAGGGATCAGTGCTGGGGCCTCTCCTTTTTAGTATCTACTCCTCTGAAGTCAAGGCAAACATCAAGGGCCTCTGGCAGACTATGTTTGGAGGTGACTGCAAACTAGGTATGTTCACTGAATCCCCTAAAGGCACAGACACCCTTTAGGAGGGCCTGACACAGACAAACAACTCGTGTCACAACCATGGACTAAAACTCAATATGAGAAATACATAATACTACCCTTTGAAAGACAGCCATCCCTGAAAATCACCACATTGATAATGCACCCCTAAAAGTAAAGAGAATGGTCAGGAATCTGGGAATACATATTGGCAGTAAGCTGAACTTTGACCATCATGTGTTTACTGTTGTGAGAAAATAATTCTATGTTGCACAACTTTTATGTAAGGGCATGGCATCCAGGTCCAAGGAAGTCATTATTCCACTCTACTCAACTGTCATCAGACCAATCACTGAGTACACACCCTTCAGCATGTACCTAGCCAGGCACTTGAAATAGCTTGAAAGACCACAGAGGTTCCTCATAAATAGAATTCAGGAAGTAAACAAGTCCTATGTGGACGGTCTCAAAGTGTTGTCCTTGTACTCAGCCTACAGACTGCTGGCCAGTGATCTTTGCCTAGTCTGCAAGGCATTCTCTAATCTCACACTGATGGATTTGTTGCACATCTGCAAAACAAATAGTTTCAGAAATACCCATTCTAAGGACCTAAACCTAATCTGCAACATAAACAGGACATGCAGGAGGAATAGGTCTCTGCATTAAAGATTACCCCTTCTCTGGGACAGGCTTCCCCCAGATATGTGAGGCAAGGCTCATCCTTAACCATATTCAAATGTAACCTAAACCAATGGATAGAAAATCACAAATTTTACCCTGGTTTGCCACCTACGTCCCTAATGGACAGAGTCAGACTGAGTACACTTAATGTATACATGCCTATATTACTACTTTAAAATTCTTTGGGGTGTTGACACTGTCAGCAATATTTTGCTAAATTTGGGGTAAGCCTGCTAAGTTTAAAATGCATCTTGGGCTGATAGCCTAGTAACCACCTATGAATCTATAAAACTTCCTCTTTCTTGTCAGATTGAATGTGGATAGCAGCAGTAATCTGTTTAGCAGAGGCAGTTTTAGATAGAGAAACTACTGCTGGATCTGTATAGGGTTGGAAAACAAATACTTATGAGCTGAGGTACCCTGTATGACCTATCAGACTTCCTACGGGTAGGATGTTGACTACAGGCAAACTAGATGCAGTGAGAAAAACATTCTCTAAAGCAGTCAAAACAGGAAGAACAGCTACAGATTTAGGTGCAGCCAACTGTTAACAAATAATAATACATGTTCTGTGCAATTGCAGCTTCATTCTGCTTCCACTGACAAATCTCTTTCATCTTAGATAAAAGTCTCACAAAAAGATAAATCTTCAAAAGGGAAATATGAAGCCATACTTTTTTCATAAACAGACTGTCCAGATTGAGAAGAAATTCCAGAAATACAACCACCCCCATGCAAAGTCTGCTTTTCTGAATGCAAATCCAAGTCAGAAAGAGAGGGAACTATTTTTCTTTTCTTGCCTGAATAAGTGTCAGACAAAGATAAGACAGTAATGAGCTCCTTTGCAAATCCAAGCAAATATTTCCTGTCCATGGAAAGAGAAACAGGAAAAGGTAATATTTTCTCATTGTGTAACCTTTCCTGGGAAACTCCCTGGAAGATGATCGACCCATAAAAGCCATACTCATCCCAGACTGAGATTCCTTATCCTGGCTGAGTGAAGAAACTTCATATGGCTCTTACCCAGAGACCAACACGAGTGGTTCTCCCTTGCCCACCAATGGCATCTCCTACAGCTGCAGAGGACTTGCTATCGACTGGTCCATGGTGGGAGTGCCTAGGCCACAAGGTGAGCAGTCTAAGGAGCCAAGATTGTCCTCAGCAGTCACCCATCAGCAGATAAGGTGCAACATGAACAAACCTAACCCCCAAAGACTCCCTAACAACTTTCTTTTTGTAGACAGGGTAAGATAAAACCACAGAGGCCAGTAGCTGCTCCAAAGCCTAGCCAAGAAAAGGGACCTTGAATGCAGATAGAGGAGACTGGATTAGTAAGTAAAAGAAAAAGTAGAAAAGAAGTGGTACTGAGGTACGTAAGCCACTGACACTCCCCCACAAGCAGAATATCCTGCTCCAAATACACAAACCTACAAACCTGTAGGAAAAGTCGGTCAAAAAACAGAATTTTTCTTTTGACACAAAAAATTCACATACGCATTTACAGTCATATTCTCTTAGAAATGCAACATTTTAATCAGAAAAAAACATTTTCCTCAGTCCAAGCAATACTGTCTGGGTGATGTGTGAACCAGTGACAAAGTTGATGGCACAAATGTCTATAACCAAAACATTTCTGAACAAAGGACTAGAAGCAGACATTCTCCTTGTTGGTGAGATCTTGGCAACAGCATTTCCTGCCGGTGGATTTCTGCCAGATGGCAAAAAATAATATAGTTGACATTCCACTTGGAAAAAAACTTGCATGGCATCCACTAATGCTTCAAACTCTGAAGCAGAGGAGAAAAACAGCTGTTATGTCTCCCTAAACATTTCCGGTATTTTCCAGGCAATCTTGGAGTCAAAAGTGCACATCCAGAGGGTGAATGACTTTTTTCTTTCCTAGATTATGCCTCTTGCAAACACTGGGAGATGAAATAACTTGTTAAAGACAATTTCGACATTTCTTTCTGGAGAAATCATAAGCTGTTTCTGTGGGACATCCGATCCTTGTGAAAGACCAGATGAGGTTTCATTTACTAGAAATAAAGGTATGAAGCTCCAAAAGTCAACAGAAAGAAAACTAAAAGAAAAATTGTTGAGAGCCAGACAAACTTCAACCTGCTAAACAAGTGGATTAGAATGGTGAAGATCTAGTCTATGAATTATGAAGTTCAAGTCTCAAGAAGGAAAGGTGCATCTCAAAATACAGACATGCAGAGCATCTGTAAGGAACTGCTTATCCAGATAATGCTTTGCTACATACTAACAACCCTTCCCTTCAATAAGGTTCTAATGGGCAGAAAGAGAGGACAAGTGCCATGACAACAGAATAAGTCATACTCAGATTATTCAGGCATCTGAGATAAGCCAGGAGCACTTGAAAGCTGAAAACTGGGAGCACAATATGATGTTTTTCTGCTCAAATAAAGGACATTTTCTTCTACGCAGAGTACTTGTCTGCCAGGTAAAATGTTTCTTGAAATGTTTAATCATCTCCCAAACACCAGCAGGGAGGTTCTGCAAAAGCAGAGGGTCCAGTGGCAAAAGCAAAACCCTTATATGACTCTGAATGCCACACCAGTCACAAAGCACTTCCTTGGCTTGAACCAAGATTTCCTGTACCACTTGGCAGCTGAGAGCCAAAAACCATGCTGTTTTTGGCCACTAAAAGTTAACAAGGATGGTGTTCCATCATCTAGTAAAGTTTGTTTTAATGAGATACTGAATCAGGGGGAAGGATGGGAAGACAGACAAGAATCAATCCTGACAGAAGAAGGAAAAGCATGCACCTCCACTTCTCTCATACCCTGTTTGATAAAGTAGAAAGGAGGGGTAACAACACAATCTTTTATTGTAAACAGTTTGATCTTTCGTGTGCCCTATTTCAAGTAGGTACTGAATAGGTAGATTTCCCAAATCCTCAGCTCCAGGAGAGGAGTGGGTACAGCTTAGAGGGTTTGGCAACATATTTATGTTAAACGGAATTTAAACTGCTAAGAAAATGATGCCCCGTCTATAGCCTATTGCCAGACTTGCATTGCCCCAATGCACAGAGGTACAACCAGATGCCTCTAGGCTTGTTTAAGTACCATACAATGAACTGATGCTGGACAGAAATGACACACCTAAGAAATAGTTTTCTTTCTGAAGCCTTCATGGCCAATAGGAGTGCCTTAAATTACAGCTGGCTGATATGAAGTCACCCTCTTTCCAAGGAGCAGTCACTCCCCTACATTTTGAAGAAGCCAAGATGTGTTCCCTACCCCACTAGTATCCGACAACAAGATGTGCAATGGTTCTGATACAGGAAAGGAAGACCCACCTTGAGGTTGATGGGGATTCTCCACCACTCGAAGGTTGGGAAAAAAGGTTCTGACACCTAACAGATCTATAAGCACCTAGTGACTATGCAGTCAATGACACCTCACAGTCATCTGTAAAACCATCATCCTCATACATGCATTTGGAGAAATTAAAGGACAGAATAACACCATGAAGATCATAGTAACCATCAAGCCAAGAAGATGCAAGACAGTCCTATACCTGGGGCTTCTGCTGTGCCTTCACCCAGCCTGTCAAGGATATGACCTCCTGGGCCTTCTCCATAGGCAGAAACAACTGAGAGTATATCCACATGTCTTCTGATGAAGGACATCCTCGAAGGTTGAATTAGAAAATACTTTTTCCAGTTCAGACGGACTCCTCCAGAGATCGAAGCAATGGAAGCATACTGTTCAAGAATGCTGCTAGGGAGTCCCTCACTCATATGACAAAGAACACCCTACTGCTAATTCTGTCCAAAGCTTTGAGCTCCTTCTTTGGTGGCAAGGTGGCAAATTGCTGTATCTCTGGATGCTGTGTTGAATCAAGGAGATTATGCAGAACGGACTAAAGAAGTAATGTAGACGTTTCTTCTAAGATGTCTGGTTGGGAACTCACTCCACCCTGCTGAGTCTTGCAGAGGGCAGATGCCTTTTCTGAAGCCAATAAAGTAGTATCTATCTGCTTCCAAGCTGCATAAATGGCATCCTTCATCATAGGTTTCATATGGAATGACCCAGGGCTCTCTCTCAGATTGCTATTCAGGCATTTCTGAGAGGAAATGAATGTAACCTGCATGGCAGACCACAGTGCATTTACAAGTCTTAACATTTTTTTCAAAGAATGTACTCATTAGATCGGGAACTGTAGGAATAGTAGGTATCATTATTTTTATCTGCCTCAGGGATAATGACTTCCTGGTTTTCCATCACTCCACCCAAGGTGCAGAGGAGGAGGTCAACCCTTACTATTTCTCTGAGCTATAGTCAAGAATGCACATACACAATGGGTAGGGAGGGGTCAAGGGTAAGACAAGTGCATGCAGTGTGTTGAGCAAAAGGATACCAGCACTCTGGGGATCTTAAGAGGCCCACTTTAGGCCCGATGTTGGCATCAGTCCATATTCCCTTAGGGTGTGCTCCTGCACTGGCAAAAACATGTCCAAGCAGGCTACAAACAGTTATCTGAAGTATGCTGCCTGAACTGCAGGTCCTGGCATAGAAGAATCTAGTTGGCACTTCTCACTCCGGAGTCCTAGGCCTAATGGACCCAAGCAGGGAGGACAATGGATAAAAGTCTCCATTCTAGAGTGCTTCCAATGAACAATAGCTGTGGATCTCAAATGGCTGCTCTTCAGCAGCAAACAATTTTGAGTGTTGCTGTCATTTGACCATGGGTTGTTTAGTATCTACACTAAGGTATGTACTCTCCCCTACACCGTCAAGGTGACTGCTGGTAATGCACCTCTTCTAGACTCCTCTCCTAATCATCCAACAAAGTGGATGAAACCTGAAACCTTGATGCCTGTCTAGTTTAGGGTATTGCACAGAGAGACTGTACACTCCTCTCATGAACTACTAGACCTGCAAGAAGGTGCAAATGATGCCTGTCCTCTGTTTGGTTCCCCTTCTGAAGGTGCAACATCAAAGGCCTGGGGTTGCATATGGAACACTTCATCTGGTCTCCCTGCTTGGGCATACTCACATCATTACTCTTAACAGTAGTGGGGTAGGCCAAGAGCTTTTCCCTCTTTCATCTTCAGATGATTGCGGTTCAAATGTTGGCACTTACAGCTATGCTTCACATTCTCTTAAGCAAACAGACAGTGTTGTTGTGAGTCTTGGCTCATGCTTTGGTGAATACATGAAAACTAAGATTGTTTCCCTACTTTAGGTATTAAATGAAGGAACATTTCTGCAATGAATATCAGGATCATGACCCAAATTGTGCAAGCAGCAGAAAAGCAATGGTAGTCTCAGGGGGGCTAGGCATGCTCTCCTACTGTGCACTATAGAAGGTCAAGTGCATCCCTAATTAGGGTAGCTTCAGAAACAAATAGCCCAAACAGAAGGAAGAAAGGATACTCCCAGTCATAGATCTACTGAGAAGGGTTCCTACACAACAGACATAGAGACCTTGGAGTTGCCAGGTTGATTTCCTTGCACTAGAAAGCTGCAGAGAAACTGGAAATGTGATCTGTGTGGGTGGGTGAGGGTGGGGATCTGTTCTTGTGAAAGGATCCAGAGAATTGCATGCCATTTTTTCCTGATGTCATTGCTAGGAAAGCTGATTAATAGGATCTTTAAGTAAACATCTTCTGGATTTCTTAACATACGATCCTTTCCATCATGCACTCAAAGAAGACAGATCTTGCCCGTTTAAAGTGATCTAATACTATGAAAATAATATGAGAAGGAGAAAGAAAAACAGGAGGAGAGAGATGAGGGAAGCAAAGTGTTTTGTGTGCTGACTGGACATCAACAAGACAGTTTGATTCAACAACTATACACAGGCTTGATGTGAAATTTAAAAAGCAATAGGCAGGACCAAGGTCTGAAAAGTGAGCAGATAACTGGTTAATGGTAAGAGAACAGACAGTAGTAACAGAAGGCATTCTGTCATCAGAAAAGATGCTCTCCAATGGGATAACTTGAGTTGGTACTAATTTTGGAACTGTTCAGGATTTTTACCATATAAAGTATGGGTAATCTAAGCACCAATATAACGTAATGCATTTATCAGCTTAAAACTGAAGTGTCTATGTTTTTCTTTATGGACTGTTTTTTTTTTTTTTCTTTTCTTAAGCAACAGAGCAATTCAGTTTGTGGATATTAATAGTTTTGGGCGGGAGGATGGGACTCTGGGAAATTATGAGCAAGTTAGTTGATGGCATTGGCAGATGTCAGCTGTAGTTCAACACAATGAAAGTGCCAAAGTATGCACAATGGCAACAGAAACTCTACGGAAGCACAGCTATTGAGAGAGATGCTTTTAGATACACTGAATGAAGTGAGGGGTAATGGGGTAATAATCAGACCTAGATGAGCCAAAATGTGTATAAAGTAGTGGTCAAAGCTAACAAGGCAAATGGCCACAGAGTAAGAGGACAGATTGCAGAGATCTAAAAGTAAATGCTGCCGATGTCAAGCATGGACTAGTAAATGCAGGTCTGTCAACCACATCTCAAGATGGATACAAGAATGACAGAGAAGTTACAGTGAATGAAGACCAATGATGACTAAGGACACAAGCAGCATGAAATAGATGGACAATATACAGGCTGATGGCCTTAAATCTGTACAGGTAGGACAATGGAAAGAAACAGTTTATATTCAGAATACTGAAAGCATATGTAGTTGGAAACAGTCTTAGGGGAAAAGGCAGAGCAAGGAGGAAGAGGTAGACAAGAGGGTAAACTGTTTCATGGCAAGAAAGTACAGCTGTGTAAGTTGCACATACCTATACTGCAGATGTTCAAATTCCTCTCTACTGCAGTAGCCTTTAGGCTATATGGTTGTTTCTTTCCCAAGATATAACAACCAGCTAGCTTCCAAAAGCTTTGGCTCCCTCCAGCACTTCCAAACTGATTGCTGATTGGTCAGTCACGAGGAAGGAAAATATCTTCAGGACTTTCTTGCCTAAAAGTTAAGTAGCAGCATACTCATCCTGAACTAAATAAACAAGAAATAATCACCAACCTACTTCCCAACAACAACAAAATACAGTACTGTGGAAAGGTGGGTGAATGCAGCTACTGCAGCAGTGAGGAATTTGAACATCTACTGTTATGGACAAGTGCAACTAGTACAATAGTACTTACTTCATAATTCCCACTGCTGCAGTAGCCTCTAGGAAGTATGGCCTATCTAACCTGGAAGGAGAAAGGATATGAAACCAGGAGCCCCTGGTCACTGGTAGTAGCAAAGCCAGTCCTACAGATAGACAAAAGAATCCAGTATTTAATTTTTTGTACGGGCATACACACAGGACTATGTACCCACCTCTATATAGCTTCTAGAGTCCAGCATTTTCCAATATGCCATCAAAGAAGATAAGGTCCTCAGAGAATGTACCTTAATATTGCCCGGAAGTGGTATAGCATAGTTGGTGTAACACACAGCAAGAGCAGGGGACAACTAAGAGCAAACAGTCTGTTTGACATTAGTTGTCCTTTTTTAGTCCCAACACAAGAAATACACAGCTGATTGGCTTTTCTAAAGGACATGGTTATGTGAAGACAGTATCTAAGCTGCCTGTACATGTCTAAAATATGAGTAATCCTTTATGTTCTGAGGGTTAGGACAGAACACTGGAAGCTTGATGGCCTGATACAAAAAATTCTGAAACAATCTTGGACATGAATGATGGATTTGTTCTTCCTGATATTTTATTCCAGAAAAGACCAGATAAACACATCAAGAGAGCCTGCAACTCAGATATTCATCTTGCAAATGTCAGAGCAAAGAGAGGAACAGTTTTCCATGTAATGAACCTTAAATCTGCCTGATGTGCAGGTTCAGAAGGATATGTGGTTAACTCTTCTAACAGAAACTTAAGATGCTAAGAAGGAGCAACCTGTTTGCAAGATGATCTCAGGGGAACCACTCATATCAGAAATTGTTTTCCTAAGAAAACAGTGAAAAAGGAGTGGGTTCCATGGGCAGACATACTGAAGCAGCTGAAAGATGTACTTTGAGAAAGTATATGAAGGCAAGAGGCTAGTAACTCTCACAAATATTTCAGCAGTATTTATGCAATCCCAGATAGGGCCCTGGTTATTAAGTAGGCACCAACTAGAACATTTTTCTCCATATCAAGGTAAGATTTTCTCTTAGCAAGATTTCTTGCCTCCTTCAGTACCTGCTGCATGTCCTCTAAAAAGAGGGTGCCTCAAAGATATCAAAATCCAGGCAGATTAATTTAAGATGTTTTAGACTTGGGTGTATCAAACTCCCCATGTTTTGTGTGAGTAGATTCAGATAATGAGGAAACTTGTTCAATTACTGTTGGCCAGTTCCATTAAAAAAAATCAATACTGCTTGACCCAAAAGGGGATCACCACAAATATTTTTGAGAGTCCTTCTGAATCCTCAGAATTAACCTGGGAATCATTGGAAAGGGTGGAAATACACACAGAAACACTCACCTGAAGGGAATGAAAAAAGCATGTCAAAAGTTGCCTGTTTTGAAAGGAGGTGAAAGAGGTGTTCCACAGAAGTGGATCAGTACCTGGAAGCCCCCCCTCATTCAAACTGCATTCATAAAGGTTTGTCCTAGTCCTGCTCAGTTCATCTGCCACTATGTTTTGCTCTGACAGAAAATAATAAGCTTGGAGGGTTAAAGAATGCTGAAGAGCTAACTCAGAAGTGATTACAGCCAGCCTATATTGAGGGTATGACCTAGTGCCTCCCCCCCTTGCTTGCTGAGATACCACATCACTGTGGTGCTGCCTGTAATGATCAGAAGATGTCTAGAAGACCATAAGTGATGAAGAGATTAAAAGGCATGGATCACAACCCACATATCTTTCAAAATAAAGTGCTTTGGTATGTCTGAAAAATCCCACAGGCCTTACACCTTTACCACATAGGAACTTCCCCCAAAGAAATTCTAAGGTGTACACATTAACTTGGAAGTTCAGGAGAAAAGGGAGGGACATATAATTGCTTGTATTTGTAGTCTTCACTAGTGCAATTCTGTTTATACAAAGCCCAAGATAGGTATCTGAAGGATGCAAGTTTTGGGTCCAGGTGTTTTGAGATACCATAGAATGTTTCTCATGTACAATCTACCAAGAGGAAATCATGACAATCATGGATGCCATGAGCCCCTGATTAACATGAGAAGGTTTCCAGATAAGACTCCACCTTCTCCTGCATCAAAAACTTTTGCTGTGGAGTATCTTTACGACATTCTAAGTATGAAGTGGTCAAGGAGTACTTCTGAATGTTTATCTGGAATGCTAGATTGGTTAGAAAAGTTGAGACCCATGTTAAAGACTCGACATCTGAGAAAAGACTCTGCAGAGATAAGTAAATCATCCAAATGAAGAAGAAAAAAATTAGTCCCATCCAGCCAGCTATAAGCTATGACTGGAGCTAAACACTTTGTAGAGATGCTTGAAATTAAAGTTATGAACTCACCATAACTATGCATCTGTGTTGTCAATTTTTATTCTTTCTCGAATGACGAGTCTCAGATCTGGCTAAGCTGCATTTACTAGACTCTTGGTTCCAACTCTCATGCTCCTCCCTTTACCCATAATGCTCCAGTCAACCTGTAATACCTCAGATTGAGTTTGATGCCCGATAACCAGTAGGAAGAACTAACCTTAGGCTAAGACAAAAAGGTTAGTAGAAAAAGCCTGAGGCTCAGACCTGGAAAAGAGGTACCACAACAACCATAGGGTCACGCCAAGAGTTAAAGGAAAGGGGGAAGATGAGGAAGAATGAAAATGGACAACACAGATTCATAGTTATGGTGAGTACATAATTGTAATATCTGATATTATCTTTTTCATTCATTCTCAACTGATGGGACCCCGGCTATGTGAACCTTGGGCGCCCTTCATGGAAGGATATTCCAGACTACTGCAGAAATAAAGGCAGCCCTGCTTTTGAAATTCAAATCCAATTTATAATGAGCAATAATGGTATGAGCATTAGACCAAGTAGTTGTGGCACAAATGTTATCAATAGAAGTTCTAGACCAGGATGTGGATGATGTAGTCATGGCACTGGTGGAGTGTGCTTTATGGGGTATGAGCAAGAACAAACCTCACTGACTGTAAACAAAGGATTTGGAGTGCATAAGCCATCTGGCTAAGGTAACTTTAGAAACTGGTTTGCCTAATTTGTTGGGGGAGAATGACACAAACAACTGATCTGACTTTCTGAAACCTTTTGTTCTATGGCGATAAAAATGAAGCTATGTATATCCAAGAGATGAATTTCATAGTCACCTTTATCAGCAAAACTGGGAAAGAAAAAGTACAGTTTTGTACCTACCATAAATGTAGATGTTCGAGTGTATACCCTGCTGCAGTCATCACACTTGGGTTATCCTGCCGTCAGGCAGTTCCACAGTCGGCCCGAATTCCAAAGTCTTGGTCCGGGGTCGGTTGCTGTCGCTTCTTCCCTGATGTCAGAGCGCCAAGGGTATATCAGAGGCATCCGACGCCATTTTCTTCACTTTTTCCTGCCCCAGATGTCAGGTGCCCCTAACAGGTAGCAAAAAAAAAAAAAAAAAAAAATATATATATATATATATATATATATATATATATATTGGTTTACTATTGAAATGTCGAGCGGCACTACATCGACTGTACTATAGTCGAACACGGAAGTTAGAAAATAGTAATGTCGACGACAAAAAAACAATCTAGGACTGTTTTAACATGGGTCGAGGTAGGGGAGATGTTTGTAGTTCTGAATAATACTGAACACCTACCTCGACCCATGTTAAAACCATTCCTAGATTGTTTTTTTGACGTCGACATTACTATTTTCGAACTTCTGTGTTCGACTATAGTACAGTCGACGTAGTGCCGTTCGACATTTCAATAGTAAACCTATATATATATATATACATATAGCTATATGGAAAAATAAAACAAAACCCTTAGGCACAAGCAAATACACCACAGAGGTAGTATAGAATAGAGTGGAAGAGATAAGTTCAGCTAGTTCAGAGGGGATGGAGGGAGGGTAACCTGGACTGCAGCAGGGTATACACTCGAACATCTACATTTATGGTAGGTACAAAACTGTACTATGTTCATCGTGTTACCCTGCTGCAGTCATCACACTTAGGTAGAATCCCAAAGCTAAGGATGGGAGGTGGAGTCAAACAGGGTTAGAGGAGACTAGAAGGCCCTGCAAAACTGCAGTGGCAAAGCCAGCTCTAGTCTTAGAGTAAAGTGGTAAATGGTAATGTTTGGTGAAGATGTGTACTGAACTCCAAGTTGCAGCTTCCAGAATATCCTTGGTTGGCACCCCCCTGAGGAAGGCTGTAGATGTAGCTGCTGCCCTGGTAGAGTGGGGCCTTATGGTAGCAGGAACTGGTTTTCCATGGTGGGTGTAGCAAAAACGTATGCAATGTCTGATCCATTTGGAAATGGTCTGTTTTGAGATAGCCTTTCCTTGTGATGCTGTAGCATAGGATATAAAAAACTGGTCAGATTTTCTGAAAACCTTAGTTTTATCCAAGTAGTAACGTAGCTGCCTGTGAATGTCCAAGGAATGCAGGAGTCTTTCTCCTTTGTTGTGTGGATTTGGAAAGAAGGTGGGTAAATGAATGGTTTGATTTAGAGCCACACTGGATACCACCTTAGGCAGAAAGGAGGGGTTAGTTTGTAGAGAAACTCTGTCTTGATGAAAAATGAGGAAAGGCTCTATGCCATT
Source organism: Protopterus annectens (assembly GCF_019279795.1). NCBI lineage: Eukaryota > Metazoa > Chordata > Ceratodontiformes > Protopteridae > Protopterus > Protopterus annectens. Next base: position 1,300,550,579 of record NC_056743.1, on the reverse strand, counting down.
AGTGCCTGAAGCTCCGAAACTCTTCTAGCTGAAGTGATTGCTAGCAGCAGGGCAGTCTTCTATGATATAAACTAAGTCAGCTGAGAAAGCTGGCTCAAAAGGCGGTAGCGTGAGTTTTTCCAGAACAAAGTTGAGGTCCCAAGTAGGTGTTGGTGCTCTCCTGGGAGGCCTAAGGTTTTTGGCCCCTCTGAGAAACTGTCTTAGGAGTGGATGTGAAAATAAGGGAGGATCCGTGTTGTATTGAGCAGAAATAGCTGAGGCGTGGATTTTAATAGATGAAAAAGAAAGCCCTTTGTGTAACATCTCAGTTAGGTATTGCAGAATCTGAGGTATGTCAGGCTGAAGGGTATTTTGGCCTTTAGCTTGGTTCCAGGCGCAAAACCTTTTCCATTTGTCTGAGTAGGCTTTCCTGGTGCTGGGCCTTCTGGCCTCTAGAATAACTTCCATAACAGCTTGTGGGAGAGGAGCTGGCTGGTTGCTTAGGTGATTTGCCATGCAGCCAAGTTTAAGGTTTTGAGCTGGCTGTGTAGAATCTGATTGTCTTGCTGTGTGAGCAGGTGGGTAATTTGTGGTAGAATCCATGGTGGGTCCTGGGCCATATTCCTTAATAGTGGGTACCAGTGCTGGAGTGGCCAGTCTGGGGCAATGAGTATCATTCGGGGTTTCTCCATCCTGACTTTCAGTAGCACCTTTGTGAGAAGGGGTAGTGGAGGAAAGGCATATACTGTTAGCATTTTCCAACTGAATGAGAGTGCGTCCACTTTCCAAGCTTGATGGTGAAAAGTCCTTGTGCAAAACTTTGTTAGCTGATAGTTTTGAGGGCTGGCAAACAGGTCTATGTCTGGGAGCCTCCATTTTTGAGTTATCATTGCGAATACTTGTGGATCCAGTTTCCACTCGTGGGGATCCATGATGTTTCTGCTTAGGTCGTCTGCCAATGTGTTCTTTTTTCCTGGCAGGAATTGAGCTTGTAATTGAACTTGGCAAGCCAGTGCTGTGTTCCACAAGGAAATTGCTTCCCTGCATAGAGGGTAGGAGTGTGTACCCCCTTGTTTGTTTATGTACCACATTACTGTGGTGTTGTCTGTCCTTATGATAAGCTGTCCTGGATGTAAGAGGTCCTTGAAGGCTGTCAGAGCATTTTGCACAGCTAGCATTTCTTTTTGATTGATGTGCAGATTCCTTTGATCTGCTGTCCATATGCCTTGAACGCACCGTCCTACCATGTGTGCCCCCCAGGCATAGTCCGATGCATCTGTTGTCATAGTTTGCCTGGCTGGGGGTAGGGTAAAAGGCTGACCCTTGTTGAGGTGACATGCCTGTGACCACCATAGAAACTCCTGTTGAAGGCAGGGAATGAGATTTATCATTGTTTCCAAGCTGTGGCTGTGTTGAGTCCATACGCTTTTTAGGTACCATTGTAATTTCCTAATATGCAGTTTTGCAAATGGTATTAGTAGTATGCAAGATGCCATGAAGCCCAAGGTCTGCAGAATTTTTCTTGCAAGGAGTTGGGTCTTTGTTGCCATTGTTCTGAAGTATTAAGTTAATTGTAGCTGTTTGTCTGGCATCAGAAAAGCCATCTGGGCCGTTGTATTCAAGCTGGCACCCAGGGATGTCAGTTTGTGAGGGTACTAGTTTTGATTTCTTTTCATTTACTGTGTAGCCTACGCAACTTAGAAGATGTTTTACAAAAGCCAGGCATTGTAAGAGAATGTCCTTGCTTTCTGCTTGGATGAGACAGTCGTCCAGGTATGGGTATATTTGAATTCCTCTGTCTACAGTATGCAATTACTGGTGCCAGGCATTTTGTGAAGACCCTAGGTGCAGTAGATAAGCCAAAGGGCAGTGCAGAGAATTGGTAATGGGTTGAACCTGCAATGAAACGGAGGTATCTTCTGCAATTTTGTCTGATAGGGACATGCAGGTATGCCTCCTTGAGGTCCAACGTTACTAGCCAAGCTTTCTTGCCCAACATGGGAAGAAGCTGCTGTAGTGTTAGCATCTTGAATTTGGGCACTTGCAAGAAGTTGTTTAAAATTGAAAGGTCCAGAATGGGTCTCCAAGCATTGTCCTTTCTGGGGACTAGAAAGAGCCTTGAGTAAAATCCTTGGCTTTGCTCCTGTGTAGGTACCAGTTGAATGGCTCTCATGTCCATGAGAGCTGTAATTTGTTTTTGTGCCTCTGCCCACTGATTCTGTGGCAGGTTTGGCATTCCTTTTATCCTTGGCAAGGTGTGGAAATGGAATCCATATCCGTGTGAGATAATGTCTAGGACCCATTTGTCTTTTGTGACGATGCGCCAGTTGTCTGCAAAAATTGCTAATTTTCCTCCCAAGGGAGCTGCCAAGAGAGTTTTGCTTAGCAGTTTGAGGTTCAAGTCATTGTATTTGCCTTCTAGTGGTTTGGGACCTGTCTTCTTCTCCCTTCTGTGTTGTAGTGCCCCATTGGTGAGGTTTGTAAGGGATTTGTGCTTGTCCTCTGCCCCTTGGGTGCCCGTATTTACCCCTCTGTGGTCTGTCAGAAGCTGGAAAGGACCAATTTTTTGTTGGCCAATTTCTGCTGAAGCGTGGGGCAGTACCTGTAAGAAATCTTTGACCGTCTGCATAGATTTTGCCTTCTCCTCCATTTTCTTTAAAACCTCCTCTGCTTTAACCCCAAATAAGACATCCTGCTGTAAGGATGCATCCAGTAACTTTGCTTTAACATGATCAGGCAGAGATTGTTCCTTTAACCAAGCATGCCTACGTATAACAGACCCAGTAACAGCTGCTCTAGAAAAAGCTTCCAAGGCATCAAAACCACATTGTAAAGTATGTTTGCCCACCTGTTCAGCTGCATGCAACAGATCTTGCATTTCCTTGAATTCAGACTGTTAAGGATGCGTGGCCATCTTTTGTTTTATTTGAGACATTAGGAATTGCTGGTATTTAAGCATGTGAAATTGACAATTTAGTGCTCTCATAGCCAGAGTAGTTGAGGTGTAAACCTTCTTCCCCCACCTATCTAGTGCTCTGGAGTCCCTTTCTGAGGGCACAGGATTTTTAGCCATAGAAGCCTTAGCCCCTTTGGAGCCCTGGGAGATTGTCTCTGGATCAGCAGCAGGACTTCTGTAAAGGAATTTGTGCGAGTCAGGCACTCTATAGTATCTATCTGGTTTGGCTGGAGCAGGAGGCAGAGAATCTGGATTTAGACTAAATTCTAAGAAGACACCATCTACAATGTCCAAAACTGGGGGGATAGCAAGTGATCTGTGTTGGAGGAGTAAAAGAAACTCTCGGAGCCTTTTCTTTGAGTCAGAGTAGTCCTGACCTTCCCAGTGGAAATGTTCCCTCATGGTGTGTAAGGTTTCCCCAAAGGAATAATCTTCAGGGGGAGAAGATGAGGGAATGGAGTCTTCAGCATCAGAATCTTCATAAGGGGGAAAGGAGTAATCCTGTTCCTCAGAGGAGCCTGAGGAAACAGACACTTGATCAGAGGAGGCATAATCCTCCTCTTGTCTAGGCCTTTTCTTGGGGGGGGGGTTGGGAACCCCTGATCAAAGAAATCAAATCTTCAGCCATTTTAAGCATCTGTTTCTTAGGCATAGGGCCTTGACCTGGAGATTGAAGTGTAGGCTTTTTTGGTTTTAGAGGAGTCTTAAGCTTAGCATAACATTTTATGGTGAGGGTAGTCGGTCTGAAGAAACCTTCAGAAACCGAAGGTGTTTCTACAGCACCGGCTTCTCCTACTGCAATGTCGTCGGTAGGGCCTAAGGAAAATGGCTGCGTCGGCCTAGAACTCTCTGCTGGGGGATCTGAAGCGGTCTGGGGATCCAATTCAGCGGTAGCCAGGGGCTGTGTAGGCGCCTCACTGAAAACCGGAGAACCGGCGACCAGCCCAGCCGAGGCCTCGGAATCTGGTTTGGATCTAGGCTGCCTGTCTTTATCCCTGCGTTTTTTTGCACGCCGGTAGTCGGTTGCTCCGACGGCATAGTGTAGTTAAATTTTCTACCAAAGTAGTGTCGTGCGAAATCAAAGCGTCTCTTTATAGTTCGCTTATTGAACCTAGCACAAAACCGACAACCAGTGATGTCGTGGTCTGGGCCTAGGCAAGGTATACAAAAAGAATGAAAGTCCTTATGAGGTATTTGCTTCCCACAAGAAATGCAATTGTTAACTTTTTCTGACATCGGACTGAGGCAAGAAAAGGTTCCCCAACGGGGTACTTAGCTTTGAAGACTTCGGACTGAAACTCGATTCGAAAATCTCAGGTGTCAGCCGACCGGCACTTGCAAACTGCTTCTGCTTCGGGCACCGCGCGGCAAGAAAGACTTAAGAAAATGGCGTTGGATGCCTCTGATATACCCCTGGCGCTCTGACGTCAGGGAAGAAGTGACAGCAACTGACGCCGGACCAAGACTTTGGAATTCGGGCCGACTGTGAGACCGCCTGATAGCAGGATAACCCAAGTGGATAGCAGGATAACCCAAGTGTGATGACTGCAGTAGGGTAACACGATGAACATCAAGCAAATTAATGGTTTGGTTAATATTTGCTTCTGAGTCTACTTTACAAAGAAAGGGTGGATTTGTTTATAAGATACCTTTATCTTAATGGAAGATCAAAAATGGAGATTTGTAAGAGAGAATGGAGCTCAGAAACTCATCTATCAGATGTAATGGCCACAAGAAAAGCAGTTTTCCAAGATAAAAATTTTAATTCAGATCTAGCCCATGGTTTGAAAGGACTCCAAGTTAAAGCTTGCAGTACAGCTGTTAAATACCATGGAGGTGTTGAGTCCTTCATGGGGGTCTAAGTGAAAAGGTACCTTTATGAAAGGCCTTGCACAATTTTGATGAAGATAAAGAGGAAGCATTTTCCCTGAATGAAAATTAGATATCACTGCCAACTGCATTTTAATAGTAGAGAAACTATCCCCTTCTTGAAAACAACAGATGTTACAAACTCCAGAATAGTGGAAATTGGGGCAGTAAAGGGTTCTACTTCCCTCTCTAGAGCCCAAACAGAGAAGCTCTTCCATTTACTTTTGTAGATTTTCCTGGTACAGACCTTCTGAGATAATAATATTTGTCAGACCAGGGAGGAAAGCCTGGGCTGTCTAAATATCAGTGGAATTGTAGAAACCATGTAGTCAACTTGAGGCCTGCAATGTTTGTGTGATCCATCCCTGTAGGATGACAGAGAAGATTTCGACTGGGGTCTAGTATCCAAGGTGGATTGCAAAGGTGATACCAAAGAAAAGGGAACCACAGTTGACAATGCCAAAACAGGGCAATGAGGTAACTGTGTTCTTCAACTGAAATGCCTTCTGTAAGATTTAAGAATTATAGGTATCAGGAGATAAGCACAAAAGAGACCAGAGGGCCAAGTGTAGACTAGAGCATCTCTTGGTGACTCCCCTGGAGGGGAGATCAAGGCAAAGAACCTGCTGCACTTGTAGGGGAGAGGTAAATGGATCGCAGCAAGGTTGACTCCATCAACGGAAAACCCTCTCCACCACTAACTGATTGAGAGACCATTCATCAGGCATCAAAATAGACCTGCTGAGTTTCTATTTTAGCACACTGGACTTCTCCGGTATATGCACTGCCATAAGTGGTTGGACAAGATTACCCACTGCCACACTCTCATTTACTCTCGACAAATGTGATAAGATCAGATTCCCCCGTTTGTTGATGTACCAAACCACAGACATGTTGCTGGTTTGAATCTCAACTGTCCCAAGAGAAAGTGTGTCCTGGAAGGCCTGCAATGCTAGAAGGAAAGCTCTCATCTCTAAGACATTGATGTGTGAACTGGTCTCTGCTGGATGACCATGTGCCCTAGACTGCCCTTCCCAAGATATGGTTCCCCACCCCACTTAGGAGACATTTATGGTTACCACGGGGATGGAAGTACAAAAGGGTGGCCTTCAAAAACTTTGTCGGACTGAATCTAACAACGCAGGTGGTCTTTGCATACGTGAGTAAGCTTAACTGGTAAAGATAAGAGATGGCAAAAAAACGACCACTGAACAACTAGAGTCCACTGAAGAATTCATATATAAAAATGGGCCATAAGAATCAAGGTTATGGCTGCTGCCAATGACCCCCAAAGTCTGAAGAATTGGTCCCGCTGGGGGAGAAGAGTGTGAGAGAACTTTTTCCACATGACACCTGATGGCCTGTAAATGAGCTTGCAATTCAGATACGCTTCTTACAGAGGTCAGAGCAATCAGTAAAACTCTTTTCCATGTTAAGAACCTCAAGTCAGCCAGATGAGCAGGTTTAAATGAAGCAAGCTTTAGCTTCCCAAATACAAAATTGACAGAGGCACAGGGAACTAATCTAAGGGGGCGGCGAAAGCCAACACATTCTGGCTAGGCTTATAAATGCCTTCGGGCAGATAGCCTAGTACCTACCTATGAACCTATGAACATCCCAAGGAGGAACCACCAGCTTTCTGGGAGGCATCTTATGCAACACTCCTTTCAAAAACATTTTCACATGAGAATGCACTGAAAGAGGTGGATCCATCGGCAGACATGCTGAAATGGCCAACAAATTAACCTTGTTAGAGTGTAAGAAAGGCTAAAGGGTACTAACTCACAAAAATATTGTAAAACCACAGAAACACTAGCCCTGAATGGACGCTGGCTGTTTTGTTGGCACCAACTAGAAAACATTTCCTATTTGCTTTTGTATTATTTTCTAGTACCAAGTTTCTTGTCTCCATTAGTTCCTGCTGTACATCCTCGGTAAACAAGTACTTAAAAGGTATTAAGACCCTGTCATTCAGGCAGTCAGTTGTTGTTGTTTGGGAACAGGATGTATCAAACACTCCTGTTCTTCCATGAGTAAATCCAGTCTGTGAGGAAGCTTATGGTAATTGCCCCTGGACAATTCCAAAAGAAGGGAGAGCCTGGTCCAGATGGGAGTTACCAAAATGATCTTTGGGGATTCATTCTAAATCTCCAAAAGTGCTCTGGATATCAGTGGAAAAGCATGCAGGAACATTCTTGTCCCAGGAAAAGAAAAGGCAGGGGTCTTCTAGACCTTCTTCTATGGAGTTCTTGAACAGAATTTTGCCAATTGATTTTCAGAGAGGAGACAAAAAAGACTAGGTGAGGAATTCCCCACAGGTGGATCAAATCTTGGAAGAGCCCTCATCTAGTTTCCGTTTGTGAGGGTCTGCCTTTGTTCTGCTCAGCATGTCTGCTACACAATTTTGCTCTGACAGAATGTAAGATGGCTGTAGAATGAGAGTGCTGTAAAGCTATATCCCATTGCTACAATGGCTAGTCTATAAAATGGGTAAGATCTGGTTCCCACTTACTTGTTTATGTGTCACATCACTATGGTATTGCCTGTAGCTGCTTGAAGACATCCTGGGGACCACAGATGATTCGGAGAGTTGAAAGTCTTTATAAGTGCTAGCACCTCTTTTATGTTTATGCAATTTTGTCTCTCTTTCTTGCCAAAGAAACAGTGCACTTTTATTCTCTTTAACACTGCTCCCCAAACAAAGTCTAAGGCATCTGTTCTGACTGGCTGCTTTGTAGCAATTTACATTCATAACATCTAACAACAGTATGACGATGATAAAGGATAGAAACTGAAAATGCCAAGGAGATCCCAGTGTATCTGGGAATGGTGTTTTCCTCCTTCCCCACTATAGTTCGATCTTGGAATTGGTATGTATATGTATATGTAGATATATATATATATATATATATATATATATATATATATACATATATATATATATTATCTGTGGTGAGGTCTGCGTTGGGAGTGACGGATGCGTTTAAGGTGGAGGTGGGGTTACATCAAGGATCAGCTCTGAGCCCTTTCTTATTTGCAATGGTGATGGACAGGTTGACAGACAAGATCAGACAGGAGTCCCCGTGGACTATGATGTTTGCAGATGACATTGTGATCTGTAGTGAGAGTAGGGAACAGGTGGAGGAGATCCTGGAGAGATGGAGTTATGCTCTAGATCGAAGAGGAATGAAGGTCAGCAGGACTAAGAATATATGTGTGTGAATGAGAGGGAGGATAGAGGAATGGCGAGGATGCAAGGAGTAGAGGTGGCAAAGGTGGATGAGTTTAAATACTCGGGGTCAATAGTTCAGAGTAATGGTGAGTGTGGAAGAGAGGTGAAGAAGAGAGTACAGGCAGGATGGAGTGGGTGGAGAAGAGTTTCAGGAGTGATTTGTGACAGACGAGTACCTGTAAGAGTGAAAGGGAAGGTCTACAAGAGGGTAGTGAGACCAGCTATGTTATATGGGTTGGAGACAGTGGTATTGACAAAAAGTCAGGAGTTTGAGCTGGATGTGGCAGAATTAAAGATGTTAAGATTTGCACAGGGTGTGATGAGGATGGACAGGATTAGGAATAAGTATATTAGAGGGTCAGCCCAGGTTGGAAGGTTTGGCGACAAACCAGAGAGGCACAATTACGTTGGTTTGGACATGTGCTGAGGAGGGATACTGAGTATATTGGGAAAAAGATGCTAAGGATGAAGCTACCAAGTAACAGGAAAAGAGGAAGGCCTAAGATAAGGTTTATGGATGTGGTGAGAGAGGACATGCAGGTGGTTGGTGTGACAGAGCAAGATGCAGAGGACAGGAAGAAATGGAAACAGGTGATCTGCTCTGGCGACCCCTAACAGGAACAGCCGAAAGAAGAAGATGATGATATATATTTATATATATATATATATATATATATATATATATATATATACATATATATATATATATAGATAGATAGATATATATATACATATATATATATATATATATATATATAGATATAGATATATAGATATATAGATATATATATATGTATGATAAGCAAGGGATGTGGAAGGGGAGGTACACGGGACTCACCTGCATGGAATGTCAACCGATTTTTTTTTGGCAATGGGGGTTTTGGCCCTTTGTATTCATTATAATACCATATGGAGTTATAAATGTATTCCCTTTGAAGCAGGAGGCAAGAAGGGGAGACCTGGATTCAGGGATATTTGACGGTGTGTCCACCCAGTGATTTCTTTTTCACAAATCCCAGAAATGGAATTTGAAAAAGAAAATGAGAGTTAATGCTGAAACCAAAGAGACTTTTGGTACCAATGTATCCTTCTCATGTGGAGTCTTGCAAGAAGTATCATGAGAATCGTGGATGCCATGAGACCCAGAATCCTGAGGTATTTCCTTGCAGTGACAGAAGTCTGAAAGGAAAATCTCTGGAACAGATCTAAATATAGACATTTTTTTCCTGTGGAAGAAAAGCTATTTGTACTGAGGTGTCTAGCAGGCACCCCAGAAACACTATCCTGTGTGACCTTGCCTAGCCAGAATGCTGTCCCCCACCTCTAGGAAAGCTGGTCTCTTTTTGACAGGGGTTAGGATCCACCACATTATGCAGGCACTTAGGTCAATGGACCACAATTACCAATATGACTCAGTCATAGTCCACGTGGGAGTAAACGACCTAAGACATACCTCCCTAGACTATATGAAGACACACATCATGGAGCTCTCAGAATACGTATCTCAGGCTGGAATGCGTCTAGCACTGAGCAGCATTTTATCTTCTCTAAGGATGATTCCACAATATGAACAATAGATTACTCACTTTAATAATTGGCTTAGTTTCTGGTGTCATTCTAAGGTGGTGCAATATTTTTCAGCATGGAAGGAGATGATCAACAGACCATGCTGCTTTGCTAGGGATGGTCTCCATCTCTCCCCTCTAGGCTTTCGAATATTAGCTAAAACATTGTCTTCCCCCATAGTGCCTTTTTTAGGCAATGCCAAACTGAAAGTACTTCCGACATAGCAAATCAAAACTAAGAAAATCTAAAGATATTACTGCTCAATGCTAGGAGTCTAAAATAAAAAAAAAAAAAAAAAAACTCCACTCCCTAGAAGCTCTCTTTACCCTAGAGAATGCTGATGTCTGTGTGGTCACTGAGACACGGTTTAAAGCCATGGAGAGCACACCAACAGTGCTAGGTTATAAACCTTTCCACACATTTAAACCAGCTATTCTACAGGAAGGAACAAAAGGTGGCAGTATCTCTATTTACATCAAAGATAAATATACTTCAAGGCTGATCAAAAAGAACAATGCACCTGAGCTGCTCCATGTTCAACTCACCATAGGCAAAATCCAATACCACTTCCTTGTAAGCTATAGGTCCCCTTCTATGACCCAGAAAATCCATATCATGTATTTAAACTTATTAGAAACTCTAACCATCCAACCCAATACCATATTCATAGGTGACTTTAATTACCCCACTATTAACTGGAAATTCTATATAGGTTCATAGGTAGGTACTAGGATATCTGCCCGAGGGCATTTATAAGCCTAGCCAGAGTATGTCAGCTTTCGCCACCCCATTGATTAATTAACTGATCCTCTGTCAAGCAGAGCCAATGAAGTGATCCCAGGGGTGTATTTTCTGTTACCCATCCACTCGTCAAGGTTTCTCTTGAAGAGTGTTAGTGAGGGGCTCTCTGCCTGATGTACTTTGGGATTTGTTCTAAAGCATGGGGGAGTCTCTGTGACAGGAATCTATCCCTCCAGCATGTTCTATTTATTGGTGTGGCGAGGTTTAGCTCACTAGAGCCCGTGGCTCGCAGTGACTTGGATTTCTTTAGGTGGAGCATGTCCATCAATTCTGAGTTGGACATGGCTTTGTAAGTCAGGCAGAGATCACCTCTGAGTAAGCAATATGCCACTGAGTACAGCCGGAGTTTTTCAGTCGGGCTGCATAGAACATATGTTTGAGGCCAGTAATCCTCTTGGTGAGGTACTTTTGTGGTCTTTCCAGCTGTTGGAAGTGTCTTGTGAGGTACATCCCAAACTGGGCATTGTACTCTATGATGGATCTAATGAGTGACGAGTAGTAGGGCACTATAACCTCTTTATTTCTAGATGCGAACCCTTTAGTAATTAGATGGGTCTCACAGAAGGATTTCCTAACTACTTTGGCAATATGATTGTCAAAGGAGAGATTACTATCTACCTGGGTCCCAAGAACTCTTATTACCTCTTCTGTATTAAAGGGACTGCCACCTATGTGGTAATTCGTGGGTGTTTTGTTTTTCCCAAACGGGATGACTATGCATTTTTTGGCATTTAGCTTGAGGCCATGACTTTGACACCAGGTGTCCATCTCAGTATGACCCTTCTTGAGGATGTCCGTGTCAGCCGGAGAATCAATTATGGCTCCCAGTTTGTAGTCATCGGCGAACTTGGTTAGCCATAGTCCTCCTGTGTTTGCCTGTACTTCTGAGAAGTATATGCCAAACAGTAGGGGTCCCAGGACCGAGCCTTGCGGGACACCACTTGTGACTGGTTTAGAGTCAGACCTGGAGCCTGCTATTCTTACTGTGTGAGTTCTGTCTGTAAGCCAGCTGGCAACCCATCTTGTGATGTAGGGGTTTATGTTCAGGCTGGTGAGTTTTTTTGTAATACCAGAGTGGGGAATGGTGTTGAAATCCTTGGCGAGGTCAAGGTAGGCTGTGTGAACCACCTTTCCCTCGTCTATGGCCTTGGTGACTGTCTCAAAGAAGTCAACCAGGTTTAGTAGGCATGATCTGCCCTTAACAAAGCCGAACTGGGTCGGGTCAAGTGTTTGGAGGTTCCCAATGTCTTTGTTAATGAGTTCCATGATGATGCGCTCCATAGCCTTGCAGACCAGGCTAGTCAGGCTTATGGGGCGATGGTTACCAGGGTCAGTTGTGGCCCCTCCTTTGTGGAGAGGAATAACCGTTGCCATGTGCCATTCTATGGGCAGGTCGCCTGTGGAGAGGCTGAGGTTGAACAGCGTGTTTAGGTGGAGGGTTAGTTTGTTCTGTAGTTCATGCAAGACACAGCCTGGGATACCATCTGGTCCCACTGATACTGTGTTTCTGGCTTTTGAAAGGGCTGTTTTCACCTGTGCGTCTGTGATTTTTGGGACACTACACTTTTCCAGTATTGTTGTGGGCCCTTTTGGAGGTGAGAGGGGGGTGAAGTTTGCACTGAATCTATCTGCCAGGATGTTGGCAATATCAGTAGGTTCAGTATATTTTGTGCTATTTTGCACTAGTTCAGTGCATATCTGTGAGTTGCCACTTAGATTCTTAACATAGCTAAAGAAGGCTTTGTGGTGATCTTTTGAATCCTTAGCTATTTTTATTTCGAAGTTAGCCTTGGATGATTTCATGAGGGACCTTAGTTTCTTACTGATACTGATCAGGGATGTCTTTCCTTCTTGGGATTTGCTTTTTTTCTGAACTAGTTTCCTCCTTCTATTGTATAGCCTGTTTATTGCAGGGGTCCACCAAACTGGTTTCCTTCTCTTAGAGGAGAGAGTCTTGGTTTTGCTAGGGATGGCACAATCCATGCATCCTTGTAGGTGCTCATAGAGTGCATTTGTAAAGGTTTCTGCATCTTGGGCAGCATTATCCTTTAGCGTGGGGGCTGTAAAACTTACCACCTCTGTCTTAAGTAAGGTGAAGTTTGCTTTAGAAACGTTTTTTACTATGGTTTCCTTAGTTGGGGGTGGTGGTGGGGTGTGGACATCCAGAGTGATTAGTTTATGGTCTGATCTCACCAGTGACGGGTTGACCTCTGGTGTGGAACACCCATCGCCCATGTTGGTGATGACCAGTTCCAATATGTTTTCACCTCTGGTAGGGGAGTTTACCAGCTGATCCAGGGCGTCTGAGTTGATGAATTCCAGGAAGCGCTGGGTTTGGGAATTTGTACTTGAGTAGTTTTCCCAGTGAATGGTAAGGTATTTGAAATCGCCCAATATCAGGGTGTTCGGTAGGACCTTCATGTTTTCCAGTGTCTCCAGAAAGGTGGAGTGGTGGTCCTGGGTCATGGAGGGTGATCTGTAGCAGGCCACAATTTGCATTGCCGATTTTCCCGATGTTAGTTGCACATGGATGATCTCAGAGGTATCATGCTGTGCCACTAACCTAGAGGTGTAGGTATCCTTGATGAATATGGATACATCCCCTCCTTTTGTGTTTTGGTCAGTGTTCTGTGGCCGAAACGTGTGGTATGCGTTGTAGCCCAGTAGTGCTGGGGTGCTGTCTGGAGCCTTGAACCAGGTTTCAGTTACTGCACAGATGTCAATGTTCTCCATACTGAGGAGTGCTTCGAGCGCGTGCATTTTGAGATTTAAACTCCTGGCGTTGAGTAGCATAACCCTCAGTTTTTTGTTAACTGTGCTGTTTATGAAGGTGAGTTTGACTTTTCAGCCTTGCCTAAAAAAGGCACTATGGGGGCAGCAAGAGCCTTGGCCAGTATTCGAAAGCCTAGGGGTGACAGGTGCAAGCCATCTCTTGTGAAGCAACGAGGCTTGTCGAGCATGTCGTCCCAGGCTGACGGACACTGGATCCCCTTTGAATGACACCAGAAGCTTAGCCAATTGTTGAAATTGATCACTTTTTCTTTATACTGAGGTATCATTCTTGGTGAGGGCAAGATGCTACTCAGGGTCAGGGTCATACCAGCCTGGGCTACATGATCAGAGAGCTCTTCCATGTCTCTTTTCATGTAGTCCAGGGAGGTACATCTCAGGTCATTCACACCAACATGAACAATGACAGAGTCATATTTGTACTTGTTCTGGAGTGACCTGAGTGCTTGTGTTATGTGGTGGATTCTGGCTCCCAACAGGCAGCTAACAGTAACCTTCTGCTTGTCCAGCCTAGTGAGTGGGATGTCAGTGAGCCTGACCATAGAGTCGCCTATTACTAGTGTGTTAGGTATGTTTTTTCGCTTTAAGGGCTGTGATTGTGCGACACACTGATTTTGTTTTATGTGTTGTCTGGTTTGTGATGGGAAGTGCAGGTTGTTTGGGTGTCTGCTTTGGAGGTCTCTGATGCTTTTACAGGTTTTTATTTAGATCCTCCGAGTATGATTTTGTGTATTTATGTGTATTTTTTGCCAGTGCTGTTTTAGTAGGTCTGTGTGCGGCTAGAGTTGTGGTGCAAGTATTAACCTTCTCCTCTTGACTGTCTGTTCCAGTTTTGGGTGGAGACAGCTTAGCTTCCAGTTTGGCTGTATAATTGCATCTTTCGCATATGTTAGTGTTTTGTCGTAGGAGGAGAGGGTTGTCTGTGTACATGAGGCAGTTGTAGCATTGCCTCAGGATACCCATTTTCACCAGCTGGACTGGAGAGTGCACCTAAAGTTGCCCTTTGGTCATGCCTGAATAGTAGGGTGAGCTGCTTAGTCTCTTGGTTGGTGAGGGGTGAATGAAGAGCCTTGCCCTGCTGGGCAATGAGTATCAGGGTATATTAGTGCTTGCTATTAGGTCTGAGCAAGTGCTGGGCTGTAAGATACTTTTTGAGTGCTTAGGTTGACAGTCAGACTAGTTTCAAGGGAAAAACTGAAGGGGAGACTTAGTGGAGCCGGGAATAATTTAACCGTAGCTAACCGGCACTACCCGGTGTGCAAAACCATGCAAATGTGGTTTTTATAGTAGGGAAATGAAAGAGCGAGAAATTAGTCCAAAATGGCCAATAAACTACTAACTCCTTGGCTGGAACCACTCCTCCAGGGACAGATAGGTTGCTCAAAGCTCCCCTCTCTCACAGGTGAACAGAGAAACTTCCTTCTATCCAAGTAAGGTATGGGCAACTCAGAAACTAGTATCACAGCCCTGAATTCAGCACTAGCCTGAAAACTGGACTATACTAGCTTAGAAAGGTGGGAAGCAATTTTTTTTTTTTTTTTTTTTAAAGATAAGGCAAAAACTGTAAAAAAAAAAAATACACTTAAAACAGCTTTAAACAACTACAAACGATCAGAAAAGGCTATCGCACTTTAGTGTGTAGCCTACAACAGTTAAACAAATTATTTAAACAAAAAACAACTTTTGAAAAGTGCAGGCAGTCAAATAAGTACAATATGTGAAAAAAAAAACAAAGTTATGTACTCACCATAACGTTTTATGTTGGTAGTCCATCTCACCCTTCATTTTTACATATGGGTTCAGAGCCGACTCGGCCGATTTACAAGCTCGAAGACTTCTGGTTGGCTAGTGGCTAAGCAGGTATCCCATAGTGCACCAGTACAAACCCCAAATCTTGTTTGCTGCTCACTAGAAGAAATAACCATAACAGACAAACCAATACTAAAGGGTCTCCAACCAAAGATAACCAAATTATTATTATTATCTCCAGATCTTCCAGGATGGGGGCAGGAGGGCGGGTTGGTAAAAATGAAGGGTGAGATGGACTACCAACATGGAACGTTATGGTGAGTACATAACTTCTTTATGTTGTGTAGTCCAATCTCACTCCTAAGCACTGTGGAGCCAAAGGATGCACTACCCCTGGAAGCTAAATCCAATTTGTAAAGTGTAATAAAAGTGTGAGGGGTAGCCCACGTAGCTGCTGCACAAACATTATCAAGTGGGACCCTGGCTTGAAAGGCTGCAGAGGTAGATAGCGACCTGAAAGAATGAGCCTTGATCCTGCAGGGTAAAGGTCTGCCTTCCGAACTGTAGATAAAGGCTATGCAACTGGAAATCCAGTTAGATAGTGTCACTTTAGAAACTGGTAAGCCCAATCTGGAGTCAGAAAAGGAAATGAATAGTTGATCTGATTTCCTAAAATCCTTGGTCCGCTGTAAATAAAAACGTAGTTGTCTATGAATGTCCAGCTGATGAAAAAGGTATTCAGCTGCATTACAGTGATTAGGGAAGAAAACTGGGAGTTCTATGGATTGATTTAAGGTAGCAGGGGAACAAACTTTGGGGACAAAGGAGGGATTAGTACGCAGTGACAACCTGTCTTTGTGAAAGATCAAGTAAGGTGGCTTAACAGGCAAGGCTTGTAGCTCCCATACCCGACTAGCTGACGTGACAGCTACCAAAAACAAAGTCTTCCAAGACAAAAATTTCAATGAAGATGAGTGGGGAAGGTTCAAATGGGGAAGACGTCAGTTTGGACAACACAAAATTTAAATCCCAAGAAGCCACAGGTTCTTGCAGCGGTGGTCTCAATAGAGTGGCTCCTTTCAAAAAGGTCTTGCATAGCTTATGAGACATTAAATTGGTATCCAGAAACCCTAAGTGAAAATGAGAAATTGCCGCCAATTGGACTCTGATAGTGGCAGATCCTTGCTGAAAAAGCTTGGAGAGAAATTCCAAAATCACAGGGATAGAAGCATTGTAGGGATCTACATTCATTTTCTGTGCCCAAATAGAAAATCTTTTCCATTTACTGCCATACAGCCTCCTAGTTGAAGGTTTATGGGAGGACATAAGAATATGTGATACTGAGGATGATACATCATGAAGCCTGACTAGAGATGGAACTGGAGTAGCCACACTGTCAATTTGAGGGTGTGGATTGAGGGATGTAGCGAACCTGACATGTGAGTCAACAGATCTGGAGCTGGGTCCAGGATCCAAGGATCATCCAGGAGAAGAGGCTCGAGGAAGTGGAACCAGACCTGATGAGGCCAGTAAGGAGCAATAAGGATCAACTTGATCCCAGTCGACTGGCTTTCTTAATCATTTTGGAAATGGAGGAAAGGCATATAGAAGTCCCATGGGCCAATCGTGAGCCAGAGCATCTCGGGTGTCTTCCCCAGAGGGGGAATGAGGGAAAAATAACTGCTGCATTTGGCATTGACTGGACTGGCAAAAAGGTTGCAGCAAGGCTGTCCCCATTTTCGGAAAATCTGTTCCGTTGTTTCCCATTTCAGAGACCACTCATGAGGCAGTAGAATCACCTGGCTGAGCTTGTCGGCTATCACGTTGGTCGTCCCTGGAATGTGCGTTGCAACCAGAAAGCGCTGGGAAGAAATCACCCATTCCCAAACTCGCATGGCCTCTAGACAGAGTGGATAAGATCTGGTACCGCCCTGTTTGTTGATATACCAAACTACCGACATGCTGTCTGATTGTATTGCAATAGTCCCTAGAGGAAAAAGGTCTTGAAGTGCTTGCAACGCCAGGAGCACTGCCCTCATCTCCAGAACACTGATATGTAGGTGAGCCTCATGTTCTTGCCATGTGCCTTGGACAGTCCTGCCGGGATAATGACCCCCACCCGATCTGGGAGCCATCCGTGATCACAGTGGCAACGGGTTGGGCAGGAACAAAGGGGGTGCCCGTGATCATCTGGTTGGGAGCTATCCACCAAAGAAGGTTCTTCTTGCATGATTCCGTCAGCAGGATAGGATGACTCAGCGGGAGATATTGGAAGGATCATTGGGAAGACAGAAGCCACTGGAGAATTCTCATGTGCAACCTGGCTAATGGTACTAATAGAATGGTGGAAGCCATAGTTCCGAGGAGCTGAAGAACCCACTTCGCTTTGACCTTTCGCAACGGGAGAAAATGTTGAATTTGAGAGATTAAGTTTTGTGCCCTTTCGGCGGGGAGACAAGCTGTCATGTTCACTGTGTCTACCTCTGTGCCTATAAAAATCACAGATTGAGTGGGCAATAATGCAGATTTTTCCCAATTTATGGAGATCCCAAACTGAGCACAAAGTTGAATAGTGGCGTCCCTCTTTTGGAGGAATAGATGCCTGGTGGGGGCAGTCAGAAGCCAGTCGTCCAAATACGGAAACACCTGGAATCCCCAACGTCTCAGGTGAACTGTCACTACTGCCATGCATTTGGTGAACACCCTGGGGGCTGTGGTGAGACCAAAGGGCAGAGCACGAAACTGATAGTGACTGGCTCCCAGCCAGAAGCATAGATGTCTCCTGGACACCTTGTCCATTTTTATATGGTAGTAGGCATCTTGGAGATCTAAAGAGCACATCCAATAGTCTTTCCCTAACAACGGGAGTATCGACTGCAGTATTACCATCCAAAACTTGTCCTTCACAGATTCGTTTAATCTGCTGAGGTCCAATATTGGCCTCCAATCTCCGGTTCGTTTTTGGTACTAAAAAGAACCTGGAGTAAGTTCCAGATCCTATCTGCCCTGCTGGGATGGACTGGATGACTCTTTTTAAGAGCAACTTGTTGATCTCCACAGTTACCTGAGCCTGAGCCCTGCGATTGGGTGGTACATCTGGGATCTTCTTGGCAACAAATGGTGGAAGGGAAAAGGGTATGATATAGACTCTGGTAACAACTATTTGTACCCACTTGTCTTGAGTGATATTTAGCCAGTCTTCAGGATACAAAGAAATGTGACCCCCCCCCCCCCACCAGCCCCAGAGAAATGCAGTCGGGCCCCACATCAGGAGCGCTGATTAGGCCGTCCCCAAAAGGAATTACGGCCTTGCTGATATTGCGGACATCCCCTGCCTCTAGGGCGATGTCTCCCATTTCCTCCTCCTCCTCTGCCTCTGAAGGAGGGTTCACCCTGTGTGTCCAGAAAGACCCTCTGGGACTTTTTGAACCACATTTTACCGCCCCTTTGACCTTTGGGGGTATGGTTGAGAAGGAACAGAAAATGTATTCCCACGACAGAAATAGTCTTTCCTTCTTGCTCACACCGAGTGTATCCTTCACCTTAGACCCAAACAATGACGAACCATCAAATGGGGCATTGGTGAAAGTAGACTTGAATGGTTCCGTAAAACTACACAAGCGCAACCAGGTGTGACGCCTCAGGGCAACCCCTGAACCTGCTGCTCTACTTACTCCA
Source organism: Protopterus annectens (assembly GCF_019279795.1). Classification (NCBI taxonomy): domain Eukaryota; kingdom Metazoa; phylum Chordata; order Ceratodontiformes; family Protopteridae; genus Protopterus; species Protopterus annectens. Next base: position 1,300,531,959 of record NC_056743.1, on the reverse strand, counting down.
TCAGCAGCATAGGAGATAAGCCGCATGGAGTTAACTATAGAATTTAAGGTGGACAACTGAGCAGAAATCTTGTCAGGGACTCCCTCAGTACACACAATTTGTATAAAATCTCCTAACTCCTTGAGGAGATCTCTCTGCAATCTCATGAAGTGAGTGAGATAGTTCAACGATCGAAGGGTAAATGCTGCTGAACTAAAGATACGCGTCCCAAATCTGTCCATCTGTCGAGAATCGTTGTTTGGTGGATGAACAGAGGAAGAAGTCTCCGCTAGCTCCTTCTTTGTGGCCGCCGCCACCACCATGGCATCTACGGGAACACCCTTAGACAAAAACTCTTTAGCAGGAGGGGCAGACAGAAACTTCTTAGGTCTCCTGGGGACTGGCTCCAAGGCATCAGGAGTATCCCACACCTTTCGACTAACTAGATCCATCAGGTCGTCAAAAGGTGGAGACACCCAAAAGGCAGACAGTTGAGACCTGAAAGCCTTCAGGTACACCGACTTCTCATCAGAAGGGTTGACAGTGGGCCAGTCACACCTCTGCCTAAGGATCTCCAGGATGTCCATGAAGGGGACATCATCAGAGGACGACTTGGGGGACCCTTCTGACTCCTCGAGGTCAGTGTCTGATGTCAAAGTCTTATCCTGGGAGTCAACATGATTCCTCTTACATAACCTCTTCCGGGGAGGCTCCTTGAAAGGACATTTCAAGAAGGCCTCGGAAGAGTGGGGGCCACCAGCCAATGGCTCCTGAGGCTGAGGGTTTCTGCTGTCTCCGGAGAGAGTAGGGGCTGAGACCGACGTGGGAGCTCTTGGGGGGAGAGTGCTGGTGCCACTTGAAGGAGCTGGAGAATGAGACAGCACACACCTCATCATCTCAATCGCCGACCTCTCCAGCTCTGAAGGCCTCCCCTGCTCCGAAGAGACAAAGGTTAACGTCGGAGCCAGAGCTGTCGGATCCGAGGTGGATGCAGGGTCCAAGCTCACCCTGGCCGACGCACTGAGAGGAAGGCTCGGAACTGAAGATCGATTCCAACCCTCTCCATTGGCGCTGACTGGAGAACTTTGGCCCCTGGACATGATGGACGGCACTGAGCATGTCAGAGCTGAACCCAGCTCCAAAGCAGCGACAAAGGGAGCTGGAACCGATAGTTCCTCCGGTGGCACCAAGCACTCTAGCTCCGAAGGGCCAACATGGCTCTAAGGAGGAATAGCAGACAAGGGCAAAGCTGGATCGAGTGGCTCCAGAGCCAACTGGGTCGGAGCCAACAATAATTTTGTTAAAGCAGACGACTTCAAGAGTCTGAACACTACCCTCTCCACATCTTCTTCCGAAAGGCTCCTGGAAGACATAGTAGGGGATCTTAACCTAGGGGGCACTGGAGACTTCAGTAACACGGAAACTGGTATGGAATCGACAGACCAGCTCCGAGTAGCAGATCCAACTGCTGATTCAATTGGTTCAGAGGTCGGCTCTGAAACACTTGGAACCGACTCTGACACCATAATGGTGCTCTCCTTCGGCTCCGAAGGCTGTGGAGTTGAATAGGCAGATTTTGACGGTTTAGGAGGCAGCTACGAGACACCAGCCGGTGCCAGAGACGACCTTTTTGAAGACTTAGATTTGCCAGACTTGGAGGAAGTCGAAGAACTGGATAGAACTTCCTCAAAGGATGGTTTTAGTAAACCCTTGAGTATAAGCTTGTTCTTTCTCTCCTGTAACACCCTAGGAGAGAAAGCATGGCAGAACAAGCATGATTCCTGCAAGTGGATGGCCCCTAAACAGCAGACACAGCTAATGTGGCCATCCATTAAAGACATCTTTTGGGAGCATTTCATGCACTTTTTAAAACCCGAAGGTTTGTGCCCCTTACTCTCTTTAGACATTCCACACACATGCAACACCCAGGAAAGGAAGAAGAAGGAGAGAATACTAGGTCCTCTAACTAAAACGGGCCTAGCCCTACAGAAGGAAGTACCACAAGGACTAGGTCCTCTAACTTAAACGGGCCTAGCCCGGTGGAACAGAAAGCTAGGTCTTATAATTTAAACAGACCAGAAAAAGGAAAAACTCACGGACACAGAAGCTGTAATGACTCTATTTAGTAAAAATTTAAGAATAATAGCTAGTGTACTAGGGAAGGAAACTCCAACTCTAAGTAATTAACAAGCGGATCCCTGCCAAAAATACAATCTCTGAAGAACTAAGCTGACTGTCAAATGGAGACCCAATAATGGTTAGAAATAACAGCAGCAGCCCCTGTTAACTACCAGCAGAAAACCGCCAAAAACTAACACTCTACCTGATATAGAAAAAACAAGGCGCAACGGCGCCTACAAGGAACTCTAAACTGGCACACAGGATACCAGACTAACAACAAGTTTAAACTAAGATTGCACCAAAAGGGCAAACAACACAACTGCCTAAGATAATAGCAATCCTAACAACACAATATTAACTCTAATACTATATTTAAATAGAAAAAAATCTGACCCTTAGCCAGAGCCAAGAGAAGCACGACCGAACTCATCGACGTGGCAAACGAGATCTGGGGTTTGTACTGGTGCACTATGGGATACCTGCTTAGCCAAGAGCCAACCAGAAGCCTTCGAGCTTGTAAATCGGCCGAGTCGGAGCAGAGGATTGGCTCCGAACCCATATGTAAAAATGAAGGTGAGATTGGACTACACATCATCAAGCTTTTAAATCACAATAAACAATGGAATATCTGTTGACACCAAACGTACATGCACAGAGATTCCTGGATTTTGTAAACACAAACTCCCTGGATCAGACAGTCAATACACCAAGCAGGGCTGTAACCATACTGGATATGGTCCTTAAAATATTGGAGAGTGCTGCACACCCCCTACTGTAATGCCTTCCCTGGTAAGGAGAGACAATAAAATGGTCTACTTTAAAGTAAAAATAAAACCTGCACCTCCAGCTAAATTTGAAATATTCAGGAATTATTCTAAGACTAACCTCCAGCTATTAAGTGAGAACCTGGTAAACTTTTGAGGCCCAATAAACCATGAGAACACTGCTGCCTATGCAGAACTGTTCTCAGAAACCCTGTACAAGCATGTTAACAGCGGAATAGAGGCAGCTGTACCCACCAGGAAAAAGTACAGAACTAACTCAAAAAATAAGCCATCTTGGTGGAATCACAAAATCAATAGGCTGTATAACAGGAGGAAGAAAATCATGGCAAAAATTAGGAAGTGCAGCACCCAGCAGGATAAAAGCAGTTTCATCAAACTAAACAAACAACTCAGAGGACAAATAAAGTCTACCAAAGCCAAATTTGAGTTAAGTTTGGCCTCCCAGGCCAAGGACAACTACAAAGCATTCTTTAGCTATGTCTGAAACCTCAAAGGTAATAATCAATTGTGTGCAGAGCTCATTGAAAATGGTGCCACTTATACTGAGTCAGAAGACACAGCAAACCTCCTGGCTGATAAATTCAGCTCTAACTTTACCCCTCTCTCCCCCTCAACCGTCCCTCAGGAAATATCATCAAATATAATCCCCCCTACTATCACTAGGGAACAGGTCCTTAATGCTCTCTCTAAGACCAAGAACGCTGCATCAATGGGCCCATGCAATATCCCAGGATGCCTTCTAAACAGCATGAAACATGACCTATCAGGGCCTCTGGAATCACTATTGAACTGTAGCTTCCAAACAGGATTGGTACCTCATGAATGGAGAAAGGCAACATTCACCCCTTTGCACAGAGGTGGGCCATCCACAGACCATGGAAACTACAGACTCATAAGTCTCACTAGTCTTATATGTAAAGCCATGGAAAAAAATTATCATGGAAATGATCAATAGAGATACAGTAAACCTCCAGACGCTGGACCAACCCAGTTTGGTTTTATCAAGGGCAGATCATGCCTACTCAACCTGGTGGAGTTCTTTGAGAAGGTCACCAAAGCAATGGATGAGGGCAAAATTGTTCACACTGCCTACCTTGACCTGGCCAAGGCATTTGACACAATACCCCACTCGGGCATTGTAGACAAACTCAAGAGGTTAGGTACAAACCCATATGTCACCCAGTGTTTAGCCAACTGGCTCACAGACAGGACACAGAAAGTTAAAATGTGGGAGTCCACCTCTACAAAGATGCCAGTCACAAGTACAATCACTCAGGGATCAGGCCTTGGACTGCTCCTTTTTGGCATTTACTTTTTAGAAGTCAAGACCAATGTCAGTGGCCTCTGTCTGACTAAATTTGCAGATGATTGCAAATTAGGAGCTGTCATTGAATCTCACACTGACACAAATATTCTCCAGGAAGGGCTAACACAGACAAACAACTGGTGTCAAAGCCATGGACTGAGACTAAATGCCAAGAACTGCATAATAGTATCCTTTGGGAAGTCATCCATTCCTGGTAACTATCACATTGAAAACACACCCCTTAGAGTTGACTCAGTAGTCAGGGACATACGGACACACGTAGATAGCAATCTATCCTTTGACCATCATGTGTCTACAGTGATGAGGAAATCATTCAATATTGCACCACTTATAAACAAAGTTATGGCATCTAAGTCCAAGGAAGTCACTGTTCCACTGTATTTGGCATTCATCAGACCTATCACTGAGTACAGTGCCCCCTTTGGTATATACCTAACCAGGCATACCCAACAACTGGAACATCCACAGATTTTTCCTCGCTAAAAGAATACAGGGCGCAAGTAAAATGTTCCATGCAGACCCTTTTCAAGGCCCTATCCCTGTATTCTGTCTCCTACAGGCTTTTGAGGGGAGATCTATGTCTGGCATACAGGGCATTGTCAGACCCCACTCTGCTGGACCTCCTGCATATCCACAAAACAAACAGCACCAGAATTACCTTTTCTAAAGACTTAAACCTTGCCTGTGATATACATAGGTCCTGCTGGAGTGATAGGTATGTATCCCAGAGATAGTGTCTATGGTATAGGCTCCCCCATCCATGTGAAACACCAATTCAAGTGCAACTTGGACAATTGGATGGGAAACCAGAAATTCATCCCTGGTTTGGCACATATGTCTCTAATGGACACAGTTAACCTGTAAATGGTTCATCTCCCAAAGCCCTGCTTACACTTATCAAGGGTATCAGAACTTGTGATTTGGGATGCATGGCTAGGCTTAAAAAAGCCCTTGTGGTTGTTAGCATAGTAAACACCTATGAACCTATGGTAAAGTTGGGGCAAATAGACGTAGTATTCGTGAACATGATGGTTTTGCATGTTCTCTTGGACTCTCAGCCTGTGTATGAGAGATTCCACACAATTTGAAACAGACAGCCCAAAAGATATAGCAGAGAAAACTGATAATGTGATCCAGACACACAAGACCTTAAGAAACACCTGAAATCTGGATGAATAGGATTGTGTAATATGCTTCTTTCAAATCTAAGGCTATTAAAAAACTCAAATAAGGAAGAAGGGTGTAACAGGTTGTAAAGTGAAAGCATTTTGAACTTGAGCACTATCACAAAGTGATTCAGGAAAGAAAAGTCAAGAAATGTTTCTTTCTTTGGCACTAAAAATTTTCTTGAATAAAATATTTTTCCCAGCTGGGAAGGAGGAACAGCTTCTATTAACCCCCCTAAGCCAGCATGTGATATAGGACAGGAGGAAAGACAAGGGTTTGGTCTGGCACATGAGTAGAAATCATCAGGAAAAAAGGAAATTCCTCCTAATGCCATCTGTATCTAGTCTGGATCAGCTTCAGAACCTGTTTGTCTGAAACAATTGTTGCTACAGAGAGAAATGGAGATTCAGACTTTCTGAAAGGTGTAAGCAAGGTCCCTTAAAAGGTCATTCTGCCTTATCTGACTATCCTTTGTTCTGGGGGAGTTACAGCTTTCGTTTTTGAAACCTCCCTGCCATTGTGTTTTAAATGAGTGTTTGTCAGCATTTTGCCGAGATGGTTTATTTTGCTTATTGCCAACACTGGAGGAGGGAGCAGAAAATCCCTTGGAAAATTTATAGAAGGAGAGCTGAAAAATCTGAGAGAGTCCCTGAATCAACTTACCTCTCTTCTCACACATTTTGATAACATCTGCAGCAGAGGGTCCAAAAACTAAAACTCTTTCCAAAGGAGAATTCAAAATTTCATTTTTGACATCTTCTGGGAGGTTCTAGGAATGCACCCAGGCAAACATCAAAACAGAACCAGTGGCAACAGCCATGTAAGCAGCATCTACAATCATAAACACACTTCAAACAATGAATAGTGACCTGAGAAACAGAAGAAACTAGACTACACAAAGCAGAATTTTTACTCACAAGAGGAAATTTTAGCAAAAACGCTCATGGTTTCACAACTAGTCAGTATAAGTTTTAACATATTAGCCTGACAATTCAGAATTATACAAATGAAAGGTGCTGAAGCAGACACCTTTCCTCAAACTTACCTATAGCTTTACCACCCTTCTCAGAAAAGAGAGGGATAAAAATTAACAAAATGCTTGGCAGCACCTGGATTAGCTATATACCTATAGCTGCTGGGTTAGGTCTGGGATTAGTGTATAAAACTTGAAAGACTGAAGAACTAAGGAACTTTTTGTACCATCTGTGTGCTTTCTTAGGGTCATCAGGTTGGTTGTCAGGGAAACCATAGGCTTTGACAAACACATCTTCCAACATTAACAGCATGGAGGGAGGTTGATTGAAGGTTCGGGGAATTCCAGTTTTAGTAATTGATAGTATTTTCTAAGGGCATATTCTGGAAATAGTCTTAGAGAAATGAATCCCTCAGAGGGTGGTTCAGGTACTATACTCTCCTCAAAATCAGAAACCTGAGGAGAAAAACCTGGGTCTGTCTTTTCACATTCCCCTACAGATTCAACATCTTAAATCTATTCAGGGAAAGAGGAATCCCTTTTCCTTTTATCAGAAACCATCTTACAAGAATACAGCCTGCACAAGACCCTGAGCCATGCCCAATAAATTAATACAGTCCAGAGAAACTAACAAAGGTGAAGGTACATTTCTAGTTTTCTGTCTCTTTTGACAGTAAAGTTGGGGCAATCAGACCTAGTACTGGCAGCAACAACCTTCCTAGGGATGGAACAACATTCTGTCCTAAGCAAGGGCACAATCCTTGCCCCTTCTCTCGTGATAAACAGAAGTGTCTCTCCCTTGCCCACTGAGGGGACCTCAACAGCTGCAGAAGATGTGATTAACTCCAAGTCTACAGTAGCTGTATGTACAACACTAGAGGGAACCGAGGAAATAGATGAGTGGTCTGAGGAACCAACTTTGGCAAAAGCAGAGTCACCCACCTGCAGCTATGGCAAATTACCAGCCTGCAATGATGGCAAAGGCTGCTTAGTTAACTTTTTCTTTTTATGGCATATGGAAGAATGTCCTACCAAGGGGCTGGTAGTTTATGCCACGGTTAATATGAAAATGGTGCTTGTTTTCCCTGATAAGCTTTAGCAGCAGTAGTCGGTAAAACAGAAAAGTAGCAAAAAAGTAATTTTTTTCCAACAAGAAAAACAGAATAAAAAGCACTTTAAAACACTTAACCTGACTCCCAAAAGCAAAATGTTTCTCCACATAAAAAGCAGTTTGCAAAAATTTAACAACTTTTTACCACAAAAGTAAAAACGTGAACCCTGTTGAAAATACATAAACATAACATGACATGACGGTCAATAAAAATTCTGCAGCTTTAAAGTAGTTTTTTCACAAAAAAAATAGTTTAAGCAACTAAAAAGTAATGTGGAAAGTTTCTTCCTCAAAGGGAACTTATTTGCCCAGCAAAAGAACAGCATTACCGACTGTTGATCCTCGAAAGCCCACAAAGGAATGTGCTTCTCTGTGGCAGGAAAGCTCTGAAGAACTTCGCTCCTAAAACAATCTTTTTAGTCAGCTCTTCTCAAGCTGACTAACACTTATACATGTGGAAGGTGCCCTGAAACTTTATGTTATATCCTGTGTGGGATATAGCCCATATAACTAAGGCTGCTGCAGCAGTGATCAATATGAAGAGCATCACCTTTTTCTCAAAAGCTGAATTCAAACATTTAGACTTTTGTTTTAAACAGAAAACTTTTGAATTTGTACCTAAGCATACCTCCTCAAACAATGGCAGAAACAGAGGCACGAGACACAGTCTCTGCACAATCATGCATATCTTCAAGGCAGGTTTAGATACTACATTCAAAAACAATAAGATAGAGATAGGCACGAACTTTCACATATGGGACTGATAGTAAAGAATTCTATATTCCCAAGTGGAAAAAATATAATATCAAATTTGTCCCAACACCTTCCTCTCTATATCCACAGGAGAAGGAACTAAGGAGAAAAATGAGTGCTTGTTAGTTTAAGAAACTCTGTAAATCTATCTGCTTTTATTGGGTCTGAATATTGTGAATCAGGGTGGTTAAAGGCAGCATAATATACCTCCTCCAAAGTTGACATCAGGGGAGGAAAAGGCTCACAATGAGGCAAATCCACTTAAAACACCTCATTCAACTTGGCAACAATTTCAGAAAAGAAATTACCTCTCAAAGAAGTTGTGAAGACAAGATTTCCTCAGCAACAGAGTACCAGGCTCATGAATCTGTAGGAGATGAAGCCCCCTGTCTATGTCTGTGTTAGGCTCATCTGATCTGTCTTCCTAAGGGTTATTTCAAGTGACCTATTTAACAGGTACTGAACGCTATGTACCAGGACTGACTGATGTAACAATTTATTAGCTAAGGTAAGAAAATTATCATTACTTACAGATACAGTGTCTTCAGGGGAACAATGTTTAACCTTTTATTCTTCCATAACAAGAAACTTCTGTGACTGACTAGGACAAGAATCTGTATCTCTTCAAGAGCTCTCTTCCCCTGGACACATCCACTAGCATCCCCCAATGAAATTCTGTGTCCCAGTAAAGACGGTTCTCCCATGTCTGGTCCAGACAGTGGAAGAGCCAAAGAGGATGTGGCTGATACCAGGTTCATGTTGGCCAAAAGGACTACACCAGAAGAGGCCAGAGAGGTAAGTTAGTGGCTTGAGGAACAACAAATAATCACTGAAGATTCATCCACCATTGGCTGAAGTGCAAACTGAGCCTGCATAGTCAGCAAGGGCTCTCAGGTGAATTATTTTTTCTTTCTGGGAACTGCAGAAGTCAGACCAGCAGGAGCAGGGTACACATCCATGCTCTAACAATGTACCAGATCCAGCTAGGACTGCTTGACTGCATCATTCGGAAGACATGTTGTCACCAGTGTACACAAGCAGTACAATTACATTTACTAATAAAGACCAAATCCCCAAAACACAGTAATGAAAAGGCAGTACACTAAAATCCTGTCAGAAACCCCTTAGAAGTAATATTAGTCTGGCAGAAATAAATGGCAGGTAAGTTGTCACAGCATGAACACAAATGTCACAGCATAAACACAAACACAACATACCCTGTGTATATGCAGAAGCAGTATACTAAATTCCTGTCAGAACTCCTTAGAAGTAAAATTAGTCTGACAGAATAAACTAAGTTAATTAAAATATGAACACAAATACTACATGCCCAATAAATGCACAAGCAGTACAATAAAATCCTGCAAGAACTCCCCTTAAAAGTAAAATTAGTCTGATAGAAATAAATAGTAGTTAAGTTGTAACAGCATGAACACAAGGACTACATGTCCTGTAAATGAACAAGCAGCACACTAAATTCATGTCAGAACTATTTACAAGTAAAATTAGTCTGACAAAATAAATAGTAAGTTTATACAGCATAAACACAAGCACTACATGCCCTGTTTTCATCAATGCTCAAATGAAATACTTCACCACATTTAAACTTTTATAAAAAAACAAAAAGTTTGCAAAAGCAGAACATTTCTACTTCAAATAGGTCTCCATACTAGCCGAAGATAAAAACTGTGGTCCCAGTGTGGAAACAGACGGTAGTTAAGAAATAGGTTTCTTAAAGGGACCATGACATATACACAAATTAAAAGTCGAAAATACTTTTTTATACACATATATACTAAAACACATCAAAAATAAATATTTTCTGTGTGGAAGGGTTCCCCAAAGGGGACTGATCTGCCAAAAAGGAGTTGAACGGCTGTCTGCTGCTCTTGTGAAGCTGCTCCTTCATGAGGTGGAGATAATGTCCTGAAGATTTTCCACTCTGACTGTTGAGCTTTCTTCCTCTGGGCTGACCAATCAGCAGTCAGAGTGGAAGTGTGGGAGGAAGACAGTGCTTTTGGAAGCTGGCTGGTTGTTGTGTCTTGGGCAAGACACAACCCATATAGCTTAAAGATGACTGCAACAGTGAAGATGACTGCAGCAGTGGGAATAATGAACATTGGGGATCCAAGAAACTTACTCTCTCCTTAGGCTGTGGTCAATATTACCAGTGAGGCTATGGAGGTTACTGCTATGTCATTATCATTGCTACTTTAACAGTATCATTACCGAACTGTTCCCTGCCACTTAAATGTTGCCTGCTGCTAAATGGATTTGGTCTTGTATTGTTCACAGTTAATGCACCATCTTCTGCACTTTTACTATTCTTTACTACAGAAGATTTTTTGGCACTTTTTCTGATTATACAACAATATCTGCTATTTAACTGCTACTTATTGCTTGGTAGTACTGTTCTACCTAAAACTGTTCTTTCTATTGGGATGCTGTTGATTTTAGACCACTGCATGCTGCCTTGTCTGTTAGCAGCCTGCTTTTACACTTGAAGGTCATGAAGGTCTGAGTTCGGACTATTTTGCGTAAGTGAGCTGTGAGACCTACCTGAAATGTATTGGGACTTTTGCTGCTACTTGTTCTTTGTGAGAGGAGAAGACAGAACTGTCCCTGCTGTTCTTTCATGAGTTGTTCCTATGTCTGTTCTGTATGACAGATTCTTTGTTTTAGTGGGAACCTTTCTGCTATAAATACTGTACTGTTGTGTTTATTAGCATTCTACTCTGCTGAGCCACAGACAGTTGCATGTACTTGAATTAGAAGATTCTACTCTCAACCCCTTTTTCACATCTGGCTCATACTACTTTATGTGTAGTGAGCTCCAGGATCTGTGTGGCTGAAATTAGTTGGGATTGTTACTGCAGTTTCTAGTAAAATGAGGAACAGTTGGCATCTTTCCATGTTGTTCTGTTGTGGACTGTTCTTCTGGTTGTTCTCATGTTTTTTCTGATCATACTCGGATATCTGCTATTTAACTTCTATCCATTTCTTGGTTGTACTGTTCCGCCAAAAACTGTTCTTGCTGTCAGGTGGCTGTTGGATGCTGCCATGTTATTAACAGACTACTTTCTCTCTTGGACTTTGCTTGCTGCCTATTTATCTTTTGATTCTTAAATATATACATAGTTTCCTTTTTTGGGGGAGGGGTAATTCTCCACCCTCAAGCTACTGTGCTGTTATATATAGTAACATTTTTTTGCTAAATTGCTTGCATTTAACATTAGCTAATTCACTTCACTTTACTCTGTCCAATATTTTTACTACCCACTCTTACAAATCAAACTAAATCAAACCCTACGACTACCACTAGCAACACTTACTTCTAACTTAAAGCTCTTTATCTATTAACATATTACTTTCAATACCCAAATGACCCTACCACTATGACTTTAAATATCTATCTACAAATCCCACATTTCTTCCTAGTTAAATCTACCAATAACAGTCCCTCCACCTCCACTACTTTTACTGGTAACCACACAAACTCCCACGTCTTATAAACACCCCGGTTAAACTAATTCTACCAAACATTAATCGACATGGATTTGTGAGCCGATCTTACCTCTCACCTGACCACTGTACTGACACTACGCATTGTAGGGCAGTATAGAATGGCCTCATGTTTGCTAACAACAAACTATTCCTAGCTTGCTACAACTTTACTTGTGACCTTGGTCTGTAGGCATATATCTCTACTTCCACCACTGTTAGTAAACAGTCTTAGACCACTACACCCACCTACACTGAGTCAAGAAATCCTTAGCTAAGCCTCACAGGGACCCACACAGAAGATTCCATTCATCTAGAGAGACCCAGATTCCCTTACAAAACTACTACAGTGAATCACTGACTGCAAGCCTCAGCACCTAAGTTCACACAGGCCTTCTTCTATCCTTACAGTCATGATTATAGGTGATTTAATTTTAACGCATATTGAGAAGCACTTCCCAGACTCAATAATGAGACAGTTACTGTCAGTTGTCTCTCTGGCACCAGAATGAAGGATAATGGGAGGTATTAAATGGATTTGATTTTGTACTGCTTACAGTTCCTGCATCGTTTTCCACACTTTTACTATTTTTTACTATGCAACACCTCTTAAATATCTGTAGGAGTGAATGACTCAAAGGGGCTGCAATGAAATACACTTTATCTTGCCATCTAAAGAGGTTAAACCACTAGTGTTGAGTGATATTCATTTTTCCTAAAGATAAAATAACCGGCTACAGTAATTGGCTTGTTAACTGGTATAATTTGTGGAGGACTGAGTATATGGCTGCCTGGGACCAGATGGTCAACAAACCCTCATGCTTTTCCAGATACACCCTGCATCTCTTAGCTCATGGCTTTTACATATCTGCTAGAACCTTTGCTTCCCCAGTAGTGTATTTTATCTGCAAAGTTTAATTTATCAGCATACTCACATTGCAAATTTCAATTAGAACAATATCAGGTTTTTTTTTCTCAATGCTAAACGATTAAACAACAAAATACCAGAGTTTTCAGGCTCACCTCATCCTTGAAGGTGTTCACATTTGCAGAACTACTGAGGGATGGTTTCATAACAATGATAGCACATCTTCATTATCAGGGGAACTGCACCTACTCTTCACTTGTAAC